>NC_139217.1:352264465-352864465 GCF_055691185.1 Crinia signifera
TCCAAAAGTACCACGGACATCTATGACATCTAGGAACGCAGCAGGTTTCTATGGGGATGCCGATGCTGCCTGATTTATCAATATTGGGCAACATTGCATCAGGTCCCAGGACATTCTGGGATGGTGGTAGCCCATTGTAGCTACATGGGCTACACACCACACTGCTTGTGGGGCAGTGTGATCAATGGGGGTCAAGCATTAGACCCCCCTCCAGACCCCCGGCTGAATGCATCGAAGGGACAGGCTCCTTTTCGGATCATACTTAGTGCCGATAAGATCGCATATTACAATGCAATCTTTTTTAGTACATAGACCCCTAAATCACTAGATCTAATACTCACCATTATTCAATAGAATCTATAAACCTTGTAACATTTTTGGGCTAGTTCATAGTCAAACATATTGGGTGAGATTTCAAAAGGGTGAGAGAATTAGAAAAGTGAGAGATTTGGTGACAAAATCTCCAGTTTTTTTTTTAAAGTAGCAAATCATTTACATTTCAACATCAAACTGGTTTTGCCGTGTAAATGATTGCCGCTTTAAAAAAAATCTGGAGATTTCTTACCAAATCTCTCACTTTTTGAATCTCTCATCCTATTAAATTTCACCCATTATGTGCTTTAAAACAGCTGTGTATTTTAGCCCATATTCATATGCATCTATGTTCACATACACCATCTAACATTGCTGCTTACCTCTCAGTGATCCCAATTCTGTTCCTTCCACCCATGACACCGCATGGAAACCGCTTGAAAGTGCAAGAGGCCCAAATGGCTCCTGTACCATGATGTCTCCTTAATGTCACTAGCTCATAGTGAATTGATATTGCATATTGATTTAAACCATAAATATACATTTTAATTGTTTTGTTTTTTTATGATTTGTTGCCTATACTTATTGATCTTCACCATTTATTAAGAGTAAATACTGTACATGACAAGAATTGTTTTACAATAACATGCACTACCCTTCAGTGGCGTAACTACCTCATGTGCGCCCCCCGCCGCAAATTTTTAGCCGACCCCCACCGTATTATGCCCGCCCCGTACCTGCCGCCGCCTCCTCTAGCATCCTTAAAAACTGTCTGCAGTATGGGGGCAGCCATTTCCTAAGTGTCACTTTACATTATAGCAGCAGGAGCCGGCACCGGGAGAGACAGGACCGTGACGGCAGGCCAGGTACCGGCAGTCAGCAGCGGGTAACTATAGCCCCGCAGACCCCCCCTCCCCCCCCCCCCCCCCCCGGCGCCCACACTTTCTCTGTGCCTCCCTGCCACCGCAGGGGCTGTGGAGCTATAGTTACGCCACTGCTACCCTTGTTATGTTAGTTGTATAGTGCCATATGCCTGGTAAGGATCACTGAATGCACTGAAACTGTACACAAAAGAGTCAAAATCCTGGAAGGAGTCTACCTTTTGTCATTCATTTTGTGTTTGTCCATGTGTTACAGAGAACCTGTCACATGTCAGATAATGTCTTGTTTACACAGTGCCTAAGTGAAATAACTGATTTTTGGTTCACTCCCATTGCATTTTCTGGACACAATGGGATATATTTACTAAGGTATAGGTCTCCAGAAGTTCAGGTGTTGCCTATAACAACCAATTACTTTCTTACTATTATTTTCTAGAAAGTGATAATAAAATGCTAGTGCTAGATAAATGATTATTAGATCTAATTTCTATAGGTAATTCCACTTCTATAAGCCTGCACCTGCACTGTGATAAATAATACACCACAATGACTTTTGTCAATTCCAGCAGCTCCCAGTTATTAATTAGGAGCATAGCGAAGCTGCTCTGTATTTGGTAGTAGCTGACTAATGTGGAGTACATATTTGGAGGATGGACTAATTGATTTTGGTAAGCATACGCACTTATAATCAGCCAGAAGAACCTATTTAAATATGCCTGCCCAGATACAGCCAACATAACGTGGGATTGTTTGGTCATGAGTACACATTATAAGATATCAACAATGTATTTGGCTTATATTGCATAGGCCATACAGCACGGACTGCAATATATCTGTGAAAGACATTGTTCACAGATATGTTGGGTGAAATGTAATCGGATGAGAGATTCAGAAAGTGAGAGATTTGGTAAGAAATCTTGCCGTGTAAATGATTGCCGCTTTAAAAAACCCTGGAGATTTCTTACCAAATCTCTCACTTTCTGAATCTCTCATCCTATTACATTTCACCCATATTGTTTCTACTCATGTGCAGAGGGAGTGAGCAATGTATGGGCCATCGACTGTATGAATGATATATCGTTAAGAATGTACCCAGCATTTTTCTTTTCTTTTTTTTTTTAAAGAGTAGATAATACAATTGTAGTTACAAGCACATTGATAAAATACAATAGTTTTAGCAGTCATTGAAAAGAACAATATAGAGAGTTGAACTTTATGTATGAATGTAAAATAGACCAAAAATATTCAACATAAAAGAACCATGTAAATAAACATTATTATATACGGGTGTGTTATAGGGGTCCGACAGTCGGGATCCCGACAGTCATTATCCAGACGTCGGGATCCCGACTGGCCGGACCCAGACAGCATGGCGAGCGCAACAATGCCCCTTGCGGGCTCGCCACGCTGCAGGCACGGAGCCACCTATTATATTCTCCCTCTATGGGGGTCGTGGACCCCCATGAGGGAAAATAGCCAACGGCCGTCGGGAACCCAGCTGTCTGTGTTTTGACAGTCGGGATCCCGACGTCGGGACCCCGTCCGGCACCCATTATATACATGGGGAAGGAAAGGAGGTGAGGGGGCTTGGGGGGGTTGCTCATGGATATTATACTACCATTAAATAAAAAATGAAGAAATAAGAGCAGCTCTAAACATATTTTTTTTTATGGGTATAGGGGACAGGGAAGACAATTGTTGATAATAAAAGGTCTGGCAATCCGCAGTGTGACTGGAGTGTGGAGAAAAGTATGACAAATGAATACCGTGGACTCCAAGTCTGAATGAAATAGTGGCATCTGTTATTTAGGGATGCTGTCATAAGGTCAAAACCACAATGTCGGCATTATTGAAATGTTGACAGGCAACATGTCAACATTGTCAGAATAGTGACATATTAACAATGTTGCTATCTGAAATGCTGGTTAGGGATAGAGATTTGGGATAGGGAAAGAATATTTACCAAAACTGCTGCTTTGTCAAAGGATCCAGTAGACACTGCTGGAGACACAGCTGCCACTAGACTGCCAGGGATCATTTATCAAGATTCTATCATGTCGATATGTCAACCAAGTGGATATTGAATGTCAACCTTACCAAACCCTTTAGTAAGGTAGGATGTAATTTTCCATTGCAACCAAATGCCAAATATTATTTTTGACCGCTAGAAGAGATCTATAAGGACACTTTGGGCGGTATTCAATGCCGCCAGCGAGGGGGTGTCTGCAGCGAGGGTGGCTTGTTTTCCAGGAGGATTGCCGAAAACAATCCATGCTTGCCGTTTAACCCCTGCACCGGCGGCTCGCCCTATTCAACATTCCTAGGGACTCGGAATGGAGAGGTTCGCCACTAATGCAGCGAGCCGTCTGCATTTAGCCGCGGGCCTCACCGTTTTGATGGCCGCACTTGCCATTTCCACCTCGCTGGAAAAACCCAGTGAGGTTAAAATGGCTGGTGCCGGGGGTTCAGTTGAATACTGACCCGCAAGCTGTGACAGTGAGCTATTGGCACTGCTCGCCATCACAGCTCGCTAAAAAGCATTGAATATACCCCTTTGAGTGAGAGGCCATCAAGCATCAGGCTGCATTGAGGATTTGGGTCATCAATTTATCTGAGTGCTTGTCAGGGGAATCAAAAAGGAAGCACAAGAGGAAGGAGTGTGTGTTTCTGACTCCCAAAATGTCTTACTCTTTGGACAGGTTCAAATGATATTGAGAAAGGCACCCGTTAAAGCGGCAGCCTTTGCAGCAAAGTGGGGAAGCTTAGCTATATCTATCATATGTAATCTGATGGACAGGGTCATATTAAGGCCTCTAGATCAGTGGTTCTCAACCTCGGTCTGCAAGTACCCCCAACAGTTCACCTTTTCCTTGTCACCCGGCAGGTGCACAGGTGTACTAATTACACACTGACACAGTTTAAAAGGTTTAATTGGAGCTAATTATTTCGCTTATGATTCTGTGTGGAGACCTGGAAAACGTGCACTGTGGGGATACTTGAGGACCAAGGTTGAGAACCACTGCTCAAAATCATGAGCCTATTGTGAGAAGCGAAGGAGCTGTGACCAATGCTTGTTGGTATTGCTTGTACACAGCTTTACTGCCCCAGTGTCTCACTAAGGATAACTTTAATACTTACGATCATGCTTTTATAAAGATGCCCCCTCCTCCCCCAAGATACGTACATTCAAATGTGATCATCAGTGATTCCCCTGCATTGGGTTTAAAGCACAATTGGCTCAATTCAGATTTGTATTTTTTTGCAATTCAGATTGCACATGTGCTGCGATTGCATTACGCATGTGTCAAGGTTTCTTTGCGATTGTACTGACAGGATATAATCACAGAGTGATTAACAGGAAGTGGCAATTTGTGGGTGGTAACGGTAGTGGTGGCAAAAATGCAGGCCTGTAATGGCTGTTTTCAGAGCATGTATCTGACATCAGCTGGTATCATGTATGTAGAAAAACATGGCACCTGCTTCACTATTGCTGCATCCATTCTGTATAGCCATAGACCTATTCGGGCAGTCGATGTTCCTCTTTATTGCGTATAGGCTGCAAATCAGTTTACTATCGCTCTGGTGGTAGTCTCCTTTCATTTCTAGGCAGCAGTGCTTCACTTGCTAACATTTGCAATTCTGCAGCCTAGAAAATTGCAGTTGCAAATGCATTAGCATACTACTCTAAGTTAGGCCCAATGATCCCTATAGGTACATACATTTTCAAAAAGGATTCTCATGGCAACCTTTATGGAACTACATGTGAGTAGCACACAATACATGAATAAGCCCTGGAAAGTATCTTTTTTTTCATCAACAAGTAGATATCACTGAGAAACAGTGCAACAATGCTCAGATGGACCAGTACACATCCCCTTTAACACCGTTCTCATAGGTATTGCTTTCACAATCTCCATGAAATGCTTTTTGAAATGTAGACAAGGAAGGAGGAAAAGATGTGTCAATTTAAGGCAGTGATTTTTCAACCCGTGGCACACCAAACAAGAATTAAAAATTGCCAAGGCACACCATCGGACCCCACAGGGAAAAACACATTGGCTCCACAGGAAAAAAAACACACTGGTCCCCACAGGCAACAAAAATAAAATACATTAGCTTTCACATGAAAACAAAAGACCAGTGAATAACAGCTGAACTGGTGGTGGTAGATGTACACTGGTGTAGACATCTCTAGCTGTGGGGGCACACTTGAGAGCAGCTGAAGGCACACTAGCATACCTCCCAACTTGTAAACCGAAGCGGGACGGATGGATGCGCGCCGGAGGCGTGTTAACATTTTCGGGGGTGTAGCCTAATCAAAGGGGCGTGGCTTACACGCACGGCTCTCCCCAAGGCCACACCCCTATTTTGCCGCTATGGGGGCATGACCCAGAGGCTCTGTGAGCCTCTAGCCATGCCCCCAGCCCCCTGGCTGCAGGAATAGACGCTGTGCGCAAGCGCACAGAGTTTATTCCCCGCTGCTCAGCAGCCAAAAGGGGGACTCCCAACAGCCCCTCTTGCTGCGGGACACTGCGGGCCGCGGGAGAGATACAGGAATGTCCCCGAAAACCTGGACTTTCCCGCGGTAATCGGGACTGTTGGGAGGTATGCACTAGTGCTTAACCGGGTCCAACCCAGCTCTGACGCAGTACCAATACTTTTACACTAAACCCGGGTTGCCGATTAAATGCAGGGTGACCCAGGTTTAACCCTTCTTATAACCCAAGTCCAATTGCAGGTTTGGCCAACCCGGGTTCTTAGGTTTGGTGCTTTCACACCACACCTTGACCCAGGTCGACCAGGCAATGACCCGGGTTATTTGTGCAATGTGAAAGGAGTAATAGCAAGATCTTTTTCTGACTTTATTTGCAAATCTGTATAATAGTGAAACTAACTATTATTACGCAGCAGAGTTGATTTGGGCCAAACTTAGGGACAGCAGGCAGTGTCTGTTATGGCATTATATGGCCAGGTTTGCACACAAAGTTGAGCCAGGTTACAACTCCAAATCTCATTTATTGGGGCGTGTGATGAAGATCTGTTCATCTCAATCCTTCATCTGCTACAACTCATATGGAATCTTCCCAGTTTTGCAGTAAGCAGGAATAGAACACCCAGACTATTTCAGTCATATACTCCTACTCTTCAAAGAAGATACAGAGGAATACTATGAAACGAGGTGCAGTGGCGTAGCTACGTTTTGGGTGCCCCCCCTCCGGCCCCGCCAAGGACACCTACCCCCCCCCCACCCCGCCGCCCATGCAAAACACCAGGACACCTATCCCCCACAGCCTTACCTATCGCGCTGTTCCCGGCGGCTCCGTTCTTCTGCTGAGGACCACCAGAAAATGGCCGCCCCCATACAGCAGACAGTTTCAGAGAACTGTGTGCTATATGGGGGCGGCCATTTTGTGGTGGTCCTATGCAGAAGAACGGAGCCGCCGGGACCAGCGAGATAGGTAAGTCTGTGGGGGATTGGGGGAGGGTTTTAACTATAGCACCGCAGCCCCCGGCGCCCCCACATGCACAGCGCCCCCCCGTGGTGGTGGGGGCTGCGGTGCTATAGTTACGCCGCTGACGAGGTGCATGTAAGTTTATTATGCTCAGGGGGGGAACAGGTTGGAACTGAGTTCCTGCCTGTCTCTTTTTCAGGGAGATGGGCAGGGAGCGGGGGCAGGCTGCTGCAGATGGGCAGGGTGTGGGTGGAGACGGGCCGAGGGCTCCCACAAAAAAAAGAGGTGTGAGAGCGCCTCTTCTATTGGAGGGCGGCGGGTGGTGATTGGCAATGGAATCTGTATGCTGACTACTCTCTTGCCACTGTAACTGTCTAACAAATAAGTAAGGTCACACATAGGGATCATTTCATTTATAAAATCAAGTCATTCATCATTCTCTTTTGGTAAACCTTTTCATAGAAATAATTGACAAACATTCTCTCTGTGTTTTGTGAGCCTGTAAATATCTCAGTTTCTGTAAGAGTTAATGTTAACACAATTGTATGATTCATTTCCATTAGTTAGTTGCATGTCAAACATTTTCTTCCTATACAAATCTTATTTCGGCTCAGACATTATCTAATTCCCCTTCCCCCTTCACAGCCTGCACCGCCGAAAATATTTTTGCCAAGAAGATATTTTGAAGATAGTGAAACTTGATGAACTGAAATACTTGAATGACATAAGTCGTTCCGTTAATATCTGGACAGTGCTATTGACTGGTTTAGCTCTTATTCCTTTGATATGTGCCTGATGTCACAGCTTTTATACCCAGACAGGACAGTGCACTGTGTATTGCTCCTGAAATACTGCTTACGTAGTTATCCTGGGTGTCTGCATTACTTCACTTCCCACCAGGCAAAGCAAGCTGCCACTGGGAAGTAATACTGTAAAAGCTGTATTCTCATAGTGGGGCATATTATTCAGTTATCAGACCTGAGAATTGGAACTTCTCTTATTGTAACTATTTGCAGCAGTACTACATGAAATAGCTCCTGAATATATATCCATAAATTCCCAGAGATGAAGTGACCGCAATGATTCCTGCACAGTTGCGGCCCACTGTGCATCAGCTGGGGAGGGTTCCCAATTACAAAGTTTTTGTGGAATATCCCGCAGATAGTATTTGATAAATAGGCCCCAATTAATTTAATTGTAAAAGCTTTCAAAAAGTCCCAGCTTTCAGCATAAATATATAACTGTGGGTCAGATGTATTTCGCCTGGTGAAGTAATACAGAGGAAGGTGATTACACAGCAGTCAATAAGCTCCTACGTTACAGGCCGGGTTTTTTTACACCGAGAAGCCTGCACGAATCTGACTGGTCAGTGCAGGTTTCAGCAAAATTAAATACGGATGGAAAATTAGGTCTATTTTCCATTTGTATTTTCTGCTGAATTCATAACCGAATTCCGCAGTACAAATCTAGTTAATTTGCTCAAGTGATAGAACTCTATGGCCATATATACGGCTGAGTTGTATCAATGGTGTATTCATTCGTACAGCCGAATTCGGCTAAAGTTTCCATTTGTCAAAATGGCAAATCAGCTGAATGTGCCCGTTAGTAAATTAGCCGGGCACCGGGTCCTGGCTGTATTCTAGATGGCAGAGGTACAAATGGGTGCATTCCTACACATTCAATCTTAGTAAATTTACCCCATATAATCTATTAATACATTTGCCCTATTAGCATCACGATGAATTCTGAATATGTGCTATGGCACTTTCTGATTCCAATTCAGAGTCTGCGTGTACCATATGGTGTCGACCTATTGACTGTCAACCTATACATTGTCAAAGTACCATGCAAATACCCTCATGTCTGTAGAAGTTGCCCCACATGCCTTTATGCTGTGCATGTAGCACAATGTACAGTAGTATACAATAGCAGGCTCCCACTCAGTTTGGGTGGACACTGAGAAGGTAGCAGCGCTCAAAACAATTAAAGGAAAAATTGGATGATCTTTACAATAATATTAATTTCATGTAAGCATGAAATTCACATGAAAAAATCATATACACAATAAAAATGAATGGGTTGATTAAAGGTTATTGCACCATTGTGGTACTCAAAGACTCTTTGAATTACCGCTCACCAAAAAACGTCAATCATCTGGATACTTGTGGTTATCTATCTAAAGGCCCCCATACACTAGGGCGACTTGTCCTAAGGACAAGTAAGCCCCGATTTCCCCTGAGCTTCCCCGGCAGCTCCCCGGCACTTGATGTGCCATTTTTTACATGTGATAAATCGGATGTGAGCAGCATTGGAGCTGGCGGTCCGTGGGATGGGGAATCGGTCCGAGGGGGGGCCGGAGCGGCAGGAGCAGGCTGGGAGTGGGGACCGGTCGGGGGAGCGACGCGAGATGTAGCTGCAGGCAGGGAGCGGGGACCGCGGCGCAGTGCAGAGCAGAGAGACCGGGGGCGCGGCTGGAGAATAGAAAGAAATCCTCTTCAAAAGACTGGGCGGCCGCTGATTGGCTGGGAACTCAGCCAATCAGCGGCCGCCCAGTCTTTCGAATAGAATGGTTTCTATTCTCCTGCTCGCCATGGGGACCGCAGAGCAGCGGGAGAATAGAAGCCATCCGATTCAAACTACTGGGCGGCCGCTGATTGGCTGAGTTCCCAGCCAATCAGCGGCCGCCCAGTCTTTTGAATAGTATTTCTTTCTATTCTCCCGCCACGCCCCCGGTCTCTCTGCTCTGCACTGCGCCGCGGTCCCTGCTCCCTGTCTGCCGCTACATCTCGCGCCGCTCCCCCAGACCGGTCCCCACTACCAGCCTGCTCCTGCCACTCCCCCAGACAGCTGCACATAATTTATCTTATGTGCAGACCGTCCGACATCCGGATCTGATCCGATGCGCACGGGACCGCGCATCGGATCAGATCAGATGTCATACCGTACGCAATTTGGCCAATTTCACCCGATTTCTCGGCCCAATCCTCCAGAATCAGGTGAAATCAGGGCCAAATCGCGTAGTGTATGGGGGCCTTTACTGTCCTCAAACCAACTCCTGTTGATTCTGGTAATTTGTGTCACCTAGGACCGATGACTTGGACCTAAGGACATTGTACACCACCAATTCATCTATCCCATGGGTCTTCAACCTGTGGCCCTCCAGATGTTGTGAAACTACATGTTCCAACATGCATTGCCACATTTTTTCCTATGAGAGCATGCCAAAACATGCCAAAACGTGCTGGGACATGTAGTTCTACAACATCTGGAGGGCCACAGGTTGAAGACATGTGATCTATCTGATCAAGAGCGGTAACTATGTTTCCAGCTTAATACTCTGGGCATACTAGGAACGGACTCTCCAACATTGCTGCTATAGTGTGGTAAAGGGGCTTTTAACCCATTCATTTTTATTGTGTCGTTTACCAATTGTATATGATTTTTTCATGCGCTATTTTATTGCTGTGAATTTCATGCTTACACTAAATTAATATTCTTGTAAAGATCATCCAGTTTTCCCTTTAATTGTGTTGAGCGCTGCTACTTTCTTTTTTCTTTTTCTATTGTATATACAGGAGTAAAGGCCCCCATATAGTAGTAGTAGTAGTAGTAGTAGTAGTAGTAGTAGTAGTAGTAGTAGTACGTTTATTTATAAGGCGCCGCAAAGTGTCCGCAGCGCCGTACATAGCAAACAAAAAACAAATTGCAAGGTAACGTACAGGGTGTGTTGAAAAATACAGTATGAATAGGGGTATAGCTGGTAGAACTAAAATCAGCATCAGTTCAGAAGTAGGTGTCAAAATTGTCTAGGAGACTGAAGATGAAGTAGAGGAAGGGAAGAACAGGACAGGAGCACAGGTGAGGTAAAGAGGTAGGGTGAGTACGTGAGGAAGGAGGACCCTACTCATAAGAGTTAACATACTAAAAATAGGTGGGTGGACGAACGAAAAACAATAGGATAAGTAGGAACGGAGGGGAAAGGAGGCAGGATAGGAGGATCAAAAGAGGTTAGGCGGAGGGATAGGCTAGTCGAAAAAAGTGGGTTTTGAGGGAGCGCTTGAAGGAGGTAAGGGAATCAGAAAGCCTGATGGGTGGCGGGAGGTTGTTCCAGTGCAGGGGGGCAGCGCGAGAGAAGTCTTGGACACGGGAGTGTCCGACTTGTCCTAGGGACAATATATTAGTCCGACTTGTCCTAGGGACAAGTCGGACCTGATTTCACCCTTTAGCTCCCCGGAAGGGGGACACACGATTAGGCACTTGATGTGCCAAGATTTGCATATGATAAATCGCATGGATTTATCATATGCAGTCCTCGGGGAGCTGCAGGAGGAGGGAGCCAGGCGGGGGACATCAGCGGGCGGGGGATGCCGGTTAATAGAGAGCCGAGCAGGGGGAGGCTGCATAGGGAGCCGGGCAGGAGGAGGCTGTTGCGGTGGGGTGACAGCGGGAGCAGGGCGCCGGGCAGGGAGGATGACGCTGGCTGCTGGGCAGCGGCGGGAGCAGGCCCGAGAGGAACAGATCAGCGATTGGCTGAGAGAGGTCTCAGCAAAGCAATGGCTTGCTAGTCATCTGTATGGGCTTTTTTTTTCTTTCAAGTTATCTGTGTTCCTCCCGGCTCCCGCCGCAGCCAGGCAGCCAGCGTCATCCTCCCTGCTCGGCGCCCTGCTCCCGCTGTCACCCCACCACAACAGCTTCAAGTGCCTCCTGCCCGGCTCCCTATGCAGCCTCCCCCTGCTCGGCTCTCAATAGCCGGCATCCCCCGCCCGCTGTCATCCACCGCATGGCTCCGGGGCTGGGCTGCACATAAGATTTAGCAAATCTTATGTGCAGCCCGTCCGACCTCCCGACCACGATCCGATGCGCACGGGACCGCGCATCGGATCGGACGGGGTGTCTGCAAGTGCGATTTGGACCGATTTCACGGCCCGATTCATCCGAATCGGGTGAAATCGTGCCCAAATCGCATAGTGTATTGGGGTCTTTACTAACCTGTTTATAGCAGCTGCTGAGAGGCCACTCCTGCCAAGCGCCCCCGATAGACCCCTCTCCTACCCAGGGTGGGCTCTCAATTGCTTTTCTTCTGGGTGGACGCTGAGCCTGTGCTATGTTGTCACTGGCCTCCAAAAGCTCAATCCCAACCAATCCTTATCACCTATCCTGCAATCTGGTTAGGTTGTTATTGAATCTACAGGCTATCCCACTCCCCAGTTCACCTTATCCATTACTCTGGTATAACCAAAATTATAGCTAGTGTACATGCATGCGAAGCAATCAGGATTTGGCATAGGGCCAGATGTATCTAGCTTAAAAAAGTGATAAAATGGAGAGTGATAAACCACCAGCCAATCAGCTCCTAACTGTCATGTTACAGGCTGGGTTTGAAAAATGGGAGTTATGAGCTGATTGGCTGGTTGTTTATCACTCTCCACTTTATCACTTTTTGAAGCTTGATACATCTGGCCCTTAGTGTGAAAGAAAGCACCCCAGGGAAATCAGTCTCCGCCATCTACAAGATGAGGCTTCTGACTACCATACTGTGGAACTCTCCTGCTTCTCTATAATCTCTGGGTTATTGGACTCCATAATATGTCATCTTCATTCTTCTAGATCTTGACCACATCATAAGGGATTATAGCTGTGTCCAGGAGAGAATCCCCGATGCCTTGATTTCTTTCGCATACCTCTCCCTCTCCTCCCCTTATTCTTTTAATTAAAATAAAAGCAGGCATCAAAGTGATTTATTTTTTCTCCTTTTGTTTGTACTATATTTGCATTTACTGTGAACATTGTATTGTAACAAACTACATGATTTGCATTTTCCTTTGTGTAGAGTTTCTTTTTTATCCTTTTTTATAATTATATGATGTAAATAATAAAATGTTCATTAGAATAAGAAAAATATAAATGTCCCCAAAAAAGTATAATTTTAGAATAACTAGTGGTATTTGGAAAGCCGTGGTTAAATGAGCATTGTAGACATTAAAGTTTTATATACTTTTTTTTTTACAATGCTTCTTAATGACTTTAATTGATGTATAAGAGTAAATCACAGCATGTGATTTTGGCACAGCTAATCCAATACTCTTGCTCTGTTTATGTGCACATTACATGTACAATATCCTGCCTTCTCATATACACTCATGAGATGTTTTCAGACCTTATGGTTACATATGTCACAGCAATACACTGCAAAGGGGACTGCATTGTTTCTTCTTGCTGAAAACTGTTTAGCTCTGAGTCAGCTAGCTAAGAAAACAGCCTCAGGGTGTGACAGAAGATGGCACAATTCATTTCCTTGCTCTTGGCCTCTACCTGCAGAGTACAACCAGATTCAGGGCACTCAGCTAGCTAGTATAGCTCTGTCCTATGCAGCAAGGAGTGTGCATTTGGCATTTATATTAACTACATTTTATTGTATACAATGATAGATCAAGACATTTGTATTGAAAAGGCTTTGGAAGGGTCATAGAGGTCATCAGTAAGCTTTACAGTGAGGGAGAGGCTGCCCGCGGGTCCTCCCGCAAAACTGATACATTTATTGGGGGGGGGGGGGGGAGCCTTGCGGAGCCGTCCATTAAATATGTGCATATTTAAGTAGCGGCTCATTAGATATGTAATTTCCGGGCCCGCTATTTCCCATTCGCGGCAGGGACCCCTGTCGATGAAACGACAATCTCCTAATGGACCTTCCTCCGCTTCCTCCTCCTGAGCACGGACCGCGCTGCCCGGATCCCCTGTGCCCCCGCTGTCTGTGCACTCCTCCTGCATGATGCTTTCAGCAATCAGTCTGGGACCTGCCGACTAGGAGCTCTTGAATGCCCGCTGCCTACCATGTTGCCCCGCTGCCCAGATGCAAGGTACCAGGGGAGGGGGTGGGCACCTGCCGACTAGGAGCCCTTGAATGCACACTGCCTACCATGCTGCCCTGCTGCCCGGATGCAAGGTACCAGCTGCAAGGTACCAGGGGAGGTGGGAGGGAGCAAGTTACCAGGGCAGGGGGGTACCAGGGCAGGGGAGGAGCGAGGGTACCAGCTGGCAGGTACGGGGGGAAGGGGGGGCAGGACAGGTACCAGGGGACATGAGGGGATTAAACGGTTTACTGCGATGTGAATGGTACTTAAAGGGTATTTAAAACAGTAATCTACTGCAATGTGAAAGCTAATACCGTTTTAAATACCGTTTTAAAATACCGGTTCTTTAAACGGCTTGGCAGTGGGAAAGCAGCATCAGACTTGCTATGAGGTGTTAAAGAAAACCCTGTGGTATATGTTTATTGGTGTTTGTTTTGTACCCTCCATTATTACTTGCTCAACTTATCACTTTACAGGAGTTGTATCAAATATTATAAAGAGGATGAGTGGGTAGGTTACAACAACCAATCAGACCTATCTATCATCATTATTTTTATATATATATATATATATATATATATATATATATATATATATATATATATATATATATTATAAGGGCACGGTAGTGCCCTTATATTAAGGCTGAATCGAATGACTGGATTTTTCCCATAGGGAACTTTTATATATATATATATATGTGTGTGTGTAGAGCAATGAGGCGGCACTCACCAGGGCTTAAAGCTTGAAAAAAACAGTCAGACCACTTTGGGGTTCTCCGTTCGAAGTTTCAGTCGGCTAGACTTTTATCAAGAACTTTGGGCAAGAACTTTGGGCATTCAAGCTTTAAGCCCTGGTGAGTGCCGCCTCATTGCTCTACATATCAATAGGTCCCAATAAGACACCCTAGTACCCCCGTAATCCCAAAAAGGGGTCCAGCCATTACACAAAGTGTGTCAGGGAAGCAAGATATGGCAAAGTTGGACACTGATTGGGTTCTGATTAAGTTCATGGCCACTTAGAATCCCAATCCTGACCCCGCTGGGGGCCCAAAAAGGCGTCTGCCCACTACACAAAGTGGGTCAGGGAAGCAACATATGGCAAAGTTGCACAGCATAGAGGGGGGATAGGACATTGATTGGGTTCAGATTAGGTTCACAATCACTAACACCTGTAATCCCATCACCGGCCCAAAAAGGGTCCGGCACTACACAGTGGGTACAAGATATGTTGCATAACATAAAGGGGGTAGAGGACATTATTTATTTATTTGCAGTTTCTTATGTAGCACTGGTAGTAACAAGCTGACATAGAGGTAGGATGGCCCTTCTCACAAGCTTACAATCTATAGGGATAATAGCAGAGATACATAAGGATAGGATTCCATAGCATAGCAGTCCCACCAGCTTTCAAGACAGTCCTGATGGCATGCAATTAGATATGAATTCTACTGGAGGCTAAGTGGAGGTTCTGGAATATGATAAGCTTGCCTGAAGGGTGTGATTTTTCAGGGAACGCTTGAAAGTTTGGATGCTAGAGGAGAGTTTTAATGTGCGTGGAAGGGCATTCCATAAGATGGTTGCTGCCTGAAGAAAGCCCTGCAATTGTGAATCGGATCTAGTAATGAGTGTTGATGAGAGACGCAGATCTTGTGCAGAGCGGAGATTTCGGGTGGGGATATATTTTGAGATAAACGAAGAGATATATGTTGGTGTAGTCAGGTTAATGAAGTATTTTATATTGAATACGGTAAAATACATCCAGCCAATTGAGGGACTGACAGATCGGATCAGCAGACGTTGAACATCTAGCCAGGAAGATCAGCCTTGCAGCTGCATTCAAAATGGATTGTAGTGATAAGAGTCATTTTTCTGAGTAAAATGTCTATTTAACATACAGTTCTGTACAGTAAAGTAGTTCTTACGCTTTAGTGTATTTCAATGCAGACATGCGCAATGATGATTCTCACACTATAAAATTATATTGGACACCACATGCATGTGCAATTTCCTCACATATAAGAATATCTCCGCTCCTACCGCAATGCTTGGACACTGCCAAATAAACATAATTCCAATATTTCACCTCTTCTCATGCCACAACTTTTTAACACATTTTAAATTCAATAGTTTTTATTGAAATTTTGCATATAGACAAAAACAACAAACACCCCGTATACATATGGGGGGGTAGTTAGGGCAATAATGTGAATCTTCGGAACAGACAGGAGCAAATACAGAACAATTGTATAGTTTTATATAAGCGGACAAGTATATACATCATGGCAACATGAATATCACCACAGAAAAAAACAATTATGGTACTTCATACCCCGAAGGCGCCATTCGGGGATGACCAAGCATGAGTGATGTAGCATATACAGTATAGTGAAGCAATAATTGTAGACTGAGGTGAACAGTATACTTCTGTTTAGTAGGGGTCTCTAATGTAATCTGCAGTGTCCAAATTGACCCAGAGTAAAATAAAAATTATGCCCAACTACCCAAAATAAATAAAATAAATCCCAAAACAAACCTACCTCAAAACCCCCCACCCTGTATAACCTACCCCCAACTTAGGCATACCTGGAGCCCCAAAACCAATGAAACCCTACCCCGCTAACTACACTATACTAACCCTATTAACCCTTCCCTCCCCGCAAGGAAGGTAGCAAACTAGTGGTCTTTAGCTAGATTAATGAAACTTGCAGCGCTATCAGGAGAGAAACAACATCATCATAGCTAATCTATACCAAGCTAATTAACCCCTTCCATCCCACCCACCCACCCATTTGAGGATAATAGCAGTATGGATTGATTGGGGCAGCAAAAAAGGATAACAGGACATGTAGCAAGCAAAGACAGTATACAAATGGCACAAAACTAGGCTATACCCAATACGCCCACAACTAATGGATATAGTAGCCATTTCTGCAAATATATTATTATGATAACAGACAGGATATAAAGCAAAATTATATCTCCTAACATAGAAAGGTCCTGATACAAATGAGATGGAATGTATCCAGCCGAGGATATGCGTGGGCCAGAGACCTATGCCTTTGAGCTAGGCAGACCCAGGAACAGCTCTCCCACCTAGATATAAGAATATAATACACATGATAACATGGGAATGTAACGACATACAATGTAGGGCTGTAGAGGAAAAGCTAATCTAGCAATTGCAGAATTGCAAGCTAAAAAGTATAAGGAATAATGACATCTTTAGGAAAAGTATCAAACTAACAAAAATACAGGTTAAATATTAGAAAAAGAAATATCTTAGGTTTCAATGCGCTACAGAATGTTAGTCAGGCCAGTTTTCAGATTCAGTAAAGACAGGTGGTATAGTAACAGTCTCTTCGCCGTCAGCAAGGGATAAAGCAGGATAGTTCCCTTGAGAGTACCAGCTATCCCAAACTGGTGCAGAGTTCATTGAATGGAAATGAAGCTGTCCCAAGCAGTTGACAGTAGTGGCAGAACACCAACCCAGGATTTTCAAAGAATTATCGATTGTTGACACAGGTCCCTGAGAGCACACATCCCAGACTTGTAGAGATACAGGAGCTATATGGGTCCTGGCAGCATGATATTGAGGCAGAGTGTCCCCAGACTCCTCAGCTGGCGTAATATGGGTACATGAAGGAGACATAATGTCTGTAAGTTTATTTACCAGCCTGTCTGCAGAGGAAGTAATAGCTAACAGGATCCTCTGTAGCGAGGCTTCCAGCGTAGATTCCATTATCAGTAATGGTGGGATCAAAGGTGCGGCAGTGCTGACAGAAAATGGCGGTGGCTAGCACACCTCCAATGTATAGAGGAAACTCAAAAGGGGTTCCCACCAGGAGGGCACAACAGCAATATAAGTAGTCCCGACAGGAGGAATGGGAATGCAGCACCTTGATGTATACAGGCAGGAGAGGTGTCCCGGAAAGGAGGGCACAGAGACAGGGTATTACCCGGCAGCAGTGTACGGAGACACGGCAGGATTGACGGGCGCACAGTACCTCAGTGCGCTCACACACACCAGAGAAAGGTCCCGGACAGGAGGTACCAGCCGCAGGATGATCCCCGGCGGCAGCTTAAGAAGTCGCGGCAAGAGAAGTAAGCGCACAGCACTTCAGAGTGTGCAGGCACCCAGCGGTTTCTGGCTCTAAGATGGCGCGTGTGACGGATCTTCAGCACAGGTCCACGCGGCGGGGCATTCAGCGTCTCCACCGAGCAAGCCCCCCGCACCGGACCTCCCGCATGTAGGTAGAAGTGTGCCCGATGTTGTCCCCCAACTCTGTGGGGACTTTGAGGCAAGTGAGCTCCCTCAGGATATATGAATAGGATTAATGAAACGGAGAGCTGCAACAAGTAGCTGCTTCTACATGTCCGTCGTGGCCACGCCCCCCTTTTTAACACATTTAAAGTCTCTTTTGTACCCTTACCCTCCTCACCCATGGGCTACCATCAGTGCACAAGAACTTGCCTCCTACTTTAAGGACAAGATTGAAATAACCCGAGATGAAATGGTATGCTGTTCCGCAGCCACTAACCTACTAAATACCTGAACCTTCTGGCACTTTCTCTTTATTTGAGCCCACAAATGAAAAAAGTAACCACACTCTTCTTACACTCCTATTCCACTACCTCTCCTCTTGATCCTATACCTGCACAAGTCATTGAGGGCCAGATGTAACAAGCTTCAAAAAGTGATATATTGGAGAGTGATAAACAGCCAGCCAATCAGCTCCTATTCACCATTTACAGGCTTGGTTTGAAAAATGACAGGGTCAGATGGAGCCGGCCTCTTTCTTGCAGAGGCTTGCAATTCTATCGCGCTCGCGCGCGCCCCGTGGCTGTGAAGCTTTCTTTGCCGCCCGCCGCCTCCCCGGTGCCTCTCACCACCCCACCGTCCCCCCTATCCCTACCCGTCTCCCTGAAGAGGAGACGGGCAGGATGCCGCCGCGGCGTCATTCTGAAACTGGGTCCCAGTCAGATGCAGCACCTCTGCGCCGGCGATCGCCAGGGCAGGCATGCTGGTGATCCCCGGGCAAGGCTGGTTGATTATCACTCCACTTTATCACTTTTTAAAGCTTGATACATCTGGCCCTATAACTAAAATCTGCAATCTCTCTTTTGCTACTGGTACTTTTCCTTCTCTATTCACACATGCTGTGATTACTCTGAAAAAAATGCAATTCTGACCCTAACTCTCTAGCTACCATCCTATCTCTCAGCTCCCATGCCTCTCGAAGCTACTCGGGAGACTTGTCTACTCTAGCCTCACACACTTTCTTAACACTCACAACCTATTAGACCCACTTCAGTCAGGCTCACTTTCTTCTATATCTTTCTGCTGCATTTGACACTGGTGCTCACACTCTTCTCATACAAACACTAAACTCTCTAGGTGTCAATAATACATGACATTCCTGGTTCTCATACTGTCCTGTGTGATCTCTCTTTCAGTGTTCACTTCTCTGATTCCACCTTCTCTTCGCTACCTCTGCCAGTCAGAGTTCCGCAAGGCTCTGTTTTAGGTCCTCTCATGGCAAACTAATTAGCTCTTTCAGATTTCAGTATCACTCGTATGCAGTTCATACTCAAATCTAGCTAACAACCTCAGAGTTGTCACCAGTGGTTTTGGTCGATGCCTCTCTGCCATCTTATCATGGATGTCTTCTCTCCACCTCAAACTTTATTATTTCCAAAACAGAATTCATTATATTCCCACCAACCAAAAACAGTTTGCATTCTGATATCTCCATAACTGTTGTCAACTCGACAATCTACCCTACCCCACAAACTCGCTGCCTAGGGGCTTCCTCGACTCTGACCTGTCCTTTGTTCCCCACATTCAATCTGACTCCAGATGCATCTACAAAACATATCCAAAATACAACATTATCTTACACAAAACACTGCTAGATCTCTAATCCATGCACCCCCCCTCCCCTCCAGGGCCCTGAGATGGTCTGTTGAGCCCCTCTGCTGCTGCCTGTGAGCAGCATGATCAAGATGGTGCCGCAGATGGCTGCCAAGGAACTGTGTCACTCAGCCATATGTACCTCCGTGTCTCCGATCTCATACACTGCATAGCAACCTATAACTGTACTGTTCCTGCTTAATTGTTACCTATCTGGCCGTTGCGGTGACCAGTGGCACCGCTGATGGCTGCCTAGGCGTTGAGCAGCTCGGCGGGTATGTGTTCCCTGTGTGAAAACTGTACCGTTACTATTTGTATTTTTACCTACCTGGCTCTTGCAGTGACCAGTGGCGCCGCTGATGGCTGCCTAGGCACTGTGAAGCACAGCAGGTATTTGTTCCCTGTGTGATAACTGCACTGTCTGCTTATATTGTTCCCTACCTGGCTGCTGCAATGACACTGCACTGTCTGCTTATATTGTTCCCTACCTGGCTGCTGCAATGACCAGTGGCGCTGCTTATGGCTGCCTAGGCGCTGTGCAGCTCAGCGGGTATGTGTTCCCCGCATGTAATGTCTTAATGCAATGTATGTAATGTCCCACCCCCCCCCCCCCCCCCCCTCCATCCCTGGTTGATGCTGCACTGTAATCCACAAAAAAATCCTAGCATAGATTCCAAGCATACATGGCCAATAAAGTTGATTCTATTCTATTCATTATATCCCGCATTGATTATTGCAATAGTCTCCTTAATGGTCTTCCCAAGAACAGGCTCTTGCCTCTGAAATCCATTTTGAATGCTGCTGCTAGGCTGATCTTCCTAGCAAGACACTGATCGTCTGCTGATCCGCTCTGCCAGTCCCTCCATTGGTTGCCTGTATTTTACCATATTCAATATAAAATACTTCTACTCACATATAACGCTATTACCCATACTACTCCATTGTATATCTCTTTACTTATCTCTAAATATTTCCCAATTCGACCACTCCGCTCTGGACAAGATCTGCGTCTCTTCTGCACAGATCACCAGCTCCCATTCACTATTACTGGACTTTCATTGGGCAGCACCCACCCTATGGAATGCCCTTCCACTCACAATAAGACTTTCTACTAGCCTCCAAACTTTCAAGCGTTTCCTAAAAACTCACCTCTTCAGACAAGCCTATCCTATTTAAGTACCACACACATACTCCTCTGCACTTATGTATTATATAGCTTCCCTTCTAGACTTGCAACTAGGTGGGACTGCTATGCTATTACTGGTGCCTGTCCTTGTGTTTCCCTTCTTGTCCCTATAGATTGTAAGCTTGCAGCAGGGCCCTCCTACCTCCATGTCCGTCTGTTGTTACCAAGTTTGTTCTATTACATCCCTGCTTGATGCTGCACTGTAAATCCACAAAAAATTCCTAGTGTGCGCAAGCATACATGGCCAATAAAGTTGATTCTGATTACTGTCTACAATTGTAAAGCGCAAAAAAATCTGTTGCGTTGTATAAGAAACTGTAAATAAATCATTAATAATGTGCAATGGTGACATTGGATAGAGGATCGCAGGTATTACAATCACAGGTGATGCCATATGCCATGATAAGCTCTGTGCACCTCCCTTTGACTAGATGCGCCCAGGCAGGCTGGGACTCCATGAACAGGACTAACACCATAGACAGCCTAGAAAAAGTGAGGCTCCATCTGTATGAACAATAAAGCCGAGCAAGCTCATGGTAGCCTGTAAGGTACATACAATGAGGTAAAATGTGAACTCAAAGCTTACAAAGCGATCTGGCTAGCTCGCATAGAAATTAAGCACACATCGGCCCGTGTGTATGCCCCATAGTGATGCTTGGTCTGGCTTGTCACCATGGTCCACTCAAATATTAGTGTACGCACTAAGGACCTTATTCTGGTCCATGCACACCGTTGCGAATTTGCAATGCTGAGCGATGTTTCCTTATTGCTCATGCGGAGAGCATTTCTGCGCATGTGCCGGGTGCGAGTGGCCACGGCAAACAGAGTACTCACACCCACCAGTGTGGTCAGGGGGCATGGGGCGGCATGTAGTCGAGCCCATGGGAACACACAGGGGCGGGCTGGGCAGGGGGGAAGGGTGCCACATGCCCCCCAGGCCGGTATGTCTATGTTCTGGCTGAGCCGGCTGTGTGCATCTTGCACACACTGCCGCAGCCATTACCGCCGCAGCCGCCTCCGTGTCCAGTGGCTTCCTGGCTGCACAAATTTAAGGCGACGGCCTCTCCAAAAATGGCCGCTGCCTTAGAGGAGACAGACACTAGAGGTACTGCCATACCTCTAGTGTCTGTCAGAAGAGAACAGCTCAGCCAGCACTACTCGGAAATGCTGATTCGGGTATTTAAATGGAACCCCTTGGCGACGAGCATTTATCCTGGCTCCCCCCTGGAAAAAAGTATATCACTCCCCAAGGCAACAAGAATGAAACCCCTGACAAGAAGCATGTAACCCCTGGCAACAAGCGATATTCCTCTGACAATGAGCATGTAGGTAAGCAGCAGTTATATGGTATAATATGTAATAGGCATTATTATGTTTAATGGGCATTACGGTATTGGCATTATGTGTAATGGGCGTTACGGTATTGGCATTATGTTTTATGGGCATTACGTTGTTAGTATTATGTGTTATGGGCATTACTGTGATGGCATTATGGTGTTGGCATTATGTGTAATGGGCAGTACGGTGTGGCATATTTAATTGGCATTACGGTGTGTGGCATTTTATTTTATTGGCATTATGGTGTGTGGCATTATGTTTAATGGGCATTATGGTGTTGGCATTATGTGTAATAGCATTATGGTGTTGGCATTATGTGTAATAGCATTATGGTGTTGGCATTATGTGTAATTCGCATTACGGTGTGTGGCATTATATTTAATTGGCATTACGGTGTGTGGCATTATGTTTAAAGGGCATTACAGTGTGTGGCATTATGTGTAATTTGGTGTTGGCATTATGTGTAATTCGCATTACGGTGTGTGGCATTATATTTAATTGGCATTACGGTGTGTGGCATTATGTTTAAAGGGCATTACAGTGTGTGGCATTATGTGTAATGGGCATTACGTTGTGTGGCATTATGTGTAATTTGGTGTTGGCATTATGTGTAATTCGCATTACGGTGTGTGGCATTATATTTAATTGGCATTACGGTGTGTGGCATTATGTTTAAAGGGCATTACAGTGTGTGGCATTATGTGTAATGGGCATTACGGTGTGTGGCATTATGTGTAATTGGCATTACAGTATTGGCTTATGTGTAATGGGCATTACAATGTCATTTTTTGCAACTTGCCTTCGGCGTGCACTGTCCCCATTTCTGGTGTATGTGTGTGTGGGGGGAAGGATTGTTTAATCCTTGCTGCATATTAGAGGGGAGAGGGTAGGGTGGTGAAGCAATGGTGATGGGCCACTTGCTTGTGTTGCCCCCCAGGCTGAAAGTTGCCAGCCAGCCCCTGGCAACACCTAGCATTTTATGGGTGTTTATATGTGGATATACCTAAAACCTGGACCGTTGGGGTGCCTTGAGGACCGCGTTTGGGAACCTCTGCTCTAGGACACACGTAAAGCTGACACCTGAGAGTGTCTTAGTTTTGCAGTTACCTTCCACATCATTCAATGGTCGGTGACCATCAAATGATGTGGGTTTGGCCCGTAGGCTGCGAATGGAAGTTTATGCAAAACATCCATTCACAGCCGTGAAGGCGAATTTGCCTTGGAAAGGGGGTGGCGACATGTGCGAGCCGCAGGCTAACTTAAAATGGCACGCAGCACTGCACGTCAACCAGAATAACCTCCTAAATATATAGTCAGATTGCCTAGCAAGTAACAGAAAACACAGTGGTTAGCACAGGTTGCTCAGCACTCATCACTATGCATGTATGGGCAAACTAGCTAAAGGGGCATACACATATTAAGATGGGTATAGGTCATTAGATCTTCAGTAAAAAAGGTTGACAGCCAAAAGGTCGACCACTATTGGTCAACAGTAAAAAGGTTGACACATAAATAGGGCCTACATGCATTAGCTCGACATGGTCAAAAGAACTACACAAGCAAAATGTCAACATAAAAAAAGGTTGACATGGGAAAGGTTGACATGAGGTTTTCATAATTTTTGGTGACTATGTTGACATAGGTCGTTATGGACACCATATACATGTACCACATCCCCTCGCATGGCTTGCTGTGCTCACCATGTCTCGGGCACGGTGCCTCACTGTCTCCCTCTATGCCCACTGGGATGGTAAAGTATGTTGGTAAAAAAAGGTAAAAGCACATACCGACCCTTTCCCATGTCGAGCTAATGTATGTCAAACTTTTTCTTTTGACTGTCAACCTTTTTACTGTGTATGCCCCTGCATGCTGAGTGTTCTAGGGAAGGAGGACTTCCCTTGAACGTCATGTATAGGGATGCCAATCCCGGGGCATCTTTTTCAATCTCGGGAATCGGGATTGAAAAATGCTCAATCCCGGGATCCCGGGATTGGCATCCCTAATCAGTTTAGGCCAAAAAACATGCTACAAAGAAGCCCAGTCCCCCCCGCTCCAGGCGCCCCGCACATTCATTTACTTACACCGGCGGCCGGGAGCAGGGCAGACATTCTGAAGACAGGAGCGGGAGGCGATGGCGCCGGTAGCAGCAGCAGCAGAGCCGCCCGTAGGGCGGGTGGCCGACGCTGCCAGGTCCGGTCCAGGTCAGAGATGATTCTGTAACGGGTGTGGGCAGTCCGTCCTGCGCAGCGTGATGGTCAGAGGTCACGCTGCGCAGGTCGGACTGCTCATACCCGCTCCAGACTGCAGTCTGGGGATCAGGAACTCCTGGATAGCGTCTGAGCACTCGCTCAGGCGCTGCCCGGCATTAGATATGCGCATGCGCATATAATCCTGAAAGATCCGATCCCGGGATTCAAATCCCGGTGGTTTTTAGGCCAAATCCCGGGATCCGCCGATCCCGGGATTGGCCACCCTAGTCATGTAGCAATGTGTGTATGGGAGATCTGGGCTAACCAGTGTTCTGGTTAGCAAAGGCCAGCGCTTTGACTAGATTTTGACTACATGGATCTAGTCAGATTGCTTAGAAAACAGCTTAAAATCGCCCTGTGTGTATGCCCCTTTACCGGGCGATCTAACTAACTAGATTG
The DNA here is from genome assembly GCF_055691185.1 of Crinia signifera. Taxonomy (NCBI): domain Eukaryota; kingdom Metazoa; phylum Chordata; class Amphibia; order Anura; family Myobatrachidae; genus Crinia; species Crinia signifera. Next base: position 352,289,048 of record NC_139217.1, read on the forward strand.
CTTAGCACATATGCAAAGCAAAAATTGCCCAGTGTGTATGGGGCTTATGAAACTACAGTTAGGGGGGGGTTGTACCAGGGATACAACCTTTCATGTCATGTATTAATATTTGGTCTAGTTTAAAACTAGGGATTGCAGAGATTAAGGTCCAGAGTATGAATGTATTGTGCTTAAAGGTGCAATGACCTTGCTGTAGCAGCCTGTTTCTCTGGAGTGGGCTGAATCCTGCACACAGCAGATACAGGGGAATGGCATCTTGCTTCAGATCTGTACAATGAGCAGATTAAGGGACAGAGATGTCTCACAGCTAGCCATGAATAAGGGAGACTGCTCCCTGCTGACCATAAGTGAGTCTTCCCTACAACAAGAGAAATGTGTCTGGCTTCTGCCAGCTGATCTATGTGACAAATAACTGGGTTATGATATCAGTGTGTCTGCTGTGATCAGTGATATTTCTAAAGACTCGGATGTACGGTTTTATAGGCTGAGAGCGCTTGATCAAATCCAGCACTTGTACAGAATTTGTTGGGTTTTCAGTGCCTGTGCTTTAAGCCTTTTACTTCCAAACATGGTAACAGGAGTAAAATATATAAAGATTCAGCTTCCAGGGCTAAATTCCCATTTGCACAGCATAACAGTTGCCAGCATTGCTTGTGCAGAGAGCCCAGATTCACAGCTCTTAGAGAAGATTCCTATGTGGGTAGAGACAGCAGTAAGAACAGATGAATGCTGCTTTTGCATTTTTCTATCACTAACATGCTCTTCCTATATTCCTGTGACATTTCATATATCCTGGCAATGTCTGCTCGCATTTTCAGCTGCAGCAAACAGTGTCTTGCTAGTCTCTAGCCATTGCTAATAGCCTTCCCTCTGTATGATTCTAGTCTAGCATTTTCTAGCACACTATTTTGTTCAAGAATTAGCTGTTCTCATAGTAACAGGATAGTTACCCATATAGCAATAAATGACACCAGAGGTACCTTTGTACCTCCTACTAACGTTAACAAGCATCAGCAGTGGGGGTCTTATGAAGGGACATCTCTATTTGGCATACTCACCCAGCAGTTTCCTGTCAACAGTCAATTTTCCTTTTGCAGTCAACCAACGCTTAGTCTTCGAATGTTCACGGTTGCTGCAGCCAGAGAATTGATGTTGACAAGACAACAAGGGCAGGATTTCTCCTGAACAGAGCAGGCTGTGGTCCTCCGGAAAGGGTTTTGCTTTAACACAACATAAAAAAATATATACATATTAACCAGATTCACGCCATGTCCTGTTGGACAAAGTATATCAATTAAACTTACTTACACTTTATAACTTTTATTTAAACAGTATCTCCAATTTACCCCAAACCCATTATTAGCTATACTCCATGTCTACCGTGGTAACACGCCAGCCAACAACCGATATGTGATGGGCCACGTATTGAAACTCCTTATAGCACGACACTGCGTACCCATAGCGTACCCCTATATACCAACTCTAGATATGGTTGAATCAAATGTACAGTTGTGTTGCGAATTTGAAATAGCTGGGATTACCTATTCTTTATGTACCCCCCTGATAAAATGGTTTTGATGTACTGACTACTGGTTCTCTCGGACGCCTACACCATTCTCCTAGCCCCCAGCCTTCGTCAACACAGCTTCTAGACTTGTCCAATTGTTTTAGAAGCTAATTGGCTCAGGCTACATATGATACATCCCAACGCCCGGGACCCCTGTTGTTCGGTGAACCCTACTGCAAAATCTGTTTCCTTTGCAGCATATAACTGATCTGATATGAGTTGCCTCTATACAACCAACGATTACAACTGCTTGGTGTGTTCCCCACCCCTTCCGTTTCCCTATTCTGTTCAACTTTCCCCTTCTGTTTTATAACACATCTACTGTTTTGCTGTCATTAATGCGTTTATACTGTATTGAAATTCTCAATCAAAATTAAATCTTAAAAAAAAAAAAAGAACACCAACTTTTATTTAGTGATTTTTAGAACATTGTTGTGTAAATGATATAAAAGCACAGCTAAAACCGAATAAATTACAGAGCGAAGATAAAAGGCATCAAATGTTTAGTTGCATGAGTACTTGCCATCTACCCCTTTTCTACAAAGCCGCATGTTGCAGCCCTTCTGGTCACAGTGAAATGTGTCTGAGGAAGCTGGCATAACTTGATTTGAAATTGGAACAAAGCCAACTGCATTATCTTTAACTCCTGCAACGGTCAGCAGATAAATGCATCCCCCACTGTCTCCTAGAGATTTCAGAGTGCTAACAGAAAATCATCATTTCCATGTGCAGGAATGGCTGATAAGAAGTGCAAAAGTGTTGTGGGTTAGTGACAAAGCAGGAATATGATCTTCTGCCAACAAATGGCAAAGCGTTTCTAGAAATTATACACAGAATATTGATGCTCTGCCTAATTTTGTTTAGCTTTACATTTGTAATGAATACGCGTTAAATGTAAACACTCTTGAGTACTGATGACCTTGAAATCGGGCAATCATTCTAGGTCGGCAATCTTTTGGGAGATATTGAGGGTGTGAAGGGGTGTGAAGGTGAATGTGACAGTGTGAAACAGCCTGTGTGAAACAAGTCTGCAGGTTCTATATACAGTAGGACAGGCCTAGAATGAGTCACAGGCCAAAGCCTGCAGCTGAGATTATGCAGTTCATGACTGTGGACACAATTTTGCAGAAAGAATAGCAGTGATCTTTCTACAGTGCTGGACCATCGATTGTATCTCATATTTAGGTACTTGTGAGTTATCTGGGCGTCCGATTTGGGTACTTACGATTTGCATGCGATTTGCATTCGATATCGCATACGATATCGCATGCGATATCGCATGCGATTTACGATTTGCATGCGATTTAGCATGCGATTTGCATAAGATTTGCTATTCATTTCATTACCCCACTATCCCCAAAGTGTGTCTATCAACGTGAACCCGAAGCGTGGCGAGCGCAGCGAGCCCGCGAGGGGCGGCGGTACGCGTCCTCCGACCTTTTCATGCCCTACTATCCACTAGGGCGTGGAGTGAGAATAGAATAGTGTGGCGAGCGCAGCGAGCCACCGAGCCCGAAGCGTGGCGAGCGCAGCGAGCCCCGCGAGGGGACGCGGACACCTGTGAAGCCCGCAAGGGCACGCGGATATCTGTGAAGGTGTCCGCGTCCCCTCGCGGGGCTCGCTGCGCTCGCCACGCTTCGGGCTCGGTGGCTCGCTGTGCTCGCCACACTATTCTATTCTCACTCCACGCCCTAGTGGATAGTAGGGCATGAAAAGGTCGGAGGACGCGTACCGCCGCCCCTCGCGGGCTCGCTGCGCTCGCCACGCTTCGGGTTCACGTTGATAGACACACTTTGGGGATAGTGGGGTAATGAAATTAATAGCAAATCTTATGCAAATCGCATGCTAAATCGCATGCAAATCGCAAATCGCATGCGATATCGTATGCGATCTAGTACCAAAATCGGACGCCCAGATAACTCACAAGTACCCATATTTATATTGGGCACGCGTTAACTTAAGAGGAAGAAATCATAATACAAGGAAGATTAATGATGCAGAAAGGAGAATCTAGGGACATGTAAGTAGAAGTGTTAAAGAAGTGCTAAGTATATGAGTGTGCAGAGCGTTTCATGTTGTACAAAGGCATGTAATTGTCCATCAAGCACATAGCAAAAAGCAAGCCCACATTACATTTTGCACTGCCCAGTTAAAAAAGTGTGTGTGTGTGTATATATATATATGTGTGTGTGTGTGTGTATATATATATATATATATATATATATATATATAGATGTGTGTGTGTGTGTGTGTGTGTGTGTATATATATATATATATATATATATATATATAAATATAGATATATAGATGTGTGTGTGTGTGTGTATGTGTATATATATATAAATATATATATATATATATATATATCTATATATATAGCATATCTATCTCCATTTGACCCATTTAAGGATTACTAACTCAATTGGAGATGCTAAGTATGTATTAAAATCCTACCTGATTGCACTTTATTTAGATATGTTTATGTTTTCTCTCACAGAATACTGCTTGTTTTATCTCATTTACTTTGGACATTAACCATGGGAAAATCACCAGGATGCTGTTTATTACTTTTTTTAAATGATTTTATTACATTGCTTGAAGAAAATTGTTCTCCAAATCATATTGGCAAGGTTACCCAGCTTCCGCTGTGATTCTGAAACGGAGTGATAAGGGTTAACGTAGCACTTGCCTAGGTCATTCCCTGGGGATCTGTGCATACAGTACATGAGCCATTTAGCCAGTTCCTGCATGTGCAGTGGAAATAAAAGGCCACTTGGTTGAAGAAAAAATATGGTTCAAAATAAACACTTTTAGAAAATGTACATTTTTATTTTCTTTTGTTATCCTAGGGCAGCAATAACAGAATGTATCTGGAAAAGTTTCCTGATGCTTTGCAGAGGAAGCTAGCAATGGCATACACACAGAGCTATTTTGTGCTATTTTGTAAGCAATCTAACTAGATCGCTTAGAGAGTAAGCAGATATCTCTCCATGTGTATGCTCCCGAGCGGTGGCGATGCACGTTGATATCACCCACTAGTTATGTCAGTGGATGCAGTCAAAAGCTAGTCAAATTACTCAGCAGCCTTTTTTTTCCCTTAAGTAAAATCACTTAGCACACATCTCTGCAGGTGTATGGGCTCTCTATGGGCAATCTAGACACCGGGAAATTGCCTACCCTAAATAACTTAGCAAAAACGCTCAGCATACATCTCAACATTTGTAGGCCCCTTTAGAAATGTAAGTAATTTGATCACCAGTGGCAACCCTTAATGTGCAGGGCAGAGGACCTGATTCAGAGATATACAGAAATGAATTTGCAGCTTCGAATGTGTATGTAGCGAGTGTGCAAAACATGTAAATGCTGTCTGGATATGTATTGAGATACCCACCAGCTTTGCAGACCCTGCTAGCTTCATGCATTAGATGCAGCAACTGTCACAGATCGATTTTGAAGTCCTGAGTATCCCAAAGGTCATGTAATATGGCCGCAGAACATTGGAGACATTGCTGCTGCATATTGGATCTGAATAGTAGCCTCAAACATGCCCCCCAAACAATCATGACATGGCTGCATTTTTACCACCATTCCCTGTTTCCTTCCCTATATGGTCCCTGACTTATACATCCCTGACTATGAATCACTAAATCTTTTCTGCAACCGCCATCGCAGCAGATGTCCAGTGCAACTTAGACGCATGCAACTGCCCAAGTCATGCTTGCATTCGCCTTCCATTCAGGAATGCAGGACGTTCTTCAGGCTACAACCACTTTGTGGAATGCCCTCCCATGCACAATAAGACTCTCCTCAAGTGTTTCCTGAAAACTCAACTCTTCAGACAAAATATCAAATTTGAGAACCAAACACATACTTTTGTAAACATTCCAATCTAGTTACATACCCACTGTACAGTCCCCATGTCCTCACATATTTTTTGTCTTCACTTTCCCATTCTCCTGACCCCAGGCCAACATTGCTATATTTCCATATCATACAGCCCACCAGTGGTGGCTCCTACCTCTGAGAAGGAGGGGGCTGCCGCTGGTCCCTAAGTGCCCACCCCCCTCCACTGCCGGTTCTCACCACCGGTACCTGCTGGTCGCCTAAGCCGGTCCTGACCCCCTTTGTGGGACTGGTGAGTGTGCAGTATCATCCTCGGTACTGCACATGCACAGAACCCGTTTTTATGGGCTGGGGCAGAGCATAGAGGCATCCCGGAGGGAGGAAACACATCCCAATGGGACTGCCTTGGGAGACTAGTCACTGCCAGTCACAGTGAAGACATTGCAGTCTCACAGACTGCATCTAGCTTCACACAGTGGCGGGTTTTACCTTAACCGTCACTGCAGTCCACCAAGAACCTTTGTGATCTGGCTGACCATTATGCAATAGATAACACCTATCCTTGTGTATCAATGCCTATTTCCCTATAGATTGTATGCTTGCGAGCAGGGTCTTCCTACCTTTGTGTCTGTCTGTCTGTTATTTCAAAATAAAAATTAGGTTTGCAATTCAGTGGAAGTTCATGTATTATGGTATATTAAAATAAGTTCAAAAGCCATAGCAATGTGAGGAGAAGAATATGTTAATGATTAGGGACAGAAGGATGTGTGTGGCGAGTATTTATGTGAAATGCAGAAATCCCTGTGTTTTCTTTGTAGTCATCTGCAGATATTGATCCTGTGACACCAGGGAGTGGCAAACATTCTATTGTTTCACGTAATAATCAATAATCCTTCCTACGTACATAAGATCCTTCTGCTGGGAATCAATGATTATTGCAAAACAGAAATCACTATTGTTCCTGTAACCTTAGCATGATAGATGGATGATCCATTTCAAGAACAAAGGATAGCAAACTAAGAGATTAGATCTGGACAAATCAGGGATCATTTCTATTTTAAGTGGGCTTCCAGCAACCAAAGAATTTTAGACTACTCCCAGACAATTTGGGTTTTAAATGTTATTTGTTGTATTTATAGAGGGTTTGAACAAGCCCATATTAAATGTAGTTCTATGGTCAGATGAGCTGGCTTTGGAATGGATCACACCGTATGCAGTGTGTGAATGTCACAAAACAGCTTGCTGTCACTAAAAGGCCTGTACTACATTTGGTTCATGAGGCTTTCACTATACTACATACTGTATGTGTAATATTTGAATGTACAGGATATGTAGATATAATCATTCAATATTTGTCTTTCTTTGTGTCTGACAGGTGCAGATCACTGTCGGGAACAGGGTGAAGAAATACAAAATAAAACATCAAAAAGGCCAGAGGAATAGATGAGAGGCTGGCCAACAGAATCTCCTGCTGCACCGAGCAGTATCACCATGGTAACCAGAAAATACAATTAAAAGGCAAGGGAGGCAGAAGCAGATGAGTCGCCTGCTCCTTACCTTTGGACAGAAGGAAGTAAAATAATTATGCAGAAGAAAAAAGGGTATATGAAGGATACGGTCACCCAGTGGAGACGGGAAGTGTCTTTTCATTAAAAAAAAAGGAATGTGTCACTTCTACCTCAAGGGAAGGGGAGTGCCATGACATCTGCTGAGGAGAACATCTACATGAGGTTGTGTGATTCTTGTTTTTACACACTTGTTATGGTTGGCACTTACTGTCCAATCTGATTGTTATCTCACCTGTCATAAAGGTTAAACGATTAAACATCTCTGCCAGGTAGAGAGGGAAGGATAAAGAGAGAGGGAGAATCTCCACCTCTGGCAACCACCTACAATGGGATGTCGGCAAAGTGCGGAGGAGAAAGAGGCAGCTAGACGATCGCGCAGGATTGACAGGCACCTGCGCTCCGAAAGTCAGCGCCAACGGCGAGAAATCAAACTATTGTTACTTGGAACTAGTAATTCTGGCAAAAGCACCATTGTCAAGCAGATGAAGATAATTCACAGTGGAGGGTTCAATCTAGAAGCATGCAAGGAATATAAACCCCTCATAATTTATAATGCCATTGACTCACTCACTCGCATCATAAGGGCGCTTGCCACTCTGAAGATTGAGTTTCACAACCCTGACCGCGCCTATGATGCAGTACAGCTCTTTGCTTTGACTGGCCCTGCCGAGAGCAAGGGTGAAATAACATCTGAACTGCTAGGGGTGATGAAGCGACTTTGGGCAGACTCAGGTGTGCAGGAGTGCTTCTGTCGCTCTAATGAGTACCACCTAGAAGATAATGCTGCTTATTATCTCAATGACCTTGAGAGGATAGCAGCAGTCGAGTACATCCCAACTGTGGAAGACATCCTGCGCTCTCGAGACATGACCACAGGCATTGTGGAGAACAAGTTCACTTTCAAAGAGCTTACTTTCAAGATGGTCGATGTTGGGGGTCAGCGGTCTGAACGGAAGAAATGGATTCACTGCTTTGAGGGTGTGACAGCTATAATATTCTGTGTGGAACTCAGTGGATATGACTTGAAGCTTTATGAGGACAACCAAACAGTAAGTACCAGAAAAATCCTTAAGGACGGGGAAAATGTTTCAATACAGAATTCAGGAAAATGCACAAGGCCTGGCACTTCATTTACAGTATTCATAGTATTACTTTGCCGGGTGCCTGCACAATGCTATTGAATACACATTACCGACTGTGCAGCACCCCAAGCCCATAATAACTTCAATCTGCATGATCAGTAGCAACGGTCAACATTTAAATGATTAAATTAATAGCATTTCCATAAGGACATAAAGGTAAAATAAAACAGTGCTTTCCCTACATAATACATAACCCCCAGTGATTGCACACAGTCAGTCATCCATAGACACACACACACACACACACACACACACACACACATATACACATATCAAGGTTTCTTCCCATACATCTCCAATTTTGTAGAAAAACAACAATGTATTGTAAACAGCTGCTTTAAGTATTCACTGTTTCTCATGACGGACATCAGACGTGACAATGATCAATAAATACAAATTTGATAACATTCAATGTTTGCCAATTAGGATAATCACGTCAGTACACACGCAAGAAGGGGGTTTAATGTCAAGTCACAGGGGCGTGCAAAGAATTTCTGATGAACTGGACCTCCCCCTGGCTTCCTATATCAGTTGTGCACAACACCATTTCTGTGCACACATAATTATTCCTTCCATATTTCCAGCCAATAGGAATGGAGGAACTGAGTCATGAAATTGTTGCTGTCCTGCCTAAATTGCTAACAGCTAGGAGTGAATAAAATGTATGAATAAGGGTGCAGCTTGGGTTGAAAATGAGTGCATGCTATGGCCATGCTTCCTCATAACCATCAAATATCTGTTTGAACAATTTGCCTTCATACTGCAGCTAATTCAACTGTTGACTCTTACCACAGCCTACATATGACCAAGAAAATACCACAAGTATTGTCATTTCACCCAACAAATTCTTCACTTCACCATGATGCCAAAGGCAATTCTTATAAAGGGACTTTCCATCTTGCTGAACATTTTTTATTCATGGTATTAAATAACCTTTGTGCATAACTGTTATTATTTAAATAATTGGAAATGGATAAATAGATTATCCCTGTATTAAATCAACTTTCACCATAAGCTGAAAAAGGCTTTGCAAGAATCAATTCAGTTCACATAGGCAAAATCAATATAAATTGGGACTACAATTCATTTTCCTTCTGTCCTTCCACTCCTTTTCTATAGCAAATCAAATTAATGACTAAAAGAATACTCTACTACTGCTCAATATTAAACAGTTTGATCTGTAGGTGCCATACATACGGATTAGGTATGAAATCCCGACGGTCAAAATCCCGACAATCAATATACCGACATGGTCAAAATACCGACATTTAAAATCCCGACAAGGTCAAAATACGACATTTAAAATCCCAACAAGGTCAAAATACCGACATATAGAATGTAGACAGGTAAAAAAGTCAACATGACTTTTGGTCACGAGGTCGACATATTTTTTTTCACAGTTTTTTACCCCAATGTCGACACAGTCGTCATGGACACAGTTGGAAGTCAACCACAGCCCCTCGCTTCGGGCACGGTTCCTTGCTGCGCTCGGCACACTATTTTATTCTACCATCATGCCCTAGTGGATGGTAGGGCATGAAATACCGCCTGTCGGCACATGTCGGGTCAAAAAACAGTGAGAAAACCCATGTCGACCTCGCGACCTGTCGACCGAAAGTCATGTTGACTTTTTCACCTGTCACATTCTATATGTCTGTATTTTTACCTTGTCAGGATTTTAAATGTTGGTGTTTTGACCTTGTCAGATTCTGACCTTGTCAGATTCTGACCTTGTCAGGATTTGGACCGTTGGTCAATGGTTGTCATCTGGATTTGACTGCATCCCATACATTGAACAGAATTATGTCTCCAGTTGCTACTATCCCATAGGAAAAAGGACGAAAACCAGCTTGTTTCCAGAGAATGCAGAACTGCATATCCTATGGTGTATGAACTATTATGTATTTAATAATACTAATTTTCCTATTAGCTGTGATTTAGCTATTTGAAAATAGGTGATCACATTCTGTATAATGTTCTTATGATGTTCTAGAAGAATAATTACAAAATAACTGATATAATCCTATGCACACCATGCTACTGTGACAGGATGACATGATTTTGCATGTAACAGAATGACAGAAAATCAATGACCTTTTTGAAGGTCTGTACCAAGGTCCTTTGGGCACAAGAGTAAATGCCACAACTGCCACCCCCTCTACCTGGCAACCTGGACACTGCTCAATCATATCCCTATGCCTATAATGGGCATGTGTTGCCCCATATAGTATTCCTTTCATTCTCCCTCATGTCCTGCTTATTTTAAGTTCCTCTGAGTTTTCAGGCCCAAGGACAGGGACAGGCTTAAATATATACTTGAAGGTTTAATAAGAGTCAATTCAAAGTCACATTTAAATTTAGACATCTTTCTGTTGACTGCTGTGTCAACAGTGTAGTCACCATCAAATTGCCACAATATGAATACTTGGGTCATATTTAACAACTTTTCTGTCTTCTCTCCAAGTGGGGTTGGGCTGTCATGTCATTAGGCCTCGTCCCAACTAAGGGAAAATCATGCATTTTGCAAGTGTAAATGATGTGATTCACATTTAGCTGTGTAAAAAGTAAGCGTTCCCTTTGCAGAGGGGACTGTAAAAAATGAGGTGGAATGAGCACCGTAAAAGGTCCTTATTTAATCTGTGATATGCACCACAGCTCACAGTTACTATTGATATGTATACTTTAATGGGACACATTTTGTAACTTTTATTTGCACCTCAGTGGAAACATTTCTAGGCTCAATATGAGCAAAGTATGTAATATACCCTCAATCCCGAGTGTTCTAGTATTTGTAATTGATTATTTTCTTTCCGAGAGAACTGATAAATGTTGCTTGTGTGTCCAAATTTCTAATTTACCTTCTGTGGGTTTTAAATGTCACGTATAAACCAATATCCATGTCTATTTGAGCGTTGGTTTTCACCTAAATTCGGATGTTGCTTTCCTATTGGCCTAAACCTACCACTTGTTACTTTTACATCACAGAGATTTAGAAAAAATGCCCCAAATAGCACCTCAGAGGTTGGGTTGCCACCTCAACCCTCTAGGATGCTTTTCCAGTCATCCGGATTCCGGGATTCTCCCAGAATCCAGGTGACTGGAAAAGCCAGAACAGCCTCCCGCCGCAGCGCTGCCGCTGCCCAGCTTGCATTGGCGGCCTCCATCTTCAATCCATGTTCGTTGCCCAGGGAGTTCCTAAAAAGCCACAACAGTCTCCCGTTGCGGCTATGGCACTGCCACTGCCCGGCTTGCATTGGCGGCCTCCATCTCCAATCCACACCACAGCGGAGCAGGCTGTATGCACATTCTGTTGGTGGTGGCCCCTCCAAAATGGCCACCACCTTGGAGAAGACAGACACTAGGGGTCCGGGCTGACCTCTAATGTCTGTCTCTTCCAAGGTGGTGGCCCTATTGGAAGGGACCGCCGCCTACAGAATATGTGTACGGGCCGCTCCGCTGTGATGGGGATTGGAGACGGAGGCTGCCAATGAAGCCGGGCAGCGACAGTGCCACAGCAGGAGGCTGTTCTGGAATTTTAGGAACTCCCTGGGCAACGAGCATGGAATTCTCCCTCCCCCTAACAACAAGCATATAACTCACCTCTGGCAAAAAGCATATAGTGCCCCCTGGCAACAAGCACATAACACCCCCTCCACCTAGCAATGAGTATGTAACTCCCCCTAGCAACAAGCATGTAATCCCCTGTGGCAATGAGATTGAAACCTCTGGCAAAAAGTATGTAACCCCCGGCAACGAGTATGTAGGTTAGCTTCACTTATGTGGGGTAATATGCAATAGGTTGGGTGGCATTATGTGTAATGGGCATTACGTTGGGTGGCATTATTTGTAATGGGCATTACGTTGGGTGGTGTTATGTGTAATGGGCATTATGGTGTGTGGCATTATGTGTAATGGGCATTTTACTTAGTTATAGCAGGTCGCGATCATAGCTGCGCCCTCTTACTGAATTAGCCTCTTTCCACTCGTTGGGGGGGGGGGGATTTCCTGGAATCGATGATGCATGAGGTGGCTACCCTACTCCAAGGGAGTAACAGCTATAGACTGAATCCCCGTGACATAATTTACAAACCTACAATTTACATATATTATTGTAAATATTTCAATTGTTATATGCTTCACTTGCCCAGCAACCTTCCCTCGGTCATTTGGTCCTCCTCAACTCCCAAACTTACCATAGAGAACTTATATAATGAGGATGTAGGCTTCTATATTATTATTTATGACTATTTATTATATAGTGCACACATATTCTGCAGAGCTTTACAGTCCCTGTCCCAGTGTGTATGGGGTTTTAGGAAAGCCTGACAGACTATACTGTAGAAGCTGGGAATAAAGTGTAGTTCTTACTAAAGGTGTATATAAACTGAGCGATTTTCACCAGTCCAAACAATTTTCGCAGGGGTGGACGGTTTTCCATAGCAGGAAAATGGCAAGCTGGTAATACCAGTTGATGAATGGCGGCGGCCGGCGATGATGCAGCGCACAACACTAATCGCCATACACAGTGCGCGGCTTTTGAGCTGAAAGCAGCTCAAATGGTAAAAGTGAGCTGCTTTCAGCTCAAAATCGGGATGAGGGCCTGTGTAAGGTGCCTGCTAATAAAGGTATGCCTAGCACTTTACTAGAAACTGGTGGAAAGAGGACAGTTGCATAGAAATTGCAGAGCACACAGCAGCTTGTACAGACCTGATACACCATGTGACCATGCAGTGTCTGGCTCAAGCTGAGTCTTGATAAGGTCATACAGCAGCATTATGTTTGAATGATTAAGGCAGAACATGTGTATGACCTCTCCATCAGATAATGCATTGAGGTTTAAAGGCCCACAGAAGAACCTGGGCCATACTTGCCGACTTTTCGCTCCCTCTGCTGCTCCTGCTCCGATGGCTGCCCTCTGCTGTGCTGCCGCTGTAGGCAGTATAGACACTGCTGACAGATCCCCGGCCGGACAGCCGCGGCACTTTGTGATTTGCGCATGCGCAGTCACTTTTTTTTTTTTTTTTGCCAGACGGGCTAAAAAACCGGGAGGATCGCACACATTACCGGGAGACCGGGAGAAGGGAACAAAAACCGGGATACTCCCGCTAAATGCGGGAGTGTCGGCAACCCTGACCTAGGCCTGCATAGGCTCCTCAGTACCTAAATTAGCTGCTGTTGTTTCCCTGCTTAGGCTCCCGAGTCCTCTTAGACAGGTGGTAAAGTGCATACCAAAGCCTTTAAATGCCTTTTTTCCTATAGCTAGAGTGCACAAAATGCTTGGTTCTCTTTTATAGGTATCCTAATGAAGTTTTGGGCAATAGAAGCTGATTTAGAAGTCAAACACACCTGTCAGTTAGACATCTGGTTTGTCATTTTTTCTGTCGGTTTGTAGATGATTTTGAAACCCACCAGTAGTAAATCTCTGGTTTCTATAGATGTATATGAAAAAGTATTGTGGGTACTTGTTTCCTAGCACGGCCACAATCGCGGGCATCGGGTGTCATTTTTAGTGGTCTGCGATGCCCCCGATTTTGCCATTGAAATGCATTGAAAAAAGTCAAAATCGCGTCGGTCGCGTCGTATGCGGCTAAAAAATGCTTAAATGGTCCAGACGCGATGCCCGCGATTTCCCCATAGGGAACAATGTTAAATGCCTAAGTTTACCCGCGATGCCCCGGATTTCCCATAGGAAACAATGTTAAATGGCTCAATTTACCCAAATCATCATAGGGAACAATGGTAAATGGGCCAGAAACCCCCCAAAACACCCCTGAACATTGAAATGTCCCCCCAAAAGTAGTTTACGCCACCCCGCGATCAACGCCAACCCGAAGCGTGGCGAGCGGCGGTGGTACGCGTCCTCTGACCTTTTCATACCCCCACTATTCACGTCGGCGTGGAGTTCAGAATAGAATAGTGTGGCAAGCGCAGCGAGCCACCGAGCCCGAAGCGTGCGGACGCGGATACCTTCACAGGTAAACGCGTCCCTTCCCGGGCTTCACAGGTATTCGCGTCCCCTCGCGGGGTTCGTTGCGCTCGCCACGCTTCGGGCTCGGTGGCTCGCTGCGCTCGCCACACTATTCTATTCTCAACTCCACGCCGACGTGGATAGTGGGGGTATTAAAAGGTCGGAGGACGCGTACCGCCGCCCCTCGCGGGCTCGCTGCGCTCGCCACGCTTCGGGTTGGCGTTGATCGCGGGGTGGCGTAAACTACTTTTGGGGGGACATTTCAATGTTCAGGGGTGTTTTGGGGGGTTTCAGGCCCATTTACCATTGTTCCCTATGATGATTTGGGTAAATTGAGCCATTTAACATTGTTTCCTATGGGAAATCGGGGGCATCGCGGGTAAATTGAGGCATTTAACATTGTTCCCTTTGGGGAAATCGCGGGCATCGCGTCTGGACCATCGCACCCGATTTTTTAGTGCATGCGATGGCCGCGATGCCCCCGATTTTTACACCCGATGACCACGATCATGATCGTTGTGGCCGTGCTAGGAAACAGAGATCGAATAAAAATGTTAGTTTAGTAAATATACCCCTTTGAGTAATTTAAACGTCCTTATACAGTACAAACATATACAATAGACCTAAATTTAATACCATGTTCATGGCGGAAATAAACCATGTACTTTTCATACTTCTTATGCAGTTGAAAAGCGTGTGTATAAAGGATGTAGGCTAAATAATGTTTTACCATTGTTCAGTGAGACAACTGCTATACTGTAAGTTCTGTTTATTAAAGGTGAATGGCAGGACAATGGTCCTTATTCAGATCTGATCACAGTACAAATGTGTGCACTGTAGGGGGGGCAGATGCAACATGTATAGAGAGAGTTAAGGTGTGTACACACGGCAGGATATGCCGTGAGATGCGAGTCCCAATACGATCAGATCGTATCGGGACTCGCATCGCACGGCATGCAGAGGGACAATTTGTACTATATAGTGCAGATCTGTACTATATAGTCTTGGCTGCCCTCTCTATTTCACTGCCGATTTTCGCTCACACGGAAGCACGCATCGGCAGCGCACCTGGCTCGCAAGCCCTAAAAAAGCATGCAATATGGCTTCCGATGTTCACTATATCGGCAACATCGGAAGCCATATCGCCCTGTGTGTACACACTTTTAGATTTGTGTGAGTTAATTTTGTTTCTGTGCAGGGTAAATACTAGCTGAATTATTTTTACACTGCAATTTAGATTTCAGTTTCAACACACTCCACCCAATTCTAACTCTCTCTGCACATGTTACAGTACATATGCCCCACCTGCAGTGCACATGGTTTTGCCCATTTTAAGAACAAATTTGTACTGCGATCAGATCTGAATAAGAGACAATGGGAATAGTGCATCTTAAGTAAAGCCATGATCAGATCTACCATTTTTACCTCCAAGATCATCTCTCATCACTTGTGTACTGGTTAGAGATGTAACAGATCGCTATTGATTTCCGTCCGTTTCCTTGTATCACTGTGGAACACACAGAGATGAAGTAACGACAAACCACACTGGTAAGATTTAAAGCCAAGAGTTGAACAGCGAAACAGTGCACTTCCACAACCCATTATGAATGTACCTTTGTGTATTATACGTGTGTGCATGTGTTTTTGTAATTCTAATGATTACAGAATTTACCGGAGTTGCTCAACCTAGGACGCTAATTGCTTATAGGCCTATTTAGCAGTGGCAAATGCAGAATTTATAGAGTGGAGTTTCCAAATGCAGTACACAAATTACCATAGTGTGAAACGTTGGAGCAAGTACGGGAGCCTGAGGGAGCGCTAGAAGAACCCAGTAATGACACTGGAAATTTATGTACACATTGGTCTTTTCATACACTGGGTACTGTTTGGAATACAGTAATAATATTTAACAATATATATATGTCTATACCATATTATAGGCTGTATAAAACTTTTAAATAATATAAATAAGTTGTCAGGAAAAGGTTAAGCATACCATAATGAATAAATACACAGACATAATAAAACATTGTCATAGATTGAACCACTTGCCAAGAGGAGAGGGGTTTCCGGGCAACCAGAACCCCCCCCCCCCCCCCCCCCCCCCCCCCCCCGTGTTTGCCTATGTATAGGATGGCTTCTATATTAGTAATCATTTAAGACAATTTTTTTTATAACACTGGTTACAAACTCACAACTCACTGATAATAAGCAATGACATCATGAACCCACAGTTAATGAAGATATTAATTTTACTTTAGAAATATGTTATAATTTCTTGTGTATTAAAAGGAAGTTATTTAGCGCATAGATCACTTATATTGCTAGATTGCATGATTTGCAAATCTGTTAAGCTCATGTGATTTATGTTAGGAGCACAATGG
The DNA here is from genome assembly GCF_055691185.1 of Crinia signifera. Classification (NCBI taxonomy): domain Eukaryota; kingdom Metazoa; phylum Chordata; class Amphibia; order Anura; family Myobatrachidae; genus Crinia; species Crinia signifera. Next base: position 352,305,520 of record NC_139217.1, read on the forward strand.
TCCTTCTGTGCATGGACTTAATACAGTTATTTAGCTCAAAAGTTATTTTGTGTTCCCACCACCCGACATATTTCATGTTAAGAATTTTGCTTCAACCCAATTGTACATTCATATTATGGTACTATTATTTTGATAAGAATTGTTTAATTTAAAAAAACTTTCAGGGCCTCAATTGAAGTATGGAGTACATCCTGCTGGAAAATGCAGTTTAGAACATTGATAAAACAAATTGCTGTATTAATTAATTCATATTAACCCCTTCAGTGGCAATCCCAAAAAAATTCCGGGCTGTGCCTCAGTGCCCAGTCTGGCAAGCCCCGGAAAATTCTCGGGATTGCCATTGTTTACAGCCGGGCAGCGCTGCTGAGTTCAATCACTGAACTCAGGCAGCTTCAGCGCTGCCCGTCTCCCTCCCCTCTGCGGCGCCTCCTCCTCCTCCCCCCCCCCCCTCCGGGTTTTGTATTGAAGTCCATGGTGCCGGCTTATGACAAGCCGGCTGCTGGGGACAGGGACGCGGTGCGGGGGCACTGCCCGGACCCAGGGAGGAAGTGGTGTTTTTTTTTTATGGGAGCGTTGCCCATAAAAAACTCGCCCAGTGGGGAGTGCTCCCCCAAAAAAACCTCACCACTGAAGGGGTTAATAGGACCCTTTATCACCTTCCTTGCATTCAAAATAACCCCATTGCATTTGCACTGCATGCGACACAACATGGTTTGACTAGGTACAAATCTTTATCCTGGAGCTGTTCCATTATCTAAATTCACGATTCAATCAGTCCCTATACTCATTGAGCCGCCAGGGAACCTCCCGGCTCGTCAGGACTGCATATGATAAGCTGCATGTGATTCTTTTGCGTATGATGTATAATACCCTATAGATTGTAAGCTTGCGAGCAGGGCCCTCCTACATTTTGACTGCCGGAAGCTTGGCTGGGGGACTTGTCTATAGTGCAGCAGGTGCAAGCCTCGGATTCTGATGCAATGCGCACGGGACCGCACACCGCTTAGGACCTAATAACAACAGGCGATTTGGATGCTTTTCATGCAATTTATCATCACAATCGCATGAAAAGTGACCAAATTGCAGGAGAATCACCCTAGTGTATGGGCACCTTAAGGTTCGGCTGCAGCTAGGGTTAAGGTAAAATAGGACTATCAACATTTATGTCAACAATATGAACGTATCAACATTGTGAACAGGTCAATATCCTGAATGTTGACATTCATACCATGTAGCGTTCTGAACATCAACATGTTATTGCACATCCGTCATTAGATGAGAGCAAAGTCACATAGTGGATACTGACAAGACTAAAAAATAATCAGCCACATGTTTAAGTTCATTAATGATATTAATATTATTTAATGGCTAGCAACTAGTTAGCATTTGTTAATTGGCAGATATTGCATATTGTTTTGCAGCCCCCCCCCCCCCCCCCCCCGTCCTCTTAGTTTCAGTGAAGCCAGATACAGTCAATGTGTAAATGCATTGGCTTTCATGTGACTGGCAGTGACTTCCTATTGGACAATCCAACTGCCAGTCACCAGCATGACGGGCAGTCCAACTGAGAGGTGTTTTTTTATCTCCAGTACTGCCAGTCTGGGCTGCGATCAGTGGAGCGCTGGCTTCCTGTCCTAGCCTGCTTCTGTGGGCTGCAGCCTATGAAGTCCATAGAAGTCAAGCTCATGGCCAATTTTGACTATCCAATTTTGACTAAATGTACTTTAGATTTTGCAATTTGGCCCTAGCTCAAATATATCCTACAGGTGAAATAGTCAAGATAGACTTGCCCGCGCAGTCTATTTTTCTATTCGATACTGACTAAACGGGGGTGCGCAACGGCATCGAATCCGCATTACATGCGGCTGAACACTGTGCGATTCAGACAACTTTTGTATTAGATTGTGACTATATAGTCAAAATTGGTAGCCAGAATCGCACTGTGTGTCCACAGCTTAATAAGACATAGGCTAGGGCTGGGCTATGCCATCTGCAACACTGTGTCTTTGATAAGGACATTTTCATGCTAAAATCTTTTAAAATAACGTTGTGGCTGACAAAAAAAAAAAAGAGAAAATTTGACATCATCCCTTTTTATATTAATTATTAATTTGCACACAAGCTTCTCTCATTGTCAGCTCACTGAATACAATATTGTCACCACACAAATGTGGTCGGCATTGATGATACATTTTCTCATGCATGTTCACATTATAAATTCTCTTCTATTGCACATTTTCCGTTTATTGTTATTGAAGTACCACTGAATTGTTTTAATTGCCTGAAACACTAATTATTACATTTGTACTCAGACAGAAATGACCTAATGTAATAGCACGGTTGTATCTGTTGCTGAATGGGTTAAGTACTCTGTGTATTTTAGATATTATCCTAAAATGATCCCCTTTCAAATGAGGCTGTCACTAAAAGTAAACCAGGCATGAAGCTGTTGCTGAACTACAAAGCTCAGCATGCTTAGTAATACAATAATGGATTGCTCAGCATGAGGGGGATATGCAGTTCAGTAACTGCGGTAGTAGCGGATGTTGCCTATCCAGATATAGTGCTTCAACTTTTCCTCATCCAGCTGGAACAACAGTGCCTGTAAACAAACAACAGGAAGCTGGAAATGAGAATAAATATTTAGGTGGTGCATGTGCAACATGAAATTACCAAATCGGCTTCAGATGGTGAACTGGAAAAAATATGTTAAATACTTCATGTACTGAATACAAGATTTAGTTCTGCATTCAGCACAAGACAACATGGTAATGTTTTTTTTTTTTTTAGCAAGATTTGTTTGAATGAATCCTCATCATTCAAGCTGGAGAGCTGGAGTTACAAGGGTGCATATTAAAATATACAGTGTCTAGAAAAACAGTCAATAGGTCAACACCAATGAGTCCACATGCATGACATTGACAAAAGGTAGACTCACAAGGTCAATGTTGACAAAATGGTTAACAGATATAAGGTCGTCACAAGCAAAATGTCGACATGGCCATGGAAAAGGTCAACATTAGATTTTCTTTAAGTATTTTTTGGGTGTAATTGTCGATACCGGACCATGTAGAAGTATAGTGCGTACCCTGGCATGGCTCGATTTGCTCAACGCTGCCACAGTGCTTGGCACACTTTACTGATCTCAATCGGGAGTCCAAGAAAGCGGTCCCTGAACTTTGAACTACTTACTGTCTATCTAGACCATGGGTGGCCAATAAGCGGCGCTCCAGCTGTTGATGAACTACACATGCCAGCATGTCTTGCATCAGTTTCAGCATGGCCAAATATCAAAACTGATGCAAAAGCATGCTGGGATGTATAGTTCATCAACAGCTGGAGGGCCGCTTATTGCCCAGCCCTGATCTAGACACTGTAGATCTATTAACCGAAACCTGTTCCAAGAAGATACAATTTTGCAAATATTATTTTCTTATTGAGCCTGATTTACTGTATCTCATGTTACAAGACTCAGTTGAGTTGTAAATGTAGATAGTAAAGCTCCATAACAAATTGAGGTCACCAGGCTTCTTTGACTATTCCATTCTTAACCAGTTACATTATGGGCAGCAATGGAACCACATATTAGTGGTACTGTAATATTACAGGTAGCACTTAAAATGGGTGGCGGATGACTCACCAACAGTTGGGATCCTGATGATCATTTCTCCGACATCGGAATCCCGACTGTCAGGAGCCCGACAGTTGGAATCCCAACTGCGCTGCCCCCCCTGCCTGGCTCCTAACAGTCAGAATTCTGATGTCTGAGAAATGGCCGTCAAAATCCTGACTTTCGGAGGGTTATACCATATCCTGTAAAATATCAGAACATAAATGCAATTATGTGCAGGCCAACCTTTGTGGCCTGTTATACAAAATGGGGTAAAAGGAAAAAAGGGTTATTTCCCCCATATCAGCCAGAGTATTTATTTTCTAAACTAAACTTGAAAAATAATAGACCATGACTGGAAAAGTCCTGCATGTGCTAAACTGCATTATACATCAATATAAATGTCTATATTTTTGTATTTTGTACCCGAATCAATGTGATAGCAATGTCTGTCAGTATCCATCTCTGTAAAATAGCAAAACAATTAATAAGATACTTTATACTGTATACTTTATACCAGGGCTGGGCAACACCGGCCCTCCAGATGTTAATGAACTACACATCCCAGGATGCTTTGCATTAGTTTTGCTATGTGGCCATGCTGAAACTGATGCAAGGCATGCTGGGATGTGTAGTTCATCAACATCTGGAGGGCCGGTGTGGCCCAGCACTGCTTTATACTGTTTAATGCATTGCGTAAAATATTCAACACATCGGTCTACGCAATAAATTGTTTTTTGTACAGTATGTTTGTCCTTAACTAATTATATACACAAACATGTTAATATAATAATCTGATCTTATTTATGATTATGCCTGAATCCCAGTATTAACAGATGTCAATGCTACTTAGCGAGTTGATCGGAACCCATCTCCTATTCTCATTATCCGTAACTACAGCATCGTTTTGGTAAATAAAAACATGAATAAGCCTTTAGTAATCCAATAATTATTAATGAAAACATGAATGACGTGAAACGATGTCTGTAAATATAATACTGGGTGAGCTGGTGCGATTGGCATATTCACATCATAGGCGCGTAGTTGACAACAGTAATAATTTACATGATAGCTGGGTCCGCACGAGGAACTGGTAGGGGGTGGGGGTTGTTTTTGGTGTGGTTACATATCTAGAACAAATATATTCTACATTTAGAAAAACCTGTATTGTTGTTTTTTTTTTTTTTTTTATATTGCAAGAAGTGCAGGAATTGGTGATTCCCTATGGACGTAGGAAGTGCGGGTATTGGTAATGTCCTGTGCAGACAGGAAGTGCGGGAATTAGTAATGTCCTATGCACGCAGAAAGTGCGGGAAATGGTTATGCCCTATGCACACGTGAAGTGTGGGAATTGGTAATGGCCTACGCAGGGCAGGGAATGCGGGAATTGGTAATGCCCTATGCAGGCAAAAAGTTCAGGAATTGGTAATGCCATAATCAGGCAGGAAGTGTAGGGATTAGTAATGCCCTATGCACACAGAAAGTGCGGGAATTGTTATGCCCTATACACTCAAGAAGTGCAGAACTTAACAATGCCCCAAGCACTCTTCATTGTATTTATTATATAAGGCACTCTATTGTTCAACATTAAAGTATTCTAAAGCTGTCGTTTTTGAAAGTCTTCTTTATTAGTGTTCAAATAATTAATAACATGTGTGAGACAAAGTGTCATCTAATATAGGTGTATCTTACCAGTAAATCACTAGACCAAAGAGCTGAAATCAGCTTGTGTTGTAGTTTTGTGGGGGCACAACAAATGTACACTGGGATTAGCCATGTCATTCTCCTTCTATGTATGTATATACAAGATTCAGCAACTGCGTTCCTGCTTTTATCTCTTTAATGCATAGCCCCATTGTGTCTGGGAAGTGAAGGGCTAAACACAGTGATTCATAGGCTAGATTAGTTAGTTGCTTTTGTACAATCTACATTTAAAGCTAGCAGTTAGAAGGGATGTAACTGTGGGCCTTTATCCCTGGTTCCTACATGATAAAGAGATGTAAGGGGGAGGGGTGCAATGCCAGGAGCTCTCCAGCAGTCTGCTCCCTGAAGGCAGTAATGGAAGACATTTCTCTAATGCTGCTGTTTATGGGCTGCTGAGCAGAACTGGGGCAGAAGGATATTAAGGAATATAGACAATGCACACTGTCAAACAGATTAACAAATCATTCAATATCATATCAGAATAGTGACTCATACATTCTATCGAACCCCCTAAATAAAACCAGTGGCACGCATACTGTTACCACATAAACATATTGGTAAAGTGAGGTCACGTAGAACAAGAGGACAGGTCAGAAACACTTGTATTGACTTATACCCCTTTCCCACTGCAGCCCTTAAATGGTAATTTGCTGTTATTTTTAGGCTTTTCAAACGGATACAGCTGCAGTGGGAATGCTCCAGGTTGCTGTACCCGGTAAAAATCCCTGTTAAAAGCCGTTTTTTCGGCAGTGGGAAAGGGGTACCCTTTTACACGTTAAAAAAACGGCATGGCGCCCCCCCCCCCCCCCCCAATGGCATACACAAAACATTTTAGAAAAAGTTTACTAAAAATTACATGTGTAAAGTACAACTGTGAAGACTGTATAAGTAATAATATCATCTGCGAAAAGGATTAAGATAGAGCAGAGAGACAGCATATTTTAGATAGTGAATATGTGATACATGAGGGCTATTTTGATTCGGATGGTGTAATGGTTAGCATTACTGCCTCACAGCGCTGAGGTGATGGGTTTGATTCCCGCCATGGCTCTAACTGTGCGGAGTTTGTATATTCTCCCCGTGCTTGTGGGGGTTTCCTCCTGGAACTCCGGTTTGCTCCCACAATCCAAAAATCTACAGGTAGGTTAATTGGCTCCCAACAAAAATTAACCCTAGAATGTCTGTGTGTGCATGTACATGTGGTAGGGAATATAGATTGTAAGCTCCTCTGGGGCAGGGACTGATGTGAATGTTCAAATGTTCTCTGTAAAGCGCTGCGGAATTTGTATGCGCTATATAAGAAAATGTTAATAAATAAATAAATACATTTACACAAGATTCCCCTAATGATTATATATCATTTGTTTAAAACTCCAACTAATGTTAGAAAATCTTTGTTAAACTGATACAGATACACCATTGATTTGTTAGCCCGACTTCCTTAAGATATGTTGGCCCTTCTCGGTAAGGGGTCTAGCAATTAGCAGCTAGTCATGTGTCTTCTTCTCTACTGGCAATCTGATAACCATGACTGAAAAACGCAGCCTTTCCTTCCGCATATAACAAGAAGAGTACACGCATTTTATAATCAATACATTTCACTGACTAACAAAGGTAAAGACAAACAGCCCTTATCTCTTGCTTTTGTTATGGCTGCACTTTGGCATGTGAACTGCCGCCACGCACTGATCCTGTTGGGAAAGTTGTTCTTTCTTTAATCTTTTGGAAGGGCGGAAGGGATGCTTAAATGGAATTATTATAATCTTAGCGATCTTCCTGCTTCCTGTATCGATCACTTTAGAAAGATCATAAACTGAGATTTCTTTGGAGGTCACACAGTTTAACTTGAGTTAACCCTATTTTATGTTTCCATTAATGAAAGTTGTTTCGAGAAAGGCCACATTACCAGGTTATGTGCTGTTAGGAGGCTGGATTGAAAAGTAATGCCTCCATGGCTATGTTTTTGTATTTGTGAACACATTTGAACACTTTTTTGTACATGATAACTCGGTTTATCTTCTGTGTAATGCACTATTCACTTTTCAACGTAGTCCCCTTCCCTTTCCACGCATGTGAGCCAATGTTTGATGGGTCAGGAAAACCCATTGGAGAAGAAAGCTGGCGGCTGCTGTTAACACCGGGACCGAATGACAGCTTTCACCTTGCCATCAGAGTGGAAGTGTTGACCATTAAGATGCTCATTCATCTTTGAAAAGAGGGTTTCAGTGCCTGCAGTTCAAGGAGGTTCTGTCACACCCATCGTACAGCCCCAACCTTGTGCCCTGCAACTTTAACCTCTTCACAAAGATGAAAGAGCACCTTAAGGGTCAACACCAACTCTGACGAAGAGGTGAAAGCTGCCGTTCGGTCCTGGTGTCAACAACAACCACCAGCTTTCTTCTCTGATGGGCTTGCCCGACTCGTCAAACTATGGCACATATGCGTGGAAAGGGATGGGGACTACGTTGAAAAGTGAATAGTGCATTACAAAAAAAGTGTTCAAATGTGTTTACAAATAAAACCACGGAGGCATTACTTTTCAATCCAGCTTCGTACATAAATTGAGACTCAATTATTTTATTTATATGCATTACAAGCATTGTTATATAACCCATTCCAATAGTTTCTAATCATTCTCTTTTCTAAGCAGTACTAGACAAAGGACAGTATAGTATACTGTAATTTGCTACAGGCTCTAGCTACAGTTTGTCTGAATATCACTGTTTCCCTCCACATCAGGGGGTTGCAAAAACGAGCACAGGTAAAGGGAACCATTTTTAGCACACTGTCCATCTGTGCTCATTGGAGGATATTCATGCTGTGGAGGACTCTGGACAACTTCAGGAACCAATTGGTAAACCCCCACTCTGAATGGTGGCTGTCTGTGGCTTATAGATAACAAAGTTCCACCAATGATTATATCACTAATGCTTTGCACTGATTTAGAGTTGTCTGCAAACTTCACCACTGCTGCATCGTTGTGTGCAGCAGCTGTGCGAATCTATGCAAAAGTTTCAACATCAAATATGTGAGTAATGATACTCAGAGGGAGGAATTTACTAACACAGGAGTTGTATTTCACATGGGATGTTGCTATGGGCCACCACAGAATCTGAGTTAATGAGGCCAGTGAATCTGCATTGTAAGATGCAATTGCTGGCTTCAGCATGCCTAGAAAACAGGGCCGCCATGCCTCTCCTCTCGAATGCTCCCCGTTGTCTTTAGCGAGGCACAGGCACACTGCTTCGATGCATGTGCAGTCCTCAAAAAAGAAACCACCTCTAAATCAGCCCTCTTTTGAAAAATAAAATCTACCATTTTACTGACCACTAGGTAATATATTTCTGGTTTATCGCTTCAAATTAAAAAATGCTAAAGTATAATGAAGGTATAATTAGTACTCATGCGTTCAGGAAATGAAGGAAATAAGAGCTTGCACCATTAGAATTGTACTGAAACTGTAATAGTATGTTGCTATTTAATAATACAATACTGCTCCCATGGCTGAATAATGGTTTTATTTAAAAGATATTGCGTTGAAAATGTGTCAACATTTTGCATGTTAATTTGTCCTCTAGAGACACTGAGCCTGTTTCAATAGATGAAAAAACAGCCAGGAAAATCAGTATTTTAGAAAACCAAACACTACAGTGCACTTATTACCTTCTAACTTCGCTAAGCAGTATGGCATCACCTACTCCTGAAAATAAGTGGAATTAAAACATACTGTGCAAAATAGGTTATATGCACCTTGCTGATCCCCTTCCATTTAGTTTGTATGAGATTGAGAATCAGAAAGTGAGAAATTTTGTGAGTTCTCTTTGTTTATTTATTTATTTTAAGCAGAAATCATTTATACTGCAAAAGTATTTTGATTCCTAAAATCTCTCAGTTGATTTGCACATTATATTACATTCCCCAAAATTGATGATAAAAAAAAATTGTTGACAAGTTACTAACAGCAGCCTCTTCTTTGTGTCATGTGGCTGTTAGCACTCCTCCAATAAACCAAGTAGTGTTAAAGAGAAAACTGCAGCACTCCTTCCATTTACCATTAGGTGTCAAAGAGAAAGTTGCAGCACTCCTCCCTTATACCATTCATTGTCAAATAGAAAGTTGCAGCACTCCTCTGTTATACAAATTTCAGCACTCCTTCCTTAAACCATTCATTGTTGAAAATAAAGTTGCAGCACTCCTCCCTTAAATCAGTAATTGTCGAAGAGAAAGTTGCAGCAACTCTCAGTTATACCATTAGATGTTGAAGAGAAAGTTACAGCACTCCTCCCTTTTACCATTAGGTGTCGAAGAGAAAGTTGCAGCACTCCTGCTTTATACCTTTCATTGTCAAAGAGAAAGTTCAAGCACTCCATTATACCATTAATTGTGGAAAGTTGCATCACTCCTCACGTATTCCATTATTTGTCGAAGAGAAAGTTTCAGCATTCCTTCCATATACCATTAATTGTTGAAGAGAACGTTGGAGCACTCCTTCCTTAACCCATTAGGTGTTGATGAGAAAGTTGCATCACTCCTCCTTTATATCATTAGGCATTGGAGAGAAAGTGGCAGCACTCCTTCCTTATACCATTAGTTGTTGAATAAAAAGTTGCCGCACTCCTCCCTTATATCATTAGTTGTTGAATATAAAGTATCAACACTACACACTATGAAGATTTAAAAGTTTGTATTGTAAGTGTTATTAAATTACTCTACCTCCCTTATGGATGTACACTAAGGGGGTGATTCTAATTCGATCGGTCTCCCACATATTTGCACGGGGGACCAATGTTTGGCTACTGTGCATGCGCAGGCTCCATGGGCGAATGGACTCGGTGACTGGCATAGTCGCCAGCACAAAGCAGTGCAGGTAGGGGGCGTGGGGCAGCTGGCCCAGGTGCCCAGCAGCATTTCATGGGCGTCCCCACATGATGTCAGCCACCCACCCCCTCTTCGGTCGAGAGCCCGCAAATGTAATTCAGTCTCCACTGACTTATATTTGCGTGCCTTGGAGAAATCATTCGATGGTCGGTGATCATCTAATGATTTTTCTGGCAGCGGGACATGCGAGGGGATGTGGCGATTCGTTGTGGCAGGCCCTCTGGGACTAGGTAAGCTGCGAGCAGAATGAGGGCCTAAATCTATGATTGGAAAAGACTTCCAAAATCTTGCATGTGAATCTGGTTAATGCATTGGCTGTATAAAAATGATTAACTACCAGCTGTCCGTGGCTCTATCAGCACTGTAGTTATAACGTAACATCACTTGCATTTTATTTCACATTGTTACCAATGCTGTGAAAGACAATATAGGTGCCAATACTGTACATCAGAGAGGATGTCTTTTATTAATAATATTACATATTTATTAAATATTCTTTAATCATACAAGTTCCTTCCACAACTGTTGACTTCGTAGAATACTGCTCATCTTACATTCATCTAAAAATATAATCTGTGTATAGAAGAAGATGTATGATGCCTGAGGAAATGATGCACAGCAGCCAGGAGATGATAATTCTTATTGTTGTCAGTTGAGTAATTGGTTCTCTATCCTCATACAGAATATGACCATAGGATATTTTATAATGGAGCAATGGAAAATAGAACAACAGTTTGAGGGCATGTCAATAGAGCACTGCATTCACAACTCTTCGCAGAGTTTAGGTATGTCATTAATTTAGCATACATACAGTACAGTATGTACATTTATCTGCAGCCTACTGTATGTGATGACCAGGGTTGCAAAGTGATCTGTGGGGCCCCTGATTCTAAAGGCATTTGGTCTCCTAAAATTGTTTATACTGGGCTCTCTTGAGAAGCTTTGGGGGCATAGCAATGCCATCTTGATTGGATATTATAAGTATCTGGCTGCTCATTCATGCCCTTTATAACTGGTCCCCCACTGCATACTAGTAGAACAGTGATGTGATTTAACAGTGTTAGTAGTAAATGCTGAAGTCGCATTACCCTGTTTGTACATAATATAATAATGTTATGAAGTGTTATATTCACAATACAGAATAGTATTTGTACACTTGATTGAATCAAGGGGCATATTAGACCTGATAGTTGTAAAATCGTATTAAATGATGTACCACCTGGAGGAATGAAGGGACGGGATCTCCAATAAGAGCCTATCCCTGCAATGTGTAAAGTGATTGCTGATGCATTCACTGTATTTTCTGCATTTGCACTACTGTGCATGTGCAATCTTCAAACTGCAAGTGTGCAAGCAGCCATTACTGGGGAGGGATCTTACAGTATTCTACTCCTGGTAAATTGTAAGATAAGTAGCTTATAGTGTACATTGGCATTAACTACTGGGGCCAAGTTCCTCCATAAAAACCTATGATGGGGAGCTGCTGTACTCAGAAAAAAGGGTTATATATCCATGGGATGCTTACATTTGCCAAGTGTTGTCCTGTCCATCTTTGGGGGATTACCCATAACATTTATCAAATATGCCCCTACATGGAAATCTTCTATCATGCATCATTCCAAAAATCGCCTCACTCCAAATAGCTATTTCAAATACAAATTGGGAACATACAGCCTATACTGTATGTGCAATGCTATTGATATAAGTACTAGGTTGGAGAGGTAACAAAAAAATCTAAATGGAACTATTGACAACCGATCTTGGGATCATTTTGCATCCTTACACCAGCACCGCATATACATTCACACACTCCTAAAATGCATATCTATGGGTGCATCCACATCTCAGTTGTCATCTGATTAAGAATTAGAAAATTAGAAGCAAATTACTGTAAATTTAAAGTATAAACCTAAAATTTAAAGTGTTCGAAGCTTGCCCCCAATAGTCCTGTCCATCTGAACACGACACTATCTATCAGAGTGTGCAGCCGCATCTCTTCGGTTACCTCCACTTTTTCTGCACATGCACAATATGGGTGTAGTTCATCGGGTTGACAGTTCTTAGGTTGACAATGTCTAGGTCGACTCCAAAATGTGGGTGATAAAAGTAAATAAAATATAAATTCATGTCGATATTGTGCTGTATCGACCATTATCATGTCAACCTATTTATCGTGTTGACCTAATGTTTACTGTCAAACTAAAGTCTGGATCCCCACAAGGGTGTGGTCAATTACTCTACATTACATGGATATTAGACAGGGACAAAAGGTCAACAGGGTTAAAAGGTCATCAATAAAACAATAGAAAAGTCGTCTTTGTCTATGTTTGACTGGGTCAAAAAGTCGACATGCAAATTGTTGACTGTGTTTTTGAGGTCTCATTTTGTATTTTTATGTTGGCAATGTGGCTTGCTCTGCTACTGCTGCACTCACCAGAGGTTGACATTTGTGTTTCCACCATTGACATGTCAACCATAGACACTGTCAACTTTTTTGACCATGGTGGCCTATTGCATATCGACCATGTGGGGTCAACCTGTTATCCTTTTTCACTATAGGGCTCTATGTTTAAAAAAAATGTGGTGCGAGCCACACTATATACCACACTGTGAAATAAAAATAAAAGATGGCAGGTCTTCTTATAGAATATGCATGATGTATTAATGCACTGCAGTTATTTCATGTGTAGATTTTTATTTTGCTATGCAGCATATGTGCATGTGCAGTCATTGCAAGTAGCTAGACTGCATATATATTTCATGTGTGTTGTGCCCTGATTCACTAACATTCGAGAGGGGTCAAATTCGGCCCCATTCTGATGTTGGGGTGGTCTCCGCATTTGCAAGCACATATTTGCGCATGTGCAGACACTGTCAAGGAACAGCTTTGGAGAGTAAAGGTCCATACACACTGGGCGACTATGCCCAGCGTGTATGGACAGCGATGATGTCCATCATCGCTGCAGGGAAAGCCACTCAGTGCATACACACTGAGTGGCTTTCCCCCTGCCCGGCGCCGACGGAGGGGGGCATTGCATAGCGCAGAGCTATGCAAAGCCGTCCTCAATGCCGCTCATCTGCGGGTATTACCAGCAGATGAGCGGCTTTCCCGGTGATGATGCGGGAGCGAGCAGCTGCGCTCACCGCTCATCGCTGGGGCATACACACTGGGTGGTTTTGAGCTGAAAGCCGCTCAAACTGGGTGTTTTGAGCGGCTTTCAGCTCAAAGTCGCCCAGTGTGTATGGGCCTTTAAAGACTCGCCAGGACATGCATTGTGGGGAAGGAGAGACAGAGGGGGTGACATCGCTGGACCACGGGAATAGTGGACAATAGGATATCCCAACTATATAAACAATGTCGCCTCTAATTAGTCCTGGCTCACTCAGCTCTGCGAGCAGGGGGAAAATCATTAAATGGTGAATGATTTCCCCGTGTGCATGGCCGCGAACACATTTGCAGCTGTGCACAGGGGCGAAGGGGCATGCTTGTGGTGGGGCAGCAACTACCTGCTCGCTAGGCTCCAAATACTGAGCATATACTAATAAGAAAAAATGCATAGTAGCATTGTATATAAGAACTCTCAATAAATCTATAATATTTTGCTACATGGTCAAAAGTAGAGACCTGCCATATTGTTGGGCACGTGCCTTTTCCACCTATCTGTATTTACTCTTTTATTTTATGTTACGTTGTGTAAGCATAATCATCAATTAAACAAAGTTGATCCATGGCAATTAACCTGGTTGTGATTGTTGATTCACTTGTGCTAAATTTTGGGACATGTGTCATTGTCACAGATATTGAAATTAAATTCAAGCAATTCTCATTCTTTTGAAAGTCCCATAAAATGTTATAAAAATACACATATAATTCATGCAATACTTATAACCAATTAACTTAAACAACTAGACCATAAATATATATCAAATGTGATGTAAGATGAGTATTTAATGAGGCATAAATTTCAATTGTTTACTGAGGCATTGGATGAAATTACGGGCCTGATTCTGGGTCACTTGCAAAAGCAAATTCGGTACTTGTTTCCTAGCACGGCGTCAGCGATAAAAATTGTATCCATCGGGACCCCCCAAAATCGCGTTGATCGCATCGCATGCAACCAAATCGCATGCGATGCGATCGACGCGATTTTGACATTGGAATCAATGTAAAATGGTCCCTGAGACCCAATTTTACATTGGCCCCAATGTTAAATGGCCCCCAGACCCCAATTTTTATTGTTTCCCAACCCTGATTGGTCAATTGCCCCCCCATTGTTAATGCAGCCCCAGGATCAACACCAACCCGAAGCGTGGCGAGCGCAGCGAGCCCATGAGGGGCGGCGGTACGCGTCCTCCGACCTTTTCATACCCCCACTATGCACGTCGGCGTGGAGTTGATTTTATATAGTGTGGCGAGCGCAGCGAGCCACCGAGCCCGAAGCGTGGCGAGCCCCGCGAGGGGCCGCGCATTACTTCACAGGTATTACGCGTCCCCTCGCGGGGCTCGCTGCGATCGCCGCGCTTCGGGCTCGGTGGCTCACTGCGCTCGCCACACTATATAGAATCAACTCCACGCCGACGTGGATAGTGGGTTATGAAAAGGTCGGAGGATGCGTACCGCCGCCCCTCACGGGCTTGCTGCGCTCGCCACGCTTCGGGTTGCCGTTCATCGTGGGGTTGCTTTAACAATGGGGGGGGGGGCATTTGTCATGTAAAATACCCATAAGGGTGGGTATACAATGAAAAATCGGGTCCAATGGCCCATTTAACATTGTTTCCTATGTAAGATCGCGTCCATCACATCGGTCGCCTCAACTTAAGGCATGCGATGGACGCGATTTTTTAAGTGTCGGGGAAAAGGCTAAAAATAGCCCTAAAATCGCGTCGGTCGCGTCCATCACATACCTTAACTTAAGGTATGCGATCACCTACGACGGGCGCTGTGCTAGGAAACAAGTACCGCAAATTCTCTCTCTAATGGACAAAACCATGTGCACTGCAGGTGGGGCAGATGTAACATGGTCAGAGGCCAATACACACACTACGATGTCTTCTTAATGATGATGAAGGACCCCATTATAAATCACCTCCTGAACAACCCAGAACGACTTCGTTCAGGGTCGTTTAGGAGGTGAATCTTTTAACATCGTCTACTGTTTATGCTGTGAATGACAGACGACTACCAACGATGCGCGTACCCGTGGGTCGTTAAAGACCAAAGCCATCGTCAATGCATGCAGGTCAATTTGGCTACGGTCGTTAACATTGTTTGTTTTTTCAATAGAAAAGGTCCTGCATCGTTTGTGGTCGTTTGTCAGCCGTCGTGCACCAATGAGCACCTGCAATGCTGAGGTCGTTCATTTTCACTTCAAGGGTGAAAATGAAAGATGGTAGTTAACGATGGGTCGTTACTGACACATCTTTGTGTGTGTATGGGCCTTAAGATTTGGGAGAGTTATTTTGTTTCTGTGCAGAGTAAATACTGGCTGCTTTATTCTTACACTGCAATTTAGATTTCTGTTTGATTACACCCCACCCAATTCTAACTCTCTCTGCACATGTTATATCGGTACTTTTTTCATAGCACGGTGCCCAGATTTTCTTCGTACGGCACCGTAAGGAAATCGCATCGCATGCGATACAAACAGTTTTTTAACATGTATTTTTTTCTTTTTGCCATTGTACCCTAGTATATCGCATCGCATGGCATTGCATGTCCTGCAAAACCGCATGCGATTGCATGCGATTTTATAGGGTGTGCGATGCCATGAGGTAATGCTCCTGTGAGACCACGCCCCCTGTCCGCTGTTGGTGCATGAATAGACGCTGTGGGTGACGGGGGGACTCCGAACTCTCCCCCCCCCCCCCCCCCGCACACGCTGCGGGACACTGCCGGCCATGGGCGGGATGTTGGAATATCCCCCCCAAAAGAGGACGTTCTGCAGAAAGCGGGACAGTTGGGAGGTATGTACCCAATATAGTATCTTTTTTAAAAGTACAAGTCTTACTATTTAATAGTCACATCATGTGTGTGTGTGACACAAATTTCTAGTGAAGTAAAGGGGACTAGTCAGATTTCATTGCAATATACAGACTGGTTAATGTCCATATAAGGAAAAGTAAATAAATGGTGCTTAAAATAGGCTATGTTTTTCCTTTAAGGCTCAATTCACACCAGCAATTCTGAACTATTGCCAGTGACTTTAGCTAAAAATCATTATATTAACATCAGTTCCACTGAGGTGAGTTGCATTTTTGCAATAAGCAAAGCTGATGTAACAAATAGAGTTAACTATTGAATGCTGGACAAAAAATCTCACAAAAGTCCACATTAATAATAATTATTGAATATCCCAGTTTAGAATCTTTATATTGCATTAGTGATTTTATGATATATAAATGGTGTGAATAATGAAAAGGTTTATTTTTACCTTTGTCAATCTCTGACATCACATGTCACATATTATCCAGACTCAAACATTCCTGGGAATGTCCTGGAGACTCCCAAATTTTTAAGAATACCCTTGACTACAGGGAGAACAGATTAACCTCCAACTTCCCTAGAATTTTCCAGTGAATTGGGAGACGGGGGTATTCAATGCTCCGACGGAAATTTATTGACGGCGAGAAATATCAATAACTGACAAGGCTTGTCACGAAATCCAGAGAACAGAGTCATTTAAGGGGTTCCTCACAGGTCCTCTCATGGCAAGGATTTGGCCCAAACATGGAATATGGCAATGGGGTTTTACAGTGAGGATGGCTTATATTCGGCAAAGACAAACCCCCTTGCCGGCAGCTTTGAATAATGCTCATGGGCTGTGTAATACGGTCTTCAGGAGGTTGTGTCAAGATGGCTCCAATACCTCTAGCAGACTACAATGGAGCATATGTAATCAACCTATACTGCATCACCCATAGGGCATAGAAAAGTATGATGATTTTTATCTATGGTGGTCATAACAGGCTATACTTTATCCATACCAGAGAGGGACAGTGATAAAATTCTTGTATAATATTTTGATAGGGTGCGCTTAAACAATACTGCCTATTTGCCTTATTCCTTTTATACTGCATCAAATGTACCTCTACCAAAATATTATTTATTATAATCTAATCAGTACTAGACTACGGTACCTTTATCCTTCTACAATCTTTCAGCTTTCTTTAACTTCAATAAAAAATAATGAAAAGCATCATCATCATCATCGTTATAATAACATAACCTCCAATTTATTTGCAAATCGCCTTATATATATAATGGAAGTGAATAGCCACAAAGTCGCAAGCCTGTCACACTAAATACATCTTTCACAAAGATGCCTTCCTAAGGTTTCTAATGTTGAAGGTATAATGCGCTTGATGTAAAAGGCATCAATTTTGAAAAACAGTGAAAATGTGAGAGAAACTTCTTCTGCTTCTTGCTGACGAGTGTTAATGGTGATTAAACTATGACCAGAGATACAATAAGTGGAAAGCGCAGGTTACGTAATGTGTCCGTAACCTGCTTACCCTTTATACCTAACTGCGTGCGAACAAAACGTAGCGCAGCGCAGCGTACAGTCTATTGTATGTTATACACCAAGAACCGATACCTTAATAAGAGATCCTTTCGCAGGACTTGTCTCCAATTGTGAGAATATACCTTAAAGGACAGAGTCCGCAATGTAAGGACAGAGTCCTTAATGTACCTTATCGCTATTATGCGAATAACTAGACACGACCACGGAATAGAAATAAGGAGGTTAGAACTCCATAAAGAGATTGTATTAAAGTCCCTAATGGACAAAAGGGGGTTACAGAATTAAGAATAAACAGGTATAACAAGTGATACAATACAATAACAATGAATACTAAACACTCTCTGCTAAGGGGAAAGAATACAAATACAAGACACAATGAGCCAACAATAACTACAAGGATAAATACCGTGATAAATGCAACCGTTTACCGTGGTCATCTAGTATGTGAAAAGCAGTCCGGTCAGAGCTCACTATCGTTCAGGAATGAGCGATAGTCCGGTAGGAAGGTCCAGGGAAAGTAGTTGTGCCGAAAAGACCCTGGCTGCTCTGTGTCGCCTATCTTATAGGGTCAGAAGGGGGAGGTCAAAGGCCATTCTCATTGGCCAGAGATCATATGTCCGGTCCACTGCAATTGGAGGTTAGACGCTGTACCTGGTCTGACCAGGTGCAGGGGAGTGAACTTTAAGAGTCCTTTGTTTGGTGGTTTCGGCGTCAGCAAGGATAAGAACCGGTTTGAGCTAGTTTCCTTTGTTAACTACTTACAACAGAAACTGTCTCTGGAATATGGATTTAGTCCATAACTATCGGACAGTGTACATTGCGAAATATTCGCAATGACCGGAATACTTTGCATGATGAGCTGAGCGGAACGGTACTAAACACGATACAGACAGCTGTGTGCAGGGCTAACTAAGCTATGTGTGGCGTTCTAAACCTTTTAACTATATTTCCTTTCGTGTAAGTGTGTTATTATGAATTTATGTGTGATAGTATGTCTACTCTTCTGGTCCACATTGTCACACATACTCGGGTATGGAACTTTATTTGCGCAACTCTGCGAACCAAAATGGCGGCCATACTATCACAAAAATGGCGTGTGTGTACCTAGACTTCCACAGTCCACCCTTTAACAGTAAATATAAAACTGTTACATTACAAAATATTTCACACGACAAGACAGAAATTCATAATCCTAACAGAGAAATTGGGATACATGAAATAAACATATAAGGGGAGTAAACCATCTGCTCTCGGCCGATCCAGGATCATGGATAAACGATGGGCCGCATTTATCGAACAATCTACTCAGGGTCACGAAGGATAATGTACAATTTTTGGGATAAAAATAAAAACAGGGGTGGTTACAACATATACACGTTCTTCAGATATGGCATCCTTTGGTAGGTATTGTTTGTGACAACAGACTCTTGAACTCTTTGTTGTCTCTCTTTTTGATATGCTTTTAAGTATGATGGTATTAAAACATCCGGTCCTGGGTAAGGTGTCAAGTTTATAGATTCTACCTTGACCTAAGCTGGGATGGGTAACACACTCTCAGAACTCTGTATCGTCCAACCAATGCCTGGCAGCAGGGCGGCGGCGGTATCCTTGATTTGGAAGATGAGAACGGATAGTGGGGGGGGAAAGACAAGAATAGGACCCACAACAGTAGAGAAAACTGAGAAAGGAAAAATTTTGTTAGTGATCCTTTCAACCTGTTACCAGTGGGGTGTGTCACAGTCCCTTTTGTAGCTTGTACAGGTTGCTTGACCTTAGCTGCTCTCCAGTCCTCCCGTCTTTCGAAGGACCTTCTGGTTTTCAGTTCCTTTGGCAGTAGGACGAACGTACCCGAATCTCTCTCTCTGCGACTTTGTTATTGAGGTAGTGCTGGTCAACAAGATTTTGGGGTGGTTCTTTCCAAAGGTCTATCAAGCAACCTGTATATGGCAAAGCAGGGGAAACAACAACAACATCTCCTGGTTCATGGTTATGACAGTTCACAACAGGTGTCAACAAAGTCCTTTTGCTGCAGTTTTCCAGGTGTGGATACATCACTTGCATTTGTGGTCTAGGATCTTCTTGTGGGATTACCATAACCTGTAGCTGCCCGCCAAGCAATGTTTCGATGGGGACAAATTTTGGTGGGGTTCTGAGAGTGATTCTACTATTACAAAAGGAGTTTTATGGGGTGTACCATCAGTCCCTAAAGGTTCACACATGACTTAAACCTTTTATATATATATTTGCATACTCAAGGGTGCTTCTGGGCTGCCATATCTATACACACAAACGTCAACACCTACATATATATATACATAAAAAACTAATAATAAATAAATAACTATAATGATTCTAGAGTGGACTGTGCAAAGCCAATTTTTGTATTACCTGCAGAGGATCCTGCTGGAGGAGGGATGTGGAGATGGCTCTGTGGGAACAGCCGTTGCAGTTTCTTTCCTCCAGACAAGTAAGGCATGATTCTGTCGTCTTACCTGTCTGTGGCCACACCAGTAATTTCGGACTAATTTTTTTCCACATACCTTCCCTGTCAAGACAAGTCAGGCCATGGGCTATCTCTGTCCTGACAGTTTGGCATGTTCTCAGAGTCACTGGTTTTCCTTGTCCATCTTTCTATTCCTGTCCACATCCCTTCGGCTTCCAGACTGCTTCTCCTGCAGGGGACACAAATCTTGTATTACTATGTGAATATACTGACATTTATAGGGGGAACACAAACATTATCCGCAGAGCGCATGGCTCACCCAGCTGCCTTGCCAGCATGTTCATTATCAAGTGACACTGAATCCTCATTGAGGATGTGGTTTTTACACTTGATAACAGCCACTCTGTCCGGCAGCTGTATGATTGTCAAGAATCTTTTAAACTTACAACGCTTGCGCCACTGGAGTGCCAGCTACTGAAACAGAACATCTGAGGCGCCATAGGGCCTAAGATCTTTTGTATTACCCCAACAAACATACTTGGAGTCGGCATGAATATTGACTGTTTTTTTTTTTTTTTTTCTCTCAGTTCGCAGTACTATTAATGAGACTGCTGCTGCTGAGTGAGATGTCCAATGGGTTCAGCCTCTACTATGCCTTTTCCATCTATTACAGTATAGCCAGTGTACAATTTTCCCTCTCGGTGTTGTGGAAAGAACGAGAAAAAAAAAACAAAAATGAATTACCTCTTCCAATGGGTTGTTACCACCCTTTGGGGGCATGCTGCAAAGGTCTGATTCAAACATGTCATGCAATCATATTCATCTCGGCTCCCACTAAATTCCACTATTCCAGCAACCTCAGCACCACTCCACCCTTTGTGCCTTAGTGGGCACACCTGGTAAGAGTGTTGCTGGGTTTACAATATTACCCATTTTTCATGGTAACATCAATGCAAGTTCCCATTTAGTGAACTTGGCTGATGAATATTTTTCACATGTTTTGGCAGAATTTTAGGAGTGTCCAGACTATACGAGGAGCATAAACAGTTAGAACACACCCCAACACCACATTCTCAGTTTTGTTTACCAGTAGTGCTATGGCAACTACACTGTGTAGACAAATATGAAGTGCTTAAGTAATAGGGTTTTAATTGTACACTGCAGTACGACATTGGTCAGGCTGGCATCACCAGGTTTCTTACGTCACTATATCTGTCGCCCCCTCAGCAGGTCTAATACTCTAAATCACATGGTCTCTTGTGTCAGTTTTACCCATGGCAAAAAGCTGTAATCAGGCCTGTTTCTCCTTCTTTATTGTCCACATCTGTCTGTGAAGACATGGGTATTGTGATTGCACCTATTTATATGTAAATGCGTTTTACAACCCTTTTCATTCTTTGTAGAAGGGAAATGCTTTGTGTATTACTTGGACTGCTTTTCACAAGATGGTGGCTGTGGTTGCCCTGGGTAACATTAGGAGTAATGCTTACAGTTATTGGGACTTTGTTCAAAATTTACTGAAAAATATCTATATTGTGACTACTTGCTTTACAGGGTACCGCATATTCACAATGGTATTTCTCTGCTGGGGGTGCGACAGATTCTTCGAACTGTTTTTCTATGATTTGTGGGTCTCTGGAACAGAAGGGTAGGGGAAGGAGAAAAAATTGGAAAAAGAGAGAGAGAAAAACTCAAAAAAAAAGGGTAGAAGATATTAATGACAGTAATGTGTACATTTATTTTCAACAGAAACATTTTTCTTTTATTTTTGAGGACGCCAGGATTTAGCACTATGGGGGAATTGGCTCTCAACTATTTGGTTCTTACCCTTTTCAACTCCTGTTCTGCTTCTTAAGCCCTCCCTTTCTTTCTGTTTCCCAGTGTGGTTGTGACTATGGGCTGTGTCTAGGGGTATTTAGCTAAAAGTTCTCTTTTGGGAACCTTGTTATTTCACTGGGTATTTTCCCAGCTCAACCTCAGGTTTCGAATGGTGAAGCTGTACTTTGGGGCGCTATACTTTCTGTTTTTAACAGGGTTTCTATTGAAGCTATGGTTGCCATTGATCCTGTGTCCTTCCCATCTTTAGTTCAAAGGGAACTCGGTATTTGTGCTGTAGTTTTTAGCTACCTTAGATGGATTTGACTCTATAACAGTGGAATACAACATTAGCCTCTGAGGACTGTCCAGCATATCTTGCACTTCTTGTGTAAGATTTCTAGGAGTGTCCAGAAATACCCCATCAGGGGTGCAATAGATGACACATCCCATTTTACATAGTAAATCTCTACCCAGGAGGTTAGTCGGGCCGCTGCAGCCAACAGAAAAGAGTGTTTGGTATGCAGAGGCCCGCTTGTAACATCTGCTGGTTTCGTCAGTGGGTAATGCTGTATTTTTCCTGTTACCCCAATTGCTGCTACTAATTGCTTGACACAACCTAGACCAGGAGGGAATGTTGTTAACGGGTTAGGTACAAAAAACTTTATATTTAAACTATTCCACTTACCCATATCTGAGGCTCCTCCCTAAGGTATTGAATTAGTCTAACTGGTTGTAGGATGCAGGTATGACCTGCTTCCTATTGTCTGACCTGGGTTGCCCTCAGCACAGTGTCAGTCATCAGATGGGGAGGAGGCATGTTGCGTGACCTGTCTGTCTCCTCCCATTGTCTAGGGGCTGGGTATCTCCGTGTCTCACCTTTGTGAGATTCCCATTCTCGCTTATGTGTCTTGATAACTCCTGGGGTTTCCTGACCTACAATGAGCTGAGTAATGACCTTTCCTATTGCAGTTGTAACAGATAATTGGCTTTCTACCTGTGTCCCTGGTGTTTCGTTGGTAGGCAGCTTTGTTTGGGGCATTAGTAAGGGCTTGGATGCTAACCATCATCAGTTTGTCAGTTTGCAGTTCCCTGTGCTTCTTAATGTTGCGGTCGTGGTCCACAGCAGATTCCCGTAGGGCGTCTACTGTCATTCCACGCCAATTTGGAAAGGAAGTTTGGACTCTGGCTCTCAGGTTTTCGTTAAGCCCTTCCACCAGCACAGACACAATCAGCTCCCTCAAGTGGGGGTCGTCCTTAGGTTTATAGACACCAGTGTATTTTGATACCGCCATCAAACTCCGGTTGAAATATTCGCTAGCTACTTCACCATCTTTTTGTTTGATAGTGAATATCTTGCTATATTCCACTGCTGCAGGAAAATACACTCCCAACTGTAAGTTGATTTGGCGTATATTTTCCTGGTTGATGTCATCATTTATCTCCTTGTCCACTTTCAATCCACTATCCTGAATGAATTTCAGGATGTCAATGTGAGTGGGGAGACAGGCCCTCAACATGATTCTCCAATCCTTGTTGGTGGGCTCATCAGAGTTTCCCAGATCCCTTACAAATTTCCGGCACAGAGCCAGATTTTTCCTAGGATCAGGGAAATCTGTAATGATGGACCGCAGCTCTAACCGTGTCCATGGGTTTAGCATGGTCATCTTTCTGGTAGGTATCACACCCTCTCTGTCTGCCTTACCATAGGGAACCTCCAGTGTGCGTACAGGGTATGTTTGTACCACCTCTGCATTACTGGGACCTGCTTGGGAGTCGTCTGTGTCTGTGCTGTGTAGTGCATCCTTACCTGAGTCCACTTCTATGCCGTTGGCACCAGCTGCCTCCTCCTCCTGTGCTGGAGCCCCAGCAGTGGGTTGAGCTTTACCCTCAAGCATATTAAGTGCATGGGAGACGGCCAGTGCCAACAGCTGCTCGTTTTCCTCTCGGGTTTCCTTATAAGGGGATAAAACAGGATACAAGTTAGTAACTGTTGCATTATTACTTAGGTCTTTCTTATGAGACATTAACCCCTTCGGCACATATGGGGGTGGGGGAGCTGATTCTATTGCGGCAACGGTTGCATTTTTATTGTGGCTGATTGTGTCCGGTATTGCCAGACCTTTGATTCCCCATTGTTCCTGTCCTTCCTTCTGCCACAATTTAAGAATATCTATATGCTTCACTCTCTCCTTACGACTGGAGAGTAGGCATATTTCATCTTTTACTGCCGATAAGATTTCTGGATCGAAGCTACCAACACTGGGAAATTCTAACTTGCTGCCTTGTGTCATTTTTCTCCATTTATTTTGGTAAACAACTGCGAGTTCACCGTGCTTCTTGCACATAATAAAAGCAGCCGATCCTCTTGGCCGGCTTGCTTCCTCCCTATCCTGCACGTTATCACAGCGTGACCCGTTATTACCCATAGTTACAGGAATAAACGTTCACAGCTTAATAGATAATCGGTGGGTTATTAATTATCTGAGAGCTCCCCAAACACTCACTTCTCCACACAGCGACACTTCGACGCAATCAAGCGAAGAGCCCACAATGCGAGGTATGATACTCAATCACCAAGCTCTCAACTAGCAGCGAACTTCTAGCCAACTTGCTTGATGCGGCACAATTTTTCCAGGGTATAACAAACTTGCTTTCCTATACCCCCAAAAATCGGATTTCTAAAGTAGCTAATCGGAAACAAGTGCGTTCCGATATATCTTCTTGTACCCTCCTAGCGGAATTAATTCCACTGAAGGGGCAGTTCCTATGGGCACGTCGTCACGTGAACCCGGTCCTAACTGGACTGTCCTACACTGGACTACACTGCGCTGAGTCGTGCCGTCACACACCCGTTCGCCTCAGTTATTTTTCACACTGGGCGCTAGTTACACCTTGGTCTTATGCTAATTTGTGAAATATTTCTGTACAGAAAATTTTCCCAGGCTGGTAGCTTTTCACTAGATTCTTATGCAGGTATAAATCCCTTATAATAAACTATAGGAATCTATTAAAATAATGCTTGAGTTGCTTGCTTATGAGAAAATGAACAAAAAGAAAACCTTATTTTCTTTTCTTAATCACCGCTTCATTCGCAGTATATTACTATACTGTTTAAATAAAGCTAGTGGTTTAAATACTGTTCACTTCTTCCTATGTGTGCTGCGTGTGCAGTACCAATGAACAGCCTCGTGTGTACGTGCGCTTGTTCACAGGCCGCCGATGAATCGGCCACCCACGTGTTCTATAGTGTATTTGCAAGGTTGCGCTCGGGTTTCGATATACGCAGTAATTGCGCCTAAATGTGGAATAAATCCCTTAACTCTGTCCGAGAGTTACGTATCAAGATGCGAAATAAATCCCGCACTTAATCCGTAAACCACGTACAAAGATGCGAAACTTTCCCGATGTGGGCACGTGCGCGCGCACCTTGCGTAATACACAATAGACGCTTTACGTTACTGCAAAAAGGCCCAGGACTTGTCGCCACGTGGCGGAGTCCCTGTTTTTGCGGTAGCTAACAATAAACAATTATAGTTTTTGCACAGAGGGGATCCTCTATGTACTATAATAAACACAGATTCCACGTGTGCGAACCTTATCGCACGTGGTACATATACTGTAATAAACAAGCAACCCAAGACACTATACCCCGTTAAACTACTTGTGGCAGGCAGAAGTACAGTTTACTAAACACTTAGGTATGA
Organism: Crinia signifera; assembly: GCF_055691185.1. Classification (NCBI taxonomy): domain Eukaryota; kingdom Metazoa; phylum Chordata; class Amphibia; order Anura; family Myobatrachidae; genus Crinia; species Crinia signifera. Next base: position 352,331,200 of record NC_139217.1, read on the forward strand.
TATACTTTAAAACACGTGGCTTTCACCTATTGTACTCCGGGTTCAGCGCTAGCACTTCCCGAACCCCGCACCGCCGCGGACCTGGCCTATCCAGCAATGGATAATACTTCCACCCTTTTGCTGGTATAGGTCGGGTCGCACGCCTGGTACTGAGTTCTGGAATGTGGAGCGGACGGACGTGCCCCCAATTGTTAATGGTGATTAAACTATGACCAGAGATACAATAAGTGGAAAGCGCAGGTTACGTAATGTGTCCGTAACCTGCTTACCCTTTATACCTAACTGCGTGCGAACAAAACGTAGCGCAGCGCAGCGTACAGTCTATTGTATGTTATACACCAAGAACCGATACCTTAATAAGAGATCCTTTCGCAGGACTTGTCTCCAATTGTGAGAATATACCTTAAAGGACAGAGTCCGCAATGTAAGGACAGAGTCCTTAATGTACCTTATCGCTATTATGCGAATAACTAGACACGACCACGGAATAGAAATAAGGAGGTTAGAACTCCATAAAGAGATTGTATTAAAGTCCCTAATGGACAAAAGGGGGTTACAGAATTAAGAATAAACAGGTATAACAAGTGATACAATACAATAACAATGAATACTAAACACTCTCTGCTAAGGGGAAAGAATACAAATACAAGACACAATGAGCCAACAATAACTACAAGGATAAATACCGTGATAAATGCAACCGTTTACCGTGGTCATCTAGTATGTGAAAAGCAGTCCGGTCAGAGCTCACTATCGTTCAGGAATGAGCGATAGTCCGGTAGGAAGGTCCAGGGAAAGTAGTTGTGCCGAAAAGACCCTGGCTGCTCTGTGTCGCCTATCTTATAGGGTCAGAAGGGGGAGGTCAAAGGCCATTCTCATTGGCCAGAGATCATATGTCCGGTCCACTGCAATTGGAGGTTAGACGCTGTACCTGGTCTGACCAGGTGCAGGGGAGTGAACTTTAAGAGTCCTTTGTTTGGTGGTTTCGGCGTCAGCAAGGATAAGAACCGGTTTGAGCTAGTTTCCTTTGTTAACTACTTACAACAGAAACTGTCTCTGGAATATGGATTTAGTCCATAACTATCGGACAGTGTACATTGCGAAATATTCGCAATGACCGGAATACTTTGCATGATGAGCTGAGCGGAACGGTACTAAACACGATACAGACAGCTGTGTGCAGGGCTAACTAAGCTATGTGTGGCGTTCTAAACCTTTTAACTATATTTCCTTTCGTGTAAGTGTGTTATTATGAATTTATGTGTGATAGTATGTCTACTCTTCTGGTCCACATTGTCACACATACTCGGGTATGGAACTTTATTTGCGCAACTCTGCGAACCAAAATGGCGGCCATACTATCACAAAAATGGCGTGTGTGTACCTAGACTTCCACACGAGATAGCTGCATTGTATAAATGTAATGAATAATGAAAGCAGTACAAGCGTTGCTAGCCTAGCTAATAGGAGCATCGGAGGGACAAAGAGTGTGTCACTTATACCCCTTTTCCATAGGCCAGGTCCCCTGTTTCCACTACTGCTGGACCTGGGAGTAGCCCGGGTCCAACCCAGGTCTGCCTTGAGACGTGTTTCCAGTAGTAAAAAACCTGGGTTGATGCGCATCCCCGGGCAAAATCCCGGGTTAGTTTTGCTTGTAAAAAAGGGGTATCAGCCTGAACTTTCCACTACCAGTACCAGGTTTTACAAGACAGGGTTAATGACTATAGCCTATGCTAGGAAAAACCAGGCTCATGCTGATAGTAACTGATCCCTGGGTGGTAGTAAACAATGTGGTACTCTTTATTTAGAACGGCGCCCACGATTTTGATCGTGGGCATCGTTAGTAAAAAATCGCGGGCATCGCATGCACTAAAAAATCGGGTGCGATGCGACCGACGCGATGCCCGCGATTTCCCATAGGGAACAATGTTAAATGTCTCAATTGACCCGATTTTCCTGTTCAATGCCTCAATTGACCCGATTTTTCTATAGGAAACAATGTTAAATGGCCCACAGAGGCCAAATAGGCACCTTGAAGTGTGAAATGGCCCCCACAATTGTTAACGCCACCCCACGATCAACGTGAACCCGAAGCGTGGCGAGCGCAGCGAGCCCGCGAGGGTCGGCGGTACGCGTCCTACGACCTTTTCATACCCCCACTATCCACGTTGGCGTAGAGTTGAGAATAGAAAGTGTGGCGAGCGCAGCGAGCCACCGAGCCCGAATCGCAGCGAGCCCCGCGAGGGGATGCGGACAGCTGTGAAGCCCGCGAGGGGACGCGTAAACCTGCACTCGCCACACTTTAGGCTCGGTGGCTCGCTGTGCTCGCCACACTTTCTATTCTCAACTCCACGCCGACGTGGATAGTGGGGGTATGAAAAGGTCGTAGGACGCGTACCGCCGCCACAGCGAGCCCCGCGAGGGGACGCGGACAGCTGTGAAGCCCGCGAGGGGACGCTTAAAGCTGCGCTCGCCACGCTTTGGGCTCGGTGGCTCGCTGTGCTCGCCACACTTTCTATTCTCAACTCCACGCCGATGTGGATAGTGGGGGTATGAAAAAGTCGTAGGACGCGTACGGCCGCCCCTCGCGGGCTCGCTGCGCTCGCCACGCTTCGGGTTGACGTTGATCGTGGGGTGGCGTTAACAATTGGGGTGGCCATTTCACACTTCAGGGTGCCTATTTGGCCTCTGTGGCCCATTTAACATTGTTTCCTATGGAAAAATCGGGTCAATTGAGGCATTGAACAGGAAAATCGGGTCAATTGAGACATTTAACATTGTTCCCTATGGGGAACAACGCGGGCATCGCGTCGGTCGCATCACACCCGATTTTTTAGTGCATTCAATGCCCGCGATGGGCGCCCTTCTAGGTAAAGAGTACCAATAATGTTAATATTACGTGAGGAGATTAGGGTAGGGGTGTCTTCCAAACACAAAGCAGCCAAGAGAACAGCACTCCAGTCCAGGTTGTCTAGGCTTGGCTGGTTTTATTGTGCGTTACGTAAAATAAAATATAAGAATAAATCCTAATCTTTCTGAATACTAACTAAATATATGATTCCTTTTCCAAAGGTGGTAGGAAATAGAGCCCTACCACAAACACAGGCATAACCACAGTACTTAGTCAGTAATTCACATCGTCTCTTTGCAGGCCTGATGCCTGTTTACCCAGGCAGTGAGAGTCTGTGCCACACCCTGACACAGTTTATATCAACCTCTTACATGTACAGGCACTCATTAGCCTGCTCTCAGGCTGAAGGCTTAAAAACCCAAAATGAGTCTCATGGATGGAGACCTCCCATCTCTCTAACATCTATACCCCAGGAACCTTTATCTGGCTTGTGCCCAAAAGCTCTCAGCACATCCATATCTATGCCCTTGCACATCCATTACTTGTATATATACTAGGGAAGAGCTTTGTAGTGACATTTGTATAAAGTTGCAGATGTACAGTATGCCTATTGTAAATCACAACGGAATATGCTGCACTATATATAAGATACTGTTAATAAATAAATATGACCAGGAAAATATCCAGAATCAGGCCAGATATATTACACTGTGCTTTACATTTCAGGGAATTTAGGGTTTATTATCACACTGACCGAAAATAACATTTTGTTTATTTTTTTATTTGGAATTAAAAATCCAGTGTTTGTGACAGATGACATCCTGATGAGGGTAGAGTGTAGTGACAACAAATACAGCTTTTATGAGAACAAAATAATAATTGTAATTAGCAATGATAGAAATTTTTCTTAAAATAACTTAATGTTATATTTGCTGTGCCTACACCCTGGTCCCAACCTCCTTGTGTATTTCAGTTGTCAAATTAATGGGAACCCAGGTGCAGATCTGACCATTTTGGTAGATATAGCTTGTCCAGAAGAGTGTATGAAATAAAAGTATATCAGTGATAATTATTATTGCATCCATACAGACATCTTAAATAAAAAAACTGAAATTATATACAGATCAGTGGTGGCACCAGGGTCAGTGACACCTGGTGTGGCCAAGAAACCCCCTGCTGCACTGATGGCTCCTCTGTGGCCAAAAGGGTTGTGGCTTCCTATAAAAGGGCGTGGCTTTATAGTTGGTCAATTAGGTCACTAAGGCGGTGTGGCTTAGCTGGGGAAGCCCTCAATATCCTTACTCTAAGTAAGTTTTATTTATATAGTGCACTTTCTCTAACAGGACTCAAGGCGCGTTATAGACATAAAAAAATGCACATAATATATGTAAGATTTAGGTAGTACAGCAATAGACAAGTCACACAGACATAAAAGAAAACCCTGAGAGCACAGTAAGCGTAATACAGGATTGGTGCAGGCATTTTGGAATAACTTCCATGGGTTGTGTATTCCACCCTAACAAGGTACCAGGTGAGGCAGCCATCTTGGGCGCACTGTGAAGATTACCCTGGGTGGAATAGGTTACTTCTAGAAGAAATTACACAAAATGGCTGATTTATAGGGTCCCAACAAGACAGTGAGGTCCATGTATTTTTCACCCCATCCACAAATGTACCAGATGAGACAGCTTTGTTGGTGCAATACGAAGGTTACATGGTGGGAGGTGAGCAATACAAGGGCCCAATGCAGATATGGGAAAGCCATGTGGGCTGTCCCCAAAGATTCTGTAGCTCTGCCGTCTCCTTCTCAGTGAAAGGAGCTGCCGCTTAATGTCACACTGCAGCACACAGTTCCTGCCACTGCAGAGAAGCTGGCATCTGTTGTCTCCCGTTGGAAGGGTTACACCAGGGTGCAGCCCGCAAACCCCCTTGTGATGCCACTGATTCAGATGGAGCAGATTTTGATTAGCATGACCCAGGGCATGATTTTAATTTGTATGCAAAAGCAATGGTTTACGTAAAACTCCAATGGTTGGTGGTCAGTGCATGCAATTTAGCTCACATCTCACCCTTATCGGCAGTATTTGGGGGCAGAGTAGGGTGTCAATGAGCACTGTTCTTGAAAATGGGGTTGTATCAAAATGGGATGTATGCAGGGCTGCCATCAGAAATTGTGAGGCCCGAGACTGACAAAAATGGCAGGGCCCCCTTTCCCCTTCATAAGACCTCTACCGCAACCTGTACATTGCCCCGATGACTGCCCTGGACCAATCCCATTGCAGTGAGGCCACACCTCTTTTTGGCGCATGCAAATGTTTCATTGTTAAAATGTCTATGGGGAGGGAGGCTACATTTTTTACTGTTCGCACTGGGAACCAAATTGTTTAGAAACAGCCCTGGTCCTGAAGGTTTTCCCTTCCATTATGTCTTCCCATTGTCAGTTATCACGTACAGTAAAAGCAAGCACCATCAGTGAGGTCCATCTGACTGTTTGAGAACCAATGCTTCAGGCAATTCTTTCACTCAATACTTCTTTCATGGACAACAAAAACTAGCTACATTTAGAACAGGTTACTGGAAGGTCAAGGTGGATGGGTGGGTCACTGACTGTTTGTACAGCACCATAGACACACAGGCGAATTCACTGCCAAGGTCAGTCAGAGCGGAGACCTTTGCAGGCAGTCTGTTCACAATGCTGTATTTGAAGTGGATTTAGGTTCTCTGATGCAGAAATATATAGAAATAACTACGCCTGGTTTACCCCTCTGTACTAATACCAACAGTGATCTAGTCTGAGGCGTTACTGTGACACTGGTTATCTTTTCTTGTTGTTCAAACAGATTCCTAGATGTGAGGTAACAACATTCTCTTTTACTCATTAACCGACAGTGTAAACAGAAGCAAGACATTTGTTAATGTTTACACACCTCTCTATTTCCAGTAAATATCAAAGCACATATAAGGCATGCAGCGACTGCCAAGAGGCACAGTAGTCAAGCCTAATTCAGACCTGATCTCAAAGCTGCTTATTTCTCAAATAGACAACACCATGCTGCACTGCAGGGGGGCAAATGTAACATGTGCAGAGAGAGTTAGATTTGGGTGAGTTATTTTGTTTCTTTGCAGGGTAAATACTGGCTGCTTTATTTTATACAATGCGATTTAGTTTGAACACACCTCTCTCAAATTTAACTGTCTCTGCACATGTTACATTTGCCCCACCTGCAGTGCATGGTTTTGTCCATTTGGTCTGAATTAGGACCAAGGCTATCCTGAAAATGAGAAGTAATAGGCCATGAATTGAACATGAACATTTTTAGTCAGAACTGAAAGCTAATAGTGAGCCACACAGAGCATAGAGAGATATTTTGCTGTATTAGGGTTTAGCAGTTTTACTGGGAGGAAGTGTGACATGAGAATATATGACATACGCTGGTGTGATATAACGGAGTAAATATTATCTGAAGTGTGTAGATGTTCTATAACAAACCTGTTGATAAATTCATCAGATTAGTGGTAAAAGAAGTGCATTAGCTTGTGCTCTGATCATAGCAACTTGAGGGGAAATTTAATAGGATGAGAGATTCAGAAAGTAGGAACCTTGGTAAGAAATCTCCATTTTTTGTTTAAAGCGGCAATCATTTACACTGCAAAACCAGTTTGATTTTGCTGCTAAATATTTAAAATGTCAAAAAGCAGCTCTCATATGGTATTCCTGGTTACCCATATATAGCTAACATAAAAATGAAAAAGACAGCGCTTCAGGATAAAGAAATTAGTTTTAAGGTGTCCATACATGGTGCGTTGCGCACTCCCGCGGGCATCTCATACTCATACTTTTTGTACTGCCATCTGATCACATCACAAACGCATGCGTTGCGATGCGATTCAGCCCATAACGGGTGCGATCATCACACCGTGTATGGGCACCTTAACATTTATTATTAAAGCATAAATAAACAATAAAAAATGTGAAACACAAAGAAATATAAAAGTAATAACATTTATTAAAAAATATATATCACCTTTAAAACCACAAATTGGTCATGAGTGCAACTCTCATGTATTAGCATGTAAAGTCTGCACTTAGCAATTAGATTTCATATAATATTGCCTGCAAGATTGCGGAAATGTGCAGTCTCTAGCACTCCAGATAATCTCCCCTTTGGAATGACAATCAAAATGAAGTGGAGAGCAGATAATAATCATTATGGAAGGCATAGGTCCCACATAATTTCTTTGTTGTGTGTGAGACAAAGTAACTCCTGATGACAGTTGCAGTATATTGGTACCAATATTTAAATGTGTTAATATGGCTCAGTTACCTTACATCTTCACTTTGAGCACATTATCCAGCAAGGAATAATTAAGCTGCAATGTCTCAAACCATAGCATGCAGTGCTGTCTCAAACGGGTACATCCCGTAGTAACGGAGATCGGAGACGTTGTCCAGCCGCTCAGCCATGGGCTGGAGAATGTGTGCACCTGACAGACCTCAGCTTATGGAGAGAGCAGGGTCCGTTTAGCCACTTGGTCACTGGTAGACTCCAGTTGTTATTCACAATGCTGTTATAGCAGGTGGGCAACTCATCAGAGGACATGCAAAAAAAGTTGAAATAGTCCCTCCACCAGCGCTTATATAATATGCATGAAACACTTCCCTTCTCAGGGTTTTTTTCCCATGCAATTCCTTTCCTTTATCCTCACAAGGTCGACTCCGTATCACCAAGTCACAGAGATGATATATGTGAAGATATAAACATAAAATATCATTGCATAAAACTGTATTTTAATTTCCAAAAACAAGTAAATACAACAGGTACAATTTTTTAAAAGGTTTTTCCACACATCTGAGTAGGCATACAAATACACTAGGCTGTAACATAGGCTCTGGGAAAGGTAATTACCAGATGGATCAGAACTGTTAAATGAAAAACAGTTCAGACAGGCATATGAAAGGTCACATACGGATCCCGGGTCACGCAGGTGCTTCCAAAGTCTGATGGTAATCTCCTCTCCTTGGCGTCTGCTGGGCCCATGTCCACCAACGCGTTTCGGATCCCTCTCTGGATCCTTTATCAAGGTGTATGCCTCTATTAACATCAGGACCTATATTTATACCACAAAGTGTCCAATCAAATGTGTCCGTTTTTCCCGCGAATCTGCGGGTGTAAGTGAAGTCTATTTCCGGGTGTAGATGGCCCCTAATAGAGGCATACACCTTGATAAAGGATCCAGAGAGGTATCCGAAACGCGTTGGTGGACACGGGCCCAGCAGACGCCAAGGAGAGGAGATTACCATCAGACTTTGGAAGCACCTGCGTGACCCGGGATCCGTATGTGACCTTTCATATGCCTGTCTGAACTGTTTTTCATTTAACAGTTCTGATCCATCTGGTAATTACCTTTCCCAGAGCCTATGCTACAGCCTAGTGCAGGGGTTCCCAATCTTTTTTTAATCACGGCACCCTAGAGTAAAATAATTTTTTTCGCGGCACCCCTAGGCCAAATTTATTTTAATTAGATTGGATTTATATGCTATTCTTAGGGTCAGTTATGTGGAAAAGGGCAGGAATTGCTTCTGTTTGTACACATTTTATGATTGGCAGCCACCAGCACTGGTTTTGCTTATAAATAATTAACCATTAATAATTTTAGTTGGTCCTTGACCACCAACCCAGGGCACCCCTGCATGTGTCCCGAGGCACCCCAGGGAGCCACGGCGCACAGTTTGGGAACCACTGGCCTAGTGTATTTGTATGCCTACTCAGATGTGTGGAAAAACATTTTAAAAAATTGTACCTGTTGTATTTACTTGTTTTTGGAAATTAAAATACAGTTTTATGCGATATTTTATGTTTATATCTTCACATATATCATCTCTGTGACTTGGTGATACGGAGTCGACCTTGTGAGGATAAAGGAAAGGAATTGCATGGGGAAAAAACCCTGAGAAGGGAAGTGTTTCATGCATATTATATAAGCGCTGGTGGAGGGACTATTTCAACTTTTTTTGCATGTCATTGTTACTCTTGGGTATAGAAGAATTACCCATGAGATAGTGCCACCCTAGCAGCTTATTGCGCACTGTGGTGAATACCTATATTACCTGTCTAAACTCATCAGAGGAGGCTATGCAGAAAGGGAATCGGGTTAGAAATAACACGTATATTATTGCTTGCAGTAGCGGAAACCAGGTTGTATTACAGGACCACCCACTACGCGTTTCTCCACTGTGGATTGTGGTGGTTTATTCAGGAGATTGATTCCTGAAGAAGCCACCACAATTCAAGGCTGAGAAATGTGTAGAGAGGGTGGTCCATATCTGCTCTTAATTGTCATTCCAAAGGGGAGATTATCTGAAGCGCTAGAGACTGCACATTTGAGCAATCTTGCAGGCAATATTATATTAAATCTAATTGCGGACTTTACATGCTAATACACCAGAGTTGTACTCATGACCAATTTGTGGTTTTAAGTGATATATATATATATATATATATATATATATATATATATATATATATATATATATATATTTTTATAAATTATAGTACTTTTCATTTTTTGGTAAAGTTGTATATATATATATATATATATATATATATATATGTATGTGTATATATATATATATATATATATTATATATATTTGTCTGACATTTTTTATTGCTTATTTATGCTTTAAAAATAAATTTAACAGTAATTTCTTTATCCTGAAGCGCTCTCTTTTCAACTATGATGCATATAGTAGTGACAGGGAAAATATAATTGATGGCGAAGTGCCAAGATGTTAACATTCTAAATATAAGTATAAGCATAGGCAAAGCAGAAGAAAAAAGGGACAGTTCATATAATTCTGCTTATCATTGATCCATTAGTATAACTACTCCATTCGTTAAAAAAATAAAAGATCCATTAGTAAAAAAACTAAAAAAAATTTTTTTTTAAATAAATGTATATGTGAGTAGTATAGAAATAGTCAATAGCTGGAATAAAAGCCAGTGTGGGAATGCAAGGGAGTATACTGTGCAGTTATTCATGTACAATTACTTGAGTTTACATGTGCCACACTGCTGCAAGACTTTCTCCTCTTGTATCTGGACAATGTCATCACAACACAAAGTGCACATTAGGGCACCCTGTACAAACCAGCCCAGGCCTGTCACTGGTAATAAATGATGTCAGTTCTTCAGGGAGGCTCTGTGCACGATGGGATTATACTATCCATTCATTAGCAGGATTATGGCAGATATCTTAGCACAAGATGGAAATTAAATGCGTGAAATGAGCAGCCAACATACAACCAGATGTTATAGTATGGCCTGCTTCACATTGTCACTCCTGTTCTCACTACATAGCTAAGTCACAATATAGCTTACTATAGGTCACAGGCACTGGTAACACACTGCTGCCAACCACTTGTCGTCATACAACAGGCAACACTCCCCTCTTCAGGTGTAAGGGCTTTTTTTTACTTTAGGCAAAATTGCTAAAACGATTAGTGTATCTTTCCCTTTAACTGCAGAAAATGCCACTTTTAGAAGACACCAATAAATAACAAGAAACTGTCTTTTTTTTTTCTAAGTTGCAGTTTGGAAAATGCAGTTTATGTTAATGAAATTTTACTAAAAAGAATCAGAAATGATTTCAGTATAGGTCACAGGCACTGGTAACACACTGCTGCCAACCACTTGTCGTCATACAACAGGCAACACTCCCCTCTTCAGGTGTAAGGGCTTTTTTTTACTTTAGGCAAAATTGCTAAAACGATTAGTGTATCTTTCCCTTTAACTGCAGAAAATGCCACTTTTAGAAGACACCAATAAATAACAAGAAACTGTCTTTTTTTTTCTAAGTTGCAGTTTGGAAAATGCAGTTTATGTTAATGAAATTTTACTAAAAAGAATCAGAAATGATTTCAGTAAATCCTGGCAGTTGGTCGTGCCATTGTTATAAATTGCATTAATCTTCTCTCCATCAACATAGTTTCGTCAGAATAGGAGGTGGACAAGTAGTATTTTCTGTGCTTCTATTCATAACTTTGGCATTTCACTAACAGTTGTAGTACACACTGGGCAATTCCTGCGAGCACCGATATAGAACAAGCTTTATAGACGGTGCTGCGGAAAAACAATATTGACTGTACAAACTGACCAATACACAGTGACATCACCCGCTCCGTACAAGCAGTCGATGAGAATATTGTCAGGTTGATCTGCATGTACAGATGATAGGAATGGTCATCAAAGACCCTCAGCCGTGTGATTCCTGAACTATATTGACAGCACCCACTGGACCCTATATACTCAATATTATTGAGAGTATATCACCCAGTGCGTACCCAGCTTAATTGTATCCTACAGCATTCCTGCTTAAGTTTGGCACTGTAAGTGGTGATCTGAGGCTTGGGTGCGCCTGCTTGGTCATCGAAATCCATTCTGTGACGCTTCCAACAAATAGTTCTTGTGCTGAATTTGCTCCCAGAGGCAGTTTGGGTCTCGGTTGATAGATAATTTGTACATACTACATACCTCAGCTGTGTGGACTACCCCTACTTGGCAGAGCTGTTCCTACTTCAAAATAACAACATTCATGTTTGGCCCGGGGCAAATCTAGCAACTGATTTGTTGGAAGGTGCCATTACATTACAGTGCCACTTTAAAAGTCCCTCAGCACAACTCAATCTACTAATGCAATACTAAAGAGATTGGATGACTATATGCTTAGATTGTATGGACATGGGTGTGGCTGAAATATGCTGTCTTTAACTCCCGGAGGCCATATCGTTATAGACAGCATATGTATCAAAAGGGAGTCCCGGGAATAACATCCTTCCATATGATATAATTTTGTCATATGTTCCCTGAAGGTCCAGTGAGCTCTTCTACCCCTCTAAACAAAGTTCCAGCATTTTATGTTTTTTTTTATGTGACTTTTTAGACTGTGTTTTTTTATATTCTTTAAATGAAAAGTTAAAGTTCCATTTTTGGATCTTTAAAAGAGACGTTTCAGTTTATTTGTGGATATGTGAGACAATTGATACATCTGATAAAAGGATATTCCACCCTGTTATGGATATAAACAAGTAAAAAGACAATACCAACTAATATTATGAGGATTCTTTATTTTTTACTTTGGACATTTTGGTATTAGAGTATTATTCTTTTACTTCCCAACGGATAGCAGAAATATAATTCAGCATGGCAATATTTCCATTATGTGTAATCTTTATGGGTTTTTTTGTTTTGTTCTTTTTAATAGTCTGTGGTTGGACTATTTTCTGTGGATTTGGAAGCTGCAGAGTTAAGAAGCACTTGATTTGTGATCTTCCACCACCATACAATTTGACTACACTTTTTACCCACTTTTGGCCACTGTATAGCAGAAGCAGTCTCTTTCTCCCTGCCCAATGTACCGATGCAACTCTTTGCTGCTATACAGCCACCCCATCCCAGATCCTCCTCTCGGGTTTAGGTACTACAATTCGACGTGTGCAGTTTCAATGCAGTGCCCAATCTGCATTTATTGGCAATGTGTATATGTTAAGTCTGCCTATCAATAATACTTGACATAGTGCATGTATGAATCTCGTCAACATGTAGGTGCACATGCAGGAAGTAGAAGTAGGCGATATTTGTGTGCATGTGGGCGGGTGTGCGCGTATGGGGCACATTTCCAGCCTGATAATGTTGTGCGTAGGAGCAGTGCTTGCGTAGAGCTCTGTCTGCCTCAGCAGTGCAGCATCTGCCGTGTGATCTTCAGAGCTCTTGCTCTCACTCTGAATATTTTAACACTGAGAATACTGCTATTTCCATGGAAACCGGAAAAGCTCAGTCAGAAGGATTCCAAGAGAATGAAGAGGGCAGACAGAAAGGGCCCTTTCTCTGCTTCTTGTGGGCTGAACATACAGCCTTGAGCTCTGAGAGATCAGCACAAATAGAGAACGGATGGTAGCAGCTGGACATCATTAGACTAAAGCTTGCACACACACACACAAAAAAAAAAATACTCCAAATACAGCAAATAAAATATGAATATTTTCTTTACTGCTGTTGGACATTTATAAGACATGCCAACATTACTTATCTCTTGCAAATTGATTGTGTTCTCAAAGTTTCATTTAATATGATATTCAGAAGGCAAGTTAGGAGTAATTATGAAATTATGATTTTATTTCTAAAGGACAGGTTTCTGCTGCTACCAATGACAGTAATTGTTGCATAGACATCAGTAATAATGTGTATCTTTCGCAAAGTGATCTAAACATGTTCCAAACTGATGTAATAGATTAGCATTTTTAAGCCTGTTACTATAATTAATTTGCTTAAGCAGCTGTTCATTTATATTCTATGACAATTCGTAAAGAACAAAATCAAGATCTGTCATTGCGACATACAGCTATAAGAATGATCAGGAAAAAGTATAGATATTGGGTTTATGTCTATCTCACAAAGTATACGTTTGTAGTAAGATATTAAGACCACTGGTCAGTAATATGACTGTAAAGTAGGCCGCTGAGAGAGCCACAGGACTTGAGTAATGAGGGGGCGTGGTCAAATCGGTGAGACTTGATAACTCCCCTCAACAAAAAAATAAAATGAATGTAAAAAAACTATGAGCTTTCCATCCCCCTCAGCAGCTGGTCTGTGCCCCTGTGTCCAATGGGCTTGTGCCTGGGTAATTAGTACCCGCTCTGCATAACTATCAGTGCCCTTGACCGAAGTCAAGTTCTGTATCCAATCTCATTCCCCCAAAAAGTTAAAATCGAAATGCAGATCAGTCTACAGTTAAATATCAGGCCTTAACCACCTTTGAGTAATGCCTATTTCAAGGTGTCTAGTAGAAGGTCTATTAAATGTAATTAGTGGAGTATCTATGGTGCAATGGTAAGCATTACTACCATACAGTGCAAACAGAGGTCACAGGTTTGTGTCCCGCTGCGTCCATAACTTTGTCACATTTGTATATTTTCCCCATGCTTGCGTGAAATTCATATGGGTAACTCCCACAATCCCAAATATACTGGTAGGTTAGCTAGGGCAGACTAGATGGGTCAAGTGGTTCTTATCTGCCGTTAAATTCAAAGATAGCGGGAGGCATGCCAGACATCATGCATCACTGTGGCTTCTCTGCAAATCAATATGTGCTTTAAAGGGGCTTGCTTTTATCTGGGTTCACCTGGGCCAGTTAAAGGATGTAACACAATGGTTCTCAAACTATACAGGACCCCAAACAGTTAAGTTTTCCAAGTCACCTAGCACAGGTATATTCATCACTCACTGACATTTTAAAACATTCACAGGTGTAGCTAATTATTTAACTTGCGATTGCATGAACTGTTTGAGGAGGGGGGACCAGTGGCAGATGCAGACCCTGGGCTGCCGTGCCAACCATGGCGCTGATGTTTAGCACATATAAACATACATGTCATCATGTATGTAATATATGTGCTGGACGGTTCTCACTGGAATTGGCAGTGTGTCATGATCTAAGGTTTGTGAACCCGCAAAATAGGTGAGGTCTGTGCGAGTAAAACAGAAACAGAACATCAGAGAGATGGAAGCAATACCTGACCGGGGATTGAGCCCGGGCCTCGGCAGCAGGGGCCGTATCCAGACCACTGGAACACCAGGGACTTGGTGTGATATAGTGAATTACGATGTACTGCTGTATAAACTGGACCGGATTCCAGATCTGGCTGGACTTAATTAGTACCGGATGTGACCAGGTTGAGCTGGGTACCAGATATGACTGGACTGAACCGGACTGGATACTGAATATGACTACATAGGACTGGATACAGGATGTGGGTATCCTTGATACAGGATAAGACTGGACTGGATAGGATACTGGATATAAATGGACCAGACCGGATACTGGATATGAGACTGTGAATTAGGCTGTGTACAGGTATAACTGGAGACACTGTGAACCAGGCTGCATACCTCCCAACATGACCCTCTCCAGAAGGGACAGAATGCTCTGCTCCTGGACTTACATCTTAATTTATGATCACCATCATCTGTGGTAAACTCCTTTGTTATCAATTATCCTGTTAAAAACAGGTGATGGTAATCATAAATTTAGAAGGAAGTCCAGAAACAGAGTATTGTTTCCCTCCTGGAATGGGCCATGTTGGGAGGTATGAGGC
Source organism: Crinia signifera (assembly GCF_055691185.1). Taxonomy (NCBI): domain Eukaryota; kingdom Metazoa; phylum Chordata; class Amphibia; order Anura; family Myobatrachidae; genus Crinia; species Crinia signifera. The sequence goes on from NC_139217.1 coordinate 352,346,204, forward strand.
TGTGTACTGGTATAACTGGAGACACTGTGAACCGTGCTGTGTACCGGTATAACTGGAAGCCAGCTGAGTAGCAAGAGCCGAGCTATACATGAACCAGGGTAATAAGTTTTACCTTCCAGGGAATTTAGCTGCTAAATTCAAACTAAGATTGTGTGACTTGAGGAACTGGCAGTTTCTGTATCTTAGGTCTCTTTTAATACATCTTGGTAATTGGTGACTGGAGTCAGATGATTCAGAAAGGCCCAGGCAGCCACAGGAATGGATATCTCATAGTCAGGTGATCAGACCCTGTCATGTCTTTACTCTAGGTTAGACTAGTAGGCGAAAAGAATACCTATGCATTCACTAAGCACTAAGCTTCAAAATTGATAAAATGGAGAGTGATAAGCAACCAACCAATCAGCTCCTACCTGCCATCATTCAAACACAGTCTGTGACATGGCAGGTAGGAGCTGATTGGCTGGCTATTTATCACTCTCCATTTTATCACTTTTAAAGCTTAGTGCATCTGGCCATCAGAGAGAATCTCCACTCAGATGGCTAATCAGAACCAAGCAACACATAGTTGCAGTTTGCATGCTGAGCTGAAGCAATGCAGATCAAGGGATATGCTGAGGTAAGCCATAGCACATGAGAAACACAGTCAGGACCATGACACAATGCTGTATACTTTAGCATAATGCTTCACACACTACTTATAAGCCCACCCGCGGACTCATTCTTAATTAGTACCTCAGCCAATTGGATTTAACTCTTGTATTAAGAGTGGATATCCTTAAAACCTGGACCATAATGGCAGAGTTTGGGAACCTCTGATGTAAGGAATTATTTTTAAAATGACATTTCATAAAGGAAAAATACTCTAGACAAATAAATAAACTGATGAGCATCAAAGAGAGTAAGAAAAACCCAGTTGAATAACAAGATAATTCTGGACTTCCGGTTCCGGCGGCTGAATGAGCAGCAGCTAGGAGAGCTCGCTCCGCTCAAACAACCGCCCCAACTCACCTATTACACGGCGAAAGCCTCAAAAAGACAGCAGCATCCCCCCGAAGGCACAGCAGACGATACCGCTGACCTCCCACACGCCAACGGTGATGCCCGACTCCAAACCCCGGTCACAGCGCGACAGGAGCAGGAAAGACCGCGCACCTAAAATGGCGCCGACTCACAGCGCATCGCAGCCAGCGTCCCCAGCACACAGCACATGTGCATCGGACGAAGACACCGCTGATGAAACACAGGTACGCGCTGGTCCAGGGTCCTCACGGGCACACCCCACGGCTGACACCCCAGACCCACAAACCCCAGTACTATATGGAGGGTTAGTGGAGGCCATGAGACTAGCGGTAAAACCGCTGTTACAAGCCCAGACTGCAGATATCAATAGGCAGCTGGCTAAGATAGAGAAAAAAATCCTGCATACAGAGCAAAAAGTGGGGGAAATATTTGGAGATCTCTGTGAGACTAAGCAAACCACTGTAGAGCATACTAAATCTATACAGTATCTGCAAAACAAAGTCCAGGATCTTGAAAATAGGTCCAGGAGGAATAATCTGCGGATAATAGGCCTTCCTGAAATGGTTAAAGGCCAGGAGTTATATGACTTCATTAAAATAACACTACCCACCATACTTCAAATCAGCGACAGGTGTGAGGATCTAGTGATTGAAAGAGCGCATAGACTGGGACCCCAGAGGCAGCAGGAAGGGGCACGACCGCGTGCAGTGATATTCAAAACGCTGAATTACTTGCATAAAGAGCTATTCTGGGCAGCCTCACGAAAAATGAAGGAAATTACATGGGAGGGAAATAAAATCCTATTATTTCAGGATTACTCGGCAGAGTTAAGCAAGGCGAGGAAGGACTTTTCCCCTGTGTGTTCAGCATTAATCCGAGAAAACCGCAAATTTGCTTTATTGTACCCAGCTCGGCTCAGAGTCTTTGAAGGATCTTCATATAAAGACTTTTTAAATGTAAAAGATGCTGAGGAATACCTTAAAGAAGCTAATTATGCACAAAACAACCCAAACCGCATGTCAGACTGTGATTAAAAGAAGAAGATGTGTGAGATGAACCCTTATAAATAACTTGCTAGAAAATAACTTTTCTTTCTACCACAAGAGGGACCCCTTGCTCCATAATCGAAGAAAATGTATGGATTTAAGTACATGAATCCTCTGTTTTTTCTATCTGTTTTTCTATGTGTTTCCTATACTTTTCCACTGATCGCCTGCGGAACTCTGGATTAAAGAGACAGATTCCTCTACTACCATGATGAAGGTCAATGAAGACAAAGAACACATAAAACATCTGTCCATCAAACTCAGACACAGATCACCAGGAAAGAACTTAAACAGGAAAAACACAAGTATTGTATATGTTAATATAAAGTTGATAAGTAATTATATATTACGATATAGTATATTTCTGCTTTCAGGGAACACGGTGACGCACTCAATAATCACAACTTTTAGTGCCATAAATGGTCACAAATACTGTCTTTAAAAGTTAAGTTAATTTATACAAAATAGAGGGGCGGTTGGCTCTAGGAGCTGATCTACTCCAAAGAAGATTAAATGTAATGGTTAAATACCGATATACTTTATGTCGGAAGTTCAATATAATGTTTTATTTGTTGTCCCCCCCCTTTCCCCTCCTCCCCTCAGACTACCCTATCCCCGCCCCCCCCAAAACCTGTAGGTTAAATGAAAAGAGAAACAGTACAATGGGAAACCAACATCACATATATACCGATAAAATACAAACAAATCAAAGATGTCATTGAGAATAGGTAGTTGGAACATAGGGGGAATTAATTCTCCCAAGAAACGTAAAAATGTACTAGTATACTTAAATAAATTACGGCTAGATATAGCGATGCTGCAAGAAACTCATCTAACAGAACCCGAGACACGTAAACTGGCCATGATGGGCTGGAAACTAGCAGCAGCGGCCCCCTACACGTCCAAAGCCAGAGGCCTAGCAATACTAATTAAATCTAACTTAGCTATCATAGTTTCTGAGGTAGTGGCAGACCCAATGGGACGCTATCTGAAATGCCGCATGGAACAAGGCTCCCAATCATTTATATGCATGACGATATACGCACCTAATGTGTATTCCAAGCCATTCTTTCTAAAAATAATATCCCTTCTCACACCACACTTAAACACACCAACGATACTGGGTGGAGACTTCAACTTGGTGTCATCTCTAAACATGGACAGACAAATAGAAAATAAAAACAGAAGCAAACTACCAAAATTTGGAGTACAGGCACTGACCTCACAATTACAGTTAATTGACCTGTGGAGGGTATTACACCCTACAGAAAAAGATTACACTTGCTTATCCGCCTCCACAGGACAATTATCAAGAATAGACTACCTGTTAGTGTCACACACATTCCTCCCACAAGTAGAAGAAGTAGAGATCGAACCCATCACTATTTCAGATCACGCAGTAGTGAGAACCACAATCAAACTATCCCGAGAGCAATCTACGTACATATCTTGGCGATGCCCATCCTCATTATCCACATCCCTAAAATTAAAAGAAAAAATTAAAAATGCATGGGACCAATACCATAGTGATAACAAAGAGACATTAGACACAAACCCAGTCCTATTTTGGCAGGCATCAAAGGCCACGATAAGAGGAGAAATCATTTCCTATTCAACCTCACAAAAAAAGGGCCTTACACGGGACTATGTAGAATCCCAACGTCTCCTTACCGAAGCATATCAACAATTTAAAACAACACCAACACCCATAGTAAAAGCCCAATACACCAAAGCCCGAACTAAACATGAAGAACTAATAGCACAATTAGAATCCTGGTACTCTTTCAAAAGAGAGGCACGGTTCAATCAATTTGGCAATAAATCAAGCAAATTACTTACTAATTTACTACAGGGCCAAAGACCCCCTGCTATAATACACCCTTTAAGAAAAGCAAACGGCATGATGACAAAAACAAACAATGAAATTGCAAAGGAACTACAGAAATTCTACCAAACATTATATTCCAACCCTAACACAGATACAAATCAAAGAAATAAATTCTGGGACAACTTACATTTACCCCAACTATCCAAAGAGCACGCAGAAGCCCTAATAGCAGATATTACACAGGAGGAGGTACAAAAGGCAATTGCCTCACTGAAACCAAACAAGGCCCCGGGACCTGACGGTCTCACATCAGAATATTATAAATTATTACAAAATAAAATCACCCCCTGTCTAACAGAAACATTTAACTCCATACTTAGAGCCACAATACCACCAGCACATTTTAACTTAGCCAATATTAGAGTGCTGCCAAAGCCAGGTAGGGAGCTATCAGACCCAGCCTCATACAGGCCAATATCCCTCCTAAATATAGACTATAAGCTTCTTACTAAAATTCTGGCAGAAAGACTCAAGGTAATGGTTCCGGAGCTAGTCCATGAGGATCAAACAGGCTTTGTGATGGAGAGACAACCAGTGACCAACATCAGACGAGTTCTGGCGGCGGTCTGTGACTCCCAGTGCGCCATGTCAAACTCAACTAAAGCAATATTATCATTAGACGCCGAAAAGGCATTTGACATGGTGCACTGGGACCACTTGTTCCATACGCTGGGGGAGTTTGGCTTCCCGGAAATTTTTGTGGACTGGCTCAGGACACTATATAGAGACTCCTCCTCTAGGATACTATGTAATGGTAGTATATCTGATCCATTCCCAATCATGAGAGGCACGAGGCAGGGGTGCCCTATGTCCCCATTATTATTTGCATTGGCATTAGAACCCCTTGCAGTGACACTACGCGAATCCCCGCTATATCAGGGAATCAATATAAGAGGAGTGGATCTGAGAGTGGCATTGTTCGCAGATGACATGCTACTCTTTTTATCACACCCTGAACACTCTATACCAATTGCCATGCAAATAATAAAACAATTTGGAAGCTTCTCAGGATACAAAATTAATGTATCGAAATCAGAGCTCCTGACATTGAAAGGAACCAAGCCCAACTTTACATCAAACCCAGACCTAAATACAATTAAATCACAACAAACCCAAATCAAATATCTGGGAATACAGATTCCTCACTCACCAGAGACACTGTACAAACTTAACATAACCCCGGCCATCCAAAAAGCACAGCGAACCCTAGAGGCATGGCACGACCTCCCCTTATCGATGATGGGCAGAATAGAAATAGTTAAGACAATCATTCTACCAAGACTACAATACATATTACAACTACTACCCATCAAACTTACCTCCCAAGATACCCAAAGGCTTTTAAAAACATACACTAAATTTATTTGGAAATCTGGAAAACCAAGAATAGCCATAGCCAAATTACAAATACCTAAGGCAATGGGGGGATTGGGTATCCTGAATCTCTTACAATATTCCAGGGCACTACACTCCAGGTACGCTATGGACTGGCTTCTAGAAACCAATAAATTTACTGTATACCAGCTGGACTGTGCCCTCTTCCACCCGTTTTCCCCGGGAGCCTTGTTACATACGCCAGGACCCCAGATCCCGAAACACATAATAAACCACCTTCTATTTAAGGAAACATACAGGGCATGGCATGCAATATGTAATTCACTACAAATACCCACACACACATCCAAATGGCTACCCATCTGGGGAAACCCTAAATTTACCCCAGGGATAGAAAACCCAGCTTTCAAACACATCATCAACAAAGGACTAAGAATGGTAACTCAAGTCTTTGATCCTGGGGGCAACCAACTAACTTCGACGCAGCTGACAAACAAATTTAACCTAAACGCACGCAGCATTTTCCCTCTTATACAGCTTTCACACTACGCAGCATCACTACCAGACACAATGCTAATATGCTCTCAAGTGAACACACTACAAAAACACATAGCCAAATTTGAAAAACCTAACTATAAAATTAAAACATTATACGCTGAACTAATGGCACTAAATGTACCAAAAGTAACAGAACAAACAAGGAGACAATGGCTTGGAGATATACCTTTATTAGACACTTGCGATACAATTTTTAAATACTTTGAATCTACAATGCGTATCCTAAAGTCTGCCCTACTACAAGAAACACATATAAAAATATTGCAGAGAGCGTATATATCCCCAGCCCAAAGGAAACATTTTGTTCCTGAAGAGTCTGGAGCCTGCATGAAATGTGGTTTGACACCGGCGACCTTTTATCATAACATCTGGTCCTGTGGAAAAATAAAAAGATACTGGCATAAAGTGATAAACTACATCTCTGCAATATTAAATATCAAAGTAACTTTACACCCATATCCTGCCCTATTTGCCAATTTTGACATATGGGAACTTGATCAGAGAAATAGTAGATATATCCCCTTTATGACACTGGTAATAACGGCAGGGAAAAAACTGATAATGAAGCATTGGCTTAGTAAAACTACTCCCTCAATAGAATCATTAATTCAATTCCTGACCAGAATGATGAACTACGAACTATATAATGCGCAAATACAGGACACACAGCCGATAAAACTACATGAAAGATGGGGCCCACTACAGAAAGATGAATAAACCAAAAAAAAAAAAAAACTATTCTGGTGAAATGAAATGAAAAGAAATGTGATGATTGGACCATTTGCTGTATTGTATTTATTGTATGTATTCCCTATACAAGCTAAGACCACGCTATCCCACAACCGATATCAAAGGATATAAAGACCTACAGCAACCCCCCCCCCCCCACCCCTCCTATTTAACCCTCATTTACCCCACCCCCCCTCCTTTCTAAATGTTTGTTTCATATATGCTTATAAAGTTTTCAAGAATGTATGTGTAAGGTGAAAGCAATGTGAACGATTAATAACAAGAAATATGTAAAACCCAGATAATATTCATATTGCCTAATATGTCCAAGCAAACAATAACTATGTAAACAACACAGCATTCTTTATGTTATCTGTTATACTTGAAGATGTAAAACCCAATAAACATATATTTAAAAAAAAAAAAAGATAATTCTGGAAAAAATAAAATAAAAGTGAACTTCTCATTATGTGGACACATCTAAATAATCCAGAGTTCTGGAATGAATATAGTCATGAGATTTGATACATCTTCAGATCGCTAACCAAGGTCATATGGACAAAATAAAGCTACGTCTGAAACACGAAAAGGGCAACATTTTTGCACCGACTAAATCATACAGTATGTAAAAAAATGTTTAGTATGTGCTCACAATTACATGGGTCCAGATTAACAATATTAAACATATATGAACATTTTCCGCAAATTATCATCAACACAGTACAGGTTGAGTATCCCTTATCAAAATATCTGTTATCCATATTATTCCGAAAACCACAGTTTTCAAAATGTGCTAAAACCTATTGGGTACATTTGTAACTGGCACTACTGGGGAAATGATTTGTAACTGGCAATAGATATTTGCAAGAAAATGATTGCTTGGCATTCTAATTCAGTGCCTGAGATTGTACACAAACGTTGTTTCATGTTTTAAAACCTTGTTTTATGCACAAATAAAATATATTTGTGTGTATTTCATGTGTTTGATGTGCTTATACAACATAAATGCAATGTAGCTCAAGATACTTCATTCAAATATAAAAATATCCCAAAATACGCAAGCCCCCCTCGTACACTGCATTCGTAAACATGGGATATGAATGGATGTTCAACATAAACATCTAGTCGCAGGCTGTGGGGGAACACTCACATAATTCGATGGTCGCCAACCATCAAATGATGTGGAAGGCACATGCACATCTAAGGTTACTCTGTGGTAACCTTAGATGAGCGTGGGCATTCAGAAGCAAGTGGGCGGGCAGCCCCCAGCGCCCACGTCAATGGGAACGCCCATGAAATGCTGAGCGTTCCCATGGGTGTGACCAGGGCTATTTTTGTGCAGGCTCCAGCAGGAACTGTGGCCCTTATTCTAGTTCACTCTTTCTGACAAAATATTTCTTAGATGGACAAAACCATGTGCACTGCAGGTGAGGCAGGTGTTACTTGTGCAGAGATAATTAGATTTGGGTGGGGTTTTACACCTGCCTCACCTGCAGTGCACATGGTTTTGTCCATCTAAGAAATATTATGTCTGAAAGAGTGAACTAGAATAAGGGCCACAGTTCCTGCTAGAGCCTGCACTAAAATAGCCCTGGGTATGACTATCCGCCCCCGTGCCCCGGCCACAGCCTAGGGTGAGTGCACCTAGAGAACAGACTGTTCGCTGTGGCCGCACGCATCCGGCGTATGCACATGTGCATAAATGCAGCTGCACACGCGCAAAATATCGGTCCCCGTGCAAACGTACGGTCCTTGCAAATGGACCAGAATAACCCCCTCAAACTCTGGGGCACTTTTATTAAGCCCGGTGAAGTGATAAAGTGGCAGCTTATAACGTACCAGCCAATCACATTACAGGCTGGGTTTGCAAACTGACAGTTGGGAGCTGACTGGCTCCTGCGTTATCACCTTCCACTTTATCACTTCACCAGGCTTATAACACCTGCCCCTCTGCCCTTAAGGGGACTTAACAGGTTTAAAAGATATCCATGCTCAGCAAAAATAGTTAAATAAAATTGACCGGTGTACTAATTGAGTCACCTGTGGCCAAGCATGGATATACTTAAAGCCTGGTTCATTACAGTGCCATGGAATGAGTTTGGGAACCTCTGGCATAGTAACATACACCGAATATACCAACTTGATTCATGCCTCTATAACAATACAGGCATGAATCAAGATAGTTAACTCAAACAAACTAAGGTACTAATTAAATCACCTGTGCGCAAGTAGGGAAATCTAAATCTATTCCATCAATTAACTTTACATTAAAAAATAAACAAAAAAGAACCCTAGTGTGTATGTGTGCATCTACATGTGGTGGGGAATATAAATCGTAAGCTGCACTGTGGCAAAGAATGATACGAATAGTCAAATATTATGCATTATGGGTATTTAGAGTAATTCACATTTCAGTTTACTGTTACAGAAATGTAAGCATTTGGTACAAAAGAAAAAAAGAAAGAATACAGCAACTGTATACAAACCCTCCTATTACATATGTGTATCATAGCCCTTTGGCTGCAGTTACATCTGAGATACAGCATATAAAGCTGTGATTACTAGCAAGAGTGAAATGGATTTTGATCATCCTGTTGACCATATGGCAGCTTTTCACTAAACACACAATCAGTGAAAGTGGCAATAGTTGGTCATTGAAAGCCCACAAGCCTGTGATTATAATTAACTAGGCTTTTACCATCCAGTAGAAACTGTGCCAAAGCAAAGACAAAGGCTGATTATCACTGGCCAGTCTCACTAGCTAATTGTAACATGAAAATCTTCAGTGTGTCATTTCTCTGAATTTGTTTTCATTTAGCATTTACGTCAAAAGTAAACAACTTATACCCTTTCAAACTGCCGCAAAAACCTGGTAGCAGCTCGGTGTGAATGAGATAACAAGGGTTTAGTGACCAGGGACTCCAACTTGGGTAGCTACCGGGAAGGACCTGTGTTAACAGGTTCCATTCAAACCTTATGGAAAGGCAGCTCACTGTAAATTGGGAAATTATGTTATGTCCAAGTGAGAGAAGGAGAGAATTCCTGCACTATCCTGAACCCAGCTTGTGGTGTAAATGTGGTTCCAGCACACTGTGATTTGGCTTGAAACCTGTGTTCAGTAACATGGGCTGCCAAGTACATTCTTCTTTCATTAACCAACAATGGACAACTACTACAGAAGGTGAGAGAACCTGTTCTTATTATCATGAACCCACGATGCACTACTAGATGAGAGAACCAGTTCTTCTTTCCACTGATCCTCGATGGGCTACTAGGTGAGAGAGAACCAATTCTTATTTTTGTTGACTCACAATGAGCTACTATGTAATAGAGAATCTATCCTTCTTAGTACTGATATGACTACTAGGTGAGGGAGAACCCTTTTTTTTTTTAAAGACCCATTATGGACTATGTAAACGAAAATACGTCTTTCTTAATACTTATCCACAATGGGCTAATAGATGAGGCATAACCTATTTAAATTGTCACAAGATGGACTACTAGGTGAGGAAGAACTAATTCTTCTTTGTACTGGTCCACGAAGGGAATCTAGGTAAGGGAGAATCCATTGTTCTATCCACTGACTCAGGATGAGCTACTAGCTGACACAGAACCGGTTCTCTATTCCATTACTGCTGACAGTACTTCTTGTTTGTCTTTTATAGTACAGCTCCAATGCTCTGCTCTCAGCCCATAGATCTCCTCATTCATCTAGGGAGCAAAACAGATGCTCATTTATCTTACACACCCTAATGACTGAGTACCCAGGGGTGTGTTTGTGCTGATCACTGTAGGAACTGATCAATACTGGAAAATAAAACCCCATCTAACAGTTTATATGCAAGCATTGACAAAACAATGTCTCAGAGATCACAATGAATTCTATCTGCCACGCATGTACAGTAACATGAAATATGGAGAAAGTCATCATGAGACAGACAGGCGTGTACCAACTGAGTATTATACTATTCAGGTCTACAGTTTAATCTATAGCTGCTGTCTGAAGAATTGAGTATACAGTATTCACTGGATTGTGTACAGTACAGTAAGTGATTAACAGAGCCAGTCAAGTCACCCTTTTACCACATTGCCTTTTATTGTCTGTGCTGTAACATGAAAATGTGCTCTGTGATGTGTGCACAGACTCCCTTGTGTGCTCATACTGTGACTCTATCTTTACATTCAAGCTGCGCTACGACAGCTTGTATTTATCCGTCTCCACCAGGACACAACCTTTATCTCTTATGTTCCAGGGGGGGAAATCTGTAGTTTACACATTACAGTGTGGAAAGGCGATAATCTACTGCTTTGTCCATCAATGTGCAGAGTACAGCGGTGCAGCACAGGTACAGAGTCAAATGGGACTAGAACAGTTGCCCCACAGAAGCAGCACTTTCTGATGATTTACAGCTGGTGCTAGAGACTACTTACTATTATTGTTTGTTTTTTACAGTAAAGCACAGTACTAATTTATAAAATCATGTATCATTTTTGCAACTAGCAAATCTCAGGGACTACAATACCAGAATACGAATACCATCTGTCCAATTTGTGCTTGCAAATACTCAGTTTGCTGTATATTTTATTGCCTTGATGCATTATCTGTATCAGATGCAGTATGAGCAGTTTTTCTTCTGCCCATGCATTTAAGTGTACACGTCCAGAGTCTGTGTACACAGAGTCTCAGTTGTGATTGATCACACAGGAGACCTATGGTAACTAAAATGCTTTGGTAATGTGCCGGACATTCCTGGGGGGATGGTTTCACACCTGACCTCCGTCAGGAGGTTGGTGTCGGTATTCTGACCGTTAGCATCCCAACTGCTGGTCATCCATATGTATCCCCATACCTCCCAACTTTACCAGCTTAGCAGGCGGGACGCTGCTTGCGGCTCTCCCGCGAGGCCACGCCCCCATTTTGCTGCTATGGGGGCATGACCCAGAGGCTCTGTGAGCCTCTAGCCATGCCCCCAGCCCCCTGGCTGCGGGAATAGACGCTGTGCGCATGCGCACAGCGTTTATTCCCCGCTGCTTAGCAGCTGACAGGGGGGACTCCCAACAGCCCCCCCACACCGCGGGACACTGCCGCCAGCGGGTGGGACAGCGGGACAGGCCCTGATAATCGGGACTGTCCCGCTAAAATCGGGACTGTTGGGAGGTATGTATCCCTTCCTGGGTGGTGACTGGGAAGTGACTATTCAGATACAACAAGATGTTCCGTCTTAAGGCTGTATGTATGGAAGTGTCGCTGGCATGTTGCAATAGTGGTTGCGAAATTAGATGCTGAATAGTTCACAGTGGAAACCATACTCTGACATAGAATATGCACCTTGTATGTGGATGGTGCAAGATTGGACTGTGTGACTGATGGTTGTATCTAAAGCTTCACCCAGCGGTATTTTTGGTCTAAATATGCTCAAATTGAGCATCTCAGCGCTTGCACATTCGGACACATGACTGTACACCATAGGAGGACTTGTAGCAGCATTTGCATAAAGTCTCACATATGCAACCGGCAAAAAACACTGACACAGACGCCAGTGCGCCTCACTCAGAATCAGGCCTTTAATAATACGATTTGTTGGAAGAGGAGAGGTTACCATACTAGTACCCAGTGCCAACCCAGACAATATTGCAGCAGTTGTTCTAGTACGTCACTGGCATTTCTACGTATTATCTGGCTGATAGAATGTAATAGAAAATGTATCACCACTTTGTAATATTAAAAGGCTACAAAGGCAGCTGAAAGGCTCCAGTCTCCCTGGTGATACTGGCCTGGAAGAGGTAAGTACAGGCTTACAATACCGCTCTTTGCCTGCAATAAGCAGTCCTTTTGCCCATGCATGGCCTAAGCCACACATGTGCACTGTCTGTACCTGAAGCTCCAGTGCTTAGTCTAAGAAAATAATTCAAATAATAGAAAAATATCTAAACAAAAAAATATGTATTTTTGAAGTAATATTAATAATCCTGAAATGACAGTAGCGGTTAAAGAACTGTAGCGATAAATCAATCACTGTAAACCCTGGTAAACTGTGTTAGGTGCTTCATAGCTCTAGTGTCTGAGGAAATAACCTTTAATTATTGTGTAAAACACGAGGCAGAACTCAGCCATGCTTACCCAGAAGATAACATTTATGAAAAATGTAATTTGAGGCACTACAAGATGTTACAAATTAAACCTACGGTATCTTTGTGATTGCTTCCTTACAAAGGCTTTCATAGCACAATGTGGTATTTAACTTAAGTGAAAAAGAACTTTTGTGATTATAAAAAGAACAAGAGTAATTTAATCTACACTAATAATACAGGGGATGACTATACGTTTGTTATTTTCTTTCCCCCATTAGAGTTTATATACTGACTTCTCATGCATTACTGTTATGTTGGGTATGCGTTATGAATGGTACTGTCCCACCCATTAAAACTACTCCAAGTTTTACATATGCCTATTTCAATTGGCAGTCTGTATTTACCCTAAAGCTGGGTACACACTATACTGATCACTCGGCAGACAGATTAATGCTCTAATCCGCTGAGTGTTTAGTACATTCTTCTATGGGATCGTGTGGTTGGGCAGTTTAAATATTAACATTGAATAATAAAATCCTACACAATGATCAAGCCAATCATCCCCATGACTAAAGGGGCATATGCACGGGGCGATTTTAGCCCTATTTCTTAGCTGTCTGTCTAGATCACTTCGAAATTAAGCAAGGATCACTCAGGGTGTATGCCTCATAGCGATGGCGAGGCGCGGCAAGCACAAGGGTGATTTTTCTAGCCTGCACCGCTTAGTTTGCAGGGTAGCAGAAATCACCCTGTGTGTACATGCAGGAGCCATTTGGATCAATAAAATACCTGAAAATGCTGCTGCATTAAATATTAAAAGTGTCCGACCTCCTGTTGCCACAGAATGTATCCACTGTCCTATAAATAATCCAGGGTATGGCGCATTTAATCCAATCAGACAGGAGATCGGTGTAGTAACGTAAACTGCACGTAACATGCCACCTCCCGATGTGACATTTTGCAGGAGCATTTTAATATGTTTATCTGCTAACGTTTATGCATACATACCTATACAGGTTGAGTATCCCGTATCCAAAATGCTCGGGACCAGGAGAATTTTGGATAACGGATTATTCCGTATTTCGGAATATTTTAATATTTCAATGATGTATTTTGAAGTTTCTTGCATTTATGCTGTATAAACACATAAAATAAACACAAATATATTTTATTACCACATAAAATACACATAAATATATTTTATTTGTTCAAAAAACAAGGTTTCAAAACATGAAACAAAATTTGTGTACTATCTCAGATATTGAATTTGAATGCCAAGCAGTAATTTTCTTGTACATATATAGTGATAGTTACATATCATGTCCTCAGTAGTGCTGTTACATATGTCCCCAGTGAGTTTTTAGGAAAAAAAATTTTTTTTTTCACTTTCTGGAAAGTATGGTTTTCGGAATAATTCGGATAATGGATATTCGGATACGGGATACTCAACCTGTACAATCATCAGGCTGATCAACCGATTTCGGGTGATTGGTCCAACAATTGTATAGGTGTGCACCCAGCTTTGGTGATATATAATGCACTGGATATGCTAACTATATTTAGAGAACAGCAGGTTCTCATACTTTGTACTATATACTATATAATAAGGACAATTATGCTGCAAGGCCATTCTTCTGGTACCAAGGTCTACTACAAGGGGATTTACTTATAGAAAGTAGAAAACTAGTAGCCATACATTTCAGGAGTTCCTTAATCATTACCCCAGATTTCCAGCCTGTGTGCACAGAAAACAGAGGCATCTCACAGGCAGGCCAGAAGCTGGCAATTACTGGAATAGTTTGGTTTATGTACTAATTAACTTGTGGATATATGACAATGTCTGAGGAAACTGTAGCAGAACCTCACATCAACCAACCAAAAAAGTGTGGCCATAATAAATCCAATCACTCTGTCTGATAGCCTGCCAAAGAACAGCACTGGAAGGACTAGCAAAAAGTCACCAATCCCCACAGTTCTCCCTTTCCTTAGTGTTCCACAGCTCACTTGTTACAGTACTTGCTAATTAAATTGGGTGTAGGGGCTGATGACATTTTTTTTTTACATTCAGGTAATCAGCAGGGAACATGCATAACATGTTCTTATCAGGAGTCCAGTTACTGTCCCCATGGTTACCAGCATCATGGCTGTTTCAGTAAGCATCCTTTTCCTGTTGTTGTCTGTGCAATCTGGCCGTGCTAATGGGTTGCTTGTTACTATGGGAAATTTGAAAAATCAAGACTTATAAGAAAATAACATGGCATCGGGATTAAAGCGGTGTTTGTGCTGCCACTCTTCAGACCTCTGGCATTGTGAAAGTTAAGATGCCAACTACATCCTTAAATAACTGCATTGAGAAACTAATTAATCGTTGTTGCTGTGTGAAATACATCACAACACTGCACAGGCTCGATTGGCAGAGTGTCAGTAAGGAATGCTATACTATATCATTCTCTGTTTAACTGCTAGTTGGGGATACTAGGTCGACCCCATTTAAGTCAATGTGCATTGGATTGACCACTGAAGGCTAAGGTCTACAGGGTTGGATGATTGACACAAGCATTAGGTCGACAATTGCAAGGTCAACAGTCAAAAGGTCGACATTAGTTTTAAAGATTTTTTAAGCTGACATGTGCCGACAGACGGTATTTCATGTCCTACCATCCACTACGGTATAGCAAGAGAAGAGAAGACAATAGTGTGTGTCTGAAGCATGGTGAGACAGGTCGGCATTGATGTTTTTCAAGCACAACCATATGGGGGGGGGGTGCAGATATTCACTTCTGGGCATAAAAAGAGCATGAAAGATTCATGTCGACCTTGCCATAGTCCCATAGTCGAACTTCCAGCCCTGTTGACCTTAGCCATGGTGACCTAATTCAGGTGTTGACCTAAGCCAGTGGTCGCAAACCCGTCGCTCGCCTGAGCAAAACGGGTGGCTCGACCACTGCTCTCCGCCCGGTCCACCCGCTGCTGCCGCCTCCTTCCCCCGCACTCCTCCGAT
The DNA here is from genome assembly GCF_055691185.1 of Crinia signifera. NCBI lineage: Eukaryota > Metazoa > Chordata > Amphibia > Anura > Myobatrachidae > Crinia > Crinia signifera. The sequence continues at coordinate 352,361,853 of NC_139217.1, forward strand.
GTCCGGTCCACCTGCTACACCGCCGCCTTCCCCCGCTGCCGCCTCCTTCCTCCGGTGCCGCCCCCTTCCCCCCGCAGTCCTCCAATGTCTTCTTTTGCCGCTGCATTGGAGAAGACATATTTGATCTCTAGCGTCTGACAGGGATGCTCCGCCCCTTATCTTTTTATCACCTCACTGGCCTCTCCTGTCTTCCAGTCTCCAGTCCGTGCCTCTCCGTCATGCGGCCATGCAGTCTCCCTGTCCAGGAACCCACCAGGAGTGAGGTAAACCAGCACCGCAGTGCGCAGCGGCCCCAGCAGTACTCTGCTCTGTACTCGTCTAATCCCTAGCTGCCTGTTTACTCCTCTCCACAGCTCCCCTCCACCTGTACGGCATGGCTACTCAGTGCTCCCCTCTACTCCTCCAATGATCAGCTCCCCTCCACCTTCAAAATTTTTCTTCATGCATCCCCCGCACATCACCTCTACCTACTGTCCCCAGCACCTTGCTTCTGCCTCTGGCCCCCAGCAGCTCACTTCTGCTTTTGGCCCCCAGCACCTCACTTCTGCTTTTGGCCCCCAGCACCTCACCTCTGCACCCAGCACATAACTTCTGCCTCTGGTCCCCAGCACCTCACCTCCGCTTCCTGCCCCTGCACTTCACCTCTGGCATCTGCCCCCTGTACTTTACATCTGCCTCATGCCCCCAGCACCTCACCGCTGCCTCCTGCCCCCAGCACCTCATCTTTGCCTCCTGCCCCCAGCACCTCACCTTTGCCTCCTTCCCCAAGCACCTCACCTTTGTCTCCTGCCCCCAACACCTCACCTTTGCCTCCTGCCGCCAGCACCTCACCTCTGCATTTTTGGGGGTGTCCTGCATCCCACCTAGGGCCGGCAATGTCCTGCGGTGGAGCAGCGGTGAATAGACGATGTGCACATGCGCACACATCTATTCAGAGAGACTGGGGGCATGCCCAACAGCTCTCAGAGCACTGGCCATGCCCCCATAGCAGAAAAAAAGGTCACCCCCCCCCCCTAATTTCGGCTCGGGCAGATGTCCCTTCTCTGCCTCCATTATTGGGAGGTATTTATGGCTATTGCGGTGTGTGGCATAATGTTTAAAGGGCGGTTATTATGCAGCTTTTTATTATTTTTATTTTAGTAGCTCTTCAGGCTCTTCAGTGGTCAACCCAATGTATGTCCACCTAAATTTGGTTTACCAAAGAACCCTTACCCCTAGTTGGTACATTGGAAAATATGCCTCTATTTCAACTGACTTATCTTTGTAGATAAATAATAAAATAATGAGGAGACTATTTAAATGGTGCTTTTCTCCAATAGAACTCAAGGCACTGTTAACAATAAAAAAAAAAGTTTGACTTTCCTTCCTATCCAAGAGAGAAATGTGCTCACAGGTGATAACGTATCAGCTGGAAGAATGTGCATTTAATATGCACCGAACCTGCACACACATACATTTTCTGCCAATATAATGGATCTAATTATCTAGTACAATATGCTTCAGGGAGGCTTAGGGAATACGCTCTCACCAAAACTAAGACAAAGGGCAACGTTCTGACATCTGTATTAATAGGCTTTGTTTTCCAAATCCTGTCTATACAGGGCCTTAGGAAATAATATTTTGTAAATGATTTTTTTACAATTACCCTACTTGCGTCTTGATTATTACAGTAGTATCTCTAAGGTGAACTGGGCCATAGCTGTGGGCTTCCAGTTAATTTGCCTCACCCCCTCGCTCTTCTGGGCACTTCTGGTGGTTGTGACTCCTCCACCATAGTTGTGAAGTGCTGTATTGAGTCTCTTTCAAAACATTGATCATATGTGCTGTATAAATGAGCAGGTATTAGAAGGCCCGGATATTTGTTTTAATCTCAAATATAAAATAAGGAAATCTATAGCTCTACAGTGAAAAACTATATATATTGAACAGTGAAAATGTTTTATTTCCTTTCATCTCAGAGTTGAATTTTAGGGAATTTACTAAATACTATGTACGGCCAGAGATATAAACAATTCTGAAGTCTTAAGAGAAATCAGACGGCTTAAGAAAAATCAGACAACAAATTTGCCTTCACAATTATTCAGTGCGCACTTGACTACAATTAAAGGGTTTCAACATGGGGAAGGGGATATTGGGACAGATAACCTGTGCACTAGTACCACAGGTTACCACTTTCTCTTTTTCTTGTTACAATTAAAGGGTTTCAATTTATAATAAAATAACATCTTCATAGAAATAGCGAAAATATGTTATCACATCAGCTCGCAATTTGACAGACAGGAAGCCGATGTTTGTGGGTATTAAGCAGCCATTTTATTGTGTCAACCTACTTGTATTGGCAGCTTTACTCACATTTGCACATACTGGGAATTTTTTTTTATTTAATTCACAGTTTCTTATATAGCACAGAAGATTCCATTGTGCTTTACAATTGTAGACATTAATAGAAAAAATTGGGTAACACAGTTGGAATCGGTCAAAATCAGCCCAACTCGGCTCAGTGTATGGGCACCTTAAGTGGGCCATGCTGCAAGCTTACAATCTATAGGGACCTAGGAGGGAAACACAAGGACAGGCACCAGTAATAGCATAGCACTTCCACCAAGTTGCAAGTCCAGAAGGGAGCTATAAGATACATTAGTGCCTCAGAGGGTTATGCATGTGGAACTTAAATATGATAGGCTTGTCTGAAGATGTACGTTTTCAGGGAACGCTTGAAAGTTTGGAGGCAAGACGAGAGTCTTATTGTGTGTGGAAGGGCATTCCATAGGGTGGGAGCAGCCTGATGAAAGTCCTGTAATAGTGAATGTGAGCTATTGATCCGTGAAGAAGAGGGACGCAGATTTTGTGCAGTGTGGAGTAGTTGAGTTGGGAGATATTTAGCGATAAGTAAAGATATATACAATGGTGTAGTATGGTTAATAGCTTTATATGTGAGTAGAAGTATTTTATATTGAATACGGTAAAATACAGGCAACCAATGGAGGGACTGGCAGAGCGGATCAGTAGACGATGAGCGTCTTGCTATGAAGATCAGCCTAGCAGCAGCATTTAAAATGGATTGCAGTGGCAAGAGTCTGTTCTTGGGAAGACCAGTAAGGAGACTATAGCAATAGTCAATGCAGGATATAATAAGTGCATGGATAAGAGATTTAGTAGTGTCTTGTGTAAGATAAGGTTGTATATTTTATATATATTTTAGATGCATGTAACATGAATTTGGAGACAGATTGAATGTGGTGAACAAAGGACCATTCAGAGTCAAGGATGCTTGTGGAGTAGGGTAGATTGTCGAGTTGTTAACAGTTATGGAGATATCAGGATGGTAACTGTTCTTGGCTGGTGGGAATATAATTAATTCTGTTTTGGAAGTATTGAGTTTGAGGTGGCGAGAAGACATCGAAGATGAGATTCAGAGACTCCGCCCAAAACCACTGGTGATGACTCTGGGGTTGTTTTGATAGATTTGAGGCATACCAGTTCTTGTGCACTGATGGAAGCCAGTGGGGGAGGAGGGGGAGGGTACAGAAGAGACTTAAATGTGTTAAAAAGTTGCTTAGGGTTGGTGGCATGAGGAGAGATTGGAAGAATGTTTGTGTCCAAAGCATTGCAGTAGGAGTGGTATATAGTCTTATATGTGAGGAAATCACTCAGATTACGAGATTTACGCCATTGGCGTTCTACTTTACATGACTGTTTCCGTAGTTGTCTTGTTAATTTGGAGTGCAGGTTTTCTTTCTGTCTGGACGACAACTATGTACTCGCAGTCACCTGAAAATTTGCAGTTGAGCCTATCAGACCCATAATCTCCTAAACACTATCCTGAAAGGAAAACACCTAGCTATATTTTTATTTAATGGGGGTCAGTTTCCAAACCACTCACAGCCAAGAATGACAGCTCAAGCCAATGTGGTGCCTTGCCACACCCCCTTTATAGACTGACCACACCCTTATACACGGGCCCCTACCACTGCTTCCCCCTGTGGGCCCTTTATACCCAATCTGATTGGGCAGAGGTTATTATGGCATGCTAAAAAGTCAAAGATAGCACTTAAGAGGTAGACCGTTTCAAATCCCTTTCGTAGCTGAATGTAGCTTTTACCATGCCAGCAGTACCGTGAAAGGCATTTCACAACAATGCATCGGAGCATGTGATATAGCAAGATATAGAAAATCCTTCAAAGAAACCCTGCTGTAGTCTGCAAGTGACCTAGGATTTAACAGAATGATGTTCCAGCTGGATAATGACCCAGCTGGTCCGTACAAAAAGCACATGCCTTTATTATTATTATTTTTTTTGGGGGGGGGGGTTTATCTGAGGAGTAATGGTCCCCTGACAAGGGAATGGTTCTTGAGCACTATTGCAAGTACAGCAGAAAATAGCAGTGTCTAGATGTGCAGAGTTAGTAAAAGCTACCAACATACATTCCCAGCTGCACGGCAGCTACAGGTGCTTCTGGCATATAAGGAGAGTGCATACTTATGCAATTAGTAGTCTTTTTATGTATTGATTTATTTTCAATTAATTAACAAAAAGTTGGTGTTGTTTCATTTGACATTGAATTCAAATTAAGTGGATTATTAAAATAAAATTGGAATAATGCCAAAGTGGTTAGAACTTTTTAGGTTAGGCTGCGTTAAGGGGAGATGAACGTAAATCTACAGGAAGATGGGTTAGAGATAGAAGTAGGGTTAACTACTTGTTTCTATTGAAAGCATTGGTATTTTGTCAGTTGGGATTCTATTGTCTGTCTTCTGATCCCGACTGCTGGGAATTCGTACCAAGACCATATATGGCTATGTATATGTAACATGAAAAGTACTTTCATTTTGCCATCTGGCCATAGCGGGTTATTCAGACCTGATCACACGGCTGTGACTTCGCAGGCTGGGGTGATTATCAATAGACTGCGCATGCGGACAGCTCGTAGCGCAATTTTTGAATCACTCGCCGTATGCAGGTTGATCAACAGAATGCAGCAATCAGGTCTGCATAACCCCCATAGTTACCAACACTCCTCAACCTCAGAGAAAGAGACTCTGTTGTAGGGCACTTAGTGGGATTCAATTGCATGTGGTAAATGTAACCATTAAAAAATGTTTTTTTTTTTTCTGTTGATGTTTTTATGTGGCAATACAATTAAGGCCCTTTTTTCATTAAATTAAAGCTGGTTACACAACGGAGCGATATCAGCACAATATGTTCTTTCTGGTTGGTTCAGAAGAGAATTTACTGCCAATTATTAGGTATCCGCCTATTGCTAGTGACGCTAGGTCTGATGTGCTGCACATGATGATGATAAACCTGATGATAATGTTAGCCATCACGGCATGTGTAACGAATGAACAATATGACGTGATGTGTACCCAGGTTCCGATATGATGGGCTGGCAGTGTACACATCGGCTAGGTACAAATCTCCGGTGTCTGCTGTGACATAACACACTGAGTCTCTGTGTGTGTGACTGGCAGCCATACTAATCTCCCCTCCAGAGAGATTTCAAAAATGAGATAATGATTTGTATATGAGGATTACTAAGAAAAATGCAGATGCAGGTTTAAACATGGTACTTAAATTGCTATTTAAATTCAATTAAATAGATTGTACTAGTGGTATTACACTGCTATTTATTAGCTGGTCTTTTGGGCAAGGCCCACTTGCATTTTAGATTTAGGTTTCCTTAAACTCATGCAAACACCTTACTACTCAACTGTAGGGATGCGGTCGTTAAGTCGGTACAAGAAAGGCCGACACTCCTTAGGTGACAGGTCGAATTTTGTCAGGGACTGAAGATCGACAATGCAGAAGGTCAACGCAGGTTTTTTTATTTATTTTTCCCTCAGTGTGGTTCCAGAACGGGCGGTAGTTTATGCCCTACCATCCACTAGGGCATGGAGGGAGAATAGAATAGTGTGCCGAGTGTAGCGAGGCACCGTGCCCGAAGCATTGCGAGCGCATCAAGCGTTGCAAGGGGCTGCCATACACTTAGACAGTGCCCATAACTAGACGTCTTGATCTAGACGGCTAAAAAAAAAAAATGTGTCGACCTTCTGCATTGTCGACCATTTGCCGGTTGACCTAAGGAGTGTCGACCTTTCTTGGGACGACCTAACGATCCATACCCCAACTGTATGTGCACATAAGCTTTTACTGGTTTGTTGTTATCTGTGTACTATGGCTATGATTGTGTGCCTAATATAATATACTTTTCTTCTTCAACAGAGCCGCATGGCAGAAAGCCTTCGTCTGTTTGACTCCATCTGCAACAATAACTGGTTCATCAACACTTCTCTAATTCTCTTCCTCAACAAGAAGGACCTCTTAGCTGAGAAAATCCGGCGCATCCCACTCACCGTCTGCTTTCCTGACTATAAGGGACAGAACACGTATGAGGAAGCAGCAGTCTACATCCAGCGTCAGTTTGAGGACTTAAATCGCAACAAGGAGACCAAGGAGATTTATTCACACTTCACCTGCGCTACGGACACCAGCAACATTCAGTTTGTATTTGATGCAGTGACAGATGTTATTATCCAGAACAATCTGAAATACATTGGCCTGTGCTAAGTGTTTACACTGGAGCCTGTACAGGAAATAGGGCACATCTTTAACCCTGAGACCATGTGCCAGGGGAATAAAGTAAACACTAATATAGGGGTGAGGCTATTAAACCCAGAAGTTCCCCACTTACAGCACTGAAAGACCAGTGTGAACCCCTCACCCACACAAACTTCATTTTCACGGGGAAGGAGATCATGGCTGGATGTCTTCAGGTTGATAAGGTGTCCAGGAAAATGATGTATGTATTTGCTCCCTGTATCAAGTATGTGTGGTGTGCGTGTGTTGTATGTTGATCTGTTTGTGTCTGACTGGTGTCTGATGTGATAAACCTATGAAGCTCTCTGGATTTGTGTGACATTTTCTGGCTGCCCAGGAGGATCTAAGATGTGTCAGATATGGAGCGGTCACTGTAATCGCTGGGTTCTGTCAGAAAGGATGCTTTGTTGCCAGCACCGAACAAACAAAATAATAAAACAAACATGAATTATTCCAGCTATGTCTGGCACCTACTGTATGTGCCAAATCTACACAGGGTTCAATATTTTACTGTTGTGCATTTGCAACACTTAGCTGCATCATGAGGTAACATTTGGGTGCCTAAATGATTCCAGCTTCGGAGAAAACATACAAACCCACTTTCTGAATCATGTAGCTTCACTTCATAATGAGACGGAAAGCAGTGACATTCTCACCCACCCTTCTCAAAAACAATATAAATATTTCCCTAACTCATATTGAAGTGTTGTATTTTCCACAACTGAAATCACAGCTACATGGAACGTCAGGGGCTTTCTGCAGATCTTGACGTCACATGGTATTTCTGGAACAAGCAACTAGTATGATTTATAGGTAGTTTATCAAACTAAATACTATTAAATGTCAATATAAAGTATACAAACTTGAAGGGCTTTTTATTTTACTTAACGACCAACTGAAAACGACCTCGGGTTTTTTGATTTTTTTTTCAAGGTCAAGGCTTACTCCTTAATGTAGATTACAGCGAAATTACTGATGTATGTCAAAGACATACCTTGCATTATTTAGGTCTTATCATTACTGAGAGTATGATACACTTCCCATCTAAACTGATAAACCTGTTTTGCAGCTGCTTACTGTTGCAACTGAACAACAGTCGTTAGTGTACTAACCTTAGTAACTAGGACATGTTTTTATATAACCCTGACAGTTCCTACCATGTTTTGTAGGCTATCCAACAGTGTATCTGCACCACAAGAGCCTGTACTTTGCCATCTGTGCTTTGCTATAAGGTAATGCTTGCATTTCTTGATCCATCCAGCTGCCACCACCAAATCTGACGCAAGAATGGCGCTGAACAGGCTCCAGCTGCAGGCTTACCACACTAACATAACTGAGAACCCTATATCTTGCAAAGTCCTGCACTATTTTTCAAAAAGGAAAAAAAAAAACAGGACATTTTTAGGACATTTTAAAAAAAAAAGTGCTTGACTATTTTTATTTGTTAAGAAAAAAAATTAAAAAAAAAACACTGGAAAAAATATAAAACACTGGCTATTTATTTTGCAAAAAAAAAATGAAAAGAAACTTTCTGCTGAGTATTTACACTAAGAAAGTGAAACAAAGACTTTCTGTGTCTGACAGTGTGGAAAGGCCTACCATTTGTTTTCTTTAAACCTACGACATTACTAAGGAGGCGTCAGTGGAGCAATATGAACAATAACTCAATGTCATAATCTATAGGCCCAGCGTAAGGACGCAAAGTTCCTCTATTCTGGCAGTAGAGTTTTGGATGCCTGTGGGAAGTCTGTGTGTAAATATGTTGAGACCATGTAAAGCACATCCACTTGGTATGTTAATTCCTCTCCTTCCAGCTTCATGTGTAACTCAAGTCACACAGTGTCCTCCTGAAAATATAGCACCCAAAAAAAAAGTGTATAACTCCTCTGCCAAGGGCTTAAATCCTCAGGGTCCGCGGGGCCTGCAACACACTATGTACCTGTTACATGGCGTTGCCCAGAGTGCCTTGCAGGCTTCTTTGCCCCCTGAAGACTGATACTACAATCTCAGAATGAAATCTCTACTGGCGAAAGGGAAATAAAGATTTTGAACTGTTCATTTTGTGTTGTCTTCTCTTACAAGATGGGGCATCTTTTTGTGTAAATAATACTGCAAGATGTATGATAGTGTTACTATTCTGACACACTATGACGTGTGAAAATATTTTGGATGCACGTAAATTACAATGTTGGGATAAGTATGTGCTGTTTTTTGAGGATAAAGAGGAGCCTGCTGTACTAACTCTCAGGTATAAGAATGACGGTAGGTGTGTGGAAGGAAGGTACATGCATTACACAAAATACTTGTCCAGGGGTTCCCAAACTTGGTCTTTAAGCAGGGCCGAAACTAGGGTTTCCGGCGCCCGGGGCAAGGCAGTCTTTTGGTGCCCCCCCCCCACCCTAGTGATGCTGCGCGCCGGAGGCGCGCCGAAATTTTCGGGGGGCGTGGCCTAATTTGGGGGCGTGGCCTATAATCGCTGCTCCCCCGCGAGGCCACGCCCCCATTTTGCCGCTATGGGGGCATGACCCAGAGGCTCTGTGAGCCTCTAGCCATGCCCCCAGCCACACCGTAATGCCCATTACATACTATACAACACTGCAATGCCCATTACATACTATATAACACTACGCAATGCCCATGACATACTATATAACACCGCAATGCCCATTACAAATAAATACTCCGTAATGCCCATGTCATACTTTATAACACTAAGCAATGCCCATGTCATACTATATAACACGACGCAATGCCCATGACATACTGTATAACACACCATACACATTTGACACATAAGTGCCACTTACCTATATGCTCAATGCCAGGGGCTTCATGCCGATGCCAAGGTGGACTGAATTTGCTTGTTGCCGAGGGGGATAGATCTGTGCCTCTGTGCTCGTTGCCGAGGGGGATAGATCTGTGCCTCTGCTCGTTGCCAAGGGGGATAGATATGTGCCAGTGTGCTCGTTGCCGAGGGGGATTGATCTGTGCCTCTGTGCTCGTTGCCGAGGGGGATTGATCTGTGCCAGTGTGCTCGTTGCCGAGGGGGATTGATCTGTGCCAGTGTGCTCGTTGCCAAGGGGGATTGATCTGTGCCTCTGTGCTCGTTGCCGAGGGGGATTGATCTGTGCCAGTGTGCTCGTTGCCGAGGGGGATTGATCTGTGCCAGTGTGCTCGTTGCCAAGGGGGATAGAATGCCAGTGTGCTCGTTGCCAAGGGGGATAGAACCCCCCCCCTCCCCCACCTGCGGGAGGCAGACAGGCAGGCAGGCTTGTCAGTGTGCCTGTGCCTGCCTGCCCGTCCCCTCACGTCTCCCCCGCTGTATTCGCGGGAGAGACGTGCTGCTGCTGTGCTGTATGATTTTAACATTTCTAACTCCCGCTGCTGGACCGCTAGCCAATGGCCGTTCGCGGTCCAGCAGCCAATCAACTGGTGGCTGCTGGACCGCGAGCGGCCATTGGCTAGCGGTCCAGCAGCATATGCAGCACCGCAGCAGCACGTCTCTCCCGCATACACAGCGGGGGAGACGTGAGGGGACGGGAGCAGGGCAGCCAGCGGGGGAGCGGGGAGACGAGGGGGCGGCGGCGGGCGGCCATCTTTGATGTGGCAGCGGCTGCGGCGCTAGCTCCCCGCTGCTGCCGCTGGTCACACCAGCGTCCCCCTGCCTCCAGCGCCCCCTGCCTCCAGCGCCCGGTGCGCGTGCCCCCCCAGCCCCCCCCTAGTTACGGCCCTGCTTTAAGGCACCCTAACGGTCCAATTTTTATGTATATATATATGCTTGAGCACTTGTAAATTAATTGGTACCTCGGTAATTTTGATTTATCCATCTGTGCTTAGCCATGGATATCCTCAAAGCCTGTAATGTTATGGTACCTTGAGGACCATGTTAGTGAACCACTGCACTAGTCTGATGTTAAACATTATACGTTATGTACAGTATATGTTTTGAACTAAATCTCTGATCTAATAATGTTGTGCTAAATTTTGGTCTAAGAATGATAATAAGTATTTTATAGGCAATCTGTAAGGATAAGAGTAAGCATGGCATTCTGTGTGCGTTCAAACAATGACGTTATACAGTTTGCAATAAATCTCTAGTCTAAGGCCAGGTATGCATGACAGCTACTGGCAATCTTGCACAGCAGACTGCTAGTACACTTTAAATGATGTAATGAACGACACAACAATACCTCCTTCCATCTTTCAATACACTGCTCAGTGTGGCACATGATATCTTCTCATTGGCCATGTAGCACAGCCAACCAGAAGATGTCTCGGCCAGCCAGAAGATGTGCAGCATGACCAACCAGACAGGATGGTGCAATTGGGCATACACATTAGAAGATATGCATGATTTGTCTTTATGAATTGGCAAATTGTGCCAATATCACTCTAATGTGTACTTGGCCTAATAAGAATAATGGTGAGCATTATAAATGATGTATTGTGTTCTAAGAACGGATTCAGTATTAAATCCCGGCGGTCGGGATCCCGGCGTTCAGAATCCCGACGCCGGAATCCCGACAGCCGAAATGCCGACAAGGGGGGGACGTGGATCGCCCCCCCTTGCGGGCTCGCTGCGCTCGCCACGCAGCGGGCCCGGTGCCTCGCTACGCTCGGCACGCTATTTTATTCTCCCTCCAGGGGTGTCGTGGACACCCCAGGAGGGAGAAAGTGTCGGCATTTCGGCGGTCGGGATTCCGGCGTCGGGATTCTGAACGCCGGGATCCCGACCGCCGGGATCTTAACTGCATCCCCTAAGAACAATGGTGGACATGCATCTCTAAGCATATGGTGTAAGTTTTAGAGTATCTGATTGAATAATGTTGGTGAGTGTTACAAAATTATCTATGTTCTAAGAATTACGGTCATTTCTGGTCTAAGGATGAAGTTAAGCAAATCTGTAATGGTCAAAGGATGAACGATTTAATTTACCTAACCTGCGAAGCGGACATGTTGCAGTACTGTAGAATGCCAGTAACAGCAGGGGTACTCACCCCCCTCACAGACTGACTATGCCCCTAAAAATGATGGCAAACATTATGCAGTAATTATCTGTTCTCTTAGAATTATGGTAAGATTGTTGCAGAGGCATTACACAACTGTTTTCCATGAATGATGGTAGGTGTTATGTGTCTCCATTCTCAGAATGATGGTGATCATATTGCAGAAACAGTCACTGCTATGGGAATGATGGTAAATCTGTTGCAGTGTGTCACTGTTCTCAGAATTTTCCAAGAAATAACTATGGGAACGGTACAAGTATATAATGCCCGTGTTCAAATATATGCTCTACAGGTTTCCTTAGGATACAAAAATACACACGCACACAGTGTTACGAAGTCTGGCACTTGCCCCAGTGCCCCTTTGTCACTCATGTCACACAGAAACAGATGGAATATTATTACTGATAAATCATAAGCCACTGAATGCCAAGTCTCCACAGATTAAGCCACACAGGCAGACAGATGTCAGGCAGTCATGCCACCTAGTGGGGACATCCTGCTACTGCTCCCATAGGTCATGTTCTAAACCACTGAATTACTAGTTCTTACATTAAGTACATTGTGTATGGTTTGCTGTTATAGGGTCAGTAGAGGGAAAATCATTCCTTTGGCTAATACATTTACACTCACATTAATATATCGTTTCCTTAAGTTTACTGTGAAAAATCGCTTTGTTACATTGCAAATGGTGTAATCATATAGATATATCTGCGATACAACTTGAAGAACTGAACATTTGCATACAGTGAAAATAGGTTATAAGCTAAATACTTTGGGAAACATTTATGAAACATTTATGAAATCTAATAAAAATCATTAATACATAATGCTGTACAAACGTTTTAGACAGATGCAAAGAAATTCTGCAAAATAATGGTGTGTACACTTGGTGCGATGTATAGACATACAAACAATGACATTTAGTTTAAAAATCAGAGAGAAACATATAGATAGCCAGTAATGCCCCTCTCAGAATAGTGGGGGTCAAATATGCATTATGCTAGTAAAAAGTATCCCTGATAGTTGTAATGGTATTGTGCCAAAGTAATACCCATTTCAGACAGAAAAGTCTGAAAATCCCGGCAAATACATGGCATTTCAAATGCCGTGTCAATTTGCCGGGAGCAGCCTGACCCCCCTTCACACAGAAGAACAAATTACCGGGTTGAAAATTTCTACCCGGTAATTTGCTGAATAACACGGGTATTTCTTCTGTGTGAAAGGGTCAACACGGGTCATAAATCCCGTGTCCTCGACCCTGGTCAATTCCCGAGTCGGAGACACGGGATTTACGACACGGGTGTGCCCTTTCACACAGAAAAAGGACCCGTGTATTTAATGAAATTCCCGGGTGGAACTGCTTCACCCGGGTATTTCATTTTCTGTGTGAAAGGGGTATCAATGTGGCATTGTGAAAATACTGCTTATTGCAGTAGAAGAGTCACAATGTCACTCTGTAGATAATATCACACTTTTAGAATAGATTACAGTCTGTCCAATTATTATATGAACCTGTAAGGAGGGATTCACACTTATGTAGAAGGAATAATATCACATCATAAATTACGTGCAATCAGTAGGGAATCTCCTAAAGATCAACTGCTGTTATAATGTTATATAGCATGTTATAATATCAGTTCATTTATAATCAGTCAATTGTAAGTAAGCAGCCGGCGAGAATATTTAGAATACTATGGTGTCCGTGGACATCCTATTAGTTGCCTGCAGCACTCAATTAAATTTTATTAAGGTGATTCTTGGTCACTGTATATCAATCAGCGAGCAGACGATGATATAAAGTAATAGACAATTATCGTCTTAATACATAGGAGAATCTCCCCGCGAGGTATAAAGATAGTTTGCAAGAATAATAGTCTCCCAGAATGTCTCCATAGGATCGCTGCTGCCTGCTTTATATACACAATAGGTGGTATCTGGTATTCCTGGGTGGTCTCCCCACTCACGTACTGACCAGTGCCACACATGCCAGCTGACAAGAATATACAGTATTGGGCTTTAAGGTATGGGACATGAGCGTATCCCGTGGTTAGTGATGTCACGGATATACTGTAAATTAGAAGGGGTATCTGCTGTCTTTCGTCCCCAGGGGCACTCTGATAGAATACTCCAGTGCAGAGTAGCCTCCCTAAGTCTTCAGCATGAGAGTACCCTCTGAAAAATAGGGAAGTAAATGAGAAACAGCCCCTATGTCACATCACCATGCTGCTGCACATATTAGGGGTTATTTTGGTTCACATGCAAAAGGCAAATTCACTCTCCAATGGACAAAACCATGTGCACTGCAGGGGGGGGGGGGGGGGGGGCAGATGTAACATGTGCAGAGAGTTAGATTTGGGTGTTATTTTGTTTCTGTGCAGGGTAAATACTGGCTGCTTTATTTTTACACTGCAATATAGATATCATTTTGAAGTACAAACCCCACCCAAATGGAACTCTCTCTGCACATGTTACATCTGCCCCCCTGCAGTGCACATGGTTTTGTCCATTAGAGTGATTTTGCCTTTGCGAGTGAACCAGAATAACCCCCCCATTATGTATTGGTGGGAGGTGAGCTGTGTGTGGCAGAGTGAAGACCGTTAAGAGGTAAAAGAAGTTACAGAGGCATTTAGGGTATACCTGCGTATACCTGTAATTACTTTATAGCACAATGCCCCGGTACGGAGTGGAAAAGAGGGGGGGTACCTGGCACCTAGCCTCAGGATCGTCGCTAGCAGAGTGATGCTGTAGGGTCCCCCATGCACAATATTGCTATCAATTTTGCTATCGATTTTGACTATATAGTCAAAATCAGTATCCCAAATTGCACCATGTGTACACAGCATAAGAATGCTTAAAAAAAATGAGAAGTGTTAATAGTTTATTTGTAACAAATGACAAAATACAAAGTGATTGACAAGAAGAGAAAGCAAAATCAAAGCAATATTTGGAGTGACCACCCTTTGCCTTCAAAACAGCTTGAATTTTTATTGGTACAGTTGTACAAAGTCAGGGATTTTTTGGGATTGTAGTCAGGGGTAAGATTCATCAATCATACCGAACAGGTAATAACAATCATCATTTTTATATGAAGGTTGAAACACAATCATTAACTAAAACAGAAACAGCTGTGTAGGAAGCTTAAAACTGGGCGAGGAACAGCCAAACTTTGCTACAAAGGTGAGATTGTGGAAAACTGTTTCATGCCATAGGTCATACACCATGGCAAGACTGGGCGCAGCAACAATACCCAAGGTAGTTATACTGTAGCAGCAAAAACTCTCCCAGGCAAAGATTTCAAATCAATCCGGGGTTTTAAGATGTGCTGTTCAAGCTTTTTGATGAAGCACAAAGAAATGGGCAACGCTGAGAACCAAACATGCCGTGGTCAGTCAAAAAAAATGTAGTGCATCAGATGAAGACAATTCATGCTTACTTTCCTTTGAAACTTAAAAAGAGAAGAAACGGTAGTCCACAAAGAGTGGGCAGCCGTTCGCAGACAAGGATTCCTTTTTGGAGGCACACTTTTAATTTGTAGAGAATAATGTATAATGAGTTAAAACTTAACTTTTAATTCCAATTGGTCTAAAATGGTGATAACTCTATTAAGTCATATAAGGCAAAATTAGCCATGTAGAGTTAAACTATAAATAAATATTTAGCATATTTTCATGTGAACAAAAAGATGGCCACTGATATATTTTCTCGTATAATCGGGTCCAAATCAGTGGCAGTTGGTGGTGTCACTGATTTGGACACGATTACCAATACCATTGAGATGGAAACAAGGCTAAGCAATTCAAATATGCACAAAAACAAAGGGACTGGGGTTCAGAAAAGTGGTAGCCGTTGGTATGGACTGATAAATTAATATTTGTCTCCTAGGTTCCATGCGAGTTTGGGGCTGCACTTCAGCAAATCAAGTTGGGAATTTGGTCAGGATTAATGTTCTCAGTTCTGAGAAACACAATAGGGAGGCATCTGATTTTCTCCAAATTTATTCTGCAGCAGGAAAACAACCCCAAAGTGTAAAGAAGAACCAGAAGCTCTGGAAGTTATGATATAATCTCCACATCTTGTCTGGGATTGCATGAAGAAACACAATGATTTGAGCAAGCCTACATCCACAGTTCTGTGGTTAGTTCTTTAAGATGTTTGGAACAACTTCCCTGCCTAGTTCCTTCACAATCTGTGTGCACATATACCTAGAACAATTGCTGCTGTTTTGAAGGCAAAGGATGATCACAGTGAATACTGGTTTGATTTAGATTTCTCTTCTGGCCTTTTATCCTCACTATTAATTTTGATAATTAATACAAATAAACTATTATCATTTCTATTTTTTTAAAGCATTCTTACTTTGCAGCACTTTTCCATAAAACTTTTGCACAATAGTGTATAATATATATACTGTAGGTAAGTATGTACATACCAGCTGGAAGCTCAGACAGCATCTGAAATGTCTGATGCATGTTCATCCGACAAATATTAACAGGATCATCAAGGAGACGGGACAGGGCAATAATAACGTCACTTGACAAGATACCTTCCCTGAAAGAAGAATAACGGAAATAAGCAAATATTTTATCTTTGGAGATTGATAGACTTTTTGTTTTTATGAAGTAGATCAGGAATATATTTAAGGAGAGTTGAAATGTTTTGCACTAAGAGGCTAGCTATGGTTAAATACAGAATATGGAGCTAGGTCATGTAAGTACTCAACATAGGTTGCTCAATTCTACATGTCACAAATGAATAACCAATTGCATAAAATTGTTCTGAAAAAGGCAATTTTCACTCATTGATAAATATTTTTTGCTTATAAAAAGAACTGTATCATGTTCTTTTTATTATGAAAGCCTATGTAGATAATTGTACGGAGCAGTGTTGGATCTTGATCACATTAGGTTAAGTGC
This sequence comes from Crinia signifera, assembly GCF_055691185.1. Taxonomy (NCBI): domain Eukaryota; kingdom Metazoa; phylum Chordata; class Amphibia; order Anura; family Myobatrachidae; genus Crinia; species Crinia signifera. Next base: position 352,378,370 of record NC_139217.1, read on the forward strand.
AACCTGGAATCACTTCATTGCAGTCATGTATGGTTGCTGTGCTGTCACACCAGTATTTGCTTTCCAGATAGAAAATGCATTATCCTGAAGATCCTGTGCTGATTCTAGGCTGTTGTTGGAAATTCCCAGTTTCCTTGTCACACGAGAATGCTTCAGAGTGCAGTATGCATTGTCTTTGCAGATTGAGCATTTCTCATTGAGTAATGGAAACATTCCTATTGAGAGCTTGGTGTCACTACAGGAAATTCAGCATGGAACTTTTTTCTGTCTGGAAAAACTTGGCACGGTAAAACGCCCATCTGGCATTACCCAAAACCAGCAATAGTTAAAAAAATATGTTACAAACATTTCAGCACTATTAAATATACAGTAATAGGGTCAATCCTGTGATGCGCATAGGGTGCAATGTGCCATTTCTGTGGCATGTTAATGTCGGCAACAGCACCCGGACTTGCACTCTTCACAGGCTTAAATTAGCCCGACTTCCCACAAAAGTGTTTGGAATCCTATGGGGAAGTGAGCTCTTTTGGCCACCATAAAGTGCAGCAGCTGCCATGATAACTCACACCTGCAAGATCATCAGGGGTAATTGGATTGAGACCAATGTGTGGTCTCAACATTTATATTATAAATAACAAGTGTAAGTGGGTTGATGAAAAATATTTGATAGACCAAGCCAACAACAATCCTGGTCCATCCTATGGCCAATATTCAATGGTCCAGTGAGCGCAGGGGCAGAGTACGCTGTAACGCTTTCACCTGCGCTTGCCGGGCTTTCGCGGACATGTTGACATGCTGGTCACCGTATTCAACACCTCAGGGGCTCGCTGCCCCTGAAGGCGAAAATACCCCAATATGTCAACACGGCGGCGGCAGGCATGATGGCGGGCAGCTGGTGCTGCACAGCCAGGAGGGGGACAGAGCGGCCGCTGCGGTGGGATGGAGTGCTACAGCACACAGTAGTCACTGCAGGGAGGGCCGGTGACCCTGCGTGTAGTGTGTGCTGAGCTGGTCCCGCTCCGAGCATATGCAATGAGCGAGACCCAGCACAGTGAATATTAATGAGCGGGTCCCCTCTCCCCTGCATATGTAATGAAAAAAAACTTTTTACATTCAAAATATATTTATGTGCAGCATGTTAAGTAACAAAAATAGCAAGATCCTTCAAATAATAAAAAACTGATTTTTGGACACCAAAAAAATGAATAGAAATCATTTATTTTAAAAGTACACATTGCAGTTCACCTAAAAAAAGATGTTGAATGCAAAATGATGAAACTCTGCAAAAATCACGGTGAAAGCAGTTTTCCATTTTAGCATTGAATACACTTTCGGCGAATTAGTCAAAACCCCATTGAAATACACGAGCGAATTGCAGCGACCAGGAAACTGTGAATTGGCCGGCATTCACTGAGTTGGCCGGATCATTAAGTATAGCGAATACCATTTTCGGTGAAAAAATTCACAGTTTCGCCGAAAAAACTGCCCTGTTCACCGAAAAAAGCAGTGAATCAAGAGCATTGAATTCTGGCCTATGGGCCTTATTCTGATTGACTCGCAAGGCTGCAAAATTCAAAGCCTTGCAAGTCCATCAGACTCCGCCCGCAGGCGGGGAGAAATCCATCAGACTCCGCCCGCAGGCGGGGAGAAATCATTCGATGGTCGACGACCATCGAATGATTTCTCCTGTGCATGCAGTTCAGAGTGACTAATATAGTCACTCTAAACTGCGGCCGCCCTGTGCAAGGACAGCCGGTGATGTCAGCTGCCCGCTCCCCCCCCCCCCGCGCGCATGTCCGTCACGGCCTCATTACCATGAGAACGCCCAGCGTTCTCATGGGAACGACCATGGAACGCTGGGTGTTCCCATATGGTGATGGGGCAGCCCAGCGCCCCCCAGCACCTGCACGCAGTCTAGGGTACATGCACCCGGCGAACTGAAAGTTCGCCATGGGTGCACGCACCCTGTGTCTGCACATGCGCAGAAATGCTCCTGCGCATGCGCAGACACTAATTATCGGTCTTCCGTGCGAACGCACGGAAGACCGAAGGAATCAGAATAGGCTCCTATATCTCAAGTATTCTCCCAATAGCATGCTGTATTCTTTCTAGGATCTGTTATGTAACTCACTTGTTACCTCTCCTGACACACAAGTGTAGAACTTCTCTAGAGCTGCACCTGTTATTTGGAACAGCCAGCAACACTCCCTCGAATCTCTAGGTTCTGAACCGTAAAACAGGCACTGAAAAGCTTTGGTAAATCTCACCAGTGCTTTTCCCAACCAGCTTTTTTGTATATCTAATGGGGCCTACAGTGTAGAGGCTATAGCGATAGAGATGCGCAGCCCCACGCACCAAAATCGCCCACGTTTAATATTCAGCATGTTGGATAAATCTATAATCGTTCTCACCGGGGAACCCTGGCCCTGACAGATCGCGCAGCACACAGCGTTGACACATCGTTGTGTGCTCAGCGATCTTGTTGAAGCACTCTGAGCGATCTAGCATTGCTCATAACGCTTCAGCATCTCCCCGTGTGTAGGCTCTATAACACCCTAAGTCTCTTGCATCCCTTATCAATGTGTTAGCAGATGTCCAAAGCCCTGCTTGTATTTTCATGTGCATCTGCATTTAGTACAGAAAGTTTAAAGATTAGTAATTATGTAACCAAACGTGTGGTGTTCAGAGCATTATGAACCAGTTGCAGAACTTGTGGGTGATGGGCCCAGGTAAAAAAAATATGATGTGGGCCCCCCTCCACCACCCCAACCCAAGTTCAATAATCAACATGCCAGTGGGTGACAGGGAGAGGCAGGGGGTGACCGAGAGAGGTAGGGGGAGGCAGAGTGTGACAGGGAAAAACAGTGGGTGACAGGGTGAGGGTGACAGTGGCATCACTAGGTCCCATAGTCCTCAGGGGCCCCTGCACCAATTATAGTTCTGCCTCTGTTATGAACCCATTGGTTTATTGTGGACAGACCAAGCACATAACACATACCAGCAGTGTCCGATATATCAGTGCTCAATATTTGTGCCCAGCATGTAATTACAGTACCCAGTACTTTACCAACCCAAGCATATCATGTACTTGTGATTTCAGAAACACTAACCCACCTGTACTGTCCATGTGACCTTTGTCCTCAATACATTGTTGTGATCAGAATGTTCCCATTGTGTCTAGTGCATTCATTCATGTACTCAGAACTTACTAGCACATCTTTACCCAACATAAGCTTAGTACATTTGTCAACTTGTGTAAAATGACAGAACATTACAAGCACCACCTGATAAGAATAGTAGTATTTTTGGAGTTAAAAAAGAAAAAAAACTAACAGAAAGAAAAAACATTTGTCATAAGAGACATGGGGCCAAATGTAAGTCGTACATTCACTATATTCACTATAGAAGGAGAAGGGAAGGGACCACAGTTAAGTTGCAAGGACATTCATAAAAATAAGGTAGATGGAGGTACATTTACTAGGGAGAAAGTCCGAACAGAACTTTCAAGACTGAAAGTGGATAAATCAATGGGGCCAGACGGAGTGCATCCAAGGATACTAAAAGAACTAAAAGATGTGTTGGTAGCGCCATTAACAGATTTATTCAACCAGTCACTAGATACAGGTGCAGTTCCAGAGGACTGGAGAAAAGCAAATGTAGTTCCACTGCACAAAAGCGGAAGCAAAGAAGAAGCAAGTAACTACAGACCAGTGAGCCTTACATCAGTAGTAGGGAAAATAATGGAAACACTATTAAAAGAAAGAATAGTGGAATATCTTAAATTAAACAACTTACAGGATCCAAAACAGCATGGTTTTACTGCAGGGAGATCATGCCAAACAAGTCTCATTGACTTTTTTGACTCCGTGACCAAAATACTAGATGAAGGGGGGGCTGTAGATGTGGCATATCTAGACTTTAGTAAGGCATTTGACACTGTCCCACATTGCAGGCTGCTAAATAAACTTGAAAGTGTGGGATTGGATTATAAAACAATTAAATGGATAAGAACCTGGTTGCAGGATAGGAAACAGACAGTTGTCGTAAATGGAGTGCATTCTATGGAGGGACATGTTACCAGTGGAGTACCCCAGGGATCTGTACTTGGACCAGTGCTCTTTAATATCTTTGTCAGTGACATTGCAAATGGTATTGAAGGGAAAGTATGCCTTTTTGCAGATGATACAAAGATATGCAACAGAGTAGACACACCAGGAGGGGTAAATCAAATGACTGATGATCTAAGTAAACTTGAGAATTGGTCAAGAGAATGGCAACTACAGTTTAATGCTAAAAAATGCAAAATTATGCAATTGGGACTCAAAAACCCAAAGGCTCAATATAGTATCAAGGGTACTATAATGGAAACTACTGAGGAGGAAAGAGATCTAGGAGTCACTATTTCAAGTGACTTAAAGGCAGGGAGGCAATGTAACAAAGCAATGAGGAAGGCTAGTCAGATGCTTGGTTGCATAGGGAGAGGAATCAGTAGCAGAAAAAAAGACGTAATAATGCCACTTTATAGGTCATTGGTACGACCTCATCTGGAATACTGTGTCCAGTTCTGGAGGCCATATCTTCAGAAGGATATAAATACATTGGAGAGTGTACAAAGAAGGACAACTAAAATGGTTCATGGCCTACATCACAAAACTTACCTGGATAGACTAAAAGATCTTAACATGTATAGTTTGGAGCAGAGAAGGGAAAGGGGGGACATGATAGAAATCTTCAAATATATCAAGGGTTTTAACATAGTACAGGTGGGAAATTTTCTTCAAAGGAAAACAAGTAATAAAACACGAGGACATGCACTGAAACTGGAGGGAGGTAGGTTCAGGGGAAATGTTAGAAAGAATTACTTCACAGAAAGGGTAGTGGATAAGTGGAATAGCCTCCCATCAGAGGTGGTAGAGGCTAAGACAGTAGAACAATTTAAACATGCTTGGGATAGGCATATGAATATCCTTACAAAGAAATAAGGATTAAAAAGGGTTGAGTTTACCTGAAGGGTAAAAAAGGGGCAGACTAGATGGGCCAAATGGTTCTTATCTGCCGTCAAATTCTATGTTTCTATGTTTCTATGTACATGTGGAATGTACAACTATTGCCACAAATGTAATAGGGTGCAAATTTTTAGCACAAAGTAGAAACAGATTGCGATTTCTGGTGATTTTTTAGTAATGGAAATGTGCAATTTTTAAGGTAAGGTGCATTTTTTTTCAAGGTAAAGAGAATGTGCATTTTTCTACTATGTTAAAATAAAAAAAGGCATGGGGTCCCCCTTCCCGAGCATAACCAAAAATACAGGGGACAACCAATACTGCAATAAGAACTACTATAAATGAACACCCACACACACAAACACACACGCCATGAAAGTAGAATTTTATATACATGCACATACACATACATACATTGGTACTTATTTATTATCTGGGCTCCCATGTTAAATGCACCCCATTTTTTCATATCCCTACTATCCAACTACGCATGGAGTTGATTTTATATAGTGTGGCGAGGGGACGTGGTCTCATAAGAAAAACGGGAGCCCAGATATTACATAAGTACCCATACATTACTTACTTACGTTCCCACATACTTTGGTCCTCTTCTCCAGTAGAATCCAATAGGGAGGTGTGAAAAAAATATACTAGGTCCAGTGTAGATCACGTCCACTTCATTTCAAGTTGCATCCACAGAGAAATCAGCCCGACCGCAAAGTCATTTGAAGGTGTGACCCCTATTGACCTTGGGGATACCTTCAATTGATTTTGCAGTCTTACTGATTTGCCGGTTCCCCCATCATATGAGCCAATGTTGTTTTCATAACATTGGCTACAATGGGATGCTAACAGCCAATCAGTTTCAGAGCTCCTATGGTGCTCGCAGCTAATTGGCTGAGGAGATTACCATTTATTTACATCAGTGGGATTCTTATTCAGTTATATGGAGGAGCAGCATGTGTAAACACACATGCTGCGGCTCAGTCAGTGGGATTGGGATAGCATATTTTTGTTAACCCTGTGGATGCTACTGTTTTTGCACCAAAATGGGTCTGCTTTTGGTGATTTGTTCTTGCCTGCGTCAGCTTATCTAGGCTAACTGGATAGCTCCAGGAGATACAGTTATCCACAGCAAATTAACACAGGTAAATGGATACACTGTGCTATGTGCAGGCCTCATGGCAGGTGCTATACAGGAAAAAAATCTATTTAAATTGGTTGGGTTTTATAGCAAACCAGGAAAAAAACAGGCAACAATCATGAATGCACTTGTATAGATTTCAGTACAGCCTTAAATGGTCTCAGTGGAGAATGGGGTTGCCTTACCCAAGGTCCATGCACAAATGTGAAAACAGGTGCGCCTAAGCCACACTGTATTTCAGAAAATAAGAACCGAACATGCCCCCACTTCTTTTTTTGGGAGCAGAGCTGTTGGCACGAGAGGCTAAAATTGCATTGCCTAGTACTTTCCCCAAAATTTGCTATGCCTTTCAGTAATGCAAAAATGTGCAATATCTTAGTTCAGCCAATACCTCTACAATCAGAACAAAGCATTTTGGCTAAGTCATTCACTGATCCAGTGGTTTAACTTTTGTTTTAAGGAGGGGCCTGATAATAGTGGCAACAGCCCCTACTTAAGTACAAACTTGCCTACCCTCCTGGAATGGCAGGGAGCCCCCCCGCAAATAGGATCCTCCTCCCAGCCCCCTGTATAGCCAAGCCTCCCAAAGACCCCACTGCATAAAATCCTGAAGTTTGTGGGGAGGGGGCTGTGAATTGCATCATTTTAGCACCTACGCGGACCCTCAAATTACTGCATCTTACTGTCATGGAGGCGGAGCTTGGTTGACGGCAGCCTCGCCCCGCCCCTCCCTTCACTCAGAGTGAAGAAAAGTAGGCAGGCATGCTTAAGTGTGCAGAGATAAAGCATTTTGTTAGTTTTGGACATCATGCCCTCCTGATTTGGCCACCATGAGGCAAATACCTGATTTTTCTTGTCTTGCTCTGTAGTTTTAGTAGACATAATTTGTAAATTTGGTACTTGTTTCCTATCTGGGCGCCCAGGTTTTCTACGTACGGCACCGTAATGAAATCGGATCGCATCGCATCGGATTCGGTACTCGATGATGTACGATGGCATACGATGCTATCTGATCCGATCCGATTTCATTTTAAATTGGATCGCATCGCATGCGGTGCACAATGCTGTACGATGGTGTCCGATCCGATCCGACTACATTTTGTATCGGATCACATTTATTTCATTCAAATATTTTATTTGAATTAAATTTTTTTTTTTTTTAAATAACCATTTCAGGCCCTGGTCACCACCACTATCCACGTGATCCCGAAGCGTGGCGAGCGGCGGCGGTACGCGTCCTCCGACTTTTTCATACCCCCACTATCCACGTCGGCGTGGAGTTGAGAATAGAAAGTGTGGCGAGCGCAGCGAGCCACCGAGCCCGAAGCGTGGCGAGCGGACGCGGATACCTGTGAAGCCTGCGAGGGGACACGGATACCTTCACAGGTATCCGTGTCCCCTCGCGGGCTTCACAGGTATCCGCGTCCCCTCGCGGGGCTCGCTGCGCTCGCCACGCTTCGGGCTCGGTGGCTCGCTGCGCTCGCCACACTTTCTATTCTCAACTCCACGCCGACGTGGATAGTGGGGGTATGAAAAAGTCGGAGGACGCGTACCGCCGCCCCTCGCGGGGCTCGCTGCGCTCGCCACGCTTCGGGATCACGTGGATAGTGGTGGTGTCGTTGGTAATGGGGGAACAAAATCGGATCGCATCGTTCAATATCGTGTATGTGCATTTGTGGTATCCGATGCGATCCGATTTTTATACGGAGAATAGCATGGTGCGCAATTAACGTAGCGTGCACCCAGATAGGAAACAAGTACCGTAAATTTTAGCTGCACTTCTGGAAAAAGCTCACTAAGAACAATCCCAAGTTCCCTCACTCGTATGATTAATTCAAAAGATGGATTTCAGCTTCTGTCTGTCAGCAGGCTTGCCACCTAGCAGCAGCTGGTGGGTGAATGAGAAGTCTCCATGTTATTGCTGGTAAAGTGTGTGGGGGGGAAACAGCTGTCCCATTGCAGGGCCAATCAACTGCACTAAAGGTCATGTGGCTGCTTGCGGCCACCCTCAAGTACATTTTTTTTCTGGAACGAATAAAGTTTGCAGGTAAGTCAATAGACTTCTGAAAACTTTCTGGAACGAATAAAGTTTGCAGGTAAGTCAATAGACTTCTGAAAACTACTGTTAATTCTATTTCACAGAATCCACAAACCTGCTGATTTTCCAGGTGCAGTGCCATGACTACGAAGGTGTGTGCACTAGGCAGACAAGAAGCTGTGCTTGCTGGAATAAAGTGTTGACGTATGTAAATAAACACTACTCTGTGTGTGGGCAGCTTAAATCACTCCAGTTATGATACCAATCATGTGGTTATCAGGGGCAAACGCAGGATTTTCAGAAGGGGGTTTCCGGAGATGGACACTTAGGTGACCCAGTATATGCCGGGTCAGTTAAAGTATTATAGATAGACCAAATGTATATAAATAATTATAATAAAAAAAAAAAATATATATATATATAAATATATATATATATATATATACACATACAGGGGCAGCAACAGTAGTGTAGACCCCTGGGCATAGCAATGTATTGGGGCCCCTACCGATCCTCCAGCGATAGGGGTGGGGGAAGCTTTGATGTCCCACGGGTGGTAGGGGGTATTATATCAATCGCTCAGCATGTAGGGCCTGGATCAGGAATTTCCACTAATTACCCCTTTATTGCACAGATGGTGGGAGATTGGGTGGGAGAAGGGGGCATTGGGCTGAATGAAGGGGCCCTGATACATAACTTCCAGGGTGGTAGAGGATGTTTAATATGCAGAGATGGGGTGTATAGTGGAGTGGGCTTATTATTCATAATTTTCTGGTGGGAGGACAGCTTGCTTGACTGCAGATATCTCCAGTTCCCGGAAACAGATTTCTTAGATTTTAATGGAATTAAAAACTAGAGAATCCCACCTACCAAATGGTATTGGGGACTAGGGGATCAGAGTTCAGGAGGCAGAGCAATCCGCCAAAGAGTATATAAAACTACATACCAGGTGTGTGGAGCTGGAGCAGTAACCAGCTGCTGGAAGGCTGATATCTCTGGTATTGTGAATAGTAGAGACAAGCTACTAGTGTCCATCAAAGAGGGAGAGTCCCAGCTTTTGGAATATATCCTCAGAAAAACTCTTAGTCAGACATAACCTGAAATATCTGACTGGGAAGAGCAATTAACAGGCTTGGATGGGGACCATTGTTTTGAAGTCAGATATCTCCGGTTCCCAAGGGCCGATTTTTAAAATTCTTGTACCAATGAAAAGAGGGGACCCTCAGCTTTCAGCCTAGGGTCCTTAGACTCCTGGGGGGGTTTTCTGGGAACTCACAAACCCCCCCCTGCGTGCGCTACTGGTTATCGCTTCCCAACCTGTCTGTCTATCATTCTGATGCTATCATTTCAGAATCTCTTCCAAGTCAAAGGTCACCTACCTTCCAGCATTATGACTGGCCATGATGTAAAATACTTCGGTAGTCTTTTGTCGGACAGTGCAGTCTTGGTCAGCAAGGAGATTTTTCAAGCTCTCCATGAAACCTGTGTAGTAAAAACACGGTGTCATTTCTGCAGATGCGGAGGATAGATGTTGATAAATGAGAACATTGTTTTATCTGATTGCAAAACTTTTGTTATAAGAACTTTATAAGAATTATGTATTTGCTCCCTTATATAGTTTTAAGGCTAGTTCTGAGTAGGGAGCAAAGTAAAATAATAATAAAAAAATTTCACCATGCTTCACTCAGCAGATTAACAGGAGATTTAACATTTGCAAAGAGAGAGATTTCAGAAAGGCGTCACCAAACTCCCATTTTGCAGACACTGTCCCACCCGTGGGCTGCAGCGACCTGCGGTTAGGAGTAGGAAGTATCCTATGTGCGTCTATTCACAGGAGAGAAGGACTGGTGCATATCCAGCAGCTCCTACAGCGCTGGGCATTCCCTCACAGTGATGAAAACATAGGTGGGGTTTGTGTGTATGGCGATTTCCCTTAAGGCCATGCCCCCTTGCCACCAGGCTACGCCCCCCAATTTTGGATGCGGGAGCAGATGTCCATCCTACCTCAGGAAAAAAGTTGGTAGGTATGGAGAAATGATGTAAATTCCATCCACAAATGATATTCCAACATTACACTGGTATGTAAACAATAAACCACTATAATTCTGATACAGCTGAAAATGTCAAGTGCCCTCTGCCTTTTTTTTCTTATACAATAAAGCACAGAGAATTCTGTCAGACCTGACAATAAGAGCAAATCATTTCCCTTATAATAGTTTAGTGAGCCTATTTATTATTGGCTGCATTTCTGCCTCGTTAATCACCATCTGTTATCACTGCTATTGGCCATGAAACAGATTAATTGACATGGCTAATTATAACTGAAGCCATTCTTGAACTGTGAATCTAATACTAGGCAATGCATTTCTCAAATGAAAACACACTGTTAGTAGTGTATACAGGAGGAGTACAGTGTTAGTAGAGGTGCATACACACTGGGCATTTTACCCAAATTTGGGCAGTCCCAAATACTCCTTGTGAGATTACGCAATCAGCTCCTTGGTAAAAGTGCAGGTTCTCTAACAGAGACAATCCTCCTTACAAACGTCCTCCTTGTGTATATGGATGGTGGCTGGTCCCAAAGGTAAAAAGAATGTCCTTAGTCCAATAGTAACACCTGACGCGTTTCCCTGCTTTGTAAGCAGCTTTATCAAAGGTCCACCTTTGATAAAGCTGCTGACAAAGCAGGGAAGCGCGTCAGTTACCATCCATATACACAAGGAGGACGTTTGTAAGGAGGATTGTCTCTGTTAGAGAACCTGCACTTTTACCAAGGAGCTGATTGCGGAATCTCACAAGGGGTATTTGTGACTGCCTGATATTTAAGGAACATCCACCTATTACATCTGTGGCGACCGGCTCGGTAATTATTATAAATCACCGGAGACACCACCTACACCTCCATATATACGGAATGACATGGCTATAATACATGTCCCCAAGCCCTGGCATTAAATGTCCCTCAGGTCCTTTTAAATCATTATGCCTTTTTAGCTATTGCCAATCATATAGTGTGTTTTCATTTGTATGAATTGTTTTTATTACATATTGTCAATTTTTAAACATTAGTGTCCAGCGCTGCTTTGTATATACTGGTGTGATCCTCACATCAGTATATTTTTCTACTGCAGTTACAGTATACAGCAAACAAACACAAGTTAGTTACACAACTCACCCATAGTTGCCTACCCTCCTGCATTCTGCAGGAGACTCCCTGAAATAGAAGCAATCTCCCTCTCTCCCTCATTAGTCTAGCAATCTCCCTCATTTCACCTAGCCCACATTACACTGTTACATTTTTGGGGAAACAGGAATAAGAGATTGATACCTTTACATTGAATCATCAGCACCATTTGCCAGCACTTTAGCAAGTACAGTACCTCTTTCTAACTGCTTTGGAGCTCATTTCCAGTTGGATATAAATCATTTTAAAAGATTCCTCTCAGATGTAGCAGTACACACCCACGCTTCTAGGTGCCACGTTCACAATCTCTTTTCACAATCTCTCCATATATGGAACTAGACACTCCCTTTGTGTGGAGCATGACACACACCCTCAATGGGGTGCTGTGAAAATTATATTTCCAACAATAATCTCCCTCAAACTAGTTTTCAAAAGTAGGCAAGTATGTACAACTCACCCCTCTGTCTGTCTGCAGTCTGCACTCTGTCTGCACACTATGAGGAATTGACTGACAACAACCACTGCACAGAACTGAAAGCACCCCTCTGTCTGCAGTGCAGTCTGACTCTAGTCGGCACTGCACATGTTAACAACATTAACAGTTTAACTACACTACTACACTAAGGGCCTTATTCTGATCGGAGCGGCCAAACGTGCGTACGTTCGCCATTACCGCACGCTAGCCGTACGCGGCCGTTAGGGTTAAGTCCACCCACAAATCAGCCGCTTACGTACGGCCAGAAATACCGTAGAAGGGGAGTGCCGTACAAATGAGCGTACGGCAACGTACGCGGACGGCCCAGTTTGCACGGACGGGTCCCTATTGTTTTCAATGGAAAACTCAGCTTATGTCACCGCTCGTGAGAGTGAGCGTACGTCCGTGCACGCTGGCATACCCTTCACATATATGGACCTGCAAATCTTGCCTCTCAACTACTAATCTGACAATTGATTAATTAATCTATTTGTTATTCACTTATTGTTTTCTATTAACTCAATTGTCTACCTTAATAAAGACCTAATAAAACTACATTTTAACCCTCATTACATGTATATTTGTTATGTTCTAATGTGGCATTTTAATCACTATCTATGTGTCCCCATATTGCTGTTACTTTTAAATCAAGTTATGTTGGTGTTTCTGTATATGTACTAAATTATGTACGTAATTACTTTGTCCAAAATGTGTAACATGTATACCTACCCTGATGTTATGTGTGATGTTTTAATCGAACAACATTAAACATTCATGCATTTTCACTATGTGTTATTTTACTCAAAAACACACACATTCACACATCAATCATTACCCCTCACCTCAAATTACAAGTATAACGTACAGTACACATCTGTATGTACCTACCCTTACAAGCCCTCTAACATATTTATTAGTAAAAACACAGGCAATTTATAACAGAATCGAAACTTTTATTTGTAACAAACATAATAAGGGGGGGGGGGGGATAAAAATAAATTAAATGAGGGCCTCCAGTTGCCCAAAAAGAATCAATAAATAGAGGAGGGTCAGGAACATTTCCCTCATTATTCTGGCGACCTCCTCCTGTTGCTGTTCAGTGTCTGTAGTGAAGGGATAAAAAAAAAAAATTAATATATAACATACACAAATGTTTGTTGTATTTGTACATAATAAAAAGTTCAGAGTTATGTGTGAAGGCCACATACATTTGTAAACTACATTGAAGATGGGTCTGCTGTAAACACAGTACTAAAAAATAATATGTTAACACACACATACTGTACATAGTAAATAACATTAATTCAATTACTCCTTCATCAATGAATGTATGCTGTATCCCAATTGGTACTTTGGTTTTGGGGGGACTCTCCTCTAACCTCACAATTAGCCTGTGCTATTTAAGGGTTATGACATTGTTGTGGCTTAAGCACTCCTTACTATTTTAAATTTAGGACATTGCTGTACAAATTATAGGCCTACAGCTATGTTTGTAAAGCATGCATCCGCATGGCCTCACACACTATTACCAAAACAATCTCTACATTTAAGTTGCACCAGTGGCAGATTAAGCCTTTGGGGGGCCCGGGGTACTTTAGAGCGGGGGGCCCCCTTGCACTTGTCATTACTGGCCGCATACTGCATGGGCGAATATTATACTGTCAAAACATAGAGTAAAGGCAGAATAAACTTGGTCAATGGTTACCTGCAGGGGATATATATATATATATATATATATATATATATATATATATATATATATATATATATATATATATATATAGACAGGGGGTTGGCGGCACTCGGAATAATAATAGACACCATATATATATATATATACACACACCACATGAAAAGCCTGTGTTTGTCCCTCTTGCCCTTACTCTGGAGGAGACCTCACAGTCCTAGTGCTGCCTCTGATTAAAAACCCTCCTATGACTAAGCTGCTGCTGCTGTTCTCCATGGACCTGAGAAGCATGTAATGAGCTCCACCAATCAGAGCTCAGCACAAACTTCTCAGCCTCTGTCCTCTGGTGCAAAGTGTCATGGGACTTAGTCAACTCCCAGAAATGCACTGCACACTTGTGCAATCAGTGTGCCTTGCCTCCCGATGCTCAGCACCATAAATCATTGTCACATTGGCAGATAGGTGAAGCTGCAGCACTACCCCACCCATGCACAAAACATTTAGCTAAAAAAAAACACATAACTTAAACATTGTCTTTTTAAAAAAAAAAATGACAACCACAGGGGGCCCCTAGCTAGAGGGGGTCCCAGGGGCACTGACCCCTTGCGCCTCCATTATAATCTGGCCCTGTGTTGCACATCATGCTGGGAACTGGAGTTACCCAACACCTGGAGCCACATAACTACCACACCACTAATGTCGGATATCTCATTGGATGTACTGTTATGTCAATTATTCAAGGGGTGAGGCATGGCCACACTCAAAAAAACCACCAAGGGGACCCTTGTTCCTGGAGAAGGACAGGACACACCTCATGGTCGCCCTGCAGTGATATGTTGCAACTAATGTTGATGTTGGATACACATATGTGGTTGTTGTGATTGTTTATGTGTAGAAATGTGTAGGTCAACATTAGACACATTATTTACTTACGGCTACATGAGCCATCCTGGGCGCCGCTGGTTGGCTGTGGAGTGGTTGGGGAAGGCAGGAGCAAGGAGGATGGTCCTGGTGTTTGGACCGAGGTACTGGGTGTTACTGGGGAGTGGAGAGGTTTGGGGGTGGGTGGTGGAGAGGTGTAGGGGGGTTGGAAATGGGGTGGGGAGGGGGGGGTTGTGGAGGGGGTGGGGGTTGTGGAGGGGGTGGGGGTTGTGGAGGGGGGGGGGTTGTGGAGGGGGTGGGGGTTGTGGAGGGGGTGGGGGATGGGGAAATTGTGTGGGTGAAAACTGCACCCTGGGTCTCCTCTTCTTCCTCCTCCTCCTCTTCTTCCTCCTCCTCTTCTTCCTCCTCCTCCTCTTCCTCCTCCTCCTCTTCCTCCTCCTCTTTCTTCTCCTCCTCCTCCTCCTCTTCCTCCTCCTCCTCTTCCTCTTCCTCTTCTTCCTCCTCCTCTTCCTCCTCCTCCTCGGCTGCCTGGTCCCGGGCTGCCTGCTCCCGGGCTTCAATGCGTGCCCTTGCCCGTGCTGAAATGTTCATGTTGATGGCATAGAAATCGAAGATTGGGTTTCATAAAAAAGGGGGAAAGAAAAATTCACATTAGTCATGCTCATAACCTTCAAAATTATCATTGCTGTGAAATTTCAGACATTTATCATGCAAACTATTTGATATCCTACACCCAAAAACTGATCAACTACTTAAACCCCCCCCTATACACCCCCATATACACCCCCTATACACCCATATACACCCCCATATACACCCATATACACCCCCATATACACCCATATACACCCCCTATACACCCATATACACCCCCATATACACCCCCATATACACCCATATACACCCCCTATACACCCCCATATACACCCATATACACCCCCTATACACCCCTATACACCCCCATATACACCCATATACACCCCATATACACCCCATATACACCCCATATACCCCCCATATACCCCCCCTATACACCCATATACACCCCCATACTCAGGAACATATTTATAAAAAGTACACAAAACATTGCTAAAAAACGCTGACATACTAGTAATCAAAACTTACATCGGGCAATATGGCGGCGAAGGCTGCTGAGTAAAACCGGCTGCCGCCGGCGCAGGTCGGACCAGCGCCGCTCAACCTGCCCCAGGCTTCTGCGGACGCCGGTTGTGGAAAATATCAGGCGGCGGGCAGCATTATACGCCCGCCGCTTGTCCGCATTTGAAACATATGGGCCCCTGGGCCCCAGGTGACGATCCATCACTTCCACCAGGGCCAAAAGCTCTGATGTCGAAAAGGGCCTAGCTCTTGTACAAGTCATATTGGCAATGGCGCAGTTATTAATTGCAGGTACATATATCACTTTTGGTGCTTGCTGATTGGTCGAAGAAATTGTTTGTTTGGTATTAACTTTATTAATCCCTCTTACATTAACAAACTGGATGCGAATAGAAACTTACGCGGACCGTTCCGATATACACACACCACAACCAACAGCATGCATTCAATGAAGAGAGAAGTACTGTATTTACAGTGTGCGGAAAATAATACACGCACCCCGTCTACTCCTAACTACGCTGCTTAAAGGGGGCTCAATACACCGATTGCCATGAAGAGAAGTACTGTATATATAGTATGCGGAAATTAATACACGCAACCGTCTACTTATAACTACGCTGCTTAAAGGGGGCACGATACACCGATATGCATGGGGAGGAGTACTGTATATACAGTAGGCGGAAAATAATACACGCAACCCTCTACTTATAACTACGCTGCCTAAAGGGCCACAATGCAACATGTTGCTGTATGACAATTTCATACACATTACATATGCAAGGCAAGCATGATAACGTGATGTTTTGAAATGTGACTCACAAAGCATACACGAACTCCAACAGATACCAGCTGACAACACTCATCATTGGAATGACAGGTGCACACATTTCACGATGTAGCCCACAATGCTCCACAACCTGTGTATATACATATACGGGTGATTGATCAGGTGCATTGAGACCTGCGTAATTTAAGCGGCAATTATCGGCGGGAAATATCGGCGTAAATTTGCATCTACCTTGCGGGGAAAAATATACGCCCCCTTGTTCGTGGCGGGAGATTAACATATAAATATTCAGTCAGATGCAGCCCACAATTGCTGCAAACATGTCTGACTCTGACGATTCAGCAGCAGAGGACGCTCTGCAGAGAGCACAAGCAGAATCCATGCTTCAAGCATTACAGAAGAGGGAAGAGGAGCGGAGAAGGAGGGCCCAAGAGAGGAGTCGCCTGCAAGATCAAGCGGGCCCCTCAGTAACAGGCCCTGGTGAACCTCCACCAGCTCCACAAGGGCCAAGCAACCAGCCAGAACAAGAGGTTGCATCTCTCCAAACAGGTGTGACCCAGCAGGTGCATGGTGAGAGAGCTGGGGCCACCAGAAAACGTGCTGCAACATCTAGGGTGATGACTGAGCAGGATACCACCACCAGAAGGAGAAACCCTGCATTTGTAGAGGCCGAAATGCGAATTCTCGTGCCCAGGGCACGCGAATGGATTGAATTGGCAACCAGGAAGCCAGGTGCCAGTGCAAGGAAAAACCTTTGGGACAAGATCACAGAGGAAGTGAACCAGGTGGCACCAGTGGTCAGAACTTGGGACGCGGTGAAGAAAAGGTTAGTGTGTTTGTCAGGGCAATTTGTTCAGCAGTCTCCAGCAGGAACTGAGGCCCTTATTCTAGTTCACTCTTTCTGGCCAAATATTTCTTAGATGGACAAAACCATGTGCACTGCAGGTGAGGCAGGTGTTACTTGTGCAGAGATAATCAGATTTGGGTGGGGTTTTACACCTGCCTCACCTGCAGTGCACATGGTTTTGTCCATCAAAGAAATATTTGGCCACACATGGCACAAAAGATCACCCACACTAGGAAATGTCACGTAGCTAGGGGTACCACCTAGTCCCTTTAATTCCGGACACATATTAATTACACAGGTTCTGTGGCTGGCTGACTTCAAGACTCCACTTCACCTAATTTTAAACTGCCACAGAACCTGTGTAAGTAACATGTGTCCGGAATTAAAGGGACTAGGTGGTAACCCTACACGTAGCACAGTGGTGCACATATCTCATGGTGATATTTGTATTTTTAAACTTGTAGGTGGACTGACTTCAAAAGTGCCCTGAAGAGGAAGATGACTGACCGGTACAACCACAGCATGTCCACCGGGAGCGGTCCTATGCCTGACCATTTGGAGTTTACCCCCCTGGAGCTGGACTCCTGTGACGTGATCGATGTGGGGGAGATCAGGGGGATCTCCAATATGGACAGTGAGCTCCCGGTGGAGGTCTTTGCTGCTGCTTTTGATGGTAAGTCACAGTAATGCATTGTATTTAGAAAGATATTTTTTATTGCGTATGTGATGGTGACATTGTTTTCAATTCTTATCCTAGCAGAAGCAGAAAGTCAGGATGTACCGGCAGCATCGGCCTCTGCAGAGCCACAGGTGGAGCAGGTGGTCCAGCCTCCACCAAGACGTCGCCCCCAGCCCCAGCCACAGGAGACATTGAGTGAGAGCCTGTTGGTGACGCTGGACAGGATCGAGCAGCAAGGGGTGGATGCTGCGATCCGTCAGCAGCAGGTGGCGGATTTTCTGGCGGAGTGGAAGGCCACAAACCAGCTGCAGGTTGAGGCGTTGAACCGCATTAATGAAACTCTGGCGGCTGGCATGCTAAGCATTGGCCAACACCTCAGCCGCCAGAATGAACTTATTGCGGAGCAGCTGTCCACCGCCAGGTCCCTAAGGGACAATCCCCCATCTGCTGCCCCACCCCAAGCTGCTCCCCAACCTTCCACCTCGGCTGACCCTCCTGTGTCGACTAGGGGAAGACGCCGAAAGCCAGCTGACCCAAAGGCCCCTGTCCCCAAGGCCCCATCTAAAAGGGGCAAAAAAGGGCCCAAATGAGACCTGGTTCACTTCCTCTGTGGTTGGAGGCCAAAGGTTTAAATTGCACTGGACATCCGCTTCCTGAGTTGCCCATCGATCCATTTGCGTGCCATGGGCATGAAAGTTCGTATTTTGACCTCTACAAATGCAGGATATTTTTTTTTGGTGGTGTGTATCTTGCTTAGTATTCACCCTGGTTGTTGCAGTACGTATTCTGGTGTCCCCATTTCTTTCACCATTGCATTTGCAGGGTAACACATGTTTGGAGATATGCAACCTCTTGTTCTGGCTGTTTTATTATTTGTGTGTCTATTTTATTTGTTTTTTTGATTTCTCACATTAAAGTGTCAAGCTGTGATGCTGAACAGCAAATAAATTTATTTTACAAATTAAATCTAAATTGTGGTATGTGTCATTTCTTGTGTGAAACAAATACTAGATTTATGTGTACTTACTGACCAGGGTATTTTTGAACATTTGTTGAAGTGTGGTGGAAGTTTCCCATGTGTAACCCTCTCCATGGCCATTCCCATGTTCCTATCCAACTTTTCCCTGCTAATTAGTTTGTGTCAGCACATGTGCAGAGCAACTTAATAGGTGAGAAAGCAGTTTGTGTGCAGGTGAGGTAGCTCCTACAGTAGTAGGTAAAAGCAGGTCCAGAACAATGCTTTCCTCATGGAGTGGGTGAGGCAGACAAACAAGGGTGAAAAGGTACATTTGTGTAGGAATTCATATGTGTCCTCCCTAAAAAAAGATGTGTGAATGGGCCAAACATGATAAATTAGCTTGTGAACAAACATGCATAACTTTTAAAATATATATGATTTGACAGTGTCATAAGCAGATGTAGGAATCCTTTGTTAGAGAGATGAGAGTGCAATAATGTGATTGGTGGCATCTTACATCCAGAGTGTAGTGAAATCCAAATCATAGCAGATGAGATAGTGGTACAGGTCATAATTTTGGGTACTATACAAAGATTGTGTGGAAAATAGTGGTCATGGGCTTCAAACATTGCTGAAACATCCTTTGTAGGTGTTAGATGTGGTTTATGTTATTGTATCCTAAATACAAAACCTATGTTAGTATTAGAGTGAACACGTTGACACATGTCGACTTGTGTAGATTGAGTGTGCTACTGCGTAAAGTCTATGAAAGCAGGTAGTGAATGTGTATAACTGTTTATCAAATACCTACCTTAGCGTATAAAAAGATTCTTACCTTAAATTAAACAAACCTTTAAATGTGGAGAAGTATAGAAACATAAGCTTCCAATGTGTTTGCGTGCTGCATGTGTGGCTTGCAGGCAGTGAAATCATGGTTTGGAGTTAATAGACTGCAGCATTGCTTATTACATTCAGGTGTATGTGTTTGAGTACTAATCAGCGTTAATTAGCCAACTCAGGCGCACGCTGGCAAGCGGTATCTGTAGGAGTGGTTTTAGCTGGCGGTTGGCGGCCGCCTGTTTGGTGTCCGAAACGAACGGTGCCTTAGTCTATCGTGCGGTAGTAGCACCGCTCATTTCTGGTGCACACCCCCGTGTACGCCCATATTTACGCCCATTTTCCCTCATTATTTCGGCCGCTCCCATCAACACGCCCCTATGCCGCCCCATTACCCGTACGCTCGCGTACAGGTTTTTTCGCACGTTGAGACACCGGCCGTAAGCGTTGTGGAGTGCTCGCGCCGGCGCATTAGCGTATTTGCACATGCGCAGATCGTGAAAAACCCCGGGACGTACGCGTACGGCCCGGACGCTCCAAGCAGAATAAGGCCCTAAGTTCTTCCAACACCCCTCTGACTAGTCTGACTCTGCAGCAGCAGCACTGATGTGCGTGTGACACCACTGCGCACACAGTCACAGGCTCACAGCACCCCTCTCCGTCTGAGTCTGCACTATGATCAATGTGAGCTGATTTTATATTATTAATTATTACTATAATGAATTAATTTATAGGCCTGGAGACTGGAGCCCGCCACCGCCGCCGCGGCCGACCAGCAGAGCTGTGCGCCACACGAAGCGTGACAGGTAAATTGCACCAAATTCTTTAGAGGGCCCTTTCAAGATTTGCTATGGGGCCCTCTAAATGTTCCTAAATGTATCCACCAGAGGCGAACCAATATTTACTACAGGAGTAAGCAACTTGTGGCACTCCAGCTGCTCTGGAACTACACATCCCAGCATGCCCTACCAAAGTTTGCTACCAGGGCATGCTAAAACTATGGAAAGAAGCATGTTGGAATATGTAGTTTCAGTTATGCATGTACTGTACACATATGCATGATCTGTACTCTTTTAAATCTACAACATAAGTAATACATATAAAAGCCCAATACAGGGCTCTAATAGAATGTTCTATGAATATCAATCCAGAACGGATGTTAAGTTAAGAACAATACCAAACCCAGAGGGAAGATATATCTTATTAGAAGCAACTATAGACAATGTAGACTACTTGTTGGTTAACATATATGCCCCGAACACTTCTAACAAAACTTTCTATGCAGCACTTCTACAGAAGATCCTATCCTGGGAAAACAAGAATCTGATACTGGGGGGAGACTTCAACTCAGTCGTCGATCCATCCATAGACAGATCCAAGGTAAGCTCACATGCCACTGGCACAGACAGCAATACTCTTCTCCCCTTCTGCTCCCAATTAAATCTTGTAGACCCCTGGAGAATACACCATCCACTACATAGAGAATATTCCTTCTTTTCACACCCGCACTCAACTCACTCACGAATAGACTACATATTTACCTCCCAGCATATGCTCCCCAAGGTCACCCACACTTCTATCAAAGATATCATTATCTCTGATCACGCACCCATACAGGGGCTGGCTGGCAACTTTTAGCCTGGGGGGCAAGTCTAGAGCACTGGCCCATAAGTAGCGCATAAGTGGCCCATAAGTAGCGCATTGTTAAATGCAGGTTTTTAATTAAAAAAATTAAAAGCCTAATATATGATGCAGGGGGACTAGTGACACTACCCCCCTGGCCTAGCACATTATTGTCATGTGGCTCCAGGTTAACTGAGATTTTGCGCAAGTGCAGAAGCTCCGATTGTGGCAGCAGAGGTTTTGTATGTATCAGCCCGGCTTTGTAGGAGAATGGCCACTGAGAGGGGTGCGGGACATGGCACACTGAAAATTTGCCTGGCTTCCCAAAATCCCACTCCGCCTCTGCCACAGGCTGCTCACCTGCATAAAAAATAGAAGAGGACACCACTGGCTGTTCTCCTGCATAAATAACGATCTGGACACCACAGGCTGCTCTCCTGCATAAATAAATAACAGGACACCACAGGCTGCTCTCCTGCATATATAAAGAACAGGACACCACAGGCTGCTCTCCTGCATAAATAAATGCCATGACACCACAGGCTGCTCCCCCTGTACAATAATAATTATGACACCACAGGTTCCTCCCGCTGTATAATAATAATGCAATGACACCACATGCTGCTCCCGCTGTATAATAATAATGCAATGACACCACAGGCTGCTCCCGCTGTATAATAATAATGCAATGACACCACAGGCTGCTCCCGCTGTATAATATAATAATAGAGTAATGCCATGACACAAATTATTATACAGGGGGAGCAGCCTGTGGCGTCATTGCATTATTATTATACAGAGGGAGCAGCTTGTGGTGTCATGGCATTACTTTTATATTATACAGGGGGAGCAGCCTGTGGTGTCATTATTATTGTACAGGGGGAGCAGCCTGTGGTGTCATGGCATTATTATTATGCAGAGGGAGCAGCCTGTGGTGTCATGGCATAATGCCATGACACCACAGGCTGCTCCCCCTGTACAATAATAATGACACCACAGGCTGCTCCCCCTGTATAATATAAAAGTAATGCCATGACACCACAGGCTGCTCCCCTGTATAATAATTTGTATCATGGCATTACTATTATTAATAGTAATGCCATGACACAAATTATTATACAGGTGGAGCAGCCTGTGGTGTCATTGCATTATTATTAATATACATGAAACAGCACAGCAGATATGTCGTTTTAGATGTTAACTTACTACTGTGTTTTATCCTTCAGGCTCCTTCTGTCCTGCTGCGGCTCCACAAATTTCAGTTCCCCTCTCTGCGGCCTCCTGAAGCGGCCCCCACGACTTGTTCTGGGGCCCCAGCCTTCCTCCAGTCTCTGCAGAGTGCAGACGCGTGGAAGGGAGGCATCAACGTCATGACGTCCCTAACGCACCCAGCGTCTGCCACTGCCGCCAGGGATAAGAGGGAACAGGCTGCCGGGGCCCTCCTCCACGTAGCCGTGGAGGCCGGCAGCCATGTTCCTGTGGCCGCAGACATCATTTAAAAAACCACAGGAACGTGGCCGCTGGCAGTGAAAAAAAAAAAACGGCAATGCGGCCTCGGACACGGCCGCGGCGGCCCGCAGCACACCTGCCAGAGCGGCCTGGGGGGCAGATGGCACCCTGCCCCCCGGCCCAGCCCGCCCCTGCACCCATATCCTTAACCCTTCACCTCACGATGCCACAACAATTCTCAAAGAACTGGAGATTCCCTGCCTATCTCATACACTCCGAAGACTTCCTTCTACATTTAAAACAACACTGGCGCGATTATGCGACAGATAACGCAGTACACGAAGATGACCCTTCGTTGTTCTGGGGGGCCTCGAAAGTGGTCCTTAGAGGACACATAATGTCATATATTCACTCTAAACGCAAAAAATTCTCAGCCCAACTCCATAGTCTAAGCTCCGAGCTCACATCAGCCTATAGGGCCTACAAACTACACGATGACCCCACCCATAGAGAGGCTTACCTCACTGCAAAAAAAATCTATGACACCTATCTCACGGAGCAGGCTCAAACTCAACACAATTATCAAAAAAACAAATATCACTGTTGGGGTAACAAATCTGGTAGACTGCTGGCGAACCTCGCCAAAGGCTCACAGCCCAAGGCCTGGGTTAGCGCCATCAACAGCTCAGATAGAATTATTACCAACCCTACTGATATATGTGAGGAATTTATGCATTACTACAAAACCTTATACACAGCTGACCCAGACAACGAAGCGGAGGGAACCTCTTTCTTAATTGAAGCCAATCTACCAACACTAACACCGGAGGAAAGAGATCTTCTAGATAGCCCCATCACTGAGGCAGAAATTATGGCAACTATTAAATCACTACCCAATGGCAAGAGCCCTGGCCCAGACGGCTTTGGCCCGGAATTTTACAAAATGCTCAATAGTGAAATAGCCCCCACATTGACTAAATTATACAATCACATCCTATCCTCTGGAGCCGCCCCAATTAGGTTCAATGAAGCAAGAATCATAGTGATAGCTAAACCAGGAAAAGACCCCTCGCTCACAAGCTCCTATCGCCCAATATCACTCCTGAACCAAGACCTTAAAATTCTAACTAAACTTATGGCCAATAGACTACAAGATCCCCTGGCTCGCCTGATCTCACCAGCCCAGCTAGGATTTCTTAAAGGCAGGCAGTCAGTACAAGGAATCCGCGCAGCCATAGCTGCGATCTCACATACCTACTCCCAACAGATGCAAACTAACATCTTAATCAATCTAGACGCAGAAAAAGCCTTTGACAAAATTGCATGGCCCCACCTAACTAGAGTACTCCGGCATCAAGGCTTTGGGGAAACTTTTTGCAAGCTCATCTCTGCCCTTTACAACAGCCCCACAGCACAAGTGCTGGTTAACAACATGCTATCCTCACCCTTCTGTCTGAAGAGAGGAACACGTCAAGGATGCCCCCTATCCCCACTACTTTTTAACCTAGCACTAGACCCGTTCATTAGATACATCACACAGTTGCGAGGCTATTCTGGGATAACCATAGGCAACAGAGAGCTACGAATTATAGCTTTTGCAGATGACTTACTGATTTTTATGTCTAATCCAAACCGAGACGTTCCCCAGATAGTCTCAGCCATTAACAGGTTCTCAATCTTTGCTGGCTTCTCGATCAACTTTGAAAAATCGGAAGCACTAGCCATGTTCGGGCGAGCGAGGTCCTGCCAGACCACCCCCTTTCCCTTCAAATGGGCTACAAATCACATCACCTTTCTAGGCATAGCCCTCACACCGCATACCCGGGACCTATATTCCCATAATATCACCCCTATCATACGCAAAGTACAAACTGAACTTAACCTCTGGCAAGAATTGCCATTGAATTTGTTGGGACGCTGTAATCTGGTCAAGATGGCTAGCTTCCCCAAACTTCTCTATGTCCTACAAATGACCCCCCTTCTGATAACCAAATCGGACCTCACAACACTAAACGCAGCCATCTCCCATTTCATCTGGAACAAAAAACGGCCGAGAATTAGCTACAAGAAAATGACACAAACAGTAAATAGGGGAGGAACTAACCTACCCAATATCGAACAATACAATTTGGCCTGCCTTCTGCGCTTCGCGATAGACTGGATCACGACATCCAACATATACGCGGACGTAACGCTAGAGTCGCAACTATGTACTCCTCTTTCCCTCACCTACCTACTACACGCCAAATCCTCTACCTTACACTACCGAACACACGACAATCTATTGCTGACTACAACTGTACGGGCTTGGCAGAAGTCTAGGAAAACATTAAAACTTCAACACCACCATACATTATTCCTCCCCCTAGTAGGCAACTTAGATTTCCAAAAAGGGCTGGCTGTGACACCTTTCGCAGAGTGGAGAACCGCGGGCATTAGGACCCTACGAGACTTGCTAAATACCTCTAACAAGCCACTGACATTCGCAGAGGCCTCACAGAAATATAACATACAACCCCAACACAAATTTGCATACTTTCAGGCATCCCATTATCTACGATCTGTCTTGTCCGTGCTGCGGAACCAGGACTTTACAAATTCTCTAGACTCTCTACACCGCACCACATCCTACTCCACCTCTGTCATATACTCACGGATACGTACTGAACTCGACCCAGAGACGGAACTACCAGAGATAACTAAATGGACAACCCAAATCCCCTCTCTTTCTCCCGAGACCCTCATGAAAACCTTCAGCATTAACCTAAAACTTATCCCAGCAAGTTCTTACCAAGAAATGACATACAAAATGCTCCATAGAGCATACCTCTCACCTAAGAAAAGACACTTGATGGGTATTGCAGAAGGGACAAAATGCCCCAAATGCTCTACGGAAAATGCAGACATTCTACACTGCTTCTGGGAGTGCCACCACATACAGAAATTTTGGAATGACCTATGTCAATACAGCACCACAACCCTGAACATATCTTTTAGCTGCACTATCTCCTGGGCACTCTTTGGATGCCTAACCGACCAACCTCAGATCCCAAAATATAGCAAAAAACTTGTGGTTATCCTTTCTGCAGTGGGCAGGAAGGCTGTACTACAACAATGGATACATGACTCCGCACCTACCGTACACATGGCAACCACTAGACTCTTATTTCTGTTTACTATGGACTGGCTAGAAACGACTTTACATAAAGAAAAACTAACACCCTCCCTTTTCCAATGCTGGGAAAAATACATACAAACTCTTCCCCCCCACACTAAAACAGCAATACATAACTGGTTTCAACACACTACATGGTACTCTCACCAACTCCTTGCTAACCACAACCCTATTCCTCTTGACTGATCACCCTGAATTTCCCTATACCCTCACCTAACCTTGACTAGATGGATACTCTGTGGATGGATCGACGGCTTCTGGAAACGGGTAGGCAATAGGTTTTTAGTAGTAGTAGATGGTTATTGTTACTAGTTTAAAATGAAAATAAGAAAAACCGGCTAGATATAAGCCCTAATTTTGTTGCATTTTGACACACGATTATTTGGAGTATAGCTAACAGACAATGTATGCTGCCTTGCACACACCCGGCCGACAAGCCAACCGCTGGACGGAAACATACATGTAGCATATGTTGACTGCCTCTCTTTCCTTGTTCAAGCTCCCAACTGCATTCTCTTTTTGGCTACGTTAAATTTTTGGGATTAATGATATCATTGGACATGTTGTATTTATATGGCTAGAGTTTTAGCTGAAACTTTCAAAACAATGATTTGTATAACCGAACTATTACAACTCTTACTGTGATGCCTAAAAATGTTTCAGTCTGTATTGAACGCAATGTGTTTAATATGCAAAGTTTTCAATAAAACACATATTGAAAAAAAAAAAAAAGAACAATACCAAATAAAATCCTTTATATTGCATCAATTCCTGTACAACTTGGCCACAATGTGATGAAGTAGTCAGCGGAATCAAAACATAAATGTGACTCCAGTGAGAAACTGTACTCACAAGAAACCAAAGGCTTTCTTTTACTATTGCTACACTAACAAAGAATTGGCGAGATGGATTTGAGTCATCCATTTAGTTAAGTCAAAGAGCCATATACAGCAGTGACTAAAATGTCTGTGTCACAGAGCCATCTTGTGGTTTACTATAAAAATGCAGTTGGATCACCAGGACTTTTTGATATTCTTTTTTGTACATTCACAATATTAACTCATTGTTCCCACAGACAGAAAGTAATCCTCACATTTGACAGCTTTCAGAAATACTGCATTTGTCTACATATGAGAGGTTTCCAGTAGTAAGAAGAACAACAATATACTTATCTTTCAAAACACAATACCTGTAGCCCTTAATTAAAAAATTATGCCTTTAACAATAATTTAACAATTTCAGTGCTGGTCACGTAAAATCATGAACATACAACATTTGGGGTCAACACTTACAGTTTAATGAAAACATGAACAGTGGCAGCGCTGAGTGGTGCAGGTTGTATGGGTGAGTAGGGAGTGGATTAGTGAGAAGGTATGTGAAAACAAAATTACACATACACATACACATACACACACATACATAATATAGGAATGGCACCGATGTTCAACAGTGGTGCCATTCAACACACAAAAAATGTATGTATCCTCTCTTTATATTCATGTTTATGATGTATGTGTAATGTAGTGTACTGTATTACAAGCTCTAATATCTCTCTGCGTGTTTGCAATGTAAATGTTGTTAGCAATGTGTAAAACATGTTAAGTTTATTGGTGCTTTTTTAATAAGGAAAACAGATTTTATGAGAGGACAAGACTTACCCAAACGCATTGCCTGGTAGACATTCTCTGGATCGTGCACAAGGTCACAAAGTGCCATAAGGGCTCTCTGCCGTGTGATCAACTCAGGGTCCCTCAGCTCCTCATTTAGTTTTGGTAAAGCCCTCTGTCCAAATGCAATCGGGGCTTTTGTGGGGTCGATGTTAGGTGGTAAGTAAGTGGATACTCTGGCTTCAGCCATCCCTGTAACTACAGAAAAGAAGGGATTGTACATACTTCCTTTATAAGGGCAGTATTCAATGAGAAAAATTCTCCGTGTTTTATGGCGAGTTTGTGCTTTTCTCGCGTTGGACGGAGACTTTTGCTCTCAAAAAGCGAACAACCCTATTCAATGTGCACTTCTCGCCGTCTTTCTGAGTGATTTTCGCCGTGTCTCTCTGTGTAGCAATTCTCCATCTTTTCATGGAGGAGTGGAATGTGAACTTTTACAATAAAAAAGTTTTTTTGTTTTAATTTTGGTGTAAAAAAATCAGGAATTTTAATCTGTGAAAGGACATGCTATTTTTATTCATGTGCTTATAGCACATGAATATATATTTAATTAAAAAATATATATATTTTTTTACACAGAGCAGCCAGCAGGGGGCCGGGAGCCGAGCCGCTCATTAGATATTCATATATTCACTGCACCCGATCATTACATATGCACGATAGGGTGCAGTGAATACCCGCCCCCTGTTGGCTCTCCCGGGGGGGGGGGGCAGCTTGTACTGCCTGGCTCCCGGGGCAGGCAGGGGAGACTTCCATCTCCCTGCCTGCCACCGTTCTCGGGCTCCCTGCGGCATCACCTCATACGCCGGATTGGCTGATACTCGCCGCGAGGGGCGGTGAGTATCAGTCACAATGAATAGTGTATAAAGTGCCGTCACGGAGAGTCTCCAAACATGGAGAATTTCCGCAAAAACACGGCGAGTGCATGGCGAGCGAAAAAAAATGCTCCCCATGCACGGAGAATAATCACATTAAATACTGCCCTAAGAGAAAAACTTGAATTACGCTGTGTTTTGCGGGTGGCACTATGAAAGACCTGAGTACAGTTATGTGACCACACTGGTTACACTTTGCATTTCTAAGGGAAGCACATGTACACTAAATGGATGTGAAAATAAAAATCATATTACCAAATATGAAGTGTCCGTACATATTTGCATTTTACGATGTAGTATACTTCATCACTTCATTACAAGAGCCAATAATTACTCTGATTGGCTCTTGTCTATTTCATTATGTATGATACACATCAGCACTGCTGGGAAACGTATTTATATCTATGGCAGTGCATTGTAAATGTAATGGGGGCATACACATGCGGCTATGTAAGCCATATTTCCTAGCGATCTGACTAGATTGCTTAGAAAGAAATCAGGGATCGCTCCATATGTATGCCCCCACAATAATGGTAATGTGCGGTCCCACCATTGCCTGCATAGATAGACAGTGCATGCACTGTGTATCCTGCTTAGATAGCAGGGTTTTGCCTATAATCACTTCTCCACACAGTGATACGTGCTGAGCAGTCTGTGTTTAAGAACCTCGCTCAGCACAGAGCTGCAGTCGCCCTGTGTGTATGGGGCTTAAGAAGGCTTTACGCATGCATTGCTTTAGACAAGATAGCATTTGTCACAGAAGCATGATACAAAACAAAATAAAGAAAGAAAAAAACAACATCGGACTGAACATTAGGCAATATTGTGAACAATATCACTCAGAAAGGTCCTTCTGAGCGATATTGTTCACAATACTGCCTATAGTGTACATTGTTAACGATGTGCACTGTTGCGTGTTGTTAACGATGAATGATGACTTCAAAACATGCAGGTCAATTTGGCTTTATATCCAAGCCACCTTCATGTTTAGAACATCTTTGGTGCCCATACACTAGTAAGATTTATCTTCAGATCTGGCTGGTTGGAACAAAAACATGGTTATGGATGAGTGACAGTTTGTCAATTTTCCAGCATTTCCAAGCAAATGGTCAAATGTCATTTGCTCTCATCCATAACCAGGATTTTGTTCCAACTAGCCAGATCTGAAGATAAATCTGCATGTGTATGGCCACATACTTCAACGATATCGGTAGCCGATATCATTCAGTGTATGTATATGGACAATGTGCGCGGGTGATATGGTTAACTGATATGGTTAACTTTATCGGCCATGGCCCCCGACGGCTTTATAATCACCCATCAAGAGCATACATAAACCCAATGCATATTCTAGGCTTTGTTACGTTTTAACATGCATTATTCAAAAATACATTGCCATTGTGTATATACCCCTATGACAAAACAGGATTTATTGTGTAATATATGTATTGCAGTTGTGTCTGGTTGCTACTCTTAATTATGAATGTATTTAGCATCATTTGTGTGTCCTTTATGGGTTCCCCCTCCAAAAGCCTGCAGTTGTGGTTAGACATGAGGCAGGGGAAACACGACCTCTGCCTTGTCAAGATCTGTGTACAGGGGTAAAGAAACTCACCGTCAGCAGCCTCTGCACTACTGTGTCACTGCACCGACTTGTACCCGGCCTATTATTGTGAGCGTACCCCCGTTGCCAGGCAACCGTTATGTCCTCTGCGTAGTAAGCGTGGCCTGGAATTCCACACTACGCTGGTTGAGAACGTTTATCATGGCAAATGTACGCAATTTACGTAAGCAGCTAATACGTCACCACTCACGAGCAAAAATCAAATGGAGTGGCAGCCGGCATCCTGAGACTTGCAGTTGCACATGAAATGCAGCCCAAGCCTCAGCTTATATTTATTTAAACCTGCTTCTTGCGTACATAGTGTATAGAGATATATCGTTAACAGTGACGTATTTATATGTCATGTGCCTGACAAAACATACATGCTCAGCAAGCATTAGTGATGCGTGGATCTGAGACACGTCTAGCAAGTAACCATTATCCCTTCTAGTTGTCCGCACAGGGGCCTAACCCGCAGCCTCGCCTCCACGCCAACTGAGGGCAGCTAGGCTACGCCCACGGCTTGGCAGCCGTTGCCCCGGTAACCGTGGAGCGGCCTCTGAACACTCACTGATCGGGCAGAGAGAGACCCACAAATCCTCCGCAAACATCACTGCCCGCGTCGTACCCGCTGCACAATGCTGAATCCGCAGCTACATCCTGTGCCCAGAGACAGGCTCATCTCTCAGATGCCCAAGGCAAGTGCCCCCACAGCATCATGTCTGCCACCTGCACGATTCCTGTCTGTCTCATTTGTATAGTTGTAGCCTAATTTTAGTAGAATAATTGCCCCCTGGCCTGAAACTTAAGTTTATTTATATATACTGTATTGTTGACAAATTTGGCAAGTGATGCTTTCTTTTTATTCTTTTTCTTTTGTGTGTGTGTGTGTGTGTGTGTGTGTGTGTGTGTGGGGTGGGGGGGGGGGGGGGGCGGGTTTGTCTGCATGATCTGTTACTAATTCTCTATACTGTATGTGTAATTTAATGAATATTTAACACCTAACAGACTACTTTTTGTTTTTTATTACCCTCACAATATCATGTGTCATTTGCCATATTCTGTGCCGGGATCCAGATGATAGGTCAATGGTGTATATGTCAAAAGTCAATAGATCTATACTATATGGTCGGCATGAGCAAAGTCAACATAGACAAAATGTCGACACAGGGAAAAGGACAACATGTCTATGGTTGACACATGAAAAGGGCAACATGAGTTTTTCACAATTCTTTTTTGTGGCCTGTTTTACACTTTCCCATCCACAAGGATTCTCATTGGGAATGGTAAAGTGTGCCCAGTGCAGCAATGTACCTGGCCCTGAAGCATGACAAACTAAAGGCCCCCATACACCAGAACGAGATTGGACCCAACTGTCCATTATGGACTGGTCAGACTCCCGTGGGTCATGAGGAAAGCCCGCCAGATGAGCATGTCTCATCTCGAACGATCGATTGATCATATGTGCTTTTAAGCAAATACAATCTCTTGTTTGACAGCTACACGACCTGCATATGATGCAGGTCATCCTGTTGTATGTCCAGCTTAAGCGAGCAATTCAAGGGGGCGCAGTACACTAATTGGGGTTAGGGCGACATGGGTTAGGTCGACAGGTCGTGAGGTCGACATGGGTTTTTTCACTGTTGACATGGGCACAGTTGGAAGTCAACCGCAGTCCCTCGCTTCACTCGCAATGCTTCGGGCATGGTGCTTTGCTGCGCTCGGCACACTATTTTATTCTCCCACCACGCCCTAGTGGATGGTAGGGCATGAAATACCACCTGTCGGCACATGTCGGCACGTGTCGGTTTAAAAAACAGTGAAAAAACCCATGTCGACCTCGCAACCTGTTGACCTCGCAACGTGTCGGCCTAACCCATGTCGACCTAATGCATTTGTCGACCTAAAACCATGTCGACCTTGTCCCATGTTGACCTAGACACCTATCGACCTTCATCCATGTCGACCTTGAACCCTGTCGACTTTGTTGCCTGTCGGTCGACAATACGACTGTATCCCTTTTCTGCAACATATTCAAACAGAGAGCACTGGAGGTTTGTACACATGCATATAGATTGTAAGCTTGCAGCAGGACCCTCCTACCTCCAAGTCTGTATGTTGTTACCCAGTTTGTTTTATCACTGTCTACTATTGTAAAGCGCAACAGAATCTGCTGCGCTATATAAGAACCTATAAATAAATAAATAAATAAATAAACACGCATATACACACACACATGCACACACAAATATTATTATGTATATTACATTGTAACTGTTTGGATCTTTGTTTTTTTTACTTTCCAGTGTTACACAGCTGAATCATGTCTCCAGTACAGAACACAGTTTGATGCACAGGTAAAGAACGCCTGCCAGCAGCGTCATGCTGGGAACTTTGGGTGAGTGCTTCTAGGCTTCTGATATTGGTAAAAATTGGTAAGTTACATAGCCAGTTATCATTTTATGGTTTAATACCTTTGTGCATACATTTTCTCCTTCTGCCAGTCAAAGGGATTCATGCATCTTTAGACAGTGGGACCTATGTACTAAGCCTTGGGAAGAGATAAATTTGAGAGAGATATACTACCAACCAGTCAGCTCATAACTGTCATGTTGTAAAAACATCTTGTAACATGGCAGTTAGGAGCTGATTGGCTGGTACTTTATCTTTCTCCAAGGCATAGGGGGGTATTCAATCTTCGGTACTTATATGTTAGTTGGGTGTCCACTATAGTTAGTACGCTCATATCCCCCACTATCCATGTCGGCATGGAGTTGACTTTATAAAGTGTGGCGAGCGCAGCGGGTGGGACTTTGAATCCCGCCTGCAAATTCTCGGTCAAGCAGAACGGGACAGGGTCATCACCCAAGTTTGAATACCCCCCTTAGTCCGTAGGCTCCAGTGTACACTTCTGCATAATAACCAACACCTACCACTAGCAACTGGTTGAAAACATTGCCGCTGAGTAGCAAACTATTAACACAAAACCAATAGCTATAAGTAGATCAACTGGGATGGCAACCAAGTATCAGAAATGGTTTGGGATTAAAATCATCCTAAATGTGGCTCACTTATACCCCTTTTACACCGCCGAAAAATCCGGGTCAGCGGCGGGTCAGACCCGGATCTTCGGCAGTGTAAATCCCTAACGCCGTGTCCATTTACACGGGACTTCTACCCAGGTCCTGACCTGGGTAGAACACGGCTAGGACCTGGGTAGAGGGCGGTGTAAATGGGAACGCCGGGTCGGATGACCCGGCTCCCATTTACATGAATGGGGAACGTCCAACCTGCGGACCGCAGCGTCCGCAGGTTGGACGGGTTGTCAGCCTGACACTGACAGCCGGTGCTGCTGTCTGCTATACCCTGCAGACAGCAGCGGCGGCGGGGGAGGGAGGTGAACGGATGCCTGTGTGCGGCATCCATTCACCTCCTGTGCGACGGCGGGGGGGGGTGCGCGCGGTGACTGGGGGGCAGCCCACCAGCTTACCTTAGTGCTGGGCTGCCCCCAGCAACGTTCCGGCGGCGGCGGTGATTGGCGCTTGGAGATGACATCATCCTGTCATCTCCAAGCACCGGGAGGGGAGGGGGGGTTGCGGGCCGGGCTGTCCGCCCGGTGTAAATTGCACTAAACGCCGGGTCGCACCCGGCTTGAACCTGGGTCTAAAAAAGCCGGATGCGACCCAGCGTTTTGGTGTAAAAGGGGTATAACAGTAACAGACAACTTACAGTAACAGACAATGTTTTATGGTCTATTCTCAATGATCAGGTTTTATGCCCCGTACACACGGTGCGATTCAGTGTCACTTTTGATTCGATTAGGACTATATAGTTTAAATTGAATCAAAAGTGACCTTGAATCACACAGTGTTAGCCGCATTCGATCTCCAGATGCAAACCTGATGCGCAGCCTCGCAGCATTGGGCTCGTAAGCAGAAATAGACTGCTTCGATCCGCTAGATCAAAAGGAGGGCCATACTGCTCAATGCAGCATAGCCCCCACTCCTTTAAACAACCACCACCACCGGCCCTTCCTCTCTTCCGGGTCTCTGCGGCCACCAATATTGAATTGATATTGGTGGCCGCCACATCACACCTTGTGTTAATTTTAACACCTTAACAACTACGTTGCTCCCATAGAAACCTATGGGGGATGTAGCCATCAGAAATGGAGGGGCCACAGCATATATGGGGTTATCCCTGAAATATTAATTGATAAATAAGCCCCTTATACTCCTAGATTGCTAAACTACATCATACCGTCGTACAGTACAAAAAGTATGTGCTGCACATACTTTTTGTACTTGCTTTACATCGCATCGCATGCACAAGGCATGCAATGCGATGTGTACTATATAAGTACAAAACGGATCCGTTAAACGGACCGTGTATAGGGACCTTTAGTCAGATAACTGACTTCATTATTTTTGTGTTCACCTTCCACGTGGACGTGGCCTTCATCATGAAGTCATTGTAAGATGGGATTTTCATGCTAACTCTAGACTAAACAAATATCCAGAAGAACAATGCTATCTTGTTATTGGTATCTTTGGTATTTTTGTATGCAAACGTGGACTTTGGGCATAAGTAAACATTAATGACTTTGGTTTAATAATCGAAGTAGAGTTTCCCAAACTCCGACTTTACAGTTTCTGTTGTAAGAATATACATGCTAGAGCACTGGTGACTTAACCCCTTCCCGACATTTGACGTACATTTACGTCATGGTCGGGAAGCACTTCCCGACACATGGCGTAAATGTACGTCATGGATTTAAACTGTCACCGCGTCTATAGACGCGGTGACAGTTTCAACATGTCTGCTGTCCCTGACAGCAGACATGTCCGTGCATGCCCAGGGGGGGCTGCGATGCCGCCCCCCCGTCGGCGATCGCTGTGATTGGCTGTTCAGTGTGAACAGCCAATTACAGCGTTTTCCTGTGTCACCGGCGAATAACGTTCGCCGGTGACACGGGATCGGAGGTGATTGGTGCTGTAAAGTACAGCACCAATCACCGCGGGGTGTAAGGGTGACACTGGTGTCACCCCACCTCACCCCGCCCGCCCCCAAAGGCCGTGATTGGTTCGTCGGACCGACGGACCAATCACAGCCATGGAGGGGGGTTTAAACTAACGGTGACTGCACTGCAGACGCCATTCCGGTCTGGAATAGCGTGCAGTGCGGTCACCGTGCCACCTGCCGCCATATACTGACCAGAACCTTGCTCCATACTTACCTGATCACTGCTTCATCGCTGCTTGATCACTGCTTGATCTGTGCCTAGTAGTGTGCTGGATGCTTCCTGGATCCTGTTGCTACTTGTGCCTTCCTGTGCTGTGAAATTGTGCTGCTGCAGTGTAATAGCTAGATACAGAGATAGATAGAGAGAGATAGAGAGATAGAGAGAGATAGAGAGAGATAGAGAGAGAGATAGTGTCAGAGAGTGCTATATTTTGTGCTGCTGCAGTGTGATATAGTTATAGATAGAGAGAGAGAGATAGAGAGATAGAGAGAGATAGAGAGAGAGAGATAGATAGAGAGGCCTAGTGACAGAGTGCTATATTTTGTGCTGCTGCAGTGTGATAGTTATAGAGAGATAGAGAGAGATAGAGAGAGAGAGATAGAGAGAGATAGTGACAGATTGTGCTATATATTTTTTATATAACTGACTGCTGCCCCCTCCTTTTGTGCTGATCAGTATAAATTAACTGATCAGCAACTTTTTGGGGGCGCAGGTTTTTTTTTATATATAGATATACCTGTCAGTGCTGCTGCTGTAGTGTCATAGAGTGATAGATAGTGATAGATAGTGAGAGATAGAGAGAGATAGAGAGAGATAGTGACAGAGAGTGATAGAGAGTGTATATTTTGTGTCTGCTACCCCCCCTTTTTGGGGGTGCAGGTTTTTTAGTGTCCTAGAGTGATAGATAGTGAGAGATAGTGACAGAGAGTGATAGAGAGTGACAGAGAGTGCTAAATTTTGTGTCTGCTGCCCCCGCCTTTTGTGCTGATCACTATATCTGAGGTGATCAGCAAATTTTTTGGGGGTGCAGAGGTTTTTTTTTTTTTATATATATATATATACCTGTCAGTTGCACCAAGGTTGTGCACCTGCTGCACCTCACTGGTAATCAGTGTCGCATCACTGATCACCTTTTTTTTTTTTGTGAGTGCTGTGGGGTCTTTTTTTAATTTTTTTTTTACACACACTGTGATTTTGTGGGTGTCCTGTGGCCACTGTGCGCTGATCAGTGACGTACATCACTGATCAGCTTTTTCGGCACAGGGTTGATCTATTTTATTTTTTTTTTGATCAAATTCCTGTTGCCTTTGAGCGCTGTTCAGTGACAGACGTTACTGACCAACATCTGTGCTCAATTTTTGGCGCAGGACCTTTTTTTTTTTTTTTTTTTAACCCCTTCAATTTTTTATTTTTAACCCCTTCATTTTTTTTTTTTTTTATTGGTATAAAGTATTTTTTTTTTTTCTGCACTACATACACACTACATATCCCCCGTGTTGAAACATTTCACTACCAGTAACACAAAAATAAAAATGGCATCCCAAATGTCCTCCCAAATGTCCTCCCAAATGTCATCACAGTCATCCAGAAGAATGTATTCAGCGGAGGAGGCATATGCCCTGCTTGCTTCTGACTCTGACACAGCCAGTGATGCAAGCGGGGAATTTGAAGGATTCGCCTTAAGCTCCTCTTCCTCCTCTGATGATGAGGGACCCCCTCAAAGACGCCCCCGTAGAGCAGCTGAGACCCCCCCCCCCAACAATTGATCTCGTATGGACCCCACCACCAGACAATTTTGAGCCCCAGGTTCCTGAGTTTTTGGCCATGCCAGGAATCCAATTTGATTCCACAGGTCTCAGAGAAATTGACTTTTTCAAATTATTTTTCTCTGATGATTTTGTAAATTTAATGGTGGACCAAACTAATTTATATGCCCAGCAGTTTATTGCTCAAAACCCCACGTCATCATTTGCTAGGTGGACCCCTGTAGATGCAGTAGAGATGATGACGTTTTGGGGTCTGGTGTTTCATATGGGCATAGTAAAAAAGCCAGAAATTAGGCAATATTGGAGTACATATGTTCTGTACAGTACTCCATTTTACCGTATGGCCATGACCCGGACTCGATTTGAGACAATTCTTAAATTTATACATTACACCGATAATGCACAGTGCCCACCCAGAGATGATCCCACCTTTGACCGGCTATTCAAAGTCAGGCCGGTCATTGATCATTTCAGTGCCAAATTTGAAGAGGTGTACATCCCTGAAAAATTTATTTGTATCGACGAGTCCCTTATACATTTTAAAGGAAGGGTTAAATTCCGCCAGTACCTTCCCAGTAAGAGGGCAAGGTATGGCATAAAAATGTATAAACTGTGTGAAAGCACCTCAGGGTACACCCACAGGTTTAGGGTTTATGAAGGGAAGGATTCAAGAATTGAACCGCCAGAATGCCCCCCCTCCCTCGTAGGTGTTAGTGGGAAAATTGTCTGGGATTTAGTGCACCCCTTCCTGGATAAAGGTTATCACCTCTATGTGGATAACTTTTACACTAGCATC
Source organism: Crinia signifera (assembly GCF_055691185.1). NCBI lineage: Eukaryota > Metazoa > Chordata > Amphibia > Anura > Myobatrachidae > Crinia > Crinia signifera. The sequence goes on from NC_139217.1 coordinate 352,415,987, forward strand.
CCCCTGTTTAAGGCCCTTGGTTCAAGAGGTACAGCAGCTTGCGGTACTGTGCGCAAGAACCAAAGAGGCCTCCCAAAAACGCACATTGCCCAAGTAATGAGAAGGGGTGAAAGCAGGGGAATATGCAACGAAAATATGTTGTTGGTCAAATATAAGGACAAGAGGGATGTCCTTATACTGACAACAATTCACGGAGACAGTACCACCTCCGTCCCTGTACGAGGTACCAGTACCCACACCTCAAAACCTAATTGTATCCTGGATTACAATAGGTACATGGGCGGAGTGGATCTTTCAGATCAGGTACTGAAGCCGTACAGTGCCCTGCGGAAAACAAAAATCTGGTACAAGAAGGTGGCCGTGTATATCATCCAGATGGCACTGTATAACGCTTACGTGCTATTCCGTTCTACCGGCCAGAGGGGGACATTTATGCACTTTCAAGAGGAAGTCATAAAGGGCCTAATATTTGGGAACCAGCAGGCAGAGGGCCCCAGTACTTCTAGTACTGGCCCCCGTATTGTACCAGGGCAGCATTTTCCTGATGAAATCCCCTCCACTGGAAAAAAGGGCAGGACACAAAAAAGGTGCAAAGTTTGCTATAAAAAGGGAATAAGAAAGCAAACTATTTTCCAGTGTGACACTTGCCCCGACAAACCCGGCCTATGTATAAAGGAGTGTTTTAAAATATACCACACATCTATGGAATATTAGGTTCATAATTTCACCGTGCTTCGGGGGTCTTGCTAATGCCACATAGCACCCACCATTCATTCCACCAGAATCTGAGCCGCAAAATCCAAAAATCACTCCTTCCCTTCTGAGTCCTGCCATGCACCCAACTGGTATTTTTTGGTCACATGTGAGGCATTGCCGCACTCGGGAGAAATTGGGGCACAGATTTTGGGGTGCTTTGTCTCCTTCATTCCTTGTGAAAATGAAAAATTTTGAGCCAGAACTGCATTTTTGTGTAAAAAAATGTAATTTTTCATGTTCACTGCCCAGTTTTATCAAAATTGGTGAAACCCCTGGGGGTTTGAAATGTACACTATACCCCTAGATGAATTCCCTGAGGGGTGTAGTTTGCAAAATGGGGTCACTTGTGGGGGGGTTCCACTGTATTGGTGCTTTGGGGGTCTTGCTAATGCGACATAGCACCCACCATCATTCCACCAGAATTTGTGCTGCAAAATCCAAATATCACTCCTTCCCTTCTGAGTCTTGCCACTTTTTGGTCACACATGAGGCATTGCCGTACTCGGGAGAAATTGGGGCACAGATTTTGGGGTGCTTTGTCTCCTTCATTCCTTCTGAAAATGAAAAATTTTGAGCCAGAACTGCATTTTTGTGTAAAAAAATGTAATTTTTCATTTTCACTGCCCACTTGTATCAAAATTGGTGAAACCCCTGGGGGTTTGAAATGTACACTATACCCCTAGATGAATTCCCTGAGGGGTGTAGTTTGCAAAATGGGGTGACTTGTGGGGGGGTTCCACTGTATTGGTGCAACATAGCACCCACCATTCATTCCACCAGAATCTGTGCTGCAAAATCCAAAAATCACTCCTTCCCTTCTGAGTCCTGCCATGCACCCAACTGGTATTTTTTGGTCACATGTGAGGCATTGCCGTACTCGGGAGAAATTGGGGCACAGATTTTGGGGTGCTTTTTCTCCTTCATACCTTCTGAAAATGAAAAATTTTGAGCCAGAACTGCATTTTTGTGTAAAAAATGTAATTTTTCATTTTCACTGCCCACTTGTATCAAAATTGGTGAAACCCCTGGGGGTTTTAAATGTACACTATACCCCTAGATGAATTCCCTGAGGGGTGTAGTTTGCAAAATGGGGTCACTTGTGGGGGGGTTCCACTGTATTGGTGCTTGGGGGGTCTTGCTAATGCGACATAGCACCCACCAAAATTCCACCAGAATCTGAGCTGCAAAATCCAAAAATCACTCCTTCCCTTTTGAGTCCTGCCATGCACCCAACTGGTATTTTTTGGTCACATGTGAGGCATTGCCGTACTCGGGAGAAATTGGGGCACAGATTTTGGGGTGCTTTTTCTCCTTCATACCTTCTGAAAATGAAAAATTTTCAGCCAGAACTGCATTTTTGTGTAAAAAATGTAATTTTTCATGTTCACTGCCCACTTGTATCAAAATTGGTGAAACCCCTGGGGGTTTGAAATGTACACTATACCCCTAGATGAATTCCCTGAGGGGTGTAGTTTGCAAAATGGGGTCACTTGTGGGGGGGTTCCACTGTATTGGTGCTTGGGGGGTCTTGCTAATGCGACATAGCACCCACCAAAATTCCACCAGAATCTGAGCTGCAAAATCCAAAAATCACTCCTTCCCTTCTGAGTCCTGCCATGCACCCAAATGGTATTTTTTGGTCACATGTGAGGCATTGCCGTACTCGGGAGAAATTGGGGCACAGATTTTGGGGTGCTTTGTCTCCTTCATACCTTCTGAAAATGAAAAATTTTGAGCCAGAACTGCATTTTTGTGTAAAAAAATGTAATTTTTCATTTTCACTGCCCACTTGTATCAAAATTGGTGAAACCCCTGGGGGTTTGAAATGTACACTATACCCCTAGATGAATTCCCTGAGGGGTGTACTTTGCAAAATGGGGTGACTTGTGGGGGGGTTCCACTGTATTGGTGCAACATAGCACCCACCATTCATTCCACCAAAATCTGTGCTGCAAAATCCAAAAATCACTCCTTCCGTTCTGAGTCCTGCCATGCACCCAACTGGTATTTTTTGGTCACATGTGAGGCATTTCCGTACTCGGGAGAAATTGGGGCACAGATTTTGGGGTGCTTTTTCTCCTTCATACCTTCTGAAAATGAAAAATTTTGAGCCAGAACTGCATTTTTGTGTAAAAAAATGTAATTTTTCATTTTCACTGCCCACTTGTATCAAAATTGGTGAAACCCCTGGGGGTTTGAAATGTACACTATACCCCTAGATGAATTCCCTGAGGGGTGTAGTTTTCAAAATGGGGTGACTTGTGGGGGGGTTCCACTGTATTGGTGCTTGGGGGGTCTTGCTAATGCGACATAGCACCCACCAAAATTCCACCAGAATCTGAGCTGCAAAATCCAAAAATCACTCCTTCCGTTCTGAGTCCTGCCATGCACCCAACTGGTATTTTTTGGTCACATGTGAGGCATTGCCGTACTCGGGAGAAATTGGGGCACAGATTTTGGGGTGCTTTTTCTCCTTCATACCTTCTGAAAATGAAAAATTTCGAGCCAGAACTGCATTTTTGTGTAAAAAATGTAATTTTTCATTTTCACTGCCCACTTGTATCAAAATTGGTGAAACCCCTGGGGGTTTGAAATGTACACTATACCCCTAGATGAATTCCCTGAGGGGTGTAGTTTTCAAAATGGGGTGACTTGTGGGGGGGTTCCACTGTATTGGTGCTTGGGGGGTCTTGCTAATGCGACATAGCACCCACCAAAATTCCACCAGAATCTGAGCCGCAAAATCCAAAAATCACTCCTTCCGTTCTGAGTCCTGCCATGCACCCAACTGGTATTTTTTGGTCACATGTGAGGCATTTCCGTACTCGGGAGAAATTGGGGCACATATTTTGGGGTGCTTTTTCTCCTTCATACCTTCTGAAAATGAAAAATTTTGAGCCAGAACTGCATTTTTGTGTAAAAAAATGTAATTTTTCATTTTCACTGCCCACTTGTATCAAAATTGGTGAAACCCCTGGGGGTTTGAAATGTACACTATACCCCTAGATGAATTCCCTGAGGGGTGTACTTTGCAAAATGGGGTGACTTGTGGGGGGGTTCCACTGTATTGGTGCAACATAGCACCCACCATTCATTCCACCAGAATCTGTGCTGCAAAATCCAAAAATCACTCCTTCCCTTCTGAGTCCTGCCATGCACCCAACTGGTATTTTTTGGTCACATGTGAGGCATTGCCGTACTCGGGAGAAATTGGGGCACAGATTTTGGGGTGCTTTTTCTCCTTCATACCTTCTGAAAATGAAAAATTTTGAGCCAGAACTGCATTTTTGTGTAAAAAAATGTAATTTTTCATTTTCACTGCCCACTTGTATCAAAATTGGTGAAACCCCTGGGGGTTTGAAATGTACACTATACCCCTAGATGAATTCCCTGAGGGGTGTAGTTTGCAAAATGGGGTCACTTGTGGGGGGGTTCCACTGTATTGGTGCTTTGGGGGTCTTGCTAATGCGACATAGCACCCACCAAAATTCCACCAGAATCTGAGCTGCAAAATCCAAAAATCACTCCTTCCCTTCTGAGTCCTGCCATGCACCCAACTGGTATTTTTTGGTCACATGTGAGGCATTGCCGTACTCGGGAGAAATTGGGGCACAGATTTTGGGGTGCTTTGTCTCCTTCATACCTTCTGAAAATGACAAATTTGGAGCCAGAACTGTATTTTTGTGTAAAAAAAATAATTTTTCATTTTCACTGCCCAGTTGTACCACAATTGGTGAAACCCCTGGGGGTTTGAAATGTACACTATACCCCTAGATGAATTCCCTGAGGGGTGTAGTTTGCAAAATGGGGTCACTTGTGGGGGGGTTCCTAACTTTTAGCATCTTATGGTGCCTAGAAACCTACATGGTGCCTAAAAAATAATCTCATAAAAAGGAGGCTCCAAAATCAAGTAGGTGCTCCTTCTATTATGAAGCCTGTGGTTTGGTCACCGTGCACACTAGGGCCACATATAGGATATTTATGAAAACAAAAGAATTGGGGGAATCAATTTTCAGTCACATTTCTCTAGTAAAATGTACTGTGTTTTCTTAAATATCTACCACAGAGCCTACCTATCACCCCATAGGAGTTATCTAATGGGCCGAGTAAGTACAAGCTCCTGTTATAGGTGTGGAGAAGAGGGAGCAGATTTGTATCACTGCTTTTGGGCCTGCCCAATAGTAAGAAGTTTTTGGCTTCAAATCAAGAGTTATGTAGAGACCAAATTAATAAACTCCATCCCCTTTACAGACGAATGGGCAATATTGGGGATAGTTCCCACAGACTTACGAATAACTAGGGGTAACAAAGATCTACTACTTGCCATTAGCGCGGCAGCAAAAAAAACCATACTGCAAGAATGGACATCACCTTCTCCACCAACCTTTCCCATATTCAAATATAAACTCTTCCATCTCTTTAGAATGGATTGGGTCGAAACTACATTAAACAAAGAGTCTAGGGTTAAAAAATTCTTTTCGAGGTGGGAAAGCTATATAAATACCCTTTCAATAGAGGTCAGATCACAAGTACACAAAAGTCTAAAAGACACATCCTGGTATTTGCTGCGTACGGTAGCACAGGACCAACCTATTAATGTTGAATAACACCTTCACCATGAAGATTGGGGATGGGGGGAATTTGGGAGAGCAAGGACAGAGAGCAAGTTAATGTTAATTTATTGTTTAAAGTTTATTTTGATTTTTCTGGAACATGTACACTCCATCGCTATCAAGAACTGTGCATTTGAACTTTTCTTTATTCATTGAACGAACATCGTGATACTATGAGGATATTCGCCCTAGGAGCAGCGACAAAACAACCGAACACCAAATTGTATTATAATGTACAAGTTTATTGAAAATGTAATAACTACACGATAACCAATTGTAAGCATATTTCTATGATTCATTGTTCACACATTGCGATGGAACTTTTGCTGTAAATTTGACTATGCTCAATAAAAACAGTTTTAAAAAAAAATGTACTGTGTTCCTTAGAAAAATGTATTAAAATTGCAAATCTGCAAAAAAAAAGAAATTTTGAAATTTCACCTACACTTTGTTTTAATTCCTGTGAAACACCTAAAGGGTTAACAAACTTCCAAAATGCTGTTTTGAATACTGTGAGGGGTGCAGTTTTTGAAATGGCATCATTTATGGGGGTGTCTCACATACAAGTCCCTCAAAGTCACATCAGAACTGAACTGGTCCCTAAAAAAATCAGTGTTTGAAATTTTCTTGAAAATTTGAGAATTTGCTATTCATATTGTAAGCCTCCTAGTGTCCCAAAAAATTAAAAGGAAGTTGAAATAATGATGTCAACATAAAGTAGACATATGGTCTATGTTAGTTATTCACTATTTTGAGTGGTAAGATTATTTGTCTCACAAGCAGAAAATTTTACATTTTGCAAATCGCTAAATTTTCCATTTTTTCACGATATTTTGGTATTTTTCACAAAAAAACACAGACTGTATCGACCCAAATTTACCACTAATTTGAAGTACAATGTGTCACGAAAAAACAATCTCAAAATCACTGGGATAAGTAAAAGCAAAAAAAAGTTATCCCCACTTAAGTGAGACATGTCAGATTTGAAAAAAAGGGCTCTGTCAGGAACGCAAAAACTGGCTCTGTCAGGAAGGGGTTAATAAGTACCTCAGTCAATTTGAATGAACCGTTTGGAATAAACCTGGGGTAGCCAACCCTAGTCCTCGAGAGCTACCAACAGTGCATGTTTTGCAGGTCTCCTCACAGAATCACAAGTAAGCTAATTAGCTCCATCTGTGTATCTTTTAAAATGTGTCAGTGATTAATGAGTGCAGCTGTGCAGCAGCTAGGTTGTCTGGAAAATGTGCACTGTTGGTAGCTCTCGAGGGCTAGGGTTGGCTACTACTGGACTAAACCATGGATTGTCTGGTTGTTTATCACTCTCCATTTTACCACTGTTTGAAGCTTTATAAATCTGACCCCGTGTGATCGTAGTAAAGCCGTCTTTTTTTTCTGTACATGTACAAGTATAATGTACTTTTAGCCATAAGTAAATGTTCAAATTGCTCAACGCAAACACCTTTGAATCCCAAATAAATTTATAGACTATTATGCATTGTACATTCTTTTAATTGAAATGTTTTGCAGGTTGAAGATGTCAAAAGTTGTGATGGTGGGGGATCTTTATGTGGGGAAAACCAGTCTGATCAACAGGTACAGTAAAGTTATTTTTTAGACTTTATCTATGCCATGGTCAGGGGCGTACCTAGAGTTTCAGACACCTCTGGCAACTATAGTTATGACCCTGGCTTACTTTAGGAGTCCCACATATTATAATAAGCCAAACCCACACTCCCAAAGTCCCTTTGATAGGAAAATAAATGTTTGGCCACACAATATGGCTTCATCCGCAGTATGTGAGCAGTTTGCTTTACATGTGACACAGGTATGAGGCCTACTGTACTTAAAAAAAAAACTAGATTTTTTGCGAAATGTCGATGTTCACCCAGCCAAGGTTCTCTAGCAATGCCGCCTGTAAACAGCCCCTAACCAGCATCTTGCCTTGGGCCCCATGAGGTCTAAATCTGCCTCTGTTACAGGGCAGTTGCAAATACACAATGCTACCATGCTTCTGCAGCTACTACTGCTGATAAAACCTATTTATGCAAGATGTACAGCACACTCAATAGTGGATAAAAATAAGACTTAAAGGTATTTAGGTCTAAAGTTACCCATACACTTCACCGGATTCCGGCGGCCCAAGAAATTCGGTGAAAAGAGGGCAAATAGCATCTGATTAACATTGAATCCCATTTGATGTGCAGTCCCATGTACAGAGGATCAGGTCCAGAGATTGAACCTCCTACACATTAAATAAATCGGAACTGCAGCCGCCAGTGCATTTCGCGACTGCATCCGATTTCTCTTGAACTCACCCGGCAGCTCCCCAGGAGTCATTCAGTGCTATTTTCACATGAGATAAATGGCATGTAAAAATGGCACATCAAGTGCTAAATTGGATAAAGCACTCCCGGGGAGCTACCGGGGTAATTCAAGGAAAATCAGGTCTGACTTGTGCCTCAGACAAGTTGGACTATTGTATGGGGGGCCTTACGGAGAGATCTACTAAGCATGGAAAAGTGATAAAATGGAGAGTGATAAACCACCACCCAATCAGCCCCCAACTGTCATTTTCCAAAAACGTCTTAAATCATGTCAGTTTGAGGCTGATTGGCTGCTACTTTATCACTCTCCATTTTATCACTTTTCAAACTTAGTACATCAGGCCCTGAAAGAGAGGACGTTGGGAAGTATATTTGACTCCAGTTTTCCTTTGTTTGGCACAGGTTTTGCAAGAATGTATTTGATCGCGATTATAAAGCAACAATCGGGGTTGATTTTGAGATCGAACGATTTGAAGTTTTGGGTGTACCTTTTAACCTTCAGATGTAAGTGAAGTGCAGCACATTTTACAATCTCTTCCTCACACGATTGGTTTAGGAACATATTGGCAGCATACATACAGTATAAGTTACCTATACTGTGACAAGAAAATAGTTTCCTTTACATATCACATCATTTGGAGCCACAGTACTATTCTGTTTTGATACAAGTACAAAAAAGTAATATGTTTTTTTCTGTCTTACCTACAGTACCAGCCTTTTAAAGTACACTTGCCTAGGGTTTTTATTTACTGTTTTATCATGCCTAACTATTATGTATCCATCAGCCAATCAGATCGTCATAATATTCAAGACAGCTTAGAGCACGGGTGTCAAACACAAGGCCCGCGGGCCAAATCCGGCCCGCCAGACCTCGTCATGTGGCCCGCGTAGCCGCCGCCACCCACCCCCGCCTGGCGCCGATTACATTACTGCGGGAAGCCATCACAGTGTGAGTGTCACATCACATTCAGTGACACTCACATGACGACTCGTGACTGAGAGACATACCTAATAACGTGAGGAAGCCGAGTGACACAGTCACTCCGCCGCGGCGCTCGCTGGGAGGAGGAGGGAGGCAGGACAGTGGACACAGACTTGTTAGTGTCACTGTGTGAGGTGCCCGACTCCTCCCCAGCTCCTTCTGCGGGTAGCGGCTACGGCGCTGCCATGTGTGACACACGCCCGCCTGACAGCAGTGCCAGTAACACCGTGACGTGCATGCTGCTGCGGCTGCCTGTCGGACTTGGACGCCGGCCCGGCGGTGAGCTGCCTCCTGCCTGTGGAGCCGCGCTGCACAGCAGTGGCATCAGTTGGTTCAGTATATTTACTGTAAGTTCGGCAGTGGGGTGGGCACAGTTGTGTTGTCTCTTGTTGTCCAGACCAGTCTGTCCAGTCCAGAGTCCGTGGCCGGGCAGGCAGAGAGCCAGGCCAGCAGCACACAGCCGCAGCCTGAGCCCACAAATCTGCAGTGCGGCTGCCTGTGTCCAGGGTCATTATCATTATCTGTCCCACTGTCACCACCAGTCCAGAACTCTAGCGAGAGTCCTGCGAACCCAGAGGCCCAGGTCACCTGCTGGGCGATCTGACGTCACGTCACTGTGCCCTGTCCCAGGCTCCCAGCCAATCTCCCTGCTAGTTATTACTTACATTATTACAAAAAACATTAATACTTGAATGCAGTGACAATAATTTATGATAATAAAGAGTGGACACATAGTCCTACAGATACAGCCGGCCCTTTGAGGGTGACCAAACTGCTGATGCGGCCCCCGATGAATTTAAGTTCGACACCCCTGGCTTAGAGTATTTCAGAGAGTTTACCTGGGAAGTGTGTGAGAGCAGGCCGGGGCTGCATTCAGAGTAAGCATTGTCATGTAGGCAACAGGAAGCTAGGTAGTGATGTTAGGTTTCTGTCACACTGATGTCGGGATTTTGTATTAAAAACAACATTCATACGCTCATTAATACTGTATTATTTCCCTTTCATAAAAGATGGGACACTGCCGGACAAGAGAAATTTAAATGCATTGCGTCTGCATACTATAGAGGAGCACAAGGTGAGTTGATGCTCTGTTCCAAATATTATAATCAGCCAGACATGTAAAATTGTACACAAAACTTGTACACGGCATAAAGCAGCACCCGCCACTTGTATGGTGCCAGCCTGCTGATCCATTTATGTTAGAGGCATGTCATCCTCTGCAGAATGTTCATTGTCATTTCCCTCATCTTGCAGTGATTATTACTGTGTTTGACCTGGGTGACATTCATACTCTGGAGCACACAAAGTAAGTATAAGGACTAAATGCAGGCAGGCTATAACTGGCACACACACACACATATATAAATACACAGTATATATATCCTATTTCCCAAACGATACCTGCCTGCCAGTATTCACATATAGTGATCTCTCATGTTACAGACAATGGCTTCAAGATGCTCTCAGAGAGAATGAACCAGACACATGTTCTGTCTTTCTTGTTGGAACTAAAAAAGACACCTTGGTAGGTAACAGACCCGGCTGTGTCAGTATCATTTGTGAATGTTCTGCATGCTTGTAATTTTGTCTTGTATCTGCTTAAGCACGTGACAATGTAGGATTTGCAGGCATGTCCATCAAGTGGCTCATAAAAGGGCAAGTAGGGCCAGACAAAGACAATGCCAGATATACACTTCTCATTTGTGGCATACTGGCATGAAAAAAAAGAAATCATCTACTATAGCATTTGACTGGGCGAGCTTAGAGCAGCACCCTTTGTATGCAAGGGTGGAACAGCACTTCTAGGACAGACTGCAGCTCAAATGAGTAAATTGAGCAGCTTTCAGCTCTAAGTTGCCCAGTGTGTATGAGCCTTTTAATTTGCCCCACATGCAGTGCAAAATGGTTTTGCTCATTTGAGAAAAAAAACAGCTTTGCAGTCAGATCTGAATAACCCCCCATGTTTTGATCCTGTTTATTTTCTTTGAGATTATACCATAATCTGTGTGTTTTTTTAAATATTACTAAATAATCTTTGTAACTGAAGCTCTGAAGCTTTAATTAAAACTTAATTTCTAGTTCTGATTCCTGTGTTCTACCCAAGGCCCACGTGGCCCATGTTACCTATTTAACCCCTTCCCGACATTTGACGTATATATACGTCATGGCCGGGAAGTACTTCCCGACACATGACGTATATATACGTCATGACTTCAAACTGTCACTGCGTCTAGAGACGCAGTGACAGAGGGACGATGTCTGCTGTCCCTGACAGCAGACATGTCCCTGCATGCCCAGGGGGGGCTGCGATGCCGCCCCCCCCGTCGGCGATCGCTGTGATTGGCTGTTCAGTGTGAACAGCCATTCACAGCGTTTTCTGTGTCACCGGCGAATAACGTTCGCCGGTGACACGGGATCGGAGGTGATTGGTGCTGTAAAGTACAGCACCAATCACCGCGGGGTGTAAGGGTGACACTGGTGTCAACCCACCTCACCCCGCCCGCCCCCAAAGGCCGTGATTGGTTCGTCGGACCGACGGACCAATCACAGCCATGGAGGGGGGTTTAAACTAACGGTGACTGCACTGCAGACGCCATTCCGGTCTGGAATTGCGTGCAGTGCGGTCACCGTGCCCAGCTGCCGCCATATACTGACCAGAACCTTGCTAAATACTTACCTGATCACTGCCTGGATCTTGCTTCTTCTTGTGACATCCTGTGCTGTGTTGTGCTGTGTTGTGCTGCTGCGAGTTATTAGATAGAGAGATAGAGAGAGAGAGATAGAGAGAGATAGAGAGGCCTAGTGACAGAGAGTGCTATATTTTGTGCTGCTGCAGTGTAATAGAGTTATAGATAGAGAGATAGAGAGAGATAGAGAGAGAGAGATAGAGAGAGATAGAGAGATAGTGACAGATTGTGCTATATATTTTTTATATAACTGACTGCTGCCCCCCCTTTTGTGCTGATCAGTATAAATTAACTGATCAGCAACTTTTTGGGGGCGCAGGTTTTTTTTTATATATATATATATACCTGTCAGTGCTGCTGCTGCAGTGTCATAGAGTGATAGATAGTGAGAGATAGAGAGATAGAGAGAGATAGTGACAGAGAGTGATAGAGACTGCTATATTTTGTGTCTGCTGCCCCCCTTTTGTGCACCCCCAGCAACTTTTTGGGGGTGCAGGGGTTATTTTTCATATATATATAACTGTCAGTGCTGCTGCTGCAGTGTCATAGAGTGATAGATAGTGAGAGATAGAGAGATAGAGAGAGATAGTGACAGAGAGTGATAGAGAGTGCTAAATTTTGTGTCTGCTGCCCCCGCCTTTTGTGCTGATCACTATATCTGAGGTGATCAGCAACTTTTTGGGGGTGCAGAGGTTTTTTTTTTTTATATATACTGTCAGTTGCTGCCAGTTGCACTGTCAGTTGCACCAAAGGTTGTGCACCTGCTTCCCCTCACTGGTAATCAGTGTCGCATCACTGATCACCTTTTTTTTTTTTGTGGGTGCTGTGGGGTCTTTTTTTAATTTTTTTTTTACACACACTGTGATTTTGTGGGTGTCCTGTGGCCACTGTGCGCTGATCAGTGACGTACATCACTGATCAGCTTTTTCGGCACAGGGTTGATCTATTTTTTATTTTTTTTTTTGATCAAATTCCTGTTGCCTTTGAGCGCTGTTCAGTGACGGACGTTACTAACCAACATCTGTGCTCAATTTTTGGCGCAGGACCTTTTTTTTTTTTTTTAACCCCTTCAATTTTTTTTTTTAACCCCTTCAATTTTTTTTTTTTAACCCCTTCAATTTTTTTTTTTGTATAAAGTATTTTTTTTTTCTGCACTACATACACACTACACACTACATACCCCCCGGGTTGAAATAAAGTTTGTACGCCCCCCTACACTATACACGTGTTGAAACATTTCACTACCAGTAACACAAAAATAAAAATGGCATCCCAAATGTCATCCCAGTCATCCAGAAGAATGTATTCAGCGGAGGAGGCATTTGCCATGCTTGCCTCTGACTCTGACACAGCCAGTGATGCAAGCGGGGAATTTGAAGGATTCGTCTTAAGCTCCTCTTCCTCCTCTGGTGATGAGGGACCCCCTCAAAGACGCCCCCGTAGAGCAGCTGAGACCCACCCCCCAATAATTGATCTCGTATGGACCCCACCACCAGACAATTTTGAGCCCCAGGTTCCTGAGTTTTTGGCCATGCCAGGAATCCAATTTGATTCCACAGGTCTCAGAGAAATTGACTTTTTCAAATTATTTTTCTCTGATGATTTTATAAATTTAATGGTGGACCAAACTAATTTATATGCCCAGCAGTTTATTGCTCAAAACCCCACGTCATCATTTGCTAGGTGGAACCCTGTAGATGCAGTAGAGATGATGACGTTTTGGGGTCTGGTGTTTCATATGGGCATAGTAAAAAAGCCAGAAATTAGGCAATATTGGAGTACAGATGTTCTGTACAGCACCCCATTTTACCGTATGGCCATGCCCCGGGCTCGATTTGAGACGATCCTTAAATTTTTGCATTACAACGATAATGCACAGTGCCCACCCAGAGATGATCCCACCTTTGACCGGCTATTCAAAGTCAGGCCGGTCATTGATCATTTCAGTGCCAAATTTGAAGAGATGTACATCCCAGATAAATTCATTTGCATAGACGAGTCCCTTATACATTTTAAAGGAAGGGTTAAATTCCGCCAGTACCTTCCCAGTAAGAGGGCAAGGTATGGCATAAAAATGTATAAGCTGTGTGAAAGCACCTCAGGGTACACTCACAGGTTTAGGGTATATGAAGGGAAGGATTCAAGAATTGAACCGCCAGAATGCCCCCCCTCCCTCGTAGGTGTCAGTGGAAAAATTGTCTGGGATTTAGTGCACCCCTTCCTGGATAAAGGTTATCACCTCTATGTGGATAACTTTTACACTAGCATCCCCCTGTTTAAGGCCCTTGGTTCAAGAGGTACAGCAGCTTGCGGTACTGTGCGCAAGAACCAAAGAGGCCTCCCAAAAACGCACATTGCCCAAGTAATGAGAAGGGGTGAAAGTAGGGGAATATGCACCGAAAATATGTTGTTGGTCAAATATAAGGACAAGAGGGATGTCCTTATACTGACAACAATTCACGGAGACAGTACCACCTCCGTCCCTGTACGAGGTACCAGTACCCACACCTCAAAACCTAATTGTATCCTGGATTACAATAGGTACATGGGCGGAGTGGATCTTTCAGATCAGGTACTGAAGCCGTACAGTGCCCTGCGGAAAACAAAAATCTGGTACAAGAAGCTGGCCGTGTATATCATCCAGATGGCACTGTATAACGCTTACGTGCTATTCCGTTCTACCGGCCAGAGGGGGACATTTATGCACTTTCAAGAGGAAGTCATAAAGGGCCTAGTATTTGGGAACCAGCAGGCAGAGGGCCCCAGTACTTCTAGTACTGGCCCCCGTATTGTACCAGGGCAGCATTTTCCGAACGAAATCCCCTCCACTGCAAGAAAGGGCAGGACACAAAAAAGGTGCAAAGTTTGCTATAAAAAGGGAATAAGAAAGGAAACTATTTTCCACTGTGAAACTTGCCCCGACAAAACCGGCCTATGTATAAAGGAGTGTTTTAAAATATACCACACATCTATGGATTATTAGGTTCATCATTTCACCGTGCTTCGGGGGTCTTGCTAATGCCACATAGCACCCACCAACATTCCACCAGAATCTGAGCTGCAAAATCCAAAAATCACTCCTTCCCTTCTGAGTCCTGCCATGCACCCAACTGGTATTTTTTTGTCACATATGAGGCATTGCCATACTCGGGAGAAATTGGGGCACAGATTTTGGGGTGCTTTTTCTCCTTCATACCTTCTGAAAATGAAAAATTTTGAGCCAGAACTGCATTTTTGTGTAAAAAAATGTAATTTTTCATTTTCACTGCCCAGTTGTACCACAATTGGTGAAACCCCTGGGGGTTTGAAATGTACACTATACCCCTAGATGAATTCCCTGAGGGGTGTAGTTTGCAAAATGGGGTCACTTGTGGGGGGGTTCCACTGTATTGGTGCTTTGGGGGTCTTGCTAATGCGACATAGCACCCACCAACATTCCACCAGAATTTGTGCTGCAAAATCCAAATATCACTCCTTCCCTTCTGAGTCCTGCCACTTTTTGGTCACACATGAGGCATTGCCGTACTCGGGAGAAATTGGGGCACAGATTTTGGGGTGCTTTTTCTCCTTCATACCTTCTGAAAATGAAAAATTTTGAGCCAGAACTGCATTTTTGTGTAAAAAAATGTAATTTTTCATTTTCACTGCCCAGTTGTATCAAAATTGGTGAAACCCCTGGGGGTTTGAAATGTACACTATACCCCTAGATGAATTCCCTGAGGGGTGTAGTTTGCAAAATGGGGTCACTTGTGGGGTGGTTCCACTGTATTGGTGCTTTGGGGGTCTTGCTAATGCGACATAGCACCCACCAACATTCCACCAGAATTTGTGCTGCAAAATCCAAATATCACTCCTTCCCTTCTGAGTCCTGCCACTTTTTGGTCACACATGAGGCATTGCCGTACTCGGGAGAAATTGGGGCACAGATTTTGGGGTGCTTTTTCTCCTTCATACCTTCTGAAAATGAAAAATTTTGAGCCAGAACTGCATTTTTGTGTAAAAAATGTAATTTTTCATTTTCACTGCCCAGTTGTATCAAAATTGGTTAAACCCCTGGGGGTTTGAAATGTACACTATACCCCTAGATGAATTCCCTGAGGGGTGTAGTTTGCAAAATGGGGTCACTTGTGGGGGGGTTCCACTGTATTGGTGCTTGGGGGGTCTTGCTAATGCGACATAGCACCCACCAAAATTCTACCAGAATCTGAGCTGCAAAATCCAAAAATCACTTTTTCCCTTCTGAGTCCTGCCATGCACCCAAATGGTATTTTTTGGTCACATGTGAGGCATTGCCGTACTCGGGAGAAATTGGGGCACAGATTTTGGGGTGCTTTTTCTCCTTCATACCTTCTGAAAATGAAAAATTTTGAGCCAGAATTGCATTTTTGTGTAAAAAAATTAAATTTTTCATTTTCACTGCCCAGTTGTATCAAAATTGGTGAAACCCCTGGGGGTTTGAAATGTACACTATACCCCTAGATGAATTCCCTGAGGGGTGTAGTTTGCAAAATGGGGTCACTTGTGGGGGGGTTCCACTGTATTGGTGCTTGGGGGGTCTTGGTAATGCGACATAGCACCCACCAAAATTCCACCAGAATCTGAGCTGCAAAATCCAAAAATCACTCCTTCCCTTCTGAGTCCTGCCATGCACCCAAATGGTATTTTTTGGTCACATGTGAGGCATTGCCGTACTCGGGAGAAATTGGGGCACAGATTTTGGGGTGCTTTGTCTCCTTCATTCCTTGTGAAAATGAAAAATTTTGAGCCAGAACTGCATTTTTGTGTAAAAAATGTAATTTTGCATTTGCACAGCCCAGTTGTATCAAAATTGGTGAAACCCCTGGGGGTTTGAAATGTACACTATACCCCTAGATGAATTCCCTGAGGGGTGTAGTTTGCAAAATGGGGTCACTTGTGGGGGGTTCCACTGTATTGGTGCTTGGGGGGTCTTGCTAATGCGACATAGCACCCACCAAAATTCCACCAGAATCTGAGCTGCAAAATCCAAAAATCACTCCTTCCCTTCTGAGTCCTGCCATGCACCCAAATGGTATTTTTTGGTCACATGTGAGGCATTGCCGTACTCGGGAGAAATTGGGGCACAGATTTTGGGGTGCTTTTTCTCCTTCATACCTTCTGAAAATGAAAAATTTTGAGCCAGAATTGCATTTTTGTGTAAAAAAATTTAATTTTTCATTTTCACTGCCCAGTTGTATCAAAATTGGTGAAACCCCTGGGGGTTTGAAATGTACACTATACCCCTAGATGAATTCCCTGAGGGGTGTAGTTTGCAAAATGGGGTCACTTGTGGGGGGGTTCCACTGTATTGGTGCTTGGGGGGTCTTGGTAATGCGACATAGCACCCACCAAAATTCCACCAGAATCTGAGCTGCAAAATCCAAAAATCACTCCTTCCCTTCTGAGTCCTGCCATGCACCCAAATGGTATTTTTTGGTCACATGTGAGGCATTGCCGTACTCGGGAGAAATTGGGGCACAGATTTTGGGGTGCTTTGTCTCCTTCATTCCTTGTGAAAATGAAAAATTTTGAGCCAGAACTGCATTTTTGTGTAAAAAATGTAATTTTGCATTTGCACAGCCCAGTTGTATCAAAATTGGTGAAACCCCTGGGGGTTTGAAATGTACACTATACCCCTAGATGAATTCCCTGAGGGGTGTAGTTTGCAAAATGGGGTCACTTGTGGGGGGTTCCACTGTATTGGTGCTTGGGGGGTCTTGCTAATGCGACATAGCACCCACCAAAATTCCACCAGAATCTGAGCTGCAAAATCCAAAAATCACTCCTTCCCTTCTGAGTCCTGCCATGCACCCAAATGGTATTTTTTGGTCACATGTGAGGCATTGCCGTACTCGGGAGAAATTGGGGCACAGATTTTGGGGTGCTTTTTCTCCTTCATACCTTCTGAAAATGAAAAATGTTGAGCCAGAACTGCATTTTTGTGTAAAAAAAATGTAATTTTTCATTTTCACTGCCCAGTTGTATCAAAATTGGTGAAACCCCTGGGGGTTTGAAATGTACACTATACCCCTAGATGAATTCCCTGAGGGGTGTAGTTTGCAAAATGGGGTCACTTGTGGGGGGATTCCACTGTATTGGTGCTTGGGGGGTCTTGCTAATGCAACATAGCACCCACCAACATTCCACCAGAATCTGAGCTGCAAAATCCAAAAATCACTCCTTCCTTTCTGAGTCCTGCCATGCACCCAAATGGTATTTTTTGGTCACATGTGAGGCATTGCCGTACTCGGGAGAAATTGGGGCACAGATTTTGGGGTGCTTTTTCTCCTTCATACCTTCTGAAAATGAAAAATTTTGAGCCAGAACTGCATTTTTGTGTAAAAAAATGTAATTTTTCATTTTCACTGCCCAGTTGTATCAAAATTGGTGAAACCCCTGGGGGTTTGAAATGTACACTATACCCCTAGATGAATTCCCTGAGGGGTGTAGTTTGCAAAATGGGGTCACTTGTGGGGGGATTCCACTGTATTGGTGCTTGGGGGGTCTTGCTAATGCAACATAGCACCCACCAACATTCCACCAGAATCTGAGCTGCAAAATCCAAAAATCACTCCTTCCTTTCTGAGTCCTGCCATGCACCCAAATGGTATTTTTTGGTCACATGTGAGGCATTGCCGTACTCGGGAGAAATTGGGGCACAGATTTTGGGGTGCTTTTTCTCCATCATACCTTCTGAAAATGAAAAATTTTGAGCCAGAACTGCATTTTTGTGTAAAAAATTTAATTTTTCATTTTCACTGCCCAGTTGTACCACAATTGGTGAAACCCATGGGGGTTTGAAATGTACACTATACCCCTAGATGAATTCCCTGAGGGGTGTAGTTTGCAAAATGGGGTCACTTGTGGGGGGGTTCCTAAATTTTAGCATCTTATGGTGCCTATAAACCTACATGGTGCCTAAAAAATAATCTCATAAAAAGGAGGCTCCAAAATCAAGTAGGTGCTCCTTCTATTATGAAGCCTGTGGTTTGGTCAACGTGCACACTAGGGCCACATATAGGATATTTATGAAAACAAAAGAATTGGGGGAATCAATTTTTAGTCACATTTCTCTAGTAAAATGTACTGTGTTCCTTAGAAAAATGTATTAAAATTGCAAATCTGCAAAAAAAATGAAATTTTGAAATTTCACCTACACTTTGTTTTAATTAAAGGGTTAACAAACTTCCAAAATGCTGTTTTGAATACTGTGAGGGGTGCAGTTTTTGAAATGGTATCATTTATGGGGGTGTCTCACATACAAGTCCCTCAAAGTCACATCAGAACTGAACTGGTCCCTAAAAAAATCAGTGTTTGAAATTTTCTTGAAAATTTGAGAATTTGCTATTCATATTGTAAGCCTCCTAGTGTCCAAAAAAATTAAAAGGAAGTTGAAATAATGATGGAAACATAAAGTAGACATATGGTCTATGTTAGTTATTAACTATTTTGAGTGGTATGATTATTTGTCTCACAAGCAGAAAATTTAACATTTTGCAAATTGCTAAATTTTCCATTTTTTTACGACATTTTGGTATTTTTCACAAAAAAACACAGACTGTATCGACCCAAATTTACCACTAATTTGAAGTACAATGTGTCACGAAAAAACAATCTCAAAATCACTGGGATAAGTAAAAGCAAAAAAAAGTTATCCCCACTTAAGTGATACATGTCAGATTTGAAAAAAAGGGCTCTGTCAGGAACGCAAAAACTGGCTCTGTCAGGAAGGGGTTAATTAAATATTACTAATTAGCTGAGGTACCTGGCATTGCCCGGGTTTGGTTGTGTAATTAGCATTAATTTAACTTCATCCTTCTTTTGTTTTAAGCTTAACCGCTCACCATGCCCATGGTGTGACCGGCATACATCTGCCTGTGGTGATCTCCTGCATCTGAGCACAGTTTTTACTTCTTAAACTCCATATTGTTTACCCTCTTTATGTTATGCAACTCCATATCTTGCCTCCCTGACCCACTTTGTAGTGGCCAGACCCCTTTTTGGGCCCGTGGCGGTGTCGGGAATGTGAGTGTAGCTGTGAACCAAATGTAGACCCAATGAATGTCCTCTACCCCCTCTATGTTATGCAACTTTGCCATATGTTGCATCCCTGGCACACATTGTTTAGTGGCCGGACCCCTTTTTGGGCCCCCCGACGGGGTCAGGATTGGGGGTCTAAGTGTCCGAGAACCTAATCTGGACCCGATCGATGTCCTCTAACCCCTCTATGTTATGCAACTTTGCCATATCTTGATTTCCTGACCCACTTTGTGTAGTGGGCGGACCCCTTTTTGGGGCCCTGGGACCCCACAGTATTTTTTTCCAGATTGTAAATCATGTTTGGTGTAAATTGCTCCAGACATTCCAAAGTTATGCTGGATATTTTGCTTCCCTGACCTACTTTGTGTAGTGGCTGGACCCCTTTTTGGGCCCCTGGGACCCCAGAGTTATGCTGGAACATACACACATGTATACAGACATACATCCATTTTATATATAGATAGATTGCGTGCAGGAAGAAACTAATGTGTGTGCAAACAGTGCGATTTGAACTATTGATTATGACTATATAGTCAAAAAAGATAGCAAGTTAGTGCAAATCACACCATGGGCAAAATGATCAAACTTCAAAAAGTGATAAAGTGGAGAGTTATAAATAACCAGACAATCAGCTCTTACCTGTCATTTCTCAAACCTAGCCTGTAACATGGCAGTTAGGAGCTGGCTGTTTATCACTCTCCATTTTATCACATTTTGAAGCTTGATACATCTGGCCCCATGTTTTGTTTGCCTCACCAATCATAATTCGAAAATAGAAATAGACAGTGCGGCACAGTCTATCTATACTATCTCAGAACGAGGGCCATGCTGCTCAATGCAGCATAGCCCCCACACCTGCCAGCGCATGTGCCAGCGCTGTGTTCTGAGCGAACTGTCAGGGCCATGTTCTCCACTGGCCCTGACCCCGGCGATTAACTTGATTTATCCAGCAAGCTGGATATTAATTGCCAGGGCGATAGCGATGCTATCACTATGCCCCTACACACTGAGCAATGTGGGGGCATTTTGTAAGCGATGTAGTAACATTGCTCAGACAATGGCCTTTCATCGCTACGTGCGTAGGCCCCATTAGAACACTGAATTATTCTTGATAGCGGCAAATACCATGTTGAAAGTATCCCAGTATTCACTGAAGAACATTTTCAGATCCACATATTTGCAGAATTGGCCCTTTCCTCAACCCCATTGAGCACCTTTGCCAAAGGTCCTTTGGGATGAACCGGAATAGATATTGCTAGACAAGCCTTATCTTGCAACATCAGTGTCTGACCTAATAAATGCTCTACAGAATGAATGGGCAAAAATTCCAACAAAAACACTCTTGTGGAAAGCCATCCAAGAGTGGAAGCTGTTGTAGCCAGCGGCGTAACTATAGCACCGCAGCCCCCGGGGGGGGGGCACTGTGCATGTGAGGGCGCCGGGGGCTGCGGTGCTATAGTTACACACACACACACACACCCCCCCCCAATCCCCCGCAGACTTACCTATCTCGCTGGTCCCGGCGGCTCCGTTCTACTGAGGACCACCACAAAATGGCCGCCCCCATATAGCATACTGTTCTCTGAAACTGTCTGCTGTATGGGGGCGGCCATTTTGTGGTGGTCCTCAGCTAAAGAACGGAGCCACCGGGACCAGCGCAATAGGTAAGGCTGCGGGCGATTTGGGGGGTTTGCATGGGCGGCGGGGTGGCAGGGGGGGTGCCTGGCGGGGCGGCGGCGGGGGGCGCCCCCCCCCTAACGGCGGAGGGTGCCCAAAACTTAGCTACGCCACTGGTTGTAGCTGCAAAAGGGGAACCTGTTCCATATGAAAGCATATGCATTTGAATACAATGTCATTATTGTCCCTGTGTTTGTAATGGAAAGGCATCCAATTATTTTTGTCCATATAGTGTTCCAGAAGGCACCGGAGCTGTATATACCTACGGTATCGGAAAGTGACGAATGGATCCATTTTCTGTTTATGTCCATATAGTGTAAAGATAATTTTATGATAAGAATGTTACATGTTATGAATAGACATGTTCTAGTTTAGCTTTCAGTTGCATATAAAGGTGCTTGGTAACATCTGTCTCTTTTAATTATTAATCTACATTATTCATTAAATGTTTGTTGCTAGGGGCTCCGGTTCTGCTGAGCAGCTATGTACCTTAGGTTAACTGTTCCCATGTATGGTAACTATGTTTATAATGGGTAGTATTCAATTTCAGCATTTATATTGTCATTCAGAATCAGATAACAAAATACAATTATTCAGTAAATATATTCAGTATATATGTATATATATATTGCTGCACAGAACAATATACATTAAATTAGAGTAAAATTGTGTATATACAAAGTACAAATGATGATAGATTATGGGGGATATGCAATATCCCACCACTATTCCCGACGGGGGAAATAGCGGCGGGGCCCTATTCAATGCTGTTTTCCCCGACAGCATTGAACAGGGATGTCGGCAGAACGTGCCTGACTTAACAAGCAGTCGGGCGCATTCTGCCGAGAACAGCCGTGACTTGTCAAGCTCCTGGCTGCAGCTTGACGATTTCCGTCTGCTTCTCGCAGCCCTCGGCAGGAGAGACATTGAATCCGGCCTGCTAAATCAGTGTCGAGCCGGCCGAGAATAGGACAGGGTCACGGCTGTGGGGCCAGCCCAACAATTGTGACCCTGCATTGAATATCCCCCTATATGTTTAACCTCCTGTAAGTACTATCTGCATAAATGGGGAGTTCTGATGCTGTCACTTCATGTTTCATTAGGAGCATATGTTTTATAAGCAATGATGTGCCTTTGAGTAGGCCTGTGAACTACTCTGCTGGAAGTTGCGGGAGACATGTGATTCTTCAGGTAGTCTCCCGTACTCCTGGAAGATCTCCTGCAACCCACCTTCTTCCTTGTAAAGTAGTCATTACCAAGAGATAATACAGTAGGGATGGCGATTGGTTATCGATGATATGTAATCATCGATGGTTTATGACTAATGTACAATAGTTTTACCATCGATGGGGTAGAACCAGATGGTTTTCAAACATCGATGGCACAGCATAACTGAATACATTCTTTTTTCCCCAAGGTGTCGGGACACAGAGCATAGCTCTGCCCCCAGCATTCTTTTTTGCCCTGCCCCCAGGTTCTGATTGGACCATGAGATGATATAGCATCGCTCAGCGCAGATCGCGCAGCACACAGCGCTGCATCAGCAATCTGTCACTACCCGTGTTCTCAATAGAGAGAACACAGGCGATAACTAGATTTATACTGCATGCAGTATAAATCTAGTCAGGCAATAGCAAAACGCGGGACCGCGCATCGCCGTCGCAGAGGGCCATACGGGATGCGGTCAATTTGCCGGCGGTCGGGATCCCGGCGTTCAGAATCCCGACACTGGAATCCCGACCACCGAAATCCCGAAACTTTCTCCCTCCGTGGGTGTCCATGATACTGTTACATATGCGCAGTTCACTGCTCTCAGCTGTTGACATTGGCACCAAAAAACACATCAAAAACTCACGTCCACCTTTTCATCTGTTGACCTTTTGCTTGTGCTGATCTTTTGTCACTGTCAACCATGTGCATGTCAACCTTTTGGTTTTGACCTAGATATTTTCAACCTAATAGGCCACACCTGTTTTTTACTTTGCTCCTTTACTGTAAATTGGTCCCTAATCATGTTTGAATGGAATTGCACAGCTGTAAGAAAATTCTAATTACACACACACACACACACACACCTGACATGCTGGCGATTTTGGTGGGTCTCCACTCTCTTGTCACCGTTTCCACTGCACTGTATTCCCTGTTTTTTCCCGGGTGGACACTATTTCCACTGACATGGAAAACCTGGGAAAGCAGGGTAGAGAGTTGGGACCGACGGCCAGGCAGCGAGTGGGCAGCATGGCCGTCAGTCCCCACAGCAGGGCAGCGGGAAGGGACCAGTAGGCAGGCAGCTTGCCAGGATCACAACACATTTGCCAGGATCACCAGGCAGGCAGCATGAGGCGCCTGCATAATGTATAATATAATAATGCGAATATACCGGGTACAAGCTGTTTCCGCTGCTCGTTACCTGAAAAAGATCCGCTAAAAAGCCTGCGTGTGACCAGGGTAAAAATCCTTCATCACCATTTCCACTGCCAAAAATCCCAGGTAGTTGTGCGTTCATGTGCAAAAAATCCAGGATTTTTATGTCAATGGAAAAGGGGTATTAGACACCAGGCTGTGACAAAATATCTACGAAGGCTAATCCAAAAAAAAGTGGGATTTTTCTTCTTAATTTCCATGTAAGCAAGGGGATTACATACATGCAGGGCTTAATTGCTAGGTTGTTCATGCAATATATGAAATGATGAACATGATTCAATAAAGGGGACATGACATTTTTCTGTGTTAGTGGACGCAAATATGCTCTACCTGGTATTATCAATATCAACCAATCATTAAGAATGATTATTTTGCCATGTCTTCTCAACGTGAATCCTAAAACATTGGCAGTAGGGTGGCCAATCCTGGGATCGTCTTCACTTCAGCAGCGGTGATGACATGACATCACATACGCCATGCCAGAAGAAGACGCTGGGACAAGCTTTTCTGTTGGAATTAGTGCTCAGGGCCATGGTTGAGGTGGAACTCAAGACTGACTATTGTATTTCCTTGACTTATCTTGGTTTCCCAAAGAAATTTTTTTTTTTTTTTTTGTAGTCAGAGGCAGAGTGTGAACGGACAGAACAAGATGCCTTAAAATTTGCTGTGGAGATGCAAGCAGAATACTGGTCTGTGTCAGCAAAAACAGGTAAAGATGGCTATTTCAACTATTAGTGGACCACTATTCATATGACTATTCATTTATTGAGTGGCACTAAACATAATGGTGTTTCTGTTCCCCAGGTGAAAATGTGAAGGATTTCTTCTTCCGTGTGGCCGCTGTGACTTTCGAACAGTCCATGAAAAGGGAGCTGGAGAAAAACAAACAGTGTGTAACTCAGATTGGAACTGGCAGTCTCATACGTACGTACTGTTCTGTATGTTTGACTATGCTCTTTATAGTGGGACGGATAAGGGGGTCTGTCTAAATTCACCAGGTATATAATGGAAGCTTTCTATTTGCCATCAGTGTAATAATTAAACTATGCATGTCTATGTGTTATCAAGTCATAACCCAGATTGCTAGTGCAGACTGATTCAAGTGAAGTGAAGGTATCTTGTAGGCATAGAACAGTCCTCTCATGTGATTAGTTTAAAGTGCCCACATATGAGCCAATCCTTTTGCTAAACTGCTTAGACAGTCGGGATCCTTACAGTCATTAGTCCAACATCAGAATCCCGGACTCTGACGGGGGCGTGTGATCCCGACTGTTGGGCATTTAACAGTTGGGATTCCGATGTCGGACTAATGACCGTCAGAATCTCGACTGTCAGAGCGGCATCTGGCAAACATACCAAGTAGCAAGCTTACTTTCCAGTTTGGCCAGACATATTAGAAAGAGCCAGCCATTTGGTAATTGGGCAAGGTTGGCATGTCACTTGAGTTCACACTGGGCACTGCTAGTGTGGGCAGAGGGACAAAAATTTGAAACAACATTAGTAATTTTACAACCAGATTTTTTTAATTCAAAGCCAAAATATAACATTTTTATAAAAATCTATTTCTGATAGTATCACATCCGATTTCCCTTTTACATGCGTTAAATTGCATGCAAATTATGGCACATTAAGTCGGATGTAAGCCCTCCCAGGGAGCTGCTAGGGGAGCTCAAGGGAAATCGGGTGTATGGGGGCCTTAAGTCCTTACACTACCCTACACTGTCCTGGTTTCAAACATTGGGTACCTCAAAATGATTGAAGTATTAACTAAGTAATCTGTGCTCAAGCTCGGATAGCCTTAAAACCTGGACTGTTCAATGTCAACATCTAAAAAGACTCTGTTAAAGCTAATCAACAATGCAGCAAAGGCGGTTTTACCTGCTTCCAAACTCTCCCGTCCATCAGCATATAGTGCCAAAATGCCCTTTTATATGTCCATGGATGCAGGGGTGCCACAATGTTGTCAGGTTAGGGTGGCAAGGTATAACTTAATTTTTATGCCCCTGAACCTCTGACTGTCGCCCCTCAGGGGCAGCTAAAATTAGCCAACGCCACCCACTTAGATGACAGTTAAATGTATCTATATATCTGTATTTATATGGATATGTCTATATGGAGGAAGGTGGGTGGGGGGGCGAAGGTGAAGCTGAGGGGGAAGAATGGAGGAACATATAAAGTGTGGAGTGAGTACAGTACAAGGATGGTCCAAGAGGAGGGGCCAACCCACAGCAACTAGCCTGTAAGGTCTGTAGCTGTCCCTGCTCTCCCTATATTGTATCTTATCATTAGTCCAAGCTCTTTCTATATTGTATCTTCTCATTAGTCCAAGCTCTCACTATTTTGTTTATTCTCATTGGTCCAAGCTCTCCCTATATTGTATCTTTGTATTGGTCCAAGCTCTCCCTATGTTGTATCTTCTCATTGGTCCAAGTTCTCCCTATATTGTGTCTTCTCATTAGTCCAAGCTCTCCCTATATTGTATCTCCTCATTAGTCCAAGCTCTACCTTATTGTATCTTCTTATTGGTCCAAGTTCTCCTTATATTGCATTTTCTCATTAGTTCAAACTCTCCCTAAATTGTATCTTCTTATTGGTCCAAGCACTCCCTATACTGTATCTTCTTATTGGTCCAAGCTATCTCTATATTGGATCTTCTTATTAGTCCAAGTTCTCCCTATATTGTGTCTTCTCATTAGTCCAAGCTCTCCCTATATTGTATCTTCTCATTAGTCCAAGCTCTACCTATATTGTATCTTCTTATTGGTCCAGGTTCTCCCTATATTGCATCTTCTCATTAGTCCAAACTCTCCCTATATTGTATCTTCTTATTGGTCCAAGCACTCCCTACATTGTATCTTCTTATTTGTCCAAGCTCTCTCTATATTGGATCTTCTTATTAGTCCAAGTTCTCCCTATATTGTGTCTTCTCATTAGTCCAAGCTCTCCCTACATTGTTTCTTCTTATTGGTCCAAGCTCTCCCTTTCTTGCATCTTCTCATTACTCCAAGCTCTCCCTATAATGTGTATTTTCATTTGTCTCTACTCTCCCTATATTGTTTCTTCTTATTAGTTCAAGCTCTCCCTATAGAGTATATCTCATTAGTCCCTACTCTCCCTATATCATATTGTATTTTCTCATTAGTCCATACTCTCCCTATAGTGTGTCTTGCATTAGTTCCTGCTATCCCTATACTGTATTTTCTTATTAGTTTCCCTCATTAGTCCATATTATGGCTTTCACTACAGTGTTTCCCCTCATCAGTTCCTGCGCTCCCTATAGTGTTTCCCTCATTAGTCATAGCCCTCTCTATAGTGTTCCTCTTCATTAGTTTCTGCGCCCGCTATCATGTGTCTCCTAATTATGCCCTGCTCTTCCTGTAGCGATTCCCTCATTAGTCCATATTATGGCTCTACCCACAGTGTTTCCCCTCATCAGTTACTGCTCTCCCTATAATGTGTATCCTCATTATGCCCTGCTCTTCCTATAGTATTTGCCCATTAGTTCATATTATGGCTCTCCCTACAGTGTTTCCCCTCATCAGTTCCTGCTCTCCCTATAGTGTTTCCCTCATTAGTCATTGCTCTCCCTACAGTGTTTCCCCTCATCAGTTCCTGCTCTCCCTATAGTGTTTCCCTCATTAGTCATGGCTCTCCCTATAGTGTTCCTCCTCATTAGTTACTGTGCTCCCTATAGCATTTCTCCTCAGTTCTTTCTCTTCCTATAGTATTTCTCCTTATTAGTTCTTGAGCTCCCTATGGTATGTACATCTGTTAATATATAGAACAGAGACATGTAGATGAATTGTATATTTTTCAGAAGCAGCTATATAGTGAATTGAACTCAGTCTCTGTATTCGGACCTACTGTACAATTATAGCTTCTTTATGCATATACATATATTGTCACCAGCTTAGGTTAACAATTGTTACATTAGATATTTGGTGTACATTCATTATTATATTTTGAAATAAAAGTTTTTTTTAGTCACTTTTACACAGTTATTGATCTTATAGGTTACTAGTTTGCTATTATGATGGTCTTCTCTGCTTATTGTTTCAGGGTGGCATGTGACATGCTGGGGAGGGGCTGAATGAATGTTTTATATAGTGGAAGCAGCAGGGCCTGCTGTGGGCGATGGTGGCACGTGTGCTTGCTAAATCTTATGTGCAGCCCAAAGCCGGGCTGGCAGGGGATAGCAGCGGGCGCACAATGCCGGTGACCAGAGAGCCGGGTGGAGGAAGCAGGGGAAGCCAGGCAGCCGGTGAACTTGCAAAAAAAAAAAAGCCCATGCAAATGAATGGGCAGTCACTGATTGGCTGAGACCTCTCTCAGCTAATCGCTGATTGTCTGAGAGAGGTCTCAGCCAATCAGTAGCTTCCCATTCATTTGTATGGGATTTTTTTTTTGTGCGCCTACGGCCCGACTTCCCCTTCCCGGCGCCATGGTCCACTCGCCGGCATCCGCTGCCACCCTGCTCCCTCCACCTACAGCTCCCCAGGAGTTGCATGTGATAAATCACATACAAAATTTCACACATGAAGTCGATAGTGACCCTTCCTGGGGAGCTGCTGGGACAATCAGCAATCTTGTCCTTAAAGGCCCCCATACACTATGCGATTTGGACACAATTTCACCCAAATCGAACCTGTAGACTTCCCGTGGAGTCGGGAGGTCGGACGGGCTGCACAGAAGATTTGCTAAATCTTCTGTGCAGCCCGGAGCCGTGCGGGGGACGGCAGCTGGCGGGGATGCCGGCTAATAGAAAGCCAGGGAGGGGAGGCTGCATAGGGAGCCGGGCAGGAGGAAGCTGTTGCGGTGATAGCAGGAGCAGGGCGCCAGGCAGGGAGAAGACGCTGGCTGCTGCCGGGCAGCGGGGGGAGCCAGATGTACTAAGCTTGAAAAGTGATCAAATAGAGAGTGATATATTAATGTGGCTAAAGTTTCAAAGTATTCTGTTCTAAGTGTTCCAGCAGACTAGACATGTTAATGATGTTCTTTTCTAACATACAATGACAAAACCTATTGTATTTCTGGATGTGTTACCATGTTTGATCTCAATGTACTGCTGAGATTACAGTGCTGTATTTTGTCATGATAATATCTGTATATCCTTACATGTTTGAAATGTCAGTAACAATTTAATTTTTCTTTGAAAAAACAAAATAAAGAATATATAACAAAAATAGAGAGTGATAAACCACCAGCCAATCAGTTGATAACTGTGTTTTGAAAAATGACTGGTTGGTTGGTGGTTTTTCACTCTACGTTTTATCACTTTTATGGCTTTGTACATCAGCCAAGCACGCACCTGTGTAGGGTAAATGCAATATATAAACCTGTTAAAGTTTATATACTTGTTTATTATTGGATCTGGTGGTATGTCAGCTGTAGTGGCTCCTTAACACCCATTTTATAGTCAGATATTTAACAATCCCAAACTGTAGTTAGTCCAAGGTTATAGCTATAGGGACACTTTATTGTTGAGAAAATATAATGATCTATTACAAATAAAAACATAGTCACTATTTTGTTACATATTATGGGCCAAAACTGCATTTCAATCAGTGGACAAAGTTGTACCCACACCCACGGCTTCTCCCTAGAATAAAACCGCCAATGTATGTGACAGTATAGGATAAAGAGCGATATAGTCATTAGGCGACAATAACAATGTTGATATTTACAGTGCTGACACCACAATGTTATGATGTCGACATTGATAATATTTTGATAGGCAATGTGTCAACAATGTTGATATGTTATCATTAGGGTTAGCTAAACGGGAAACTAAGGGAAAGCTAAGGTTAGGAACTAAGTGGAGAGTAGTCTGTGTGTGGAGAAAGGGGGGGGGGTAGCCATAGGCACTAGAAGGAGGTTAGGGATTGGGGTTAGTGGGGCTGTTCAACCCAGAACATTTGCACATTAGCTTACTTTGCCGGAACATTAGATTACTCTGTCACATGACAGCTAGGACCTGAAAACTGCGGTCAAGGGCAAGTGACTGCATGACTGCCAGGGACGAAAAGTCAGCATTTTCTTATGTCGTTATTTAGTCAGTATCTACATGATAAATGTCAACATGGTCAATGTTGACAATATGACATTGTTGACATATCCTACCTATTTCTTTAGAGGAAACTTATCACTTTAGTATTGTAATGCAGGGTATAGCTATAGTGTTATGTTCATATATTTTAACATATGAAATGTGTATGTTTATACTTACTATAATATCTTCTGTTGTTTCAGAACTTGATGGGACTTCTTCTGAGAAAAAGGAAAATGATTCCCAGAATAATGTGAACTGCTGTTAGATTCTGGTAGATACCTTTGCAGGCCTTATTTCCATAAGAGCACGGGTGTTACACCCACAGTGTTTGGGTTCTTGAGTTCCCTGGAAACTAAACTGGAAAGAACATCTTATGGCCTGAACATCTAGTGGTAATAACACAGCACCTCGGTGAGCCCAGATGCACAGATACCTGTTCTGCCCACAACATGCCACTAAGAAGATCTTCTCATTGTGGAGAAAAATATAGGGACATCATCAAACGTTGTATAGCAATAAATAACAAATATGCCTTATATGTAATTGAACATTCCAGCCATTCATTTCATTTCCATTACATAAGCATGTGCATTTTCTTATTCTCATACATTTTATAATCATGAATTTAAGTTTTTAAGTTAATGTTGATTTTTTTGATCTTTTGCTCACTGCCATCTGTCTGCTCCATTATACTGTATATTGGCTGTTGGCAGGATGTCAAGCTGCTTGTGCCATGTAGACTTTGATGTTTACTGGTATTCTATTATGTATAAATCCATGTTATGTCACAGTTGAAACCCCTGTCTGACCACCACTCAGTGGCATTGATAACATTAAATGAGTGCTTTTGATGCTGATAAAAAAACACTCATGGCCGTCTATATGTAAATCATGCAGTCTAATCAAGGTCAGGGCTGTTCAGCTGGTGGCCTGCTGTGGACCACATGTGGAGCTCTAAACCTTTTTTGTGGTGCTCAGGTTTTCTGAAAGCTCTTTGAGTATGTTGGACGGCGTACATTTTTGAATGGTATTTAGACCACAACCTCAGAGTTATAACTACAAAAATGTATACAATTGACAGTATATTTTCGTTTACGCTGTACTATATTTGAAATATAAGTATTCTACCTGCCTTACTTACACAGATTTATGGAATTATTGTTTTACTACTTCAGAGACTTGTTAATGTAACATTTCCAAAGACATTCTTGCAATAAAAAAAAAAAAAAAATGATGTAAAGAAACAAATTGTGCATTATTTTCTAAGCAAATGAATACAGGTTGAGTATCCCTTGTCCAGATATCCATTATCTGAATTTTTCTGAAAACCATAGTTTCCAGAATGTACTTACTGGAGACATGATATGTAACTGGCACTACTGTGGACATGATATGTAACTAGCATTACTAGGGACATGATATGTAACTGGCACTACTAAAAGCACTACTGGGGACATCTGTAAAGCACTACTGGGGACATGATATGTATCCTCGACTACTGGGGGCATGATATGTAACTGGCACTACTGGGCACATCTGTAACAGCACTACTGGGGACATTATAATGTAACTGGCACTACTGGGCACATCTGTAACAGCACTACTGGGGACATGATATGTAACTGGCACTACTGGGCACATCTGTAACAGCACTACTGGGGACATTATAATGTAACTGGCACTACTGGGGACATCTGTAACTGGCACTACTGGGGACATGATATGTAACTGACACTACTGGGGACATCTGTAACAGCACTACTGAGGAGAAGATATGTAACTAGCACTACTGGGGACATCTGTAACAGCACTACTGAGGGCATGATATGTAACTGGCACTACTGGGGACATATGTGACAGCACTACTGGGGACATGATATGTAACTGGCACTACTGGGGACATGATATGTAACTGGCACTAAATATGCCCAAGAAAATGATTGCTTGGCATTCTAATTCAGTGTCTGAGGTAGAACACAAACTTTTCAGGTTTTAAACCTTGGGCCTAATTCAGATTCATTCGGAACTGGGAGTCTCCATGAAAACACTGGGCGTTCCCATATGTAGGCGAGTGGGCTGATGCCTGCCAAGGCAGGCTGGCTGACGTCACAGGATGTCAGTCGCCCAGCCCCTCGTTGTCCAGGCACACGCAAATAGTAGTCAGCGACCATCAAATGATTTTTCCTGCAGCGGAGGCATGCGAGCGGATTTTTTCTTGTTACACATCCCCTCGCATGTTACTGAGGGGAATCGGCGGTGGCAGGGGGTGGGTGTTCGAAGGGGCGGTCTCAGGCGCTCAGTAAACTCTGATGTTTACAGCTTACCGTGCAAACCTGAATCAATCCCCTTGTTTCATGCTCAAATAAAATATACTGTATGTGAGTGTATTTCATGTGTTTGATGCGTTTATACAGCATAAATGCAAGATACCTCAAAATACCTTATTGAAATCGAAAAATATTCTGAAATACAGAATAATCCATTATCCAAAATGCTTCTGGTCCCAAGTGTTTTGGATAAAAGATACTTAACCTTTATTTTTTTTTTGAAAATATGTTTATTCAGAGCCATTGCATATAAAAGGTAAACATTTTACAATAAACAATGAACAGTAAACATTCTGTAGTACACACCTTCTTGAGCATAGCAGACACAATGTTAGCAGGTTCATGTTACACAGTAACAAGGACTTATTATCTGTGATAATAGTATACACTAAATCTCCTTAGTCCTTTTGTAATCTATATCATGCGTGCCAATTGAGATTCTGCTGGCCATCGGTGTAAATAAGAGTGTTGCGTCTGCACATATATTCAGAGTTAACTAGGCCCATCATTTTCTATATAATATAAAAAGGGGGGGGGGGGGGGTGGAGGTTATCATATGATGGCGTAAATATGGAACATGTGGTCAGGGAGGGGAGGAGGGGGGGGGGGGGGAGGTACCTTATTGGATTTCTGCTCTGCAGCTCATTGTACAAACTTGATACATTCATACAACTACAGTGTTCCTACCTGTCTCAAGTATCTTATAAATATTTTGTCTTAATTCTGGGTCGCGACTCTCTATGAATGGTGTCCAGACAGCATAGAAGCGTGAAGAGGGTGAGTTTGTGTTTCGAAGGATGTCATATCGGTCGTAATACATATATTTTAAGAGGAGAGTTTCGACCTCAGTTACAGTGGGTACATGAGGGGTTATCCAGGCATTTAATATAACTTTTTTGGCTACCGTTACTATAAGTGTCAGGATGGGGATTAGGTATAGCTGGGAAGGGGGGAGCGACCATGGGTCAAAATTTGCAAAAAGAAGCGGGATCGGGTGGAGTGAAACTTTGGTCTGGAAGTTTCTATTTATAAAATATATTAGTTTAAACCAAAATTTCTTTATACACCTACAATTCCAAAAGTTATGGAGGTAATTTGCTAACTGGTGTTTGCATTTAGGGCATTTCCCCGATTCCTCTGGTACATAATGGCTGCGTTGTTGTTGGGTGATATAAGCTCTGTGGAGAGTTTTAATATGTACCTCCTGGAGAATTGAGGCTTTCAGTATACGTATGGTGGAATGATAATATTTATAGAGGAGTGTTTTGTCTTCTGATAGTTGAATATCTTGCGACCATTTATGCGTTATCTTTTCCCACACAACCTCCGCCGGCATTTCCGCCAGTGCTTGATATAGAAATTTGGTTTTGTATTTACCTTTTTGGAGTTTCATAATTACAAATTTTAGCCATGGTGGTGTAAGGCTCTGGGTGTTCATATTGGGAAGTGATCTGGCATAGTGCAGTAGTTGATATATAGCGAAGTAGCAATTTGCGGGGAGACCGAACCCATCTTGAAGCTCCGAGGTCGCCAACATTCTGCCTCCGGGGTCGAATACCTGTGAAATAGCTTTGAGGCCCTTGTTTCGTAGACGGTGGAAGATCGAGCTATCCACACCTGGTGAGAACATCGGATTTCCCCAAATGGGAAGCCAGTGTGATACTCGAGGGTCGTGGCCCAGAGCAGTGGAGACCGCCCACCATGCTGTGTGGACGTCTTTAAAAAGAGGGTTTTTGTAAATGTGTGTTGGTATGTGAGTCTTAGGTGTGTGTAGGAGAGCGGCTGGGGAGTAAGGGGCGAACATAGCGCTGTCCACGTGGAAGTCCGAGTAGTCACTTTTCTCTAGTAGCCAACCCAGAGCAAATCTACACAGGAGTGATCTCGAGTATTGCTTTAGGTTTGGGATATTGAGGCCTCCCAGATCTTTAGGGAGGTGTAACTTGTGTAGTGCGATTTTTGGCTTTTTGCCACTCCAGAGGAATTGTGATATCAGGGAATTGATTTTAAGGATATCTTTATTGTTTATCGGGATAGGGAGCATTTGCATTACGTACATCAGTTTGGGCAAAATCATGGATTTTATAACTTCTGTCCTGCCTAGTAGCGACAGAGGCAAGTCTTTCCACGTGGACAGTGACTTGGTTATGTTTTGAATGATGGGGTCATAGTTGCTGGGATATAGTTGGTCAATTGTTACTGGTATGTATATGCCTAGATATTTTATCTGGGTTTTTTGAATCTTTATGCTGCGAAGATTTGGGTCATCTGGAAAAGAGGGGGGTGTTCCTCTCAGGGTCATCAACTCTGATTTGTGAATGTTAATTTTATAACCTGAGAAAGTGCCGAATTGTTGGATAATATTGTAGGCTTCGGGAAGTGAATGTTGTGGGGCAGTGAGAAATAGAAGCATATCATCTGCGAACAGGGATACTCTGAGGTCTACAGATCCAATTTGTATTCCCTGAAACTTCGGGGACTGTCGGAGGGCAATCGCCAGGGGTTCCAGGGCTAGGGCAAACAACAGGGGCGACAAGGGGCACCCCTGCCTGGTGCCTCTTAAAATGGGGAACGGATCTGAAAGGATTCCATTGCAGTGTATCCTGGATGCAGAGTTGCTATATAGAGTGTTTAGTATGGAGATAAATTTTTCGGGGAATGAGAATTTACGCAAAGTGGTATATAGATGATCCCAGTGGACCATGTCGAAAGCCTTTTCCGCATCCAGCGACAGTATCGCCAGCGCGGGGCCCGACACGGCCCACTGGGACTGCTGCAGTACCGACAGTACCCTCCTGATATTTGTTACCGGATTGCGTCCCATAACAAATCCAGTTTGGTCTTTGTGTACAAGGGTAGGTAACATTGGTTTTAGCCGCTCGGCCAGGATCTTAGTTAGGATTTTGTAATCCATGTCTAGCAGGGATATAGGTCTGTAGGAGCCTGGGTCTGATAAATCACGGCCCGGTTTGGGGAGAACCTTAATTGTGGCTGTATTAAAGTAGAGAGGGGCTTGGTCTGAGTGGAGAATAGAGTTATACATGTCCATTAGTATGGGGGCGATTTGTGGTGCAAGGAGCTTGAAATATTCAGACGTCAAGCCGTCTGGGCCCGGGGCTTTTCCGGGTTTGAGACCTGCTATAGCGTCTAGTACTTCGTCTAATGAAAAATCTTTACAAAGAGAATCGGCCATAGGTGTCGTCAAGTGTGGTGTCGGAAGATTTTCCCAGAATTGTGTGGCTTCACAATCATCAGAGGCGGGGGCCGAATATAGTGATTTATAATAGGCATTTAAGGTGTTGGCAATTTGCGCATTAGTGGAGGTTATGGTGCCATCTTGACATTTCAGAGGATGGATTGTGGAGGGGGAGTTATATCCTTTGAGTAGATTTGATAACAATCTGCTAGATTTATTGCCATACTTGTGAAATTTAGCGTTGGAGGCAAATGTGTAAAGAGCTTCAGATTTTATAAAAAGACCCTCAAATGTGGCTTTGGCCTGGGTGTAGTTAAGTTTGGTGGCTGGGGTGGGAGAGGATTTATATCCCAAGAAAGCGGTCGTGAGGTCTGCTTGGGCTTGGGCAAAAGCTAGGGCTATCGTTTTACGTTGGTGAGAAGTGTGTGCGATTATAGCTCCTCTGATTGCAGCTTTGGAAGCCTGCCAGAATAGAGCAGGGTTAGTACGGGCCGTTTCTTTGTTGTTTTGTGTATATTCTTCCCATGCTTTTAGGACCACTGCTTTTAAGGAGTCGGATGTAGTGATAGATGAGGGGCATCTCCATGATATGAATGAGCTTTTTTCTGGTGATACTTTTAGGGAAATCCAGATCACCGCATGATCGGATAGTGAGATTGGTTCTATATGAGACATGAGGATTTTGGGGAAAAGATCCGTAGAAGTAAGTATGTAATCTATCCTGGAGAGTGTGCTGGTGGCTGAGGAAAGACACGTGTAGTCACGGTCAGTGGGATGGAAGATCCGCCATATATCCTGTAGATGTAGTTGAGCTGCTAGGGCCGGGACACCTAAACTAGGGAGCTTTCTTGATGTAGGGAATTGTTTGTCTAATTCTGGGTGGGAAATTAAATTGAGGTCTCCACAGAGGATGATTGGGAGGTGCATGTGTGGGTTGAGTTGTTTAATGATAGTCTGGAAGAACGTTTTTGTATAGGCATTAGGGGCATAGGCGTTAAGGAGGATGTATTGTGTTTGTGCGATAGTGAGGCGTGTTAGAGTATATCTACCCTCTGGGTCGGAGTATAAGGTGTCAGCTGTCAGCGGAGTGCGTCTCTTGCTCAGGACCACGACCCCCCGGGCCTTGGTGTTAAAGGATGCAGAGGAATGCACCTGCCACTGGAGAGCGTTAAGTTTGGCGACCTCGGTAGGCATCAGATGAGTTTCCTGCAAACACACAATGTCAAGGTTTAATTTATTTAAATACATTAGAATCTTTTTGCGTTTTTGTGGGGAATTGATGCCACCCACATTCCAGCTACCCAATGTTAACGTGGTCATCTAGGTAAAAGGTAGGGGGAAGGAGACAATGATGTACAAAGCATAAGTTGAATTATATTTGTGAAACACAGTATCTGCATATTGGTACCTTGTTGGGGGAGAGGAGAGGGAGGGTGGAGGGGGGGAAACTGAAGTAAAATTGAAGTGAAGACTTCCAAACATAAATATAACAAAACATTTCGTCATCGATATTTTCCTCATCGATGAGATGTGGCGCTCCTTAACCTCGGAGCCCATAGTTGAACGGAACAGTAGAGGTATCTAGACCTCAAATTAACTAACTGTCGCCCGCCAGGCGATACTAGAGAGTGGGAAAATGCAATAACAGGGGGAGGATGGGGGGGGGGGGAGGGGTGAGTAGAGAAAATGGCAAAAGGGGAGAGAGAGGGGCATTCACATAGTATTGCAAATTTCAAAAGCATATTGGCATAAACCTAAGTGTTAGTCTGCAAAAACCCATATAATTGGTTTAGTTCAAGTGAGGAAGGGTGGGGGGGAGGGAGAGAGTATGGAGGGGGGAGTTGAGTAGTGAAGTAATAACAGGTGAAAAAAGGGGGGGGGGGGGGGGGGGGAGAGGTACAGTGATGAAAAATTGATTGTCCAGCCTATACCTTTTACAGTGGGTAAGGACAGTACGGAGTTTGGACAAGAGGAAAGGTATAAGGTGGGGGAGGAGGCTAGAGCCTCGGTGGCTGAGAATTAAGTATGTTATTCCAGGAAAATATTATCTATCTACATTTGCTGAACTGGTCCTGCCAACATTCAGCAAATGAAACAAGAGTTATTAAACTATTTTCCGTAATATATTTTTGTACCAGTGTGGAATAAGCTGCTAGACCAGCGTCTTGCCGCTTAATTATCTGCTGCCCAGTCTGTTTGTTGGTCTGCAGGAGGAGCGGCTTCATCCAGGTAGGCATCGGCGTCCAGATGGGAGAGAAAGTCTTTAAATGAGTTTCCCTCATAAATGCGTAGTCGTGCAGGATACAACATGGCGAACTTTATCCCATCCCGGATGAGTCTAGAGCAGGTGGGGGCGAAGTCTCTCCTAGCTTTAGAAAGTTCGGCAGAGTAATCCTGGAAAACAAGTATTTTATGGCCTTGCCACGTAATGTCTCTGATTTTGCGAGAGGATGACCATATGAGTTCCTTATGTAGGAAGTTTAAAGTCTTGAATATTACAGCGCGGGGTCTGGCGCCTTCTTGTGGCCGTTGAGAGCCCAGTCTGTGTGCGCGTTCGATGATTAGATCGTTACACCTGTCTGTAATATGCAAGAGTTCTGGTAAAGTGATTCTAATAAAGTCAAAGAGATCTTGCCCTTTTACCGATTCAGGAATGCCTATCAGCCGTAGGTTACATCTCCTGGACCTGTTTTCAAGGTCCTGAACCTTGTTATGGAGGAAGTTTATTTCCTTGTTTGCAGATTTAAGAGATGATTTCAAGTCAGTGATATCAGCAAAGTTTGCGCCTACTGTTTGCTCCGTGGAAATTGCTTTCTGTTGGAGCTGATCTATTCTTCTGCCAAGATCGTCAGTCTGAGCCTTCAGCAGAGGACCTATGGCTGTCCTGATGGCCATAATCATGTCCCCATATGTGACTGGGGAATCGGGGGAAGGCAGGGTCTGGAGCGGCTGCGGGCACTCACTGTGGGAAGCGCTCTGGTCATTTTGGTGAGAGGAGCGTGGGGGGGGAGTGGGACCCCTTGAGTCTGGGGCAGGTGAGGATGGTGCAGCTCGGCGGGAGCTGGCGTCTTGCGCCATTTTCGGACCCGGTGTTTGGCGGTCCTTGTCTTTCCTGCGTGTTTGGTTGTTCGGCATAGCGTTGTAATAGCGCTTCATACAATGGGGTGTAGGTAGGGGGAGGTGGGTTAGTGGCGGGCGGCAGTTATGAAGGCAGAAAGCCGTGTATATTAGGTTTTCGGGCTGCCGGGTATTGGAGCTAAAACCCCCTGTTACTGCTGCATCAGGGGGTGGGACCGGGAGTCCTCACTCATATAAATTTATAGAGTTGCTGAGCCTGATGTCAGGTAGTTTAGAGGTAGGATAAGGTATATTGCAGGGTAAATATAGACATCACTGAGCTTTGGTGGGGGGTGGTGGATGGTGGTAGTTTCCACCTGTGGCTATAGACCTGGGGGGAGAGTAGGATGTTTAGTAACCAGCGTGCAGCTTCTGAGCCTCTGTGTCTGACTGCCTACAGCAGTGTAAAAAGTCAAAATAGTATAGTTCTTATGGGGAGAGAGCACACAGTCCCCTCCAGATGAAGCAGATCAATAATAAAGGCATATGAGGCTTATTCACAACTTGGGGGGCAAAAATAGATAGCCCAGGGTGTCTGCTGTGTTTGTGCTGCGTTTTTAAAATGGCGGCCGGATCCTGGGAGCAGGGAGGCTTAGAAGCCCAGTTTCGTGCCCACACTCTACCCTGGAGGGAGGGTTGCCGCTGAGGCGGCCTCCGGAGGTGTTGGGAGATGTGCTGATGTGTGTGGGTACCTGTAGCGGGCGTAGAAGCCCGCGATCGCGTCCGCGGCGTTCGCGTCTCGGCCTGCTCCCAAAATTTAGGCCCCGGCTTCACCGGCCGCTCCGTCTGAGTAGGCCGCAACCCGCAAAGACGCTTAGAAGCGTCCTCCGGCTCCGCTGCTCTACCCGGCGGGCGTCCCCGGTATCTGGGCGCTTGGTGAGGTGATCTGAGGGCTCTGCAGAGGGGTCTAGGCACCTGTAGAAGTTATTTTTCTGGTGCTTTTGTCCGGAGCTCTCAGGCACTGCGTCTGGTCCTGGTCCCGGTCAGGCCACGCCCCCCTCTTAACCTTTATTAAGCTTTCATAACCAGCCACCTAAACATAGGTATTAGTTGGAGGTCATGTGTTATATGACCTTTCTGTGTGAGTCATTGGGGGTTATTTTGGTTCACTCTTTCTGACAAATTCCTTCTTAGATGGACAAAATCATGTGCACTGCAGGTGGGGTAGATGTAACTTGTGCAGAGAGAGTTAGATATGGGTGGGGTTTTTCATTAAAGTGTGATCTATATTACAGTTTAAAAATAAACCAGCCAGTATTTACCCTGCACATAAACAAAATAAAGATGTCGGGCATTGTACTGAGTTGTGTATCCTAGTGTGCTTCAGAAGTTGAACTGAAGCATGATGGGATGCAGAAGGGAGGAGCCTGCA
Source organism: Crinia signifera (assembly GCF_055691185.1). Classification (NCBI taxonomy): domain Eukaryota; kingdom Metazoa; phylum Chordata; class Amphibia; order Anura; family Myobatrachidae; genus Crinia; species Crinia signifera. The sequence goes on from NC_139217.1 coordinate 352,455,566, forward strand.
TCCAGAAGATTTCAGCATAGGTGCCTTGGCTTCTGCGGACCCTCCTACATCCCAAGGTTAGCTGTGTCACCGGGATGGAGTCAGAGAAAGGGGTATGAACGGTAAAGCTGGGTACACATATATACAATCGTCTGACCATTCTTCCGTTCTGAGACGAACGGCCGTTCGATTGTATAGGTTTGTACGCTGTCCGATTCCTTCTGTACGATCGATAAACGGACAAAAACGGTCTTGTCCATCCATTCTCGGTTGGTCAAAGGTTCAGTGCTGTTTATTATTCATCCGACCGGACGGGCCCATATCGGAACAAAAGTGCAGTGTGTACGCACGCTCGATCGATATGCTGACCGATTATAGTGCCAAAATTGGAACGTCCATAGCTGCATAATCTCTCCTACAGCATGTAAACAAGAAGCGTTCACCTCCAGAGGCCAGAAATACGGCAAACTGCTATATAGACGGCTGACTAATTTAGACATGTACCCCGTCTATATAGCAGTTTGCCCTAGTCACCCTGCCGGCTGACTAATTTAGACATGTACCCCGTCTATATAGCAGTTTGCCCTAGTCACCCTGCCGGCTGACTAATTTAGACATGTACCCCGTCTATATAGCAGTTTGCCCTAGTCACCCTGCTGGCTGACTAATTTAGACATGTACCCCGTCTATATAGCAGTTTGCCCTAGTCACCCTGCTGGCTGACTAATTTAGACATGTACCCCGTCTATATAGCAGTTTGCCCTAGTCACCCTGCCGGCTGACTAATTTAGACGCGTATCCCGTCTATATAGCAGTTTGCCCTAGTCACCCTGCCGGCTGACTAATTTAGACATGTACCCCGTCTATATAGCAGTTTGCCCTAGTCACCCTGCCAGCTGACTAATTTAGATGCGTACCCCGTCTATATAGTGGTTTGCTATAAGTATGCCCATTATGATAATTTTGTTTATATATGACGTGTCAATAGCCCAAATCGAGAGAGTGTGTACGGTGGTACAATCTTTTTCTTGCGACTGTTTGGATGGGACTAGATCAGACATTGCAATTGTACAGGTGTGTACACGTGTATCGGCTGGTGTTTGTGGATGGTCGGTCGCGTGGATGGTCGGTCGAACGCTCGCAAGAAAACAGGGATTGTATAGATGTGTACGCAGCTTAAGTTCTTACAAAAATCCCCTTATCAAGAAAACATTTACAAGTGCTACAGCTATGGTGTTCAAGACAGATTGCAGTGATGTTGTGGATCTCAACATATTGATGGTCAGAGACAAGGCTAATGCTTGCCCTCAGGCCACCAAGCCTAAATTATTTGCAAGCATTTTTATGGTTAGCATCCAGACTGCATAGGTCTCTTTCACAGGAAGGCCATAAACTTCATTTCTTACAAGATTACTCAAGTATCTTGGGCTCCAAGCACTTTTACAGCCATCTGTGCTCAATTTCACAAAAAGAAAACTGCAAGTTTACGCTCTGTTATCCATCTAGAATTAACTTGTTTATTAATGGCTCGCCTAAATGCTTTACAACCCCTAATGATGTTTCTGGGTGTCTCTGGAAACAAACTTTCTGATATGAATCTGTCCTGTATTCTAGATTTCCAGATTATTACTGTTATAGACCTTCTGTTGCCTTATGTCTTCATTGTATGGTTTAGGCCTTGAGCTATACTCACTGATTGTTATGGTTTCTGTACTACAGGGTTGCCGACTTTCTTATTCTCTCCGGTAGAAGCCCGGAGAGGAGAGTTTCAGTAGCCGCTCAGGGGGCGGGGCTTAAGCGTGACATCACTAAGCCCCGCCCCATTCTGGTAAACAAGCGAATTCAGGGATCTCCGTGGAGGGGGCGGAGCTAAAATGACGCAATTGAGTCATTTTAGCTCCACCCCCTCCTCTGAGACCCGAGGATTGCGGCATTTTAATGCCGCAATCCGGGGGAAAGCGGAGGTCCCCCCTGAATCCGGGAGGGTTGCCCACCCTTCCGGGGGGCCGGGAGGGGGACCTGATTTTCGGGAGACTCCCGGAAATTCCGGGAGGGTCGGCAACCCTGCTGTACTATCCAGAAAGTCAGTAACCCTTGGATAAATTGCCTGGGTACTACACAAGTACCATTGCCTGAGTTGAATAGAAGATATCTTTCTGACCAGCTCCATGATTATACTGTGGAAGGCAGAGCTGTAACTAGCCATTTTAGTTTAGTGGCAGAAAGAGCAAAATGTTTTTCTTTTAGGGAAAATGTAATTGGTCAATCGGAGGTTTCCAATTAGCTTACTTTGGACAAGCCTTGGCTGGCGAAACAGGGTCTCTGTCTGGCATAATGGTTAGCAGGAGGTTATGTCTGGCATAAAATCTAATGGGGGCTCTGCCTATCGTAACATCTAATGGGAGCTCTGCCTGGCCTAATGTGTGGAATGGGGACTGTGACTGGCGTAATGGTGAACAGGGCTCTGCCTTGTATTACATCTAATGGTGTTCTGCCTGTCGTAATGTAACATGTAACAGGGCTCTGCCTCGCATAACATCTAGCAGGGTACTCTGCCAGGCCTAATGTGTGGAATGGGGACTGTGACTGGCATAATGTGAAACAGGGCTCTGCCATGTATTACGTCTAATGGTGCTCTGCCTGTCGTAATGTAACATGTAACAGGGCTCTGCCTGGTGTAACATCTAGCAGGGTACTCTGCCAGGTGTAATGTGTAACAGGGGCTCTTCCTGGCATAGCGTGTAACAAGGGCTCTGCCTGGCATAGCGTGTAACAAGGGCTGTGTCTGGTGTAACGTGTAATGGGAGCACTGTCTGGCATACCATCTAACAGGGATTCTGCCTGGCGCAACGTGTAGTGGAGGGCGCTGCCTGGTGTAACGTCTAATGGGAGCTCTGCCTGGTGTAATGTGTGTAGCGGGGCTCTACCTAGTGTAATATGTATAAGGGGCTCTACCTGGCATAATGGGGGCTCTGCCAGGCTTAACATTCAAAGGGGCTCTGCCTAGCATAAAGTGCAATGGGGACTCTGCCTTGCGTAACGTGTAATGGGGGCTCTGTCTGGCATATTGTACAGTGTGGCTAAGGTGCTCTACCTGGCACAGTGTGTCTAATGGGCTCTACCAGGTTCAGTGTGTCTAAGAGGCTCTACATTGTGCAGTGTGTTTAAGGAGCTCTACCTGGTGCAGTGTGTCTAAGGATCTTTACCTGGTGCAGTGTGTAAAAGGTACTATTATGAGGCCAAGCCCATTCCCCATGAAGCCATGCCCCTAAATTTTTGACGTGCCAGTTTTACGCACACTGTGCCTATTTTGAGTATGGGGCAGGGGCACCTGCTGCCTGTGACACCTGTAGAGGAGAGGAGGAGGGGGAGTATAAAGCCTCCCTGTATGGTCCGGGCATGTAGCAAAAACCGGACAGTCCGGATCACCCGGGAGGCTGTAATCTCCCCTCCCTCATGTCCCTGGTGATAGCTATCACAGCTCTATCACAGGGACCCCCCCCCCCCCGGACAAGACACCCCCCGGACAGGACACCCCCCGGACAGGACCCTACAGGCTCCGGACTGCAGATTTTGATGTCCTGTCCGGCGGTCCGGAGTGTAGTCTGGGTCCGGTTTTTATATAGTCCCTAAAAACCATACCCATTGTATTTGAGTTTTCATATATCCTGCCCACCCCACACCTCAAGAGAATGCTGCTCACCGGAGGGACAGTGGGACAGTCACAAAATATGGGACTATCCTGCCCAAATTGGGACATTTGGTAGGCATGCTAATAATACCCCTTTTCCAATAACCTAAAATCCCAGGTTAGGCACATGAACGCCCAGCATCCCAGGAAACATAGGACCCATTTATGGGATGGGGAGAGTCACTCTCACGGTGCAAGGAGATGATGGCATGTCCACAGTAAAACAAGTGACCTGGCTGTGTGATAATAAAGCAGAGAATAAATTATAATTGAAAAAAAAAAATCTTAATATAGGTAAGGCAAATATGGCAGCAACTATATAAATGCACTGTAGAATTTGTTGGACAGGCATTCTTGTTATACACTAATGTATAGGAGCAGAGATAAGATTCCGGGGAGACAGCACACACACAGAACTTCCCTCACTAGAACATGGGACACACAGCAGCACAGTACATACACACGGCGCTGATGCTGCTGCTGTGTGACACGGGAGGAGGAGCGGCACTGTGCCCGCCCCTAGCACACATAGACACGGACTGACACACAATAGAGAGGCCGAGGGTACAACAAGAGAAAGCTCAGGATCAGACACTCGGGAGACAGCGATATATTGTGTCACTAAAGAGACTGGACCAATAGAACCTGGGAGACAGCACCGAGGCAAGCACAAGAAGAGACTGAGGATTCCTGGTAAGAGGGAACGTGTGATAGCCGGGACACTGGTAACATGGAAACGCATACACTGCCACCGATAAATGAGCCTGGAATACAGTGACATCCCGTTCTACAGACACATCTGGCCATAGACAAAGCACCTATGTCATCAGAATGTGCACAGTATTGTAATACAACCTGGTTTGTGTTTCAACCCTGGCCCCCCGTCTGATAACAGGGCTTGGATAGAAGCCTCATCCACTATATGGTACAAACTGCCTTTACTGGAGTCTAACTGGTGATGCTAAAAGCCTCATGCTGAGTCTCTTAGGCGAAGTGTCCCATTGGGGCCAAGGACAGGATGCTGGAGCCAGCAGGTTTCGCAGAGGCGTGGCGGGCACAGTTTCCGGATGCAGAGCCGCCACACATGGAACTGCACACAGTGCGGGACATGGAGCAGGAACTGGAGAGGTGTCGGGTTTCAGTACGTAAACTGGAGCGAGAACTAAATAGGGAGCGATTCCGTATGATCTACTTGCAGACCCTTTTGGCCAAGGAAAGGCGAGGCTATGACCGACAACGTTGGGGTTTTGAAGAGAGGGATCCACCAGGAGGTGTTGAAGAAAGACCAATGGGTCCTGGTAGGGAAGAGAGAGCTTTGGGTCCTGGGAGAGAGGAGAGGAGCCCTGAGGACAGAACCAGAGGACCAGGTCGCCGGGAGCCACCTGTCGGAGCCCCTGATCTGTCTCCAGGGGATGTGTCCCGATGTCCCCGTCGCCTGTTGAGTTTCACCGAAAGGGATGGACCAGAACCCCGCTCTGAACGACTTCGCAGGGCAGCATCTCACCCTGAAGGGAGTCCAAAACCCCTCCACCCTGGAGAACCTCGTCGGGGCCGCTCTTCGGACAGCAGTTGTGGCTGGGATGGAGAGTATGACGATGCTGATTTAAACTCCCGTTTCCTACGGGATAATGTATTGCCATGTCCTGGAAGTCATTGGGGAGGTGCTTGGCCTCGCCGCTCTGTCTCACCGCAAAGTTTTGAGGATCTCGGTGGTGGGTATACACCAGACTGCAGCTCCAATGAGAATCTGACCTCTAGTGAAGAGGAGCTCTCTTCGGGACCCTCTGGGAGGGTGTCACCACGTGGTCTCTGGGGTCGTTCTCCTCCTTCTCCTGGCAGTGCCAGCCCTCCCACCCCTCAAGCACCTGCCCGCCACTGCCAGTTGAGAGTTGCTGAAGCTGCAATTGTTGGTGTAAGACGTAGTGGACAAATATGGCCAAGCTGTGTAGAACCCACTGGCAGAGACGGAGGATTCCATGGAGATGGAGGTGAGAAAATTCTGAGTTTAAAACCTTAAACCAGTGATTCCCAAACTGTGTGCCTAGGCACCCTATGGTGCCTCAGGACACTTGCAGAAGTGCCTTTGGTTGGTGGTCCAGGACCAAATCAAATTATTTATGGGCATTGTAACAGGCAAAATCAGTTCAGGTGGCCACCAATCATAACATTGTAATTGCATAGTTTTGCCTTGGAAATTATGTCCCCTTTTAAAAACCTTGAAGTTCAGCCGGCATCCCACACGGCCGCCAATCTCCTAGGGTATTACATTTGGCCACATATGTGTATAAACAAGCAAATCCTGTCCCTCACCACATAACTGACCCTTAGGATGACATATAAACATAATTTACTTAATTCAATATTTATTTCCTAATTTGTCCAAAGGAATATTTGGCCTAGGGGTGTCTTGAAAGAATGTTGATCCACAATGGCACAATGATTCAAAAAAGTTTGGGAACCACTAGTGTAAAATAAGTTTTGTCTTGACCATTCTACTTTTCACATATGCAAGTACATGTTTATGGACCAATAACCATATTATGCTTAGGCGCACATATAAGTTTAAACAAGACAAAGGTATTTGTTATGGAAATGTCACTTGTAATACTATATTAAGCACTCTAAATACTCCAGAATAGTATTTTTATGTATATGTTTTTGTTTCTGAAAATAGCATACTAAATAAAGGGCCTAATTCCTACCTTTTGACTGTCTGTAAATACCCTGTTTGTTGTATCACTGTCTCCTTTTGTAAAGCGCAAAATAATATTCTGCGCTTTATAACAAACTGTTAATAAATAATTCAGTATTTTTGTGCAGTTTAGCAAAATTACAACTACCTGCTGCAGGGGGCCACCGAGCCCATACTAAAGGCCTCCCCACTCCCGGTCCGCGATGTGCCTGCAACATTTTTAGCAATCCCTAACAGCAAGGCAGGGCATGCTGGGACTTGTCGTTTCACAAGTGCTGGATAGCCACAGGTTGGTCAAGACGGGATACGGTCACTAGGTCGACAATAGGAAGGTCAACATGCATTGGGTCGACCACTGAAGGTCGACATAAATCAAGGTCGACACACCTGAAGGTCCACATGGGTTTAGGTCGACAGGGTCATTAGGTTGACACATGCATTAGGTTGACATGGGCTAGGTGAAAAAGTCTTAGTAACAGTGAAAAAGTATACAGTGAAAAAGTCGACGTGGGGTTTTCATTTTTTTTTTTAAGCTGGCATGTGCCGACAGGTGGTATTTCATGCCCTACCATCCACTAGGGTGTGGTGGGAGAATAAAATAGTGGGCCCAAAGCATGGTGAGCACAGCCTCACTTTTTTAGTGTCCATGTCGACATTCGGGATAAAAAAAAGTGAAATGTCGACCTAATGTATGTGTTGACCTAATGACCCAGTCAACCTAACCCCATGTCGACCTTCAGGTGTGTCGACCTTGATGCATGTCAACCTTTCTCTTGTTGACCCTATGACCCATACCCAGTCAGGACTGACCTAGAGTAATAACAGTGTCCTCTTCCAGCACATTTTCAATATTCTCTTTATATTCACAGTCGTTCCATGCCCTACTCACAATACATGACTTCCTGTATCTCATTGATTCCATCTTTTGCTTGGCCTAGTCAGAGCTCTAAAGGGGTCTGTATGGACTCAGTAATCTTTGGGGGTGGGGGGTGGGGGGAAGAGGAGATATCCTATCTTGTGTACTAATTTACCACACAGTAAAAATTTTCGTTTTAGCCAGATAGTGCTACCCGGCTATTGTTTTTTTTACCATGCGGGAAATGAGGTGTTCTCATGCGATAATACATGGAATTTGGGATAAGTTCCTGGCTGCTTATAGAGGAGAATCCCCAATAATGCCAGCTTTTTGGGCTAGTTGGATAGCCCCAGGCAAACCAGGTAGCCATGATCAGTGATGGTGGGTAACTGAATATCCCCCTTGGACTGTGATCGGAAGGGAATGCTTCTAAAAGTCAACCACTCGTTAGACCAGCTTTCATACAACTAGTTGGTTGGAATGAAAATTTGGTAATGTATTTGGATCAGACATTTGCTCTCAAATGCCGGAAAATGAACAAAACAGTTTTTCAGAAAGTTTTTTTGTTAAACAGATTTAACCAACTTGTTTGTATGACCGGTTTTGTCTGTTTTCCTGGTTTCCTTGAGATGAAATGGCTTAATTTTTGCACCATTACATTACCAGGTTTTCTTTCCAACTGACCATTTGTTTGACAGCTTGATAAAAGTTGGTCTAGTGTACGAGCAGTTTAGGTAAATCTCTTCTGATTGGAGCAGTAATTAGAAATGAATTCCACTCACAGGACAATGTTGGTTGTCTTTATTCTGTATTCCTCAACTTGCCCCAAAAACATTTTGTACAGCTATATTGGGGCAATGCCTCATCTCTGCTATACACTGGCATGTGTGGGCAGAATAAGGGTTGTGCCAAACTTTTCATTTTCCATAGTAAACGTCAGTAAAGCCACAGCTCAATTCACTGCTTATATTCCCATGGCTATCTACTCAAATGGAACTGAAGGCTGTGCCACTAGTGATTTTCCTCCCGTTACCCACTGGCAGTTGATGCCAACAGCTTTGGAGCCCAGTGGATAAAACTGATGGAAAATGCAGCTTTCTTAAAATCAATGGTATATGACAATTACCTGGCACACACAGCATACTCACTGCTCATAAGCAGCTATTTGTAGCTGGTTTTTTTTCCTGCATGTGAAACCTCAAACTCATGGGAAAAAAATCTCAGTATTCAGATTTAGCAATTTTCCAGCTGTAGGGCAGTCACACCACCATTTTTTTGTTGCCGAAAACGACTACTTCAGTTACCTTTTTGTTTGTTTGTGGTATTTCAAATGCATAAAAAAGCATGTACAATCATATTTACATGCCAGGTACTATTGGTACATTGGGGTATATTCATTGCTGATCAGGCGAGCTATGACGGCGAGCAGTGTCTATAGCTCACCATCATAGCCCGCTCTCAGTATTCAACTGACCCTCTGCACTCGCTGTTTCCACCTCGCTATTTCTAAAAAGCGAGGTGGAAAGGGCGAGTGCAGCCATCAAAACGGCGAGGTTTGCGGCTATATGCAGTGGGGTCGCTGCATTACCCACGATCCTTACTGTTCGGGGGAGTCAGGATACCCCCGGATCATAGAATTGGGCGAGGGGCTTAAATGGCGGGGATAACTTGTTTTCAGCGATCCTCGCCATAATGTCCCCCTCACTGAATACACCCCAATGTATCTACTGTACAAAATTGCTGTTTACTACAACATCAGATATTGGTGTAACATCTTCCAAAAGTATTTAATAGATGTCTATTGTGACTTAATTTAATTATATGACTTTGAGATTTCAATTGCATGGCCGAAAAATTACTGAAAAATTGAGTAAAATGTCCAAAACACATGTGTCGGCGGCTAAAAATCATCACTTTAACTGAATAAGGTGAATCCCCATTTGCCCTAAATAAAGGAGTATGGAAAAATTGCCACTGTAACTGTCACATGTCCTTATGAGTATGGGCCATTGGGCAACGGGTCGACCAGTGAAGGTCAACATGACCTAGGTTGATACATGAAATATGCCGACATGGCTAAGGTCGACAGGGTTAGAAGGTCGACACAAGCATTAAATTGACAATGGGAATGTCGACAGTCAAAATGTCGACATGAGTTTTCACACACCCCCAAATGTCGACACAGCTGACACGGACACTGTTAAAGTGTATCACGTCCCCTGGCATGGCTCTTCTTGTTCTATATAAAGGTTACTTAGAACCTTCTCTGTCTCACATTTAACACTTCCATAAAACATCTTACTCTGAATATTCAGCAATGAATGGCAATAGCTAACCAGAGGCAGATGTACTAAGTATAGCGCCTATTGCTGATGTAACCCACTCTGCCCATCACTGACTTGTCTCATTCATTCTGATTACAATCCCTGTCACCTAATGGCCAGGATAAAATGTGAATGTCTGTTGGTGCTAAGGAACGTTCTTTGGCCCTTATTCTAGCTCACTCTTTCTGACAAAATCCTACTTAGATGGACAAAACCATGTGCACTGCAGGGGGCAGATTTAAAATGTGCAGAGATAATTAGATTTGGGTGAGTCATTATGTTTCTGTGCAGGGTAAATACTGGCTGCTTTATTTTTACACTGCAATATAGATCTCACTTTGAAGTAAAACCCCACCCAAATCTAATTATCTCTGCACAAGTTACATCTGCCCCACCTGCAGTGCACATGGTTTTGTCTATCTTAAGCTTTGTACACACGGGGGCAATTGGGGCTGAAATCGCTGGAAATATGGTCGCAGGCGACCATATTGCCAGTGATGGGAGTGTGCCCCAGCGATAAATGGCCGGGGTGCGCTCCCATTTTCAGCCCCATTGTAATCGCTGGTCGCAGGAACATGCTCCTGCGACCAGCTGATTACCTCTGCGGCACCACCGGCAGAGGTTCCCTTTCATCAGCGACCATCTCTGGTCGCTGATGAAAAGGAGAAACTGGGCAATATATTGCTCAGCCATAGATTGCTCAGCAATCTATGGCTGAGCAATATATCTCCCCCGTGTGTACGGGGCTTAAGAAGGATTTTGTCAGAAAGAGTGAACTAGAATAAGGCCCATTATATCTGTCCCTTATATTTGTTTCAGCAGGTGAAAAAAAGAGCTGCAAGCTCACATAGAGATCATTGATCTGTGTGGCTACAACAATGCAGCACTCTCAGCTACTGTACCTTACCAAATTTGGGGAAGTAGAGCGTGTTATTATTTCCTGCAGATCTGTTCATTCATCCGTTTTGGTGGGATAACCATATGCACTGCATCAGTGTCTTTCCACAGTAATCAATGATCCCTATGTGAGCGTCTCTTTACAAATGTTAGAAATTGTATGGAAGATACAGATCTAAAAAATGTACACACATACCCTCAATCCCCATATAGACTTGCCGATGCCCCACGCCGCCAATATTGGTGGCGGCGGGGACCCGACAAGAGAGCAGGCATCGGTAAGTGCGTACATTCTTGCCGATGCCGGCTCCAAGGTGAGTGAGGCAGGGGGCGAAAGGGGGTAAAAAAAGATGACCATCGTTAACGTGGACCTTTCTTATCCAGACTTGCTGGGCGCAGGAGTGCGCATCGTTAACGACAGGGAGTGTACACACTAGGCAATTACTTGTACTCTGAGTTTCACTGTTTATGTGACATCTTTTTTATAGGGATGTAGTGACAAGTCGACAATGGGATGGTGGACTCTGTGAGGTTGGGATGCTGAAATGCTGACATGTTAATAGCGATTGTAAGCATTATAACTGCTGATTTAGAAGTTTTAAAGGTGACACAGTTAAAATGCTTAAAATTGCATTATTTACACACCAGCATGATGGGTAAGACCTCACACTGTCCACGTTTTCACTGTCAACTTGTCGCTATAACAAAATATAACATAAACATGATAGTTAAAGTCCCTGTTCTGTTTGTTGACATTTTAATATTACATATTTTAATTTTAAAATACATTATGGCTTCCAACCTTTGCACTCCCTTTTTTTTTAGTAGGTTAGTCAAAGGACAAATTAGTTGTCCTAAAGCAGAGTTAAGTCTGTGAAATATCACAGTGGGGTTTGGGCTCCACAGAAAAAAACTGTTGTGACCAGTCTTATATAATGCTGAATAAGGGTTTCTGCTTTAGGACAACTAATTTGTCCTTTGACTAACCTACTAAAAAAAAAGGGAGTGCAAAGGTTGGAAGCCATAATGTATTTTAAAATTGTCCTAAAAAATAAATAATCAAAAACACATTGGGGGATTTTCAGACTTGATCGCTTGGCTGCTAATTTTTGAAGCCCTGCAGGGCCTGTAAAAATTAGCTGCAAGTCCATTTGAAAGCCGCTGACCATCGAATTATTTTTCCACTGTGTGCAGTCTGTGCGTAGTCCAGGGCTTACTCGGCGGCATGCGATAGAAACAGGCTGCCCAGGTCTGGTGCTGGTGTCACACGACTTCCCCTCAAATGCATGGGCAGGCCTGCATCTTCCCTGACACTCCCAGAAAACCACCGGTTACCACATCCAAACGACAGCTTTCTGTCAATCAACTTGCGTATGGATAGCGATAAAAAAGTAGCAGAATTTTATTGTAAGATGGCCTCGCGCATAGCTACTATGGGCCGTACTCATGAGCAGTCTATTGATAATCGCCCCCGGCCTGCAAATTCGAAACCGTTCAATCATGTCTGAATTAGGCCTAATTTTCATTGAGGCCTAATTTTCATTGAAACCTAGTAGTAGACATGTAATTTACTTTTAAACATATACATTTTCATATTAGTATATCTACCTTAAGGCTAGTGACATGTGGTTACTGTGTATACTTGAATATTTTAGTCCTACGAACCTGGTGCTTACATGATTTATTTGCACACGCCAAGCAGGAGAGTAACGTGGCAATTTCCTATTACACGGGTGCTCACCTTATTTCTCATGTCGCACTCAACTGATCACATAAGCTCCAGCTTTTCTGGAGTTTTCATTTATCCGGCCTGGTGGTGCTCTGATTGCCAGATTAGTGATACATTGTGGATATGCCAAGAATCAAACCCGTTACTGGCCTCTGAAGACAGAACTTTTGTATGAACTTGTTCCTCTGTTCTTGATTAACTATTACATACACATGGGGGCGAAACCAGTTTTGTGGCCTGAAACAATATTTATCCAATCAGTCATTAGCATTTAAAAGACACGTTTCACTCATGTTAAATTGTGATATACAGGATATAACCACTTGTTAGCCTAAGTACAATGACTGTTAAGTGTTCTTTCTGCTTCTGCATACATTTCAATGGGCATTTATTTTAATATGTAAGGGTAATTCTCAGTGCTGAGGACACAAATGAACCAGTTTGGTTTAGGAGGCCATAAATACTCATTAATATGTTTCCAGTGTTTCGGATTGAAGGTGCCATTTGTGCCCCATGTAAATCATATGCTATTATTCCCTGTCATTCTCTTTTCCGGCTTCTGTTTTTTTTTTTTGCATTTCTATGGTCAGCAAGAAACACATTGAGAAGATGGTGGCGGGGGAGAGAAGATAGACAGATGTTAATCAGCACATCTTGCGCAGACCATCTGTCTCTACAGAACGGCTGGCCAGTATTCCTAGCAAAGAACAATAGCCTTGTAGTCTGGGGCACCTGCTAATCCCAAAGCAATCTGTGCCCACCAGGCCTGACCCTGTGTGCTCTTTTATTTCCCATATGCAAGCCTGTCTTGTACATTTATCTCTTGAAATACTGACATTGCATCAGTTCCCAAATCATGATTCTTTCAGCCGTGCCTTGGGTACCATTAATTGGGGCATCTATGAAAGGCTCATGCTTTTAACAGCACAGCGAAAGGCAGTGGAGGTGGTGGGGGGTTAGAAGGAGGTTGTGTGACATAAAAGGGGGAAGAGAGAAAGAAAGGAGGTCATGTGACATTGAGAAAGCAGAGCACAGATAGAAGGAGGTCATGTGATCTTCCAGTGCAGGATATTTACAGCCTAATCCCATTGTGTCCACTCAACCTTATCAGGCTTTGAGCACCTCTAGCTCTGCTAATGGCCAAGCTAGTTAAAGCTTCTTTGTGTTTGTGTAGCTTTTACCCACATCACTCACCCTCCAGCTCCTGGTTTTTTTGTGCTTTTTTTTTTTTCCAATATTCTCCCTGCCCCCATTTTAAAGATTTCCTGTGAATACTAGAATCTATTATACAGAGGTGGTGTAAATATTTTATGTGCGGTTCACTTAACTGCTGATGACCTTATTAGAGCGTCTCTCTGAGGGTGAAGTGAGTGATCTGCACCGATGTCGCTTTGGATGTGAATAGTTTTACGACCCTAGGAATCTGTAGGCTACAAATGAATAATTCCAAAGTGAAATCCAACAGGCGCATTTTTCAGTAAGGTGTCGAAAATAGCCCTGCATTTTGGTTCTTGTGTTGTGAATTTTACATATATTTAGAAGCAAACATGGTTTTAGCTTTTGAAATGTGTGACATAATTATATCCCTGAGTTACTTTGGTACATAATCCTATTAAAACAATAAACATAACATTCCCAGCAGTTTCTGGGATTTGTGTGAATGCTGCCTGTGTATTTAAATTTTATCCCAATGCTGCTAAACATAGTCAAAAGTGTTCAGCTGACTGGATGAGTGGTTCTTTTCCAGTTGTTAATGAGGTAACAGGTGTACTGTATCCAAAACAGAGAGTTCTTAAACCACATATGTGTACACCTGTTATTGCTGCCTGTAGGTTGCATTCCACTTGGTTACGGACACAATGTGATCTCTAGGGTGCACCTAGAATGTTGCAACATGATAAAATCATTGTCCAGCTGCTGAGGAAAATCGGCTGTGTGTTGAGGGTAACAATAAGTCACAGGTGACCTTTGCAATGTGTACACACTAGAGTTGTGGCATGTAAATAGAAATAGACACCAATGTGAAATATTCACATGTTTATGTTGGTTCTTGTGGCTGTGAAGGCTGTAGATGGGTGTTGCCAGACATTGCTGCAACATTAGTCAGGATCAGTTCCTGTGTTCTCACAGCAGTCATTGGCACTCCGTGCCAGGTAGGCACCGCAGAAGGAGAAACTCCACATGATGCAGGAATCTGACACTGGTTTCAGTGTTCGTTACTGATTATACTTAATTACTGTATACAGGGTATCATAGATATTAGACATTTTGGAGTGTTATAGTATTCGTTAAGTCAGGGCTGGGCAATTGCGGCCCTCCAGATGTTGATGAACTACACATCCCAGGATGCTTTGCATTAGTTTTGCTATGTGGCCATGCTGAAACTGATGCAAGGCATGCTGGGATGTGTAGTTCATCAACATCTGGAGGGCCGCAATTGCCCAGCCCTGCGTTAGGTGTTACTACAAAGCAGGGGTTCTCAAACTCAGTCCTCAGGGCCCCACACAATTCACGTTGTCCAGGTCACCCGGCAGGTGCACATGTGCATTCATTACTCATTGACATTTTACAAGATCCACGGGTGAAGCTAATTATTTCACTAGTGATTCTGTGAGCAGACCATGCACTGTGTGGGGTCATGAGTACAGAGTACGAGAACCTGTGCTATACAGCAGTGGTTCTCAACCTCGGTCATCAAGTACCCCCCAACAGTGCATGTTTTGCAGGTCTCCTCACAGAATCACTAGTGAAATAATTTGCTACACCTGTGGATCTTTTATAATGGGTCACTGAGTATTGAATGCACCTGCTGGGTGACCTGGAAAACTTGAGCTGTGTGGGGTCCTGAGGACTGAGTTTGGGGAACCCCTGCTATAAAGCAATAACCTAAAACTGCCAATGTAATAAAAAGCTAACGCTGCTAGTCGCCTTTATGGAGAGGAAATGTTGTGCCAGCTGCCACTAGTTGGTGCCTGGTGGAACAATTGGATGATGTCACTGTATGGGCGCACAGCCGCCAGTGCTCACATTACAATTATGATGTTTCCACATTTTGATGAGTTGGTAACTAGTGTGGAATATTAAATAATAAAAATATGTATGTTCATATAAGGATATGGGGTATACTTGCCTACCTGACCCACTCCATGCGGGAGAAAATGCTATGTTCCTGAACCTCCCTGGTAATGTATGATTGCCATCACCTGTGGTGAGACACCTTTACCTGGCTCCCCACAGGTGATGGCAATCATACATTACCAGGGAAGTCCAGGAACAGAGCATTTTCTCCCGCATGGAGAGGGTCAGGTAGGCAAGTATGATATGGGGCAGTATGATTGCTGGGGGCTTTCTAATTACCCAAGATAATACGGCGTGTGTATCAGGGATGTTGTGTCTGCCTCAGCAATATCCCTGAAAGCAGCCCCGTTTTCCAGCGTTTGCTCCTGCGACCAGCTGATTACCTCTGCGGCACCACTGGCAGAGGTTCCCTTTCATCAGCGACCATCTCGTCGCTGATGAAAAGGAGAAACTGAGCAATATATCTCCCCCATGTGTACGGGGCTTTACTCCCTCCCCCGCCACCAGCGATGCCCCCATCCCCTTGCTAGCATGCAAGGGGGTAAGTATGAGAACACATCCCCTCGTATACAGCCGAAGGGGAGAGAACTCTTTCAATGGTTGCCGACCATCGAATGATTTCTCTCCCCTTTGGAAATAAGTCAGTCTAAACGTACTTTTATTTCAGACGGAGATGGCCGAAAAAGGGGACGAGCGCTGACTACATGTAATGTCAGTAGCCGCCCTGACCAGGCATCAACCCACCTGAGTTTCCAGGGGAACTCCAAGTGTTTTCATGGGGAAGCCCATAAATTGCTGGCTGTTCCCCTGCTCCACCCCGTGTCCACCCCCCCTCTGGAGGTAACAGCTCATCAAGTGGGAAAATCGCCGAAGCCGTTCGCTCCCAGGGTTTGCGAATGAACAAACCTCCCACCAACGGACAAGGGTCAGAAACCAGATGCGAACGAACGGGTCTGAATCGGGCACGTGGTGTTTTAGTTGTTACGGTCACTAATGGCACTTGGTGCAGCCATTACTTTGACTGTATGATGTGAGTGGTATGCTTTGTATTGATGTGGTATGGGCTACTCTCATCCCGGGTACAGCTAGTTACTATGGGGTAGATGTATGAAGCAGTGATAAGTACAAGGCAGTGTAAGTGCCTTGTACTTTACCACTAGCCAATCAGCTCCTGACTGTTAAGTTACAGGTTGGATTTAAAAAGGGGCAGTTAGGAGCTGATTAGCCAGTGATAAAGTACCAGACACTTTGGGCCTTTTTCTTGTTCACTCTCAGAGGCAAATTCATTCTCAAATGGACAAAACCATGTGCACTGCTGGTGGGGCAGATGTAACAAAGTGAGATATATATTGCAGTGTAGAAATAAAGCAGTCAGTATTTTCCCTCCACAGAAACAAAATAACTCACCCAAATCTAACTCTCTCTGCACGTGTTACATGTGCCCCCCTGCAGTGCACATGGTTTTGTCCATTTGAGAAGGAATTTGACTCAGAGTGAACCAGAATAAGGGGGTTATTCTGTTTGGTACGGTAAAACGTACATATGGTCCATCACACCATACGTTTCCCGTACGCTCACGTTGAGCGTAAGTCCGCCCACAGATCAGCCGCGCACGGACGGTCACAAACACAGACAATTGGGAGTGGCGTTCACTTGAGCGTACGCCACCGTGTACGGACAGATCTCCCTCTTAGCCACCGATACCTGGCGTATATCAGAGCATACGCCACAGTGCACGGACGGATCTCGTCCATTTTCCCACCGACACTTTCCGTATATCTGAGCGTACGCCACATGCAAACATGTTCTAATATTGTTCAAAATAAGACTTTAGAGTGTGATAGGCAGATGTTGGGATCCTTTGTTAGAGATATGTGATTGCAATAATGTGCTTGGTGGCATCTTACATACAGAGTGTGCTACATAAAATTCATAGCAGATATGAAAGTGCATAATGTATGTTGTTGGGCAAAAATATAAAGATTGTGTGCAAAATAGTGGCCATGGCCTTAGGACATTGCTCCACCATTGCAAGTAGAAATTGAGTCCAAATACATCCTTGTTGCTCTTAGACGTGGTTTATGTGTCTTTTTCATAATAAAAAACTGGTATGTTTGTGTTACAGTGAAAAAGTTGACACATGTCGACTCCTGTGAATTGAGTGTCCTGCTTTTTAAAGTATAAAAAAAACACTTTCTGAATGGGTGTAGATGGTTATAAAATAACTACCTGGACATATATAACCAGGTCTTATGCTGTGTACACACGGGGGCGATAGGGGCTGAAATCGCTGGGAATATGGTCGCTGAGCGACCATATTGCCAGTGATTGGAGTGTGCACCAGCGATAAATCGCCGGGTGCGCGCTCCCGTTTTCAGCCCCTGAATGGTCGCTGGTCGGAGGACCATGCTCCTCCGACCAGCGACATCCCCTGCCTCTTCACCCAGCAGTGTTTAAATTTTCATCTGCGACCATCTCTGGTCACAGATGAAAACGGGACACGGGGCAATATGATTGCTGAGTAATATATTGCCAGCGATCATATTGCCCCGTGTGTACGCACCTTTAGAATGAATCTTACCTAAAATGAAACCAACCTTTACATGTAGAGAAGTGTAGAAAGATATGCTTCCAATGTGTTTGAGTGCTGTGTGTGGCTTGCAGGTAGTGAAATAATGGTTTTCACTTAATAGGCTGCAGCATTGCTTATTACATTCAGGTGTATGTGTTTGAGTAGTAATCAGCGTTAATTAGCAGACCCAGGCGTCCGCTCTCATACGGTATCTCTAGGGGTGGTCTGGAGCTATCTTTGGCATCCGCCTGTTTTTGGGCCAAAATGCACGGTGCGTTGTGGCACTGTGCATTTTGTGTGCACACTCCCGTGTACGCCCATGTTTACGCCCAGTTTTCCTCATTATTCAGGCTGCTGCCATAAAAACGCCCACATGCCGAACAATGACGTGCTCTTGCGGACAGGTTTTTTCGCACGGAGAGACCCGTCCATGAATGAGGTCCCCGCACATGCGCATTGCAAAAGATACGCATGCGCAGATTAAAAAAAAAAAAACGGATCCGCCCGTATACGGTCCCTCCGTACCAAACAGAATAAGGCCCTAAGTTAGGGTTACCACCTTTCCCCTTTAATTCCGGACACATATTAATAACACAGGTTCTGTGGAAGTTTAAAATCAGGTGAAATGGATTCTTGAAGTCTGCCAGCCACAGAACCTGTGTAATTAATATGTGTCCTGAATTAAAGGGGAAAGGTGGTAACCCTACCCTAAGTCCCTTTATCAATTCTCCTCCCTTATCACTGCTTCATATATATACCCTCATGTTCAATATGGAGTCATGGTTTTAGCTATGCTCCATTAAGCCAGATTGCATATACAGGAAAAGTTCTCTGCCAGTAACAAAGGATAAACCAAGTCCACAGTCCAAATGATTAGGAACTCAGGAAGTAAATGTCTTCCCTGGATGGTTGTAAAGGTGCAGACTCTTTGCTAGACATAGTGGCTGCGCTCACTGCTTCTTGGTGAATGGATGCACTCACTCCAGGCACTTAGTGTTGGCAAATGTCTGTGATTAATGCAGGGAGATGGGTTTGTGCCACCACTGGTGCTGAATTTTGGCTCTTTGTTTCCATGATATACACTGTTTCCTGTTCTACTCCTAATGTTTCCTGCCTGCCACCATGGGAGCTGTGATCTCACACACACAAACTTTGATTACACATCCATGGCTTGTGTTCACTTGTCCCGCTGAAGTGCTGTATTATGATGCCTGGGTAGAGGTATGTAGCACATACATGTCACTGCGCCCTTTCCCACTTCTGCAAACTATTCACCTATCTTCCTATGATCGTCACTAGGTCAATCCACTCCATAACTTTTGCTTTTCTCTCACTGAGTTGAAATCTGTGTGAAACTGTGATAGCTTCCTTACTCACCAATTAAACTGGAATAGCAGGGGGCGTGGCTTGGCAGCCATACTGACTAGCAGCATCTCTGGTGAGCTCCAGAGCCCTCACGACTTACCAGCCCTCCCGAGGCGGATTACCCGCAACATAACTCTCCCCTTTCGCTCTCTGGGCCCCCCTGCCCACCCCTGTGCCGGTCCCCGGAGGCTGCGGAGTCGGGACGCCGTTCTGACGGCGTCTGCGGATTGCGGCCTGGGCTGACTGGCTGAGCCGGGGCCTAAATTTTGAAGACTGGCCGCCGGCGGAGCTCCGTGACGCCGGACGACCTGCGTTTTTGCCCGGAGCCGTCTGCTGGGGGTGGGAGCTATCTCCCCTCACCCCTCTACCCCTCCGGACGAGGGAGACTTGTGGTGAGTGCCCCTGCTGCGCTGCGCTTGTGGCGGGACCCGGGACCGCCGGGGAGACAGTGAGCCGTCGGGTGCTGTCCCCCACGTCCCCTACATCCAGCCGCCCCCATATCCTCTCCTCAGTCCCAGCACACGACGGGCGGGCCAGGGGGAGGCCTGAGACACTGGGAAGCCAGGCCGGAGGCCCCCGCGGATTGCGGCCTACTCCCAGCCCAGAAGCCGGGGACTAAATTTCCAAGCCCACCCGGGCCGCTCCTCCAGGGCTGCAGCAGGCGGCCACGAGCGCCCCCTCTGCAGCCTTCCCTCCACAGGCGACCTCCTTGGGGCCCCCCTGAATCTGTGAGCTACCCCTCCACCCCATATACCCCCTGCACCTGCGGGGAAAGAGCCACGCAGAGGTCCCCCTTGCAGAGATTTCCCACAGCCGGGATCTCTGACTACAGAGATACAGTGCCCTGGGCTGTGGCCCTGGAGTGGGGCTGCTCTGGTTCCGGACCCCCCAGGTTTGGGCCACCCAGCACCCACTCTCAGCACCCACTATCACCATACCATAGTGGATCAGCATCTGAGCCGTGGAGCCCCCCCTGTGTGTATCCCCCCAATATAAAGGAAGGTGACACCCCAGACTCCTTCCCGCAGTGAGGCACCTGCCGACTGGGCACCTCAGGAGACCTGCTCTCCCCTGGTAGCTGAGATCTGGGTGGACCCTGTGGACGGCAGCCATCTAGGTGCCCCCTGCACCTCCGGGGTACAGTACATATCTTATAATCTACAAAAGTGGGCTACACCTGCTGTTCCCCCCCGCTGATCCCACCAGTTACCTGCCAACCCTACACCTCCCAGGGACTCCTCACTGCTTTTGGATCCGCCTCCCACGTCTAAATAGCTCTGCTCACCATCATCATGTGATCTGCTGTGCCTCTGTCCCTGATCCGGACGCCCAGCTCCTCTTACATATGTTACGCTAACATATATCTGCTAACCCCGCTGCCTTGTTACACCTAACTACTCAATTACAGAGACTACCCATATACCCCCCCCCCCCCCAAGCTCTAATATGCCTAAAGGCAATCGGAAAAACGCTGGCCAAGATGCCACCCCCAGCCTTCGCAAATTTGCCTTTTCCAGCAATAAAGACCTAGCTGACTCTGCATCAGCACCACAGGACCGTTCTGACTCCGAGGACTCTGATCACTCCCCGCTTACGCGCAAAGACCTAAGGTCCCTCTTCCGCGAAGTCCAAGAAACTCGCCGCTCCATCCAGGCCGTCCAGACAGAAGTCCAGAAGGCGGTCAACTCTCTCAAGGCTGAGGTGGACGAGCTTGGAGACAGGACAGACCACCTCGAAACTAAATTGGACGATGTGGTTTCCGCCCAGCAGACGACAGGAGTTGAACTCCAGAGCCTAAAACAGGATGTGCTCCTCCTGTTGGAACAACAGGAGGACCAGGAGAACAGGGCGAGAAGAAATAACATGCGAATCAGAGGCATCCCTGAGGAGGTCGACTCAACCACACTAGATGACTATCTGAAAAAGCTCTTTTCCCAGCTGTCCCCCTCTACCCCCGAAGACCACCTACTCCTAGACAGAGCCCACAGAGCTCTTCGTCCCCGCTCGCAGGATTCCTCCCAGCCCCGAGATGTCATACTTCGCTGCCACTACTACACGGCCAAGGAGGACATTATCCGCGAAGCCAGGAAACTCCCTACAATAAATTTCCAGGGTCATTCCCTCCAAATATACCAAGATATTGCCCCCTCTACTCTCCTCAAGCGACGAGAGTTCAAACCCGTGACCTCCTTATTGAGCGCCAATAACATCCGCTACCGTTGGGGCTTCCCTTTTCGCATTCAAATCTGGCACCAGAACCGTTTCCTGCAAGCTAAAACCCTGCAAGAGGCTCAACGTCTTCTCACCACCATGGGCCTCTCCCCGCCAACTCCCTCACAGTCTACCCCTCCTGACCCCAAGGAAGCTGGTCATACTGAATCTATCCCTTCTCCTCGCCGCTCCCTGCAACGCGATTGGTCCAAAGCTCCGCCCTCTGGAAAATCTGCGCCCACGGATCCCCCCTGATGGTGTTCCGACATCACTTCGACGAGGTTCCTCTACTTCTGGGGCTGGTTTCCCCTCCACATGGTGACTGTATTGACTTGTCTCCTTTATTATCCCATCCCTGCAGGTTACAAGTAGTTCACCAACTCCCTCTGTAGTTGGGTGTATTTTTTATTTTTTATTTACTATTTTTCTTAGCTAAATAGTTAGGTATTCTGCTAGTTTCTGGGCCCCTGCGGCTCCCCCCGCGTGGGTTCGATTAGTTTGTTGTTTATAGGGGTAGTTTACTCCCCTCATCTTATCAAGTATTATTATTTTGTGTAGCGACTGGGCGCCCGGGTCGGGGCTTCCTGCTCAGGCTTTCTGTATAGCCAATGGCTGTGCGTAGGCCTGGCCATGTCCCCCCACTCGGGCTATGGGCCCGATTTCGGCCACTGCCACACCGTGGCTTCCTTTCTTCCCCCGGCCGACATGTTAGACCAGATGTAATTTTCTTCTCTGGTCTCCAACTCCCCATTTCCCTGTTCCCCCTTTTTTGTTGTTTTTTCTCCCTCCTAACACAGGTACCTTTTGTCTCCTCTATTTCCAGGATCAGATATCCTTCTCTACCCCATCCTTGCATGTTCTTGATTCAGGAGACCCTCGTGTGGGGACCAGGGGCGGCTCGATTGGAATCCCTCCATGGCTTTTAAGATCTACTCCCACAATGTCAAAGGTTTGAACAGTCCTATGAAGCGCACTAAATTATACATCACCCTTAAACAATCCAGAAGTGATCTGGTTTTCCTCCAGGAAACCCATTTCAAAGCTTCTTCCCACCCTGAACTAAAATCTAGGGAGTTCCCCCTCACCTTCCATGCCTGTGCCTCTAAACAAAAGAAACGTGGAGTCTCTATCCTATTAGCATCCCACCTAACTTTTGATCTAATTGACTCCCATACAGATAGAGAAGGTCGCTGGCTCATTTTGATCGGCAAATTGAATAACCTCTTGTGTACACTTGTAAATGTCTATGCTCCCAACCAAAACCAGCGATCTTTCTTTCTGAGATTGGACTCTTATCTCTCCCGGGTTCGACAAGGCGAGGTCATCATGGCTGGGGATTTCAATGAAGTGTTAGACAACTCTGTAGATAGATCCAGGCCGTCGACGCGCCCTCAGCCCACCTGCCAATCCCCTGCCTCTCTAGCCTTACATTCCCTTCTCAAACACCACCTCCTCTACGACTCCCTCAGGTTATTCGACCCCACCATCAGAGATTACACATTCTTCTCCTCAGTACACAAGGTGTACTCCAGAATAGATATGATCCTGCTCAGCCGAGACCTCTCCTCCAAATTACTTAAGGCCAGGGTTCTCCCTATGATTTGGTCCGACCACTCCCCGATCTCCGCGGACCTCTCTAATCTCTCCACCCGCCCCCCTCCCTCCAGCTGGAGAATTAACAATTCTCTTCTACATAACCCTGACTACATATTACGTCTCAAAACTCACCTGACTGACTACTTCCAAATCAACGTTTCCCCTGATATTTCTCCCCTCACCCTCTGGGAAGCTCATAAGGCTGTTATGAGGGGCCACTTAATCGCTATGGCTTCCCACTATAGAAAGAACTCAGAATCCCGATTTATTTCCCTTTCCAGTAAGCTCCAGGTCCTCGAGAGACAACACAAAACCTCCCCTACACAGGAGAACCTAGATCTCCTTGTCAAAGCTAGATCTGACATGGCGTTGCTCCTCTCTGAGCGTACTGCCAAGACACTACAACGCTTGAAGCAGACGTTCTATGAGAGAGGTGACAAAGCGGACAAAATACTGGCCTCTAGACTGCGAGCCCAACGAACGCGTAATAATATACTAGCTATAAAGACGCGCTCTGGCGCCCTCTCCTTCTCCCCTGAGACGATCTGTAAGGAATTCCAAACTTTTTATGCCAATCTATATAACCTAAGATCCTCCGCGGGCCTCCCAGAACCTTCCGTTGATGACATACAACGTTTCCTCCAACGTGCCTGCCTACCTAAATTAACTCCCCAAGCTACTGCCCAACTGAACATAGATATCACAGCTGAGGAAATATCAGCTGTACTTAAAGACCAGAACTCCTCGAAAGCCCCTGGCCCAGATGGCTTCTCAGTAGCCTATTACAAAAAATTTGCCGCTACACTGATCCCTCACCTGCAAACAATGTTTAATGCGGTACTTCATGGAGCCTCCTTCTCCAAAACCATGCTTGAGGCTAGGATTGTAGTGATCCATAAGGAGGGGAAGGACCCCCAGGACTGTGCTAGCTACAGGCCAATATCGCTGCTCAACACTGATATTAAGCTATACGCCAAAATCTTAGCCTCTCGGCTCAATGGGGTGCTCCCTGGCCTGGTACACTATGATCAGGTGGGTTTTGTACCTGGCCGCCAAGCTAGAGATAACACTAGACGAGCGATAGACTTGATCCAAATCCTAAACAAGAGACAGTCCCCTTCTCTTATCCTCTCCCTAGACGCTGAGAAGGCGTTTGACCGCATTTCTTGGCCTTTTCTATTCAATGCCCTACAAGCATTTGGTTTATCCGATGAGTTCCTTACTGGAATATCTGCCCTATACACCACCCCCATAGCTAGGGTTCTCACTAACGGACTCCTCTCGGACCCCTTCCCCCTGACCAATGGTACGAGACAGGGTTGCCCCCTCTCCCCACTGGTCTTCGCCCTGGTAATAGAGCCACTAGCGGCTATGATCAGACTCTCTGATAAGGTTCGCGGAGTAGAGGTAGGTCCCCTAGAGTTTAAAGTCTCCCTATTCGCAGACGATGTCCTCCTCTCCCTTACCCACCCCCAAACTTCACTCCCTGCACTCACCGATATTATCCTAGAATACGGTGAACTATCAGGGTATAAAATCAATTTATCTAAATCAGAGGCTATGCTCCTCCATGTCCCCCCTGCCTTGAGATCTCTCTTAAGCGCCTCCCACCCATTCAACTGGCAGGCCCATAAGATTAAATACCTGGGAGTATATATTACCTCCCATTACAACCTCCTCTACTCTGAAAACATCCCACGACTCTTGACCAAGATTAAGCAAGACCTTGCCAGGTGGAAAACACTCATTATCTCGTGGCTGGGCAGGATCGTAGCTATTAAAATGAATGTGATACCCCAACTATTGTACATGTTCCAAACCTTACCTATAAAGATACCTGTTAAAGTTCTTAACAACGTTCACTCTGCTCTCTTGAAATTTGTTTGGAGTGATAAGACCCCCAGAATTGCCTTTTCTGCTCTTAAAATGCCTAGATCTGAGGGGGGTAGGGGCTACCCCGATGTTAAGCATTATTACCTGGCTTGTCACCTAAGCCAGGTGGTGGCCACTTATGCACCCCCACGAACTATTTCGTGGGTTGACTTGGAGGCTGCTTATCTAGGGGTTCGCTCTCTGGCCGCCATATGGGGTATGTCCAGGCCTCATAGGTCCCTACTGGCTGCCCCCCTCCCATCTCTTAGATTCTGTGCGGCGATCTGGGATTCTTCTTATTCTCCCTACAAACTCTCCTCTGCTTGCTCCCCCATTACCCCCCTATGGAGTAATCCCGCTTTTCCCCCAGGTAACTCCCCCCACCTGTTCAAAGCATGGAGCATAGCCGGCCTCCGGGTAGTTTATGACCTTACGGTACAGGGCACGTGGGCCTCTATAGATGATATCAAACAGTCATTCCCCTCCCTAACTCCTCCCTTCTTCGAGTATTTTCAGCTCAGGCACTTCCTCCTGTCTCTCCCTCAGGCTGACGCGCTCCGGACCCCCACCCCGTTTGAGTCTTTATGTCTGAATTGCCCCCTACGCAGGGGCTTGATCTCTGCTGTCTACTCAATGACACTCACTGCCACGGCTGTATCTCCTAGCCGCCATGAAAAAGACTGGGAGATAGACCTGGGGCCACCACCTGACGACTCTTGCTGGGATGAAGTCCGAGAGGGTATAGCCAAAAGCTCTATCTCCACCCGCCTCAAAGAAACATCTTACAAGCTATACTATAGATGGTACTATACCCCAGTGAGGCTCTCCAAAATGTTCCCCTCCTCTACCCCCATGTGCTGGCGAAACTGTGGCCATAGAGGGACGCTACTTCATATCTGGTGGACGTGTCCCTCTATCTCCTCTTTTTGGACTAAGATAGCTGCGCTCTTGAAGGCTATCTCAGGTATCCCACTCCCCCTAGACCCATGGTCGTTTCTGCTCGCTCGTCCTTTTCCAGACTTAGACCCCACCATGAATAAGCTACTATCCCATATTCTAACCGCGGCCAAGTCCCTTGTTGCTAAGAACTGGAAGTCCCCTACCCCCCCTACAGAATCCGCCCTAATTAACTATGTCTGGTCCATTGCTGCAATGGAAAAGATCACCTACTACCTCCACGACTGCCCACTCAAATACGATATTGTCTGGGGCCCTTGGCTCCTACTTATGGCTTCTGGAACTCTCCCCCCTATAGCCTCTGCCCTTCCCTAGTGCGCTTCTGTGACTGGAGTGGATGCTTTTGCCGTATCGTGCCGCCCCGACGCCCCCGCGGGGCTCTACCTCTTTCTATATAGTAAGCTTTTCCCTTCGTTGTTGTTCCCTCAAAAGCTTCAACTTGTATTCACCTGAAATGTGTCTTATATTCAAGAAAATGATGTATATCTGTACCTGTCCCTGACCCTCTTCCCCCTCTTCCATCTTTTTTCTTTTCATTTTTCTCTCTCTTTTTCCTTTCTCTCTCACCCCTGTCTCCCCCTTCTCCTCCCATTCCCTGTTCGTGCCCCCCCCCCCTTTCGTTTTGTACTTATGTGTTCTTGTTCCAATGTAAGAAAAAGAGAATGATTGTTTCCTTTTGTCTAATGTGATTTTGCATTATAATGATTCTCTCAGAAAATAAAGAGTTTAAAAAAAAAAAAAAAAACTGGAATAGCAGCTTTATCCTATTCCTGTGTGTTCAGTGAAAGAGGAAGGGAGCGAGAAAGGGCAGAGCAGGAGAGAGGAAAAAATGTAGCGAAACGGGTTACCTATCGGAACACAGTTACATTATAGAGGGGATAGAGGAATGTGAACAGGGTGAATGTTTTACTTGCGTACAATGAAATATTATTTTGTGTTTTCTTTTTAAATCGGTCACATTTTTTACTGCTTGGTTTTCTGCATTAGTCACGGTGTATAATTTGGTGAAAAGAAAAGGGTTGGTTTCATGTATGTAGTTATTGCAGGGTTGCCTACTTTTAAATGTCATCAAGCCCCACCCCCAGTACTGCAAATCCTGCAATTTGCGGGTGGGCGGGGCAAAATGACGCAATTTGCACCTTTAGCCCCCCGAAAAGCTGTGAATTACCGTAAATTAAC
Source organism: Crinia signifera (assembly GCF_055691185.1). Lineage (NCBI taxonomy): Eukaryota > Metazoa > Chordata > Amphibia > Anura > Myobatrachidae > Crinia > Crinia signifera. Next base: position 352,482,564 of record NC_139217.1, read on the forward strand.
GCAACCGTGGGGGAGATGCTGGTGAAGGGCCGATGGTATCCAGGAGTGTAGCCCTCCTTTCCGGGGTGCCAGGAGGGGGTCCCAATTTTCAATGGTCAAATGTAAATCTAAATCTCAGTGTAAAAATAAAGCCGCCAGTATTTTCTCTGCACAGAAACAAAATAACTCACCCAAATGTAACTTCGGGGTTGGTTGGCAAAAGCAAATTCTCTCTGTAATGGTCAAAACCATGTGCACTGCAGGTGGGGCAGATGTAACATCTGCAGTGCACATGGTTTTGACCATTAGAGAGAGAATTTGCTTTTGCAAACCAACCCGAATCACCACTTATGTGTATTGTTGAACAGTCATAACATGCTTTAATAAACCATAAAAGTGACAGACAGCCTGAGATCACCCAGTGGTTAATACTGCTCAGCAGAACATACAGCAGGTGCAGGGAAAATATCCATGTGATGTGATTGAGGCTTTTTGCTTATTCAGAAAAAAAAAAAACCCATTTGCACTGCAGGTGGGGCAAATGGAACATGTGAAACGCCCATACACACTAGAAGATTATCGCATTGTTAAAGATATTAGGCATACACACTAGAAGATTATCGCATTGTTAAAGATATTAGGCGTACACACTAGAAGATATTGCAATTAATATTGTTTTCTGAATGAATTTGAGGCCAATATCTTCTAGTGTGTGTGGGCCTTTATGTGGGAGCGTTTGGGAGCAAACGATCGATTGGAATTTGTTCCCAAAAATTTCCAGATTTTCATTCCAACCAGATTGGAAAAATAATCTTCTAGTGTGTATGGACAGGTGGGGCAAATGAAACATGTGCAAGGCCCATACACAATAGAAGATTATCTATCCAATCTTGCTGGTTGGAATGAAAATCTGGAAATTTGGGGATGACAATTGACCATTTTCTCCTAAACATGGAAATTGTTCCCAAAAATGTCTAGATTTTCATTCCAACCAGTCAGATTGGAAAGATAATCTTCTAGTGTGTATGGGTCTTTACATCTGCTCCACCTGCAGTGCACATGGTTTTGTCCATTAACCCCTTCACTGGTAATCCCGGAAATCCAGGCTATGCTTCAGTGCTAACACTTGCATTCTCGGAAAATTTCTGGGACTGACACGGACTGTTACAATGTCCACTGATGTCACTGATACCTCTTTAACACCACACAAATAACCCAGATATGAGCCTGGTCACTGTGGTGTGAAAAAGCCTTTTGAAAAATACCGGGCCCAGCAACCTGGCATTCCGAACCGTGTTAAAAGAAGGTCTTAACCTGGTCGGACCCGGGTTGCTGGGCAGTGTGAACGTGTAACCCGGATTGAGAGATCTGGGTCCTGTTCACTTCTATTCTGATATGCTGCCACTCCGCCCCACCCCCTGGATGACATCAGCGACCAGGTCGCTCCCGGACAGACGTGTCAAAATCCCGGATGCGACCCAGCAGTTGCAGTCTGAAAGCAGCATTAGACTTGCATCCATCAAGTTCAACCTTATTCAGGTCCTGTTAGGTGATATAGACTAGCTGTTATATCCCCATTACTGTTTTACCCTTTGTTCTAACTAGTATTTATTTATTACCAGCTATTTATATAGTGCACACATATTCTGCGGGGCTTTGCAGAGAATAGTTGAAAATTCACATCAGTCCCTGCCCCAGTGGAGCTTACAGTCTATGGGCCTTATTTTAGTTCACTCTTTCTGACAAAATCCTTCTTAGATGGACAAAACCATGTGCACTGCAGGGGGGCAGATGTAAAATGTGCAGAGAGAATTAGATTTGGGTGAGTTATGTTGTTTCTGTGCAGGGTAAATACTGACTGCTTTTTTTACAGTGCAATATAGAACTCACTTTGAAGTAAAACCCCACCCAAATCTTAATTCTCTCTGCACAAGTAACCTCTGCCCCACCTGCAGTGCACATGGTTTTGTCCATCTAAGAAGGATTTTGTCAGAAAGCGTGAACTAGAATAAGGCCCTATTTCCCTTCCACCTGTACATGCAGACACGGACATGCTAGGGTAATTTTTGTTGGGAGCCAATTAACCTACCAGCAGTTGTTCGAAGTGGGCCGGTATGCAGCGGTATAGCATACCGGCACTTCTCTCCCACTGATATGAATTTTTGGTACTTGTGTATTATCACGGCGCCCAAGTTTCTTAAGTACGGCACCATAGGGAAATCGCATTGCATCGCATGGGCCATTGTAACGGCAGTGCGATGCAATGAGATTTTCCTATGTAATTTATTCACTGCTCTCTTTGCCCCGGGGAATCGCATCGCATTGCATTGCTTCGCACCTCCTGCATATATAGGGTGTACGATGGCATTACATTACCTATACAATTATATCATTGTATGACATACAATGAGGTTTTAGGCACACCCCACTATCCACGCCACCCCGAAGCGTGGCGAGCGGCGGCGGAACGTGTCCTCCGACCTTTTCATACCCCTACTATACACGTCGGCGTGGAGTTGATTTTATATAGTGTTGCGAGCGCAGCGAGCCACCGAGCCCGAAGCGTGGCGAGCGGACGCAGATTACTTTACATGTATTCCGCGTCCCTTCGCGGGGCTCGGCACGCTTCAGGCTTGGTGGCTCGCTGCGCTTGCCACACTATATATAATCAACTTCACGCCGACGTGGATAGTGGGGGTATGAAAAGGTCGGAGGACGCGATTCGCCGCCGTTAGCCGTGCTTCAGGGTGGGGTGCCTAAAACCTCATTGTATGTCATTATTGTATACCTAATGGCATTGTACACCCTATACAATATAAATAAAAGAGCACTGAATATATTACATAGGAAAATCGCATCGCATCGGCACTTACAATGGCCCATGCGATGCGATGCGATTTCCCTAGGCAGAATAGCCCACTAAGCAAATAGCTTAGTGGGCGCCGAGATAATACACAAGTACCAAATTTTTTTGCAGAGGCAGCGCTAGTACTGTGAAGCAGCAGGTAGGTGCAGCGGTCAGCCTGCTACACTAACAGGATGCCGCCTCTGCTTTGAAGTCTACTCGCACCCCCCCACCACTGGTCCTTGCTCCTCTGCCGCCCGCCGGGTACACATGCCTTAAATGCTGCTGCCACTGGTCCCCACTCCTCTGCCGCCCGCCGGGTACACGCGGCTACAATGCTGCCACCACTGGTCCCAGACACAGGGAGGCTCTCATTCCTGCAGCGGCTGAACCCCAGCTGGGTGCCCACGGAGGGTCTCTTACCCCCGCTGCCACTGGACCCCTGCTGGACACCCCCTTTTTCTGGAGCGTGCACGCCGAAGGCATGCACATAAATGCGGCCTTATGTTTCCATACCCCCACTTCAAAATTTCCAATTTGAGCACTGCCTACCAGTATATTTTCGGACTGTGGGAGGAAACCGAAGTACCCCGAGTAAACCCACGCAAGCACAAGGAGAATATACAAACTATGGGCTAAATAGTTATTAGCTGTACCCCTGAATGTTATTTTCCAGAGAATTTTGACCTCGTCCATTTATGACCTCGTCGGCCACCAAGTATCCTTTGAGAGAGATAACGTTTATGGACATAAAAGCTGATCAGCTCCTCACTGCCATGTTGTTGGCTATGTTTGAAAAATGATAGCTCGAAGCTGGTTGGATGATACGTTATCTCTCTCTACTTTATCAAGGCTTACTACATCGATCCCCAAGTCACTTATCAGAAGGGTGGCTGGTATCCTCTTTCCCAAGCAGTTCCCATCATTCTGGACTGTAGGTGCTACCATTTTAGACAGTGTCACCAGATAAGCTCTGACAACCAGCTCTTAGCTACTCCGGACACAGGTTCCGATCAACCTGTCAGCACCTCTAGGACACCCTATGTAAACCAGGAAATACAGAGCTAGTACAGCTTCTCTCATAAAGGATCAAGACCCTGTGTCTTGTTTCTGTATTGCTTCTAGCATTTTGTTCCAGAACTTCCAGTATATTCAGGCAACCTGCTCCAGCATTGCTTCATAGCATTCTGCTCCAGTACATTATGTCAGCCTTCTCCAGTTGTGCTTCCTGCACCCAGTCCCAGCATAATAAATACAGCTAGCCCAAGGGGTCCTGACCCAAATCCCTAACTTCCTAGTGCCTTGGCATTTGGTGTGTATATCAGGCTCAGAAACAGTGTTTATGCATTGGTTAGTGGTAGGTAATTATATATAATGTAATGAATTGTAACAAAGTAAAAATATCACATGCAAATGGGTCATGGAATTAGATACATTGCATTCAAATGTCATCTGCTTTGCAACTAACAGTGGGGCTGATGTTCATTTGGACACATGCCAGTTTGTGTAGCTTAAGCTGGCCATACATCATAACAAGCTTGCAATCCTGATCATGTTACATTTTCTCCTGAACTCCCCGGCAGTCCTGGACTCACGTTGTGGTGCATTTTTGACACACGATGTGCGTACGATGCATAGTACAATCCAGCTGCTGCATATGATCGATCGTCTCACAATGTCTGGGAAAATGCCAGTCAAATGATGTGGGTTGTACCATCTATCAAACGACTGATCGCATGTGCATAAACCCCATCACGATCTGCACTAAATCACACCTGCTTATATGTGCAGCACATATGATCCGAGGATCAACCTCTCAACACATCATACCTAAACACCTCATAATGTGCACACAATCGATTGCATGACCCGTAGAAATCATGCATTCAGGCCTGCTTTTGTTCTGAAGTGCTTGACAAGAAAACAGGCTGCACGTATATCTACGCAGATTGACTTCTGCCCCTGGAAGGGATAGATGGGGAAGATTAAGGATGTCCTAACCAAGGCGAGTAAAGAAAGAGTATGTGAACATATGCAAACCAGCAGAGCGATGCATATATGACTATAATATTAGGCTAATTATGATGAAAATCGACAACACTTGCTAATTACTTTTGTTTGGCTGATTGCAGAAGGAGCTGTAACCTTTTTATTATACCTGCCATAAACTGGTTGCTTATACCAGCGATTAGAACGGGGCTGAAAACGGGAGCGTGCACCCGGCAATTTAAACCGCCGGGGCACACTCCCATCACTGGCAATATGGTCGCCAGTGACCATATTCCTAGTGATATCAGCCCCTATCGCTGCCGTGTGTACATGGATTTAGATTTGTGCTGTTAACTGTTAATTGTGCTCTGTTTTGTTCTTCTGTCATTTTTATGTCTAATTCTGTGTACCCTGTACTGTTCTAATGTGTTCTATATGTACGGCGCTGCGTACCACTTGTGTCGCCTTATAAATAAAAATATAATAATAAGAATAATCCTTAGGCTCAGTTATGTGGTGAGGGAGAGGATTCACTTTTGTTTTGTCACATATTTTATGATTGGAAGCCACAAGCACATGTTTTGCTTATTACATTGACTATAAATAATTTGAATTGGTCATGGACCACCAACCCAGGGCACTCCTGCACGGGCTCCGCAGCACCCCAGGGTGCCATGGCACACAGTTTGGGAACCACTGGCGTATACTATGGTTGCAGACATACATGCTTCTTTATAGCAACGCTTCCAAAATGTGAAACTGCTCATTTTAATTTTTTTTTGTGTGAAAACATTTCATTCTGACAATCATCAATGCAGTTACATTCTGTCTCTGCATCAGTAGCAGAATCTGTTGGCTGAAGGCACTTTCTTACCTCATTGATGCTGAAAATTTCAGGTGTAGGCCTCCTACATTATTTTCCTACATTAACCCCTTCTGAGGTGGGTTTTTTTTAGGGAGTGCTCCCCACAGGGCAATTTTTTTTTAAGAGCGATCTTTAAAACCCCCCCAAAAACACAGCTGTTTGTCCAAGGGCCGGGCAGTGCCGCTGAGCAGAATATCAGCCGCTGCCCCCTGCAATCTGGCTATGTGTGGGGTGATCTTACAAGGTCATGTTGCACACAGCTGGGGGGGGGGGGGAGGAGGCGGGGCTGGGCAGCTGGAGGCAAGCAGCGGCTGAATCTGAGTTCAGCTCTCAACTCAGCGGCGCTGCCCGGCACTATGCAGCGCAGACAGCAGCAATCCCGAGAAATTTCCAGGTTTGCCAGTCTGGGCACTGGAGCATAGCCCTGGAGTGCCCGGGAAGGGGTTAAAGTTGCATTCCAGCAATGAATTATTCAGAAACATTACATAGAGGGGCCGATTCAGACCTGCACGTTTAGGTCCAAATTCGGCCCTATCTTCAATGGCGGGGGACCACATATGTGCGTAAGTGGTAATGAGCATGTGCAGATCCCCTCCGGCAAGATTTTCAATCACAGTGGTGTTCGCATAGTGATTGGTAGCCAGGGGGCATTCTGGGTTGGACACTTGGCGTTTCATGGGCATGCCCACAAAAACTTTGTGTGTGCTTATAGATACACTGGGCGGGCACCAGGGAACACAGGCGTTCCGGACTGATGACGTCAGCGCATGCCCTCAGATTGGAGAAAACCGTGCAGCAGAAATGTCCTCGGCTACTTTTCTGCTGCGAACAGAGGAGAAGTCATTTGATGGTGAGTAACCAGGGAATGATTTCTCCTCCGTGCGGGCGCTTGTTTTGCGGATGTGTATGGTTATAACTCCTCTCGCAGCGTAGCGAGGGGATCTAGCCGGCAGGGAGTGCGTTTGCCGGGGCGGCAGGGTGATGTCAACCTCCTCTCTAGGCTCCGAATATATGCAGCCTAGCAAACAGGTCTGAATCAGGCACAACACTTCAGTTCATTTTCATGGTAAATTTGGTGTAAAAACATCAGTGTGTGATAGTAGTGATGAGATCTGGCAATACTGTATCTCTGTAAATAATGAATTTCATAAGACATATGAAAAGGTTTGTTATGACTCTATTATTCGAAAAAAATAATTAACTGTGCATCTTACACATGTCCCTTTCCGCCACATTGGATGTCACCTAACCAATTAGAATTTTTGTTAAATTCAAAAATATTTAGAGTGAAATAGTAGTAAGCCATTGGGACTGCTTAACCTGCACAGGAAAAATCAGAGCCCAGCCAGGTCTAATTTCATGGAACATTATTGTTACATTACCTTGGAAGAATTCCGTCACCAGTACATTGTACAATTATTTTTTTCGCAACAGTTGCTGACTTTTTTTTTACTTTTACTATAATCAATTTTAAACTTAAACTGATTTATGAGTGAAAAAAGTACAAGATTCATTATTCACCCTTATGTATATACCCAAATGCCCCATTCAGTCACATGGAATGGCCCTTCTAAATTATATACTGTAGCTTTATCTTTCTGGTAGGATTTTTTGTTTGTTTATTTTCAAAATGGCATTTGTATTATTTAGGCAGCGTTATTTACTTTACCCTTTGCATTTGTCAAAAACAATCTAAATCTGTATGTGTGTACACACTTGGCCAGATGTATCAAGCTTCAAAAAGTGATAAAATTGAGAGCGCCTAACTGTCATGTTACATGCTAGGTTTGAAAAATGACAGGTAATAGCTGATTGGCTGCTTAGTTTTCACTCCCCACTTTATCACTTTTTGGAAGGTCACAGGTTGGCAGGCATGCTATTTGGTAGTCATCAGATGAGCAGATTATTTGTGAAGCACAAAGCTTTTCCTATTCCTCTGCCTTTTTAGAGCTCTGATTTCTCTCCTTCAGATGCATCACTTTGCAGGACACCTCCAGGAGGTACTGAAGAGCAACGGACACAACAGGACCTTATGCCCTATATTGATGACTCGCCAAGTTCCTCCCCTCAGCTCAGTGCGAAGAGCCGCAGCAGCAGAGACACCCTATCCTCTGCGTCTCTGGAATCCAGCAAATCTGTGAGTAGGCATAATAAAGGCATGCTAAAATAAGTGGGACAAAGGCATTACGGGACAGGGTGAATGATATGTGCTGACACAGAGCCCTTATACAGAGATTTACAATCCACAGCATCAAATGGACTTAAAAGTGAAATCCTTTTCAGTGATATGGGCTGGTATAGATAAACATGTCTGCAGTGGCTTACAGTGTTTAATGCAGTGATGAGCATCATATAATTCAGATATTAGATGTTTTTTCTACTGAGTAGGTATATAGTATAAAACAGTCAGTGTTCCTTATATTGGCAAATGTGATTGCTAAAGAATAATGTGCAATAAGTTTGGTTAGAGCAAGTAGTAATATTGGGTGAAATGTAATAGGGTGAGAGATTTGGTAAGAAATCTCCAGTTTTTTTTAAAGCGGCAATCATTTACACTGCAAAATCAAACTGGTTCTCTCAGTTAAGGGGGGTATTCAATCCCACCAGTGACAGTCCAAATTGTTGAGCATTTGTTTTTCTCGTTTTGCCCGACATGAATATTTAGCTCGACAAGTCGAGTTCTCGCCTATTCAAACTGTAATTTCAATCCCACCAGTAACAGTCCGAATTGTCGAGCATTTGCATTTGTTTTTCTCATTTTGCTAACTGAAAATTTAGCTCGACAAGTCGAGTTCTCATCTGCTCGACAAGTCGAGTTCTCCCCTAGAGAGGAAAGTGGCAATTGTCAGATAGGCTTCATTTTTATAGTCAATTATATAAAAGTAGATATCTTGTTAAAAATGAAAATTCTCCTATAAAAACCATTTCCAAATCAGCAGACTGCACAATGCTGGTGTCTCCCTGAAGTCTCAGTACAGGAATGAGAGCTCTGAGGTAAATTGCAATGCATTGCATTGTAGAAGTAAACAAAAGAATTGCAACAAACAAACATTGTATCCTGAATAATTCTGCCCCAGCATGGATACAAGAGTCCTAAACATAGGCGTTTGATCAAACCAGAAGTAGACATAAATAGACATGTATACAGAAGACTTTCAATGGGCAAAATGCAGCACAGTGAACATGAAAGGTGAGCAGAAAAAAAGATAATACTTCTTATATGCCAAATGGAATAATTTAAACAAATGCGTAATAATGCAAGCTGAAAACTGATGCTGACAATGGAATAATGGGTTAAAGCATACCATATAAACATGCAGCAAATGTAAAGTTAATCAAAAGAGGAATATTTAGCAAAATATCACAAAGACAGAAGTCAAGATAAGCACTACAAACATTAGTACAATCCTGCATATACATTTAACACAATTTATGAACATGCAAAAAGAGAATCTCCCTTGTCACGACAGAAATAATTGTCGAGTTAAATTTGAGGGAAGAGTGATTTCAAACAGTCGAGGTCAGGTGAATTCTTTGACATTGAATAGGCTGCAGGAATTATCTCGACAGATTTTACCCAAAATAACGTTATGTTCAACTCGACAGTCGAGCAAACCGAAAACCAAATCAGGTGAGCTCTGCTCGACAAGTCGAGAAAACTAGACAATGAATAGGCGACCTCATAAATAACCAACCTCTCGTCGAGAAAACAACAAAGCTCGACAAAAATAAGGAGCTCGACAGACATTGAATACCCCCCTTAATCTCTCATCCTATTAAATTTCTCCTGTAATGTCTGTTAAGGCTCCCATACACTACAGTGGTTTGGGATGATTTTGCCTGTTCCTGAAGGATCAGGACGAGAAATCAGCCCAAATCGGATGTCTTTGATGTCCCATCGGGTCCGATGCGCGGTTCCGCATGCGATCCTGCCACCCGGCAAAACTCGTGGGGGATCGGATGGCCACACACTGCTGTGATACATTGCAGTAGTGTGTGGCCACTTTTAGTTTAACTCACTGTTATATTGATGCTTGAGACGTAAAAAGTTACTTCATATCAGAAGATCCCCAAGTAGCGCTAAGCCACTTGTTATGGTCCTCCGGTTTACATAATCTTTCTATTCTTGCAGACGGAGCTGGATCTGGAGAAGGGCCTGGAGATGAGGAAGTGGGTGCTGTCTGCAATTTTGGCTAGTGAGGAAACTTACTTGAGTCATCTGGAGGCTCTACTACTGGTAAGAGAGGAGAAATGTGGTTGTGCGATTATTTTTTGTATATTTTCTCAAAGTAAAGTACATCGACCCTCTTCTTCTGCAGCCAATGAAGCCCCTTAAAGCTGCTGCAACAACTTCACAGCCCGTTTTGACAATCCAGCAGATTGAAACTATTTTCTTCAAGGTTCCTGAGTTGTATGAGATCCACAAAGAATTTTATGATGCTTTGTTTCCGCGGGTACAGAAATGGAGCCACCAGCAGAGAGTGGGGGACCTTTTCCAAAAACTGGTGAGTGAAAGCCTCTGTGTTGGTGTTAAAGTGTCATTTTGTGCAACAACTTAACAGCATTGCGTGTTCCAGTTTTTTCCAGGATATTCTTTTTTTTTTTTTGTTATTAACCCCTTCCCGACATTTGACGTACATTTACGTCATGGCCGGGAGGTACTTCCCGACACATGGCATAAATGTACGTCATGAGTTTAAACTGTCACTGCGTCTCGAGACGCAGTGACAGAGGGACGATGTCTGCTGTCCCTGACAGCAGACATGTCCCTGCATGCCCAGGGGGGGCTGCGATGTCGCCCCCCCGTCGGCGATCGCTGTGATTGGCTGTTCAGTGTGAACAGCCATTCACAGCGTTTTCCTGTGTTACCAGCGAATCGGACGCTCGGTAACACAGGTGTCAATCACCGCCGGGCGTCAGGGGGCATGAGGGGGTCATCGGTGACGATGACACCTCACCCCACCCTCACCCCACCTGCCCCCAAGGCTGTGATTGGTCCGTGGGACCCACGGACCAATCACAGCCAAGGCGCGACATTTAAACTGACGGTGACTGCGCTGCAGACGCCATTCCGGTCTGGAATAGCGTGCAGAACGGTCACCGTGCCTGCCTGCCGTGAATACCGACCTGATCCTTGCTAATACTTACCTGATCCTTGCAAATACCTTACCTGATCACCTTATCACTGCTTGTAGCGTGCTGGACGCTTCCTGGATCTGACTTCCTGAGACTTCCTGCTGCTGCTGCAGTGTGATAGAGAGATAGAGAGATAGAGAGAGAGATAGAGAGAGATAGAGAGAGATAGAGAGAGATAGAGAGATAGTGACAGAGAGAGCTATATTTTGTGTCTGCTACCCCCCCTTTTTGGGGGTGCAGGGGTTTTCTATATATATATAACTGTCAGTGCTGCTGCTGCAGTGTCATACAGTGATAGATAGTGATAGATAGTGATAGATAGTGAGAGGTAGAGAGATAGAGAGATTTGTGTCTGCTACCCCCCCTTTTTGGGGGTGCAGGGGTTTTATTTTATATATATAACTGTCAGTGCTGCTGCTGCAGTGTCATAGAGTGATAGATAGTGATAGATAGTGAGAGATAGAGAGATAGAGAGAGATAGTGACAGAGAGTGATAGAGAGTGTATATTTTGTGTCTGCTACCCCCCCTTTTTGGGGGTGCAGTTTTTTTTTATACATATAACTGTCAGTGCTGCTGCTGCAGTGTCCTAGAGTGATAGATAGTGAGAGATAGTGAGAGATAGAGAGATAGAGAGAGATAGTGACAGAGAGTGATAGAGAGTGTATATTTTGTGTCTGCTACCCCCCCTTTTGTGCTGATCAGTATATCTGTGCTGATCAGCAACTTTTTGGGGGCGCAGAGGTTTTTTTTTTATATATATACCTGTCAGTTGCTGCCAGTTGCACTGTCAGTTGCACCAAAGGTTGTGCACCTGCTGTCCCTCACTGGTAATCAGTGTCGCATCACTGATCACCTTTTTTTTTTTTTGTGAGTGCTGTGGGGTCTTTTTTTAATTTTTTTTTTACACACACTGATTTTGTGGGTGTCCTGTGGCCACTGTGCGCCGATCAGTGACGTACATCACTGATCAGCTTTTTCGGCACAGGGTTGATCAATTTTTTTTTTTTTTTTTTTTTGATCAGATTCCTGTTGCCTTTGAGCGCTGTTCAGTGACAGACGTTACTGACCAACATCTGTGCTCAATTTTTGGCGCAGGACCTTTTTTTTTTTTTTTTAACCCCTTCAATTTTTTATTTTTAACCCCTTCATTTTTTTTTTTTTTATTGGTATAAAGTATTTTTTTTTTTCTGCACCACATACACACTACATACCCCCCGGATTGAAATAAAGTTTGTACCCCCCCCTACACTATACACGTGTTGAAACATTTCACTACCAGTAACACAAAAATAAAAATGGCATCCCAAATGTCCTCCCAAATGTCCTCCCAAATGTCCTCCCAGTCATCCAGGAGAATGTATTCAGTGGAGGAGGCATATGCCATGCTTGCCTCTGACTCTGACACAGGCAGTGATGCAAGCGGGGAATTTGAAGGATTCGTCTTAAGCTCCTCTTCCTCCTCTGGTGATGAGGGACCCCCTCAAAGACGCCCCCGTAGATCAGCTGAGATTCCCCCCCCAATAATTGATCTAGTATGGACCCCACCACCAGACAATTTTGAGCCCCAGGTTCCTGAGTTTTTGGCCATGCCAGGAATCCAATTTGATTCCACAGGTCTCAGAGAAATTGACTTTTTCAAATTATTTTTCTCTGATGATTTTATAAATTTAATGGTGGACCAAACTAATTTATATGCCCAGCAGTTTATTGCTCAAAACCCCACGTCATCATTTGCTAGGTGGACCCCTGTAGATGCAGTAGAGATGATGACGTTTTGGGGTCTGGTGTTTCATATGGGCATAGTAAAAAAGCCAGAAATTAGGCAATATTGGAGTACAGATGTTCTGTACAGTACTCCATTTTACCGTATGGCCATGCCCCGGACTCGATTTGAGACAATTCTTAAATTTATACATTACACCGATAATGCACAGTGCCCACCCAGAGATGATCCCACCTTTGACCGGCTATTCAAAGTCAGGCCGGTCATTGATCATTTCAGTGCCAAATTTGAAGAGGTGTACATCCCTGAAAAATTTATTTGTATCGACGAGTCCCTTATACATTTTAAAGGAAGGGTTAAATTCCGCCAGTACCTTCCCAGTAAGAGGGCAAGGTATGGCATAAAAATGTATAAACTGTGTGAAAGCACCTCAGGGTACACCCACAGGTTTAGGGTTTATGAAGGGAAGGATTCAAGAATTCAACCGCCAGAATGCCCCCCCTCCCTCGTAGGTGTTAGTGGGAAAATTGTCTGGGATTTAGTGCACCCCTTCCTGGATAAAGGTTATCACCTCTATGTGGATAACTTTTACACTAGCATCCCCCTGTTTAAGGCCCTTGGTTCAAGAGGTACAGCAGCTTGCGGTACTGTGCGCAAGAACCAAAGAGGCCTCCCAAAAACGCACATTGCCCAAGTAATGAGAAGGGGTGAAAGCAGGGGAATATGCAACGAAAATATGTTGTTGGTCAAATATAAGGACAAGAGGGATGTCCTTATACTGACAACAATTCACGGAGACAGTACCACCTCCGTCCCTGTACGAGGTACCAGTACCCACACCTCCAAACCTAATTGTATCCTGGATTACAATAGGTACATGGGCGGAGTGGATCTTTCAGATCAGGTACTGAAGCCGTACAGTGCCCTGCGGAAAACAAAAATCTGGTACAAGAAGGTGGCCGTGTATATCATCCAGATGGCACTGTATAACGCTTACGTGCTATTCCGTTCTACCGGCCAGAGGGGGACATTTATGCACTTTCAAGAGGAAGTCATAAAGGGCCTAATATTTGGGAACCAGCAGGCAGAGGGCCCCAGTACTTCTAGTACTGGCCCCCGTATTGTACCAGGGCAGCATTTTCCTGATGAAATCCCCTCCACTGGAAAAAAGGGCAGGACACAAAAAAGGTGCAAAGTTTGCTATAAAAAGGGAATAAGAAAGCAAACTATTTTCCAGTGTGACACTTGCCCCGACAAACCCGGCCTATGTATAAAGGAGTGTTTTAAAATATACCACACATCTATGGAATATTAGGTTCATAATTTCACCGTGCTTCGGGGGTCTTGCTAATGCCACATAGCACCCACCATTCATTCCACCAGAATCTGAGCCGCAAAATCCAAAAATCACTCCTTCCCTTCTGAGTCCTGCCATGCACCCAACTGGTATTTTTTGGTCACATGTGAGGCATTGCCGTACTCGGGAGAAATTGGGGCACAGATTTTGGGGTGCTTTGTCTCCTTCATTCCTTGTGAAAATGAAAAATTTTGAGCCAGTACTGCATTTTTGTGTAAAAAAATGTAATTTTTCATGTTCACTGCCCAGTTTTATCAAAATTGGTGAAACCCCTGGGGGTTTGAAATGTACACTATACCCCTAGATGAATTCCCTGAGGGGTGTAGTTTGCAAAATGGGGTCACTTGTGGGGGGGTTCCACTGTATTGGTGCTTTGGGGGTCTTGCTAATGCGACATAGCACCCACCATCATTCCACCAGAATTTGTGCTGCAAAATCCAAATATCACTCCTTCCCTTCTGAGTCCTGCCACTTTTTGGTCACACATGAGGCATTGCCGTACTCGGGAGAAATTGGGGCACAGATTTTGGGGTGCTTTGTCTCCTTCATTCCTTCTGAAAATGAAAAATTTTGAGCCAGAACTGCATTTTTGTGTAAAAAAATGTAATTTTTCATTTTCACTGCCCACTTGTATCAAAATTGGTGAAACCCCTGGGGGTTTGAAATGTACACTATACCCCTAGATGAATTCCCTGAGGGGTGTAGTTTGCAAAATGGGGTGACTTGTGGGGGGGTTCCACTGTATTGGTGCAACATAGCACCCACCATTCATTCCACCAGAATCTGTGCTGCAAAATCCAAAAATCACTCCTTCCCTTCTGAGTCCTGCCATGCACCCAACTGGTATTTTTTGGTCACATGTGAGGCATTGCCGTACTCGGGAGAAATTGGGGCACAGATTTTGGGGTGCTTTTTCTCCTTCATACCTTCTGAAAATGAAAAATTTTGAGCCAGAACTGCATTTTTGTGTAAAAAATGTAATTTTTCATGTTCACTGCCCACTTGTATCAAAATTGGTGAAACCCCTGGGGGTTTGAAATGTACACTATACCCCTAGATGAATTCCCTGAGGGGTGTAGTTTGCAAAATGGGGTCACTTGTGGGGGGGTTCCACTGTATTGGTGCTTGGGGGGTCTTGCTAATGCGACATAGCACCCACCAAAATTCCACCAGAATCTGAGCTGCAAAATCCAAAAATCACTCCTTCCCTTTTGAGTCCTGCCATGCACCCAACTGGTATTTTTTGGTCACATGTGAGGCATTGCCGTACTCGGGAGAAATTGGGGCACAGATTTTGGGGTGCTTTTTCTCCTTCATACCTTCTGAAAATGAAAAATTTTGAGCCAGAACTGCATTTTTGTGTAAAAAATGTAATTTTTCATGTTCACTGCCCACTTGTATCAAAATTGGTGAAACCCCTGGGGGTTTGAAATGTACACTATACCCCTAGATGAATTCCCTGAGGGGTGTAGTTTGCAAAATGGGGTGACTTGTGGGGGGGTTCCACTGTATTGGTGCTTGGGGGGTCTTGCTAATGCGACATAGCACCCACCAAAATTCCACCAGAATCTGAGCTGCAAAATCCAAAAATCACTCCTTCCCTTCTGAGTCCTGCCATGCACCCAAATGGTATTTTTTGGTCACATGTGAGGCATTGCCGTACTCGGGAGAAATTGGGGCACAGATTTTGGGGTGCTTTGTCTCCTTCATACCTTCTGAAAATGAAAAATTTTGAGCCAGAACTGCATTTTTGTGTAAAAAAATGTAATTTTTCATTTTCACTGCCCACTTGTATCAAAATTGGTGAAACCCCTGGGGGTTTGAAATGTACACTATACCCCTAGATGAATTCCCTGAGGGGTGTACTTTGCAAAATGGGGTGACTTGTGGGGGGGTTCCACTGTATTGGTGCAACATAGCACCCACCATTCATTCCACCAAAATCTGTGCTGCAAAATCCAAAAATCACTCCTTCCGTTCTGAGTCCTGCCATGCACCCAACTGGTATTTTTTGGTCACATGTGAGGCATTTCCGTACTCGGGAGAAATTGGGGCACAGATTTTGGGGTGCTTTTTCTCCTTCATACCTTCTGAAAATGAAAAATTTTGAGCCAGAACTGCATTTTTGTGTAAAAAAATGTAATTTTTCATTTTCACTGCCCACTTGTATCAAAATTGGTGAAACCCCTGGGGGTTTGAAATGTACACTATACCCCTAGATGAATTCCCTGAGGGGTGTAGTTTTCAAAATGGGGTGACTTGTGGGGGGGTTCCACTGTATTGGTGCTTGGGGGGTCTTGCTAATGCGACATAGCACCCACCAAAATTCCACCAGAATCTGAGCTGCAAAATCCAAAAATCACTCCTTCCGTTCTGAGTCCTGCCATGCACCCAACTGGTATTTTTTGGTCACATGTGAGGCATTGCCGTACTCGGGAGAAATTGGGGCACAGATTTTGGGGTGCTTTTTCTCCTTCATACCTTCTGAAAATGAAAAATTTCGAGCCAGAACTGCATTTTTGTGTAAAAAATGTAATTTTTCATTTTCACTGCCCACTTGTATCAAAATTGGTGAAACCCCTGGGGGTTTGAAATGTACACTATACCCCTAGATGAATTCCCTGAGGGGTGTAGTTTTCAAAATGGGGTGACTTGTGGGGGGGTTCCACTGTATTGGTGCTTGGGGGGTCTTGCTAATGCGACATAGCACCCACCAAAATTCCACCAGAATCTGAGCCGCAAAATCCAAAAATCACTCCTTCCGTTCTGAGTCCTGCCATGCACCCAACTGGTATTTTTTGGTCACATGTGAGGCATTTCCGTACTCGGGAGAAATTGGGGCACATATTTTGGGGTGCTTTTTCTCCTTCATACCTTCTGAAAATGAAAAATTTTGAGCCAGAACTGCATTTTTGTGTAAAAAAATGTAATTTTTCATTTTCACTGCCCACTTGTATCAAAATTGGTGAAACCCCTGGGGGTTTGAAATGTACACTATACCCCTAGATGAATTCCCTGAGGGGTGTACTTTGCAAAATGGGGTGACTTGTGGGGGGGTTCCACTGTATTGGTGCAACATAGCACCCACCATTCATTCCACCAGAATCTGTGCTGCAAAATCCAAAAATCACTCCTTCCCTTCTGAGTCCTGCCATGCACCCAACTGGTATTTTTTGGTCACATGTGAGGCATTGCCGTACTCGGGAGAAATTGGGGCACAGATTTTGGGGTGCTTTTTCTCCTTCATACCTTCTGAAAATGAAAAATTTTGAGCCAGAACTGCATTTTTGTGTAAAAAAATGTAATTTTTCATTTTCACTGCCCACTTGTATCAAAATTGGTGAAACCCCTGGGGGTTTGAAATGTACACTATACCCCTAGATGAATTCCCTGAGGGGTGTAGTTTTCAAAATGGGGTGACTTGTGGGGGGGTTCCACTGTATTGGTGCTTTGGGGGTCTTGCTAATGCGACATAGCACCCACCAAAATTCCACCAGAATCTGAGCTGCAAAATCCAAAAATCACTCCTTCCCTTCTGAGTCCTGCCATGCACCCAACTGGTATTTTTTGGTCACATGTGAGGCATTGCCGTACTCGGGAGAAATTGGGGCACAGATTTTGGGGTGCTTTGTCTCCTTCATACCTTCTGAAAATGACAAATTTGGAGCCAGAACTGTATTTTTGTGTAAAAAAAATAATTTTTCATTTTCACTGCCCAGTTGTACCACAATTGGTGAAACCCCTGGGGGTTTGAAATGTACACTATACCCCTAGATGAATTCCCTGAGGGGTGTAGTTTGCAAAATGGGGTCACTTGTGGGGGGGTTCCTAACTTTTAGCATCTTATGGTGCCTAGAAACCTACATGGTGCCTAAAAAATAATCTCATAAAAAGGAGGCTCCAAAATCAAGTAGGTGCTCCTTCTATTATGAAGCCTGTGGTTTGGTCACCGTGCACACTAGGGCCACATATAGGATATTTATGAAAACAAAAGAATTGGGGGAATCAATTTTCAGTCACATTTCTCTAGTAAAATGTACTGTGTTCCTTAGAAAAATGTATTAAAATTGCAAATCTGCAAAAAAAAAGAAATTTTGAAATTTCACCTACACTTTGTTTTAATTCCTGTGAAACACCTAAAGGGTTAACAAACTTCCAAAATGCTGTTTTGAATACTGTGAGGGGTGCAGTTTTTGAAATGGCATCATTTATGGGGGTGTCTCACATACAAGTCCCTCAAAGTCACATCAGAACTGAACTGGTCCCTAAAAAAATCAGTGTTTGAAATTTTCTTGAAAATTTGAGAATTTGCTATTCATATTGTAAGCCTCCTAGTGTCCCAAAAAATTAAAAGGAAGTTGAAATAATGATGTCAACATAAAGTAGACATATGGTCTATGTTAGTTATTCACTATTTTGAGTGGTAAGATTATTTGTCTCACAAGCAGAAAATTTAACATTTTGCAAATCGCTAAATTTTCCATTTTTTCACGATATTTTGGTATTTTTCACAAAAAAACACAGACTGTATCGACCCAAATTTACCACTAATTTGAAGTACAATGTGTCACGAAAAAACAATCTCAAAATCACTGGGATAAGTAAAAGCAAAAAAAAGTTATCCCCACTTAAGTGAGACATGTCAGATTTGAAAAAAAGGGCTCTGTCAGGAACGCAAAAACTGGCTCTGTCAGGAAGGGGTTAAAAAAACTTTTGTATTTTAATGACTTGTATTAAAGAAATCAGATTATTTCTTCCAACAGAACATTTATAATAGGTAACTTTAATCTCTTATTTTATTTGCCACCCAACTTTTATGCCTGCATCAAGCTTTACATGACATGGGTGTACTTTATTCTTTCAAATTAATGGAAGCCCCAATTTATGTCTCATGAAACAGGATGGCACCTAACATCTACCTTGTGTTCCTTCTATCACCTATATTTGTGTTCTGTACTAATGTATTGTTCCTATCATCTTACGACTTCTATCATAGGACCATATTCTACCATATAAAATAGATAATGTTCCTGTCCTATGTTACACTCCTTTTCTTGTCTTCATTATACTTCTTTATATCTCTAATTATGTGTTTGATGTTGTTCCTACTCTGCAAACTCTTGCTTCTCCTTGCCTTGTGCTCATTTCTCATTCACATCATTTTCTTCTATCCTTCCTTTCTCCTCCCCACACGTTTTTTTTAATTTGTTTCATCTTCCATGTCTCAGGCCAGTCAGCTCGGTGTGTATCGCGCCTTTGTTGACAACTACGAGGTTGCCATGGAAACGGCGGAGAAATGTTGCCAGGCCAATGCTCAGTTTGCTGAAATTTCAGAGGTGAGAACAACTTACATTTGTGTATGCGAAGGAACCTCTATAAAATAGATTTTGCAAATAAATGCCTTACACAATGCATCTGCTGTATAGCCTACTGTTGTTCTGAGATCCTACTTGGGTGAAGACAGTATGAATTTTATACCAAATTTTATTCACTTTCTAATTTTACACCCTAAGTCCTGTGCACTTCATTGATAGACAGCATTTGAAATTTATTAAAATATAGTGAATATATTATGTATCTGGTTGATATATCTACATTGTCTAGATAGTCTGTAGGTCGACAGCAAAAGTTTGACATTCAGAAGGTCAACAGGGTTAAAAGGTTGACATTCAAAAGTTCACAATTGTAATTATTTTTATTTTTTTTACATCATCATCTATGTCTGCATAGAGGGAGAATATAATAGTGTGTCGAGTGTAGTGAGGCATCATACTACAATATTGGAATGACAGAATCGTATATGGCGCTATGCAGCCCTAATGTTACAGCTCCCACGAGTGTCACCCACACTTCAATACCATACATCTCTCTGTAGTGAGGCATCATGCCCGAAGCATGGCAAGCAAAGCATTATACTAATTGATGATCCATGTCAACAGCTGGGGACATTGACACTATAAAAATGTGAAAAACTTATGTCGACCTTTCGATTGTAGACATTTTGTTCATGTTGTCCTTCTGACCCTATCGAACTTTTGAATGTCAAACTTTTGATTGTAGACATTTTCACCTTGTTGACCTTTTGCTGTTGACCTTCTGACTTTCTATCTAGATACTGTATATCAATCCCCAACCAATATGTTATTGGCCTGTGTGTTCTACCCACAATGTTTCAGTTCTGTATTACACAATGATTGCAGCGATGGAACCGCTTACATACAGTATAGCACCCTCGATTTGTCACCTTAGTCAGTAGGCTTTATCTTCTCTAAGATCTTTAACTCAAGGGCAAACCAAGTGCAAATATCCCATAAATGAGCTAAAAATATATTCTTCCAGCTTAAAATATGTTGCAAAACAGGCCATGTGTTTGTGCAGATTGTATCTAGCCACTTTATATAGTTTCCAGCAGGCAGACCGAGAATGCTGCTCATACTTTCGTGGCCAAATTGGGTGAGAAACAATTGTTTGGCACCATAGATTAAGACCCGGTTAGCTCATTCGGAAAGTGACAGCACTATGGCCCTTATTCAGATCTGACCGCAGTACAAATTTATTCTCAAAATGGCCAAAACCATGTGCACTGCAGGTGGGGCAGATGTAACATGTGCAGAGAGAGTTACATTTGGGTTGGGTGTGTTGAAACTGAAATCTAAATTGCAGTGTAAAAATAATGCACCCAGTATTTACCCTGCACAGAAACAAAATAACTCACACAAATCTAACGCTCTCTGCGCATGTTACATCTGCCCCACCTGCAGTGCACAGGGTTTTGCCCATTTTGAGAACAAATTTGTACTGCGATCAGATCTGAATAAGGGCCTATACGCAGATCTCCCTTGTCGTCTTCCAACGTATCCTCAGCTGATCACTTTGGATTGGGTTATTCCATGTCATTGCGGTTGGTTTTGAAGCATTGGCACGACAATGTCAGACAATAGGAGTATTATCAGCTGCACTATTGTAGTAATAACACGGGCTCACATATGCAGTCACACCTGTTTTCAACAGTTTTATCTTTAAAGTGATGACAGGTTTTGACTGTTGCTTTGGATAGTAAAGGGCCACATGTTCTCTTTGTCCGTCCACTAATGCGTTACGTATGGGATTGTCCTGGATAAGATTTCAGTCTGTTTTTACCTCAGTCTCTTTATTGGAAGTTTTGTTGCTTCTAGAATCTAAGGGCCAGAAACACACGGGAGTCCAAGGAACATGCAGCGAAAACCTCCTTGGAGGGTAAGTGAACATTCTATGATATGGAGAAGGGTTGATTAGCATTAGTTGGTGACATTAGTAATGTTTTGGATTAATAGAACAATTCTATGGAAGGCCAAATTGGAATAAATTGGAATAGAAAGCTGGGATGCTGGATAGTTTTGGGTGTAACTCCCTGTCTATACTGTAATGATAAAATGTGTCACCCTGTCTGCTCTTTGCCTCCAGCTCTGCTATACAAGCCAGTGGATCGAGTGACACGTAGCACTCTTGTTCTACATGTGAGTGACAAGTGTTTTATCTTTGTAATATGACAGTTTTCAACTGATTTCCTTCTCATGTAAGCCTCACACTCACACTCTGATGTTCCCAGGATCTACTGAAGCACACGCCTTCTGCTCATCCTGACTATCCATTACTGCAAGATGCACTCCGTATCTCCCAAAACTTTCTGTCCAGCATCAATGAGGAGATCACTCCTAGACGTCAGTCAATGACTGTACGGAAAGGAGAGGTGAGTGAAAGATGTAGTTATAAGCAGAAACCTTTCAATGGAATGAGTAGGAACAAGATTAATGGTTATGCAGATTTTGATATCTAGAATAAAACTAATTGTGAAGTAGTGTTCATTCTAGCACCCGCCATCTTTGAAAACCCATGCAGTTCCTCTTCCCTACCTGGGGTGTTTCTGTCTGCTGTAGTGCTTCTAGCACAGTGCGGTCTGTATATCAACACTGATATGCAAACCAGACCTGTGCTAGAAACACCACAGCAGACAGCGACACCCCAGGCAGGGAACAGGGAATGCAGGGGTTTTCAAAGATGGCGGGGGCTAGAATAAACACTAGTGAAGTATTGCTACAGATGAATAACTACAGATGAATAACTAGATAGGCAAAGGTAAAAGTGGTTTCTAGTAGTTATAAGTATGTTATAAGCCAGTATTAATAAACATTTCTATTATAAGCACCTGTGTGCTGAAATGTAATAAACTTTAGTTACGCTCAATAATCCTATACATTAAAAGGCTAACGTTGTATCACCTTTAAAGGGGGAATTGAAGTGTTGTACTTGGCAGGTGCAACTGAATGCTATCTGACCGAACAATTAAAGTGTCAATCTGTTCGGGCGAACACACAGCAGCTGACATTACTGTTATGGTGTGTCCACATGGTGCGATTTGACCTATGGATTTTGACTATATGGTCATTATCGCTTAGTACATAGTCACACCGTGTAATGCTGCAACCTATCCCAATGCGTGGCATCGGAATCGAATGTAGAAATAGACTGTGCAGCACAGCCTAGTTCTAATATCTCAAAATGAAGGCCATGCTTCTCAATGCAGCATGGCACCCGCTCCCTCCACTGCCCCTCCCTGCCAGCCAATGCCAGGTTCCCGCGTCCACCGATATGGAATCTATATCAGCGGCCACCACATTGGCCCATGTGGACACACCATTATGTTGTTCGTTCATTTGGACTGGCTGGTATATTATATGTATATGTAAATCTAGTAATATAAAATCACATTCTGCTACTTTATGCTCGATGTCCACATTTTCCTAGGAAAAGGCCATGTTCTGTCCCTGTTTTCTTTACAGTATGTGGATAAATGCTTTAATATTATAAATAAATCTTATTTAAGCTTTACTGAAGCCATGTTGTGACGTCTAATATGCTTTAGTTCTTCAT
Organism: Crinia signifera; assembly: GCF_055691185.1. Lineage (NCBI taxonomy): Eukaryota > Metazoa > Chordata > Amphibia > Anura > Myobatrachidae > Crinia > Crinia signifera. The sequence continues at coordinate 352,505,369 of NC_139217.1, forward strand.
ATACATTTTTATAACTATAATTAATATTCATACTGTATAGTAAGACATTTGTTTTATTTTTCTAAAGTTATGATATGTTGTATGTACAGCACTAATAAACGTTGCATCTCTTGCCAGCACCGGCAGCTCTTGAAGGACAGTTTCATGGTTGAGCTGGTGGAAGGAGCCCGAAAGCTACGTCATGTCTTCCTTTTTACTGATCTTTTACTTTGTGCAAAGCTGAAAAAGCAGATAGGAGGGTAAGAACTTAACACTTGGTAGGCTTTGGTCTTTAATTACTTTTAGAATGAGTTTTTGACTTTGATGCTTCTTAATATTAAGGAAAAGTCAGCAGTATGACTGTAAGTGGTATATACCACTAGTGGACCTGTCCTTTCAGCCTGTGGATGAGTCAGAAGCTGCTGCTAACATGCCACTGATACAAGATGATGAGCTGGAGGCTATCAAAGTTAAAATATCACACCTGAAGAGTGATGTCCAAAGGGAAAAGGTATGTGTCTATAAAGTTAGGCATAATGTATGGTGTTTCTTGTATGTTTACAATTCCATTACAGTCTTTATACTGCAGTTTTAATGCATATACTGTAATAGAGGATGTTATATCTTGCACTAAAATAATTGAGAGATGTAAAAAGGTTACTGTAAAGTAAGGGATAGGTGAAGAAAAATTGGTAAATTGAGTATATATTAGCTCTTATTAGGTAAGTTTACCTTATCCTGTCCATTTGTAATGTTAGGAAGCAAGTACCCATTTGTATCACATTCTCAAAGTCTTTCCTTTATATTACGTTATTGCCCCTATGCCAAAGTCCAGTTTCTCAGGGGTAGATTTATTAAGCTCGGTGAAGTGATAAAGTGTCTGGTTTTTATCAGTGGCCAATAAGCTCCTACCTGTCATTTTTCAAACCAAGCCTGTAACTTCACAATTAGGAGCTGATTGGCCGGTGATAAAAACTAGACAATTTATCACTTCGCCGAGCTTAATAAATCTGCCCCCCAGTTCCTTGACAAGTGTGTGGTGTGACTCACATATTTCCTTGCCTTTGTCTAGCTTACTAGGCAATTTCAACATTCCTATTACCAAACCCACTATCTCTGCTGCCAAAAAAATGATTTCATCACTTCCTCTTTTTGGGCTTTCCCACTAGACTTAACTATTCTGCTGGACACTTCCTTGTCCTCTCTTCTTCTCCATCTTGGGGGTACATTTATTAAGATAGGCATTCTATTGAAGATGGGATGTTGCCCATAGAAACCAATCAGATTCTATCTATTTTATTTTACAAGGTGCTAAATAAATAAGTAGAATCTGATTGGTTGCTAAACAAAACAAACTGGTATACATGAGGTAGGCATATAGGCTTCAGTCATGAGACATAGGGGTGAGAGGGCCCTGCTTTGAGGGAAGGGAAGAATAAAGATAGTAGGAACAAATATGATGCAAGTGGGCAGCAAGGAGAGTGCCGTGTTGTCTAGGGGGAGTAGTGTTGGCATTAGTGAAGCACTGGGTTTAATCATACGTTTGGGAAAGAAAAAAGATAACTCTTTAATCATATAAGGGAAGGTGTTCCCTTGATGAGAAGCACTGTGGGAGAATACTTGGAGGAGGGACTGAGATGTATGATGGTCACTTGATATTCTCTTATCCTGTTTTTCTTTTTTTTGTTTGATTTCAATTTTTTAAATAACCTTGCATGTCCCTGTTTTCCTTGTGTTCTGTTGCCCCTACTGTGTGGAGCTGCAGACCACCTTACAAATCATTCATTACTAATAATTACAGCTATGTGCGATATTATATTGTAATTAGGCCTGTAACTTAAGGCCCCCATACATTAGGCCGACTTGTCCTAGGGACAAGTCGGACCCAATTTACCTGCGAGCCGCCCGGCAGCTCCCTGGGAGGCTCACATACAATTTGGCACTTGATGTGCTATTTTTTACATGGGATAAATCGCATGCGATTTATCCCATGTAAAAAAAAACCTGGGGAGCTGTAGGGCGGTGAGGAGTAGTGGGGGCGGGCAGCGGTGGTGGTGGGGGCGGCCAGCGGTGGTGGGGGCGGGCGGCGGGTGCGGTGAGCGCTGCTGACCTGGCCGGGCAGTGTACTTACACATAGCAGCAGCGGGGACGGGCAGCGCAGTGGCGGCTATTATATTTTTAAAATACTTGTCAAATGACCGGCCGCTCTCTAATTGGCCGGAGAGCTCTCAGCCAATCAGAGAGCGGCCGGTCATTTGACAAGTATTTTAAAAATATAATAGCCGCCACTGCGCTGCCCGTCCCCGCTGCTGCTATAGTACAGTACACTGCCCGGCCAGGTCAGTCAGCAGCACTCACCGGTGCTCAGGGACCCGCTGCCCGCCCCACTGCTCCCCCGGTGTCTGCATGCATATGCCTGTCAGGTGGCAGGCATATGCATACAGGGAGGTCGGACGTGATCGTATGTACAGACCGTCCGACCTCCCTGATCCGGTCCGATGCGCACGGGACCGCGCATCGGATCGGATCAGATATCACACACCTACGATTTTGGGCCGATATCACCCGATTATCGGCACAAAGTGCCGAAATCGGAGGAAATCGTCCCAAAAGCGCATAGTGTATGGGGGCCTTTACTGTAGGTAGACCTGGTAGTAAGGGAAGGAGATGGCTGCTGTTGTTTGTCCTGTAATGTAAATGCTCTCTTACAACCCCCTGCTAACATTGATTGGTTTTTTCTTTGTCCATCAAACATAGATTGTCTATTTTTTGTGAGCTTGTTTAAGATTGTTTTGTATATGACAAACAGGGAGAAGTTTCTACTGTAATTGAGATGTTTTGTAGGTTAATAGGTGCCGATAAGTGAATGCATTCATTCATTCATAAAATACATAGTTGACAACATCAGAATCAGCTTTATTGGCCAGGTATACTTGCGTATACTAGAAATTGGATTTGGATTGCTGTGCAACAGCCGGTTAGGTAACAGTTAAACAGTGACAGAACAGATATACATAACACATACAGGTATAGGCTAGATGTACCCTGGGAACATATATTCACTGAGCTGTACAGCACCTAGGCAGCCATCAGTGGCGCCAGTGTTCGCCGCAACAGCCAGGTAGGTAACAATGTAAGTGCCGAGCTGCACAGTACATGTATAGGTTGCTATGCAGTGTACAAGACAGAGGAGACACAGGGGTACATATGGCCGAGTGGCACATTTCCTAGGCAGCCATATTGCGGTGCCATCTTGATCATGATGTTCACAGGCACCAATAAATGGCTTAATAGGCCATCTCCCCTACAGCACTCCACAGCATGAATGGATCCTGAGGCTATCCTGCTGTGGAGCTAAGGGGGGGGGGGGGGGGCGTGTCAGGGCCTTGGTCGCAGCCATGGCTGGAGGGAGAGCCAGCGTGTGTTGAGTGGGGGGAAAAGTCAGTGAGGCCAGGTGAGGGGGGGGGGGGGGGGAGAGTCAGTGAGGCCTAGGGCCGGAGTTGGGCCCTCGCCATACCTCCTCCTTGAGGCTTCTCTGGGGGAGTGGGGTGTTTCACTTTGGAGCTGGGGGTACCACCATAATTTCAGCCCACAGGCCAAGGAGTCCCTCTGCTGTGCGAGCGGAGCATCTGGGTCCGGGTGTAGCAGCCGCAGCCTCCCATCCAGCCGGGGGTCCTGCTGGCCAGGATGGTGTCGCCATGCCTCAGGGTTCATGCCGGTGGCCAAGGCTGTCGCTCCACCTGAGACACTCTGTGTTCCTGTAAAGCTCCTGCGTCCTCTGCGCTCTCCGTTGCCATGCCCTGGGGTCATGCCGTGGACCACAGCTGTGGTGCCGCCTGAGACTCTCGGTGCTCATGCCCCCTCTGTCTCCCCTTCTGTCCTACTACCTCATCCTCCTCCCTTATCCAGGGGATGAAAGCTCTGATAGATGGGAGCTCGCATGTGTGCGGCCATCCCCGGCCCCCTCCGGAAGTGATATCATGGGCATGGGTAGGAGATTATTGGTTGAGATGTGTGACTGGTGTAATCCAGTTGTATATGCTGCTGTTCCTGACACAACAGATCTTCAGCATAGCATGTGGGAGAAAATACAAATGTTACATGTGACTGCAATTGTACATTATATTTTATGGCCAGTTTACATAAGGACCTGTACATGGGCAGTATCTTTTACACACTTTGTCTTCTTGTTTTCAGAAGGCAAACAAGGGAGGAAAGGGTCTGGAGCGCCTGCGCAAAAAGCTGTGTGAACAAGAGTCAATATTACTATTGCTGTCTCCGAGTATGGCCTTCCGGGTGCACAACCGCAATGGCAAGGTGATCCATCTAGTCACATTCCCTATGATCTCCTATATTTCCCATCTGTTTGGATTCCTGTCTTCTCTCATGTTTTTTTTCCCTATCTAAACAGTATGTTCTACCTGCCTGGTCTGTTGTCTTACCTCTGACAATTCCTCCATCTCAGGGCTACACATTCCTGACATGGTCAGACTATGAGCGAGCTGAATGGGGAGAGCACATACGAGAGCAGCAGAAGAAATGTGAGTGTACACCAGACAGACTCTACCACAAGGGTATTCAATATGCCGCCGTCCAGCTGCTGTGAAACTGCACATCCCAGCATGCTTTGGTGGAACAACTGGCAGGGCATGCTGGGATGTGTAGTTTCACAGCAGCTGGTGGGTCACATGGTTAATTACTTTGCTCTGCCCCATCCATTTGTTGTTTATTAATGTATTAGTATTGGTAACGTCTTGCTGCTTTTATCTAGGTATGAAAAGTTTCTCTCTTACCTCATTGGAGATTCAGATGTTAACAAACTCCTGTGTAAAACTGCAGACTGTGCACAGGGTGCCTCTGACCATCAGTAAAGAAGGTGAGGAGCATTCTGAGCAGACGGTGAATCATTTGTACCTTGGGTCTGATAGAAATGACCTAATGGGACTGTGATGTTTCCTATTCATAGTTCATGTTGTATCTTGTCTCTCCCCAGATGATGAGTCTTCTGGTCTGTATGGGTTCTTAAACGTTATTGTCCACTCGGCTACTGGATTCCAGCAGAGCTCAAGTGAGTGAGAGTGCAAGTGGATCCTCCTACTGTTACAGCCTCAGCGTACAATAAATACAGCTTCTATGTAGCTGGCTTGTGTATGACCTTGTTTTCTGAATTACCCCAGATTTGTTCTGCACGCTGGAAGTGGATTCCTTTGGGTATTTTGTTAACAAGGCGAAAACACGTGTTTATCGAAATACAACTGATCCCAGCTGGAATGAGGTGAGGATATTGTGGATCAGTCTCTCTGAAGCCCCTGGTAGTGTACTAGGTAGTCTCAGATAGGAGACACTACCCTCCCCCTATTTCTGTGTTTTCAGACAATATCAGGTCATATCCCATATATTACTAGTCCTTCTGGACTGTTGTCATTACCCTGGATCTCCTCTCCATTACCAGTGATCTAATTAGTGATACTGTTCCTTCATTAGCTGCTGAAGCTAATCACGGGAAGAAAGGCCATGTACATCTACTGTTTCAACTCTAGCTATAGAATTCCAATTCTGGGCATAAAGAGCACAAAGTGACAATGGACAGTCGCAACAGTATGTGTGTGTGTGTGTGTGTGTGTGTGTGTGTGTGTGTATATATATATATATATATATATATATATATATATATATACACACACACAAATATATATATATGTGTGTGTGTTCCATCCAGCATCGCAGGAGGACCAATGTTGGGGACGTGCCCGGCACCTACGTGGGTGCTGGGCTTCACCTAGAGCTGCGGAAGCTTGCAGCAGGGACGCACGGGCTGGGTTGTTTTTACCTAAAACAGCCTAGCGTGAACACTATATAGGAAACCTTGGGAAAATATCACTGTATTTTTTTTTTTCCATCAATAAATTTTTATTGTAACAAAGTTTAAATGGGGTACAGAAAAGAAAGAGGGGGGACTTTCGGGGGGGGGGGGGGGGGTCGGACATCAAAAATATAAAAACAAATCTGATACAATCAGTAAGTAGGCAAAATACAGTCTATATATGAAGTACACACGGCTATAATATGACATGTTTTACTGCAACCAGAAAACGATTCAGAAACAATTAATAGGTAACCTGGTTACGCTCAAAGCACAGTGCATCAATTAGTCAGTGATAGCATCGAAATTGTGAAGAGATATGCATGAGGGGGTCTAATGGCGTTGGGCCTCTGGTGGCTCATTCAAACTGAATTGAAGTGGGTCTGAAGGAGGTAACGCGGGGAGTATCTGAGCTCCTGCTCCTTCCGTAACAAAGGTGTGCCATGGGAGCCAGCGGATATGTGGGGAATTCGGAGAGGAGGAGAATGGGGTATAATCCGTTTCCATAAGGAAATGGTGGTTAGTCTTCAGAGTAACCTGTATCACCGGCGGAGGGAGGGGTTGTTTCCAATGCTGGGCCAGATTCGCTCTAGCGGCAATAAGTATGTGGCCCAGAACATATCTTTTTTCAGGGGGGACTTCCTGAGGGTATAAGTGAAAAAGAGCCACCGATGGGTCGGGGAGGAGACGGAGTTTGAGCACCGTGGAGATGAGGGTGAAGACTTCAGACCAGTACTGGAGGATTTTGGGACAGGACCAGAATATATGATATATGTTGCCGATACAGCCGCATAGTCTCCAGCATTGATTAGAGCAAGAGGGCCAGAAGGAGTGTAGGCGGTCTGGTGTTAGATAAAGCCTGTTGATCAATTTAATATGCATCTCGGTATGGTTTAAACAGCGAGACATTATGTAAGAGGAGAGGAAGATTTGGCGCCATTGCGCAGGGGTAAATGTCCTATTCAGATCTGACTCCCATTTCATATGGGGGGACGTTTTGGAGAAGACGGCTGGGGTGATTAGGGTTTTATACCAAAAAGAGATGTCGCCTTTGGTGCAAGTCATGAAGGGTCTGGAAATGATCGACTGAGCGGTAGCATCCGGAGGGGAGTGGGAGGTGAGGTGTGCCTTCCACCAGTGCGTAAGTTGTAAGTAGTGGAAATATTCAGAGGGGGGCAGGGAGAACTGTCTCTGAAGGGTGGGAAAGGGGCGGATGGAGCGAGAGTCTAGTAAGTCTCCCAGGGTAGTCACCCCTCGGGACCTCCATATCTTCAAATTGAGGTTAGGTATTAGCTTAGCGATTGTGCTGATGGAGACGTTAGCTATTATGGCTGTCGAGGCGGGGAGTGTGGCAAGTAATTGGTCCCATATCTGTAGGGTAGCCCTGGTGGACGGGAGTAGAGTTAGCTGGGGTGGCCTGGCGTGCTTTGGGATTCTGATTAGATCGGATAGTGGAATGCGAGGAGTCGAGGCTTGCTCGATGGTTACCCATCCAGTAATGGAGTTGGTCTCATTGTAATATTTAATTGAGGCTAAGAGACATGCAGATTGATAGTGGGCCAGGTCAGGAAGGTCCAACCCGCCAAAGATCCTAGGGAGCGACATCCTAGAACGGGCCATAGCTGGAGGTCTAGATGTCCAAACATAGTTCGTCATCATGCGGGTGGCTAGTTGGATAGATTTCCTGGGGAATGTATAGGGAATAGTACGGAACAAATACATCAGTTTGGGAAGTAGGGACATTTTAAAGGCTGCCATACGACCCAGCCATGAGATATCATAGGTGAGCCATGATTTAGAGAGACTAGTCAGAGTGGTGAGGAGGGGGGTGAAATTTACATCAAAGACATGGGCAGTGTTTGGGGGGATATGAATGCCCAGGTATTTAATGGAGGTGGATTGCCAGTTGTATTTGTAGGTTGACTGTAAGGTGGGGAGGGAACTAGTGAGGTTAATCGGTAGGGCGTCTGTTTTGGAAGTGTTCAGTTTATAGTAGGAAGCTGCGCTATAGGAGGACAGTATATTATGCAGGACGGGTAGTGATCTAAGAGGGTTTGTTGTGAAGAGTAGCACATCATCCGCGAAAAGGCTTAATTTGTGGTGTAGGGGGCCTATCTGTACGCCAGGGAAGTTGGGATCATCTCTAATAGTTATGGCGAGGGGTTCTATTGAAAGGACAAAGATCAGGGGGGATAGGGGGCAGCCCTGTCTAGTTCCATTTGTGATCTTGAAAGGGTCGGAAAGGAAACCGTTGCTGAACACACGGGCAGAGGGCGAGCTATAGAGTGTTAGGATTGAGGTGAGGATCCGGCCGCTGAAGCCGAAGCGCGACAGCACCTCCTGCATATATTGCCAATTCAGTCTGTCAAACGCTTTCTCAGCGTCGAGAGACAGGAGGAGGAGGTCCTGCTCACCTGAAAGGGAATCTATTAAGTTGAATACCCTTCTGGTGTTATCCGAGGCCTGTCGCCCTGGGACAAAACCTGTCTGATCCGGGTGTACCAGCAACGGGAGGAGCCTATTAATGCGTAGAGCTATTAGTTTGGCGAAGAGTTTGATGTCGCAGTTAAGCAATGCGATGGGGCGGTAGTTTTGGCATGAAGACGGGTCTTTCCCCGCCTTTGGAATAGTCACTATTCGTGCTTCTAACAATTCAGGGGGGGAGGAGCCAGTCGTGGATAATTCAGTAAAAAGGTCTGTTAAGTGTGGGGCCAAGAGGTTTCCAAATGTGTGATAGAAGTCGGTAGTGAACCCGTCGGGGCCAGGGGCTTTGTTGCGTGGGAGGGATTTAATGGTCGATAGAACCTCAGCCTGAGACCACGGGGCGTTGAGAGAATCTAGTTGTTCTGGGGTGAGGGAGGGGATTTTGATCTTGTCCAAGAAAGAGGAAATTGTTTCTTTAGAGGGTTGAGGTGTGGAGGGGTCCGAGGAAAGGTTGTAGAGCTGGGAATAATAACGTGCAAATTGGTTGGCTATGTCTTTGGGGTTCATTAGTTTTTCCTTGTTGGGGGTGATTATGTGTTTAATCCTATTGCGGGCTTGTTGGGCCCGTAGTTTGCGAGCAAGCATTCTGCCAGACCTGTTGCTTAGGAGGTAGTATCTTTGACGAAGCCTATTTAAGGCGGTTTGGGTGCGGGATAAAAGGAGTTTTTGGAGTTGAGAACGCACTTCAGATATCTCCTTCTTCAGGGACTTGGAAGGTGTTGCTTTGTTAAGGGACTCAAGTGCTACTAATTTAGATTCCAGATCTTGCTGTGCTTTGATGGCTCTACGTTTGAGGTTTGCGCCTGCCTGTATAGCTGCCCCTCTTGTAACCGCCTTAAGGGCACACCAGTAGTTAGTTATGTTAGTATCTTGGGGAGAGTTGTGCTCAGTATACGTCTGGATAGATTCTAGGATGGTAGCCTTGGCAATAGGGTCTTTTAAAAGGTGTGGGAATAAACGCCATGGTCTTGGAGGGGTTGTACATAATTTTAGTTTCCAATGCCATGTGACCGGAGCATGGTCAGACCACGTGATGGGTAGGATGTCTACCCCTTTAGTTTGTTGTAGGGACCATTTATCGCATAAAATGTAATCAATTCTAGAGTATGTGTTGTGCACTGGAGAATAAAAGCTATACTCACGGCCGGTAGGGTATGTGGTTCTCCAGATGTCGTAGAGGTCAAACTCTAAAAGTAGGTTCCGGAAAGGTGTGGGTGTGGTAGACTGTCGAGGGGGGCGGGAAGAAGGTTGGTGGGACTTGTCCATTTTGGGGTCTATTGTTAGGTTAAAGTCTCCGAGTATCACCAGAGAGCCCTTAGAGGTTTTCCGAATGAGCAGAAATAGCTTACGTAGAAAGGAAATTTGGTTAGAGTTAGGGGCGTACAGACAGACTATGGTTGTCAATTTGTCTTCCAGAAGGCCAGTTAGAATTAGGTATCTGCCAGCTTTATCAGCGGTCTGGGATTGGAGGGTGAAGGTGGTATGTTTACTGAACAGGATAGCAACTCCGTTGCGTTTGGCTGGGCCATTGGCATAATATGATGTGGGATAGTTCGGGTCTTTGAATACGGGGGGGTTGGAGGAGGAAAAGTGTGTTTCCTGTATGGCAACTACATCTGCTTTGAGCTTGTGGAAGTCGGAAAGGGCTAGCCTACGTTTGTTAGGGGAATTCAATCCCTTAACATTCAGTGAGAGGAGGCGGGGCATCCTGAGGCGTGATTAGGTAAGGTAGGGAGTCCAAGCGTCCCAACGTATGAGCAATGTAATGGATACTCATGGAATCTGCGACTACTGAAGTCCTGGGGGGGGGGGCTGGGGTGGGGGAGGGGTTTAGGGCGGGGGGGGGTAAACAGGTACAAGAAAGAGGGAGAGGTAGAGGGAAAGAAAAACCAAAAAGGTCCAGTGTATAGGACCTGCATGACTACTGCAGGGGAGAGAAAAGGGTTAATGCAGTAGTATAGAAGAGGTTGGGGGGTGGCGAGGCTGACGTAGGGGTCTACGTATGCATACGAGGCCCCCCACTTACCAGCTGATGTGTAGAAAGTGAGAGGGGAGACAAAGAAACTAGTGTCTAAGGGAGTAAAACACACTAAACATAATACATGCATCTAAACTTGTAATGCAAATAACTCTATCCTCGAGAGGCAAATAACATTCGAGACAATAACATAGGGAACCAAGTGCCTCGGGACTTGCCTGGGTGGACAAACAATACGAACAATACTTAACGTGTGAGCCCCATCCCGGTGGAGGGGGAGGCAAGAACAGATGTGGCACAGTTCACCGGGCCATAACGTATAGGCTGCAGGAGCTGAGTGATGGCTTCAAGTTTCGGCCCATTCCTGTTGCAGGGTCCGTGCGCGTTTCGGATCCTGGGGGCTCGTAACCGTAATGTCCCAGTCCATTAGGAGTTTAACTCCTGCGTCCAGGGTGGATATGGTGTAGGTAGAGTCATCATAGAAGATGAGGAGCTTGACTGGGAACCCCCAGCGGTACCGGATGTCGTTGGAGCGGAGTGCAGTGGTGATAGGGGCAAAGGCTCTTCTTGCAGCAATAGTTGCAGGAGAGAAATCCTGGAAGATTTGGAGACCACCCAGGGTGTCGGTGTTTCTTGATTCCCTGGCCGCCCTCAGAATTCTTTCTTTCACTGTAAAGAAGTGGACCCGGAGGAGGGTATCTTTTGGCAGGTCAGCAGGGACCGTTTTGGGTCTGGGGAGGCGATGAATGCGGTCAATCAGGAGGTCTTTCGGGTCTATATTGGGTAGGAGTTTGCGGAACAGGGTGCAGGCGTAGTCCTCCAGCTCGGAGTTTGCCACCGAGTCGGGGATGCCTCTAATTTTTAGATTATTTCGTCTAGACCTGTCCTCCAAGTCCGCTAGCTTAGACTTAAAGTTGTCGATGTCGCGTTGTTGACGGTCGAAGGAGGTTATAAGGTCATTGTGGGACGTAACAAGTTCTTCCATTTTGCGCTCCAGGTGGTCGGTTCTATCACCGATGGCGGTTAGTTCGGTTTTGACTTCCCGGATAGCGGCTTTAAGATCTTTGGACATTTCTGCCTGGAATGCAGAGAAGACTTGACAGAGAGATTTCAGTGTCACAGGTTCATCCGATTCCACGTCTATCCCAGCTACTCCGATGTGGGGGACTAGTGCTTCCGGTGTCCCCTGGGGGGGTGGGTTGTTTTTTGGGGGAGAGGAGTGTGCCGGGGGCGGTTGGGGGGGCTTCTTGGAGGAAAGAGAAATCTTGGTGGGTAGAGGGTCTTTGCCTCTTTTAGATGGCATGATGAGGTGGGGGGGTTGCACTCGCCGTAGAGGCCGAAGAGACGTAGACAATGGTACTTGGGGGTAAGGTATAGCTCACTCTATCATGGGTGCCACTAGATTCAAAGCATTGGTGAGTGGGGGTAGTGGCAGGTCTAGAGTTACATTAGCAAGCTTGGGAGGAGCAGGCCGGCGGATTAATTTGGGTGAAGCTGTCCCTTAAGGCAGGGTGAGCGAGGCCTTGAAAGTGGGTAGTAGGGTTTTTGAGTAAGGCCAGTAAGGGTGATGTGGGGGGCGCTATCAGCAGGGCTGGGTCTAATGGGGTATACCCAGATGTTGCAGGCCCCTTATCCAGCAGGTATAGACTGAGTTGTTCCAGCAGAGAGGGGGGGTCGCCTGTGGAGCAGGTCAGAGAGGAGCAGAGAGCACAGGAATAATGCTGGTGAAAGTCGTGGGGTTAATATCCCCAGCAGCAGCCCTCCCAAGATGGCGGCTGTGAGGTGCTGCAGTAGGATGAGCCTCAGCTCTGTTAAGGTACAGTATGCAGGGGGAGCTTGTGTGGGTGTCCCAGGAGGGGGCTCACAGGCCGGGCAGTGTGCGGCTGGTGTATTCCGCCTAGCTCTGTTAAGGTACAGTATGCAGGGGGAGCTTGTGTGGGTGTCCCAGGAGGGGGCTCACAGGCCGGGCAGTGTGCGGCTGGTGTATTCCGCCTGAGGCGGCGGGTGTCACTCACCCTGTTGTTTTCGGCTGTGGCCGCGGCTCCGGGACTCGGTCAGCAGCGGGCGGCAGGGACCGGCTCAGATGGGGCGGTGGACCTGCGGGGAGGTCACCGCCGGAGAGATCTCCACGGCTCCCTTCTCCTTTGCGGCTGATTTCGCGGGGTGCGGGCGCCTCGCCGTGTGCTGCGGCGTCACTGTTCTAAAATCGAGGTCCCGGCTCCGGCTTCCCGACTAGGCCGCAACCCGCGGGAGCGCTTACAAGCACTCCCCGGCTCCGCGGCGGGGTCGGAAGCGGTCCGGGTACAGCAAGGGTAGGGTGGGAAGAGGGGGGGTAAGTTTTGTTGAGGCAGGGGTTGTGTAAAATAGGGGTACAGGTGGTGGTAGGGCCGGAGCTGCTGTGTAGCGTGACCGGTCGGGTTGCTCGCCAAGCCACGCCCCAAATATCACTGTATTTTGATGACTTTAAGCATCTTATAGATAATGCAAAAACCTAGAGATGTGTTCACGTGGTATGATCAGAAGAAAACTTAACATAATCTGCATGGTGTGTATATAGCTTGCCATGCCGATGCACAGTCACCTGGGTTCGGCAATGCATGGAAAAAAAAAAGACTGCAGGCTAGCCAATTTTGAATATATTGTGTACAGTCTAGTGTTCCAGTATCATCTAGTATCGTCCATAGTCAAAATCTCAAGTAATAAGATTCTATTGTTCTTAGTTCTGGAGTTCAAGGAAAACTGTATAGTCACATATCGAACACAGCCAAAATCTCACTGTGTGTGTGCCCCTTAAGATTAGTGTCTACAGTGCACTCAACCTATCACTGACCTCAGTTGCTATGCATTGAATAGGAACCATTAGAGGCAGTTTCTGATTGTGATCAGTTTCTGATGACATAGTGCTGTGCTTGAGCTGACTTTACATCCAGTAACATAATCACAGGGCTAATGTAGAATGGACAGCTTTTCAGTGTACACATGCTCTAGTATGTAAATACACATTCAAGTTACATATTAACCCAATGTAATATTGACTTTGGATTAAGAACCCCAGGTGTCTGCCACAGTCTGGCAAAACACTGCATTCTCATGCCTCAGCATATTTTTTGATCTGGAAAAGTTGGCTAAAGTATGGGAGTGATATGCGTCTCCTTTAAGTATATAGAATAAGGTTTCCCCAGATCACTGTGCTATTTTATAGATGGTGTTTATCCCAATTATGGGGGGGTATCCAATAGTCCACAATCATTGATAGTGGGTATTTGCTTTACCGGGGATTAACCTCTGGCAGGCAAAGCAAAATTACAGACAAGCGCTGGCTACTTGGGGCTGCGGTGGTGAAAACACCGCAAAATTTCATCCCCAAAATTATTATTTTTTACAGGCTTTCTTTTGAATAACCGGTAATAAAAAAAAAATATATATATATGTGAATAGAAACATAGAATTGGGTGACAGACAAGAACCACTTGCCCCCGCTAGTCTACTAATGCGTAAAGTCATCATTTGAGTTTTCAAAATGGCACTTTTTGTATCACCCCATAAGTTTGGTCAGGTTTAGCCGCTATGTGCGGATAAACACAATCATAATGACCGCGATATGCACGAAAAACAGTTAAATATTGCCCCGCTTAGACTGGAGATTTGCGATTAAACAATACAATACAGCCCATTGTGTCAACAGGGATTGGATTTCTACATAGGGGAAGGAGTCTGGACATGAAAGGCACAAGTGAGGGTATATAACACAAATATCACAATACTGATACAGTCAGAACATGAACGCTGTAATCTATACACATTGTTTCAAAGTAGTAGTAGACAATATATTTTAGCTAATCGCTTCATCAATGACCCATTGTGTGGTACCACTGAGAGGGGTGTATGTTGAACAATAAACCTTTGTTGATCTTGTAGTTTAACAAACCACATGTCTTCATTACAAATATGTGGAATTCGATTCCCTATGAGTATATTTTCATCTGGAAGAATGATATAAAATCATAATCCACAAACACTGTGTATTACATTATCTCCCTATTTCCTCACAATGGAAGCCCTTTGAATGAGGCCAGTTTGTGTAATCTAGGACTACTGGAGGTTTATGTGGAGAAGCACTGACATTGACACATAACCAATGCACGTGTCAATGGTTCAAATTATGATGGAATCACCTGCGCTATTACAGCTGTGCAGAATGTGGGTGTCTTAGGCCTAGCACATTCAAATACAGGCTACTACACCAGGGAAAGGCTGACACTAACATCCATATTCTCACACCATCAGATGCAAGTAAACAAAGCAGCAACCATCTCTGAATAGGCCCAATATTTGGGGCAGTTTGCTATAGAAATCTGAATATCTTCCGTTGTTTAGATTTGTCATGTCATATAGTTATATATATATATATATATATATATATATATATATATATATATATGTGTGTATATATATATACATGGTAAATAGAGAGTGCTTAATACAATCCACCACCTTGTAGGTTTTCCCATAAGTTTGTACACGTATGATGAGATGTACACAATTCTTAAGGTTAGGGGGTTAGGGAACCATATAACTCAGGCGCTTGGAGTAAGATGTTGCAAAAGCCACTATCTCAATGGTAGAAATTTATTAAAAAATACATGTATAAAAAGATTGAAAAAAGAAGAAAAATTTGTTTCACTCACATAAAAATTCAAGTAGATTGTACCAAGTCAGAATTGTCCCGTGTGTATGCAGGGAGTGGAGGATGTTTTTAAAACCTCCTTCTATCCGGGCTTGTTTGTAATCCAAAGTGTCTGTGTAGACAGAAGCGTCTGTGTAGACAGAAGTGTTATCAGGCTCCCCGACAATTGCTGCAGCCGTGGGACCGGCTTCCAGTGTGAAGGGGGATCTGTGCGCTGATGTCAATTTGGCAGATAAAGATCTTGCAGCTCCGTCCCGGTCCAGGATATTTGCGGAGAGGGATTTTTGATGCTGCTGTTAACTGATATGAATTTCTGTAGCTCTGTCCAAGAATAAGATTCTGCGGAGATATTTGTAATTCCGTCCCGGCAAAAGTATAGGTGTTTAATAGAGACCACGTCCACCTGCCGCCAACATGTTTCGATCCGCAGCGGGATCTTTGTCAAGGCTTGACAAAGATCCCGCTGCGGATCGAAACATGTTGGCGGCAGGTGGACGTGGTCTCTATTAAACACCTATACTTTTGCCGGGACGGAATTACAAATATCTCCGCAGAATCTTATTCTTGAGAGCTACAGAAATTCATATCAGTTAACAGCAGCATCAAAAATCCCTCTCCGCAAATATCCTGGACCGGGACGGAGCTGCAAGATCTTTATCTGCCAAATTGACATCAGCGCACAGATCCCCCTTCACACTGGAAGCCGGTCCCACGGCTGCAGCAATTGTCGGGGAGCCTGATAACACTTCTGTCTACACAGACGCTTCTGTCTACACAGACACTTTGGATTACAAACAAGCCCGGATAGAAGGAGGTTTTAAAAACATCCTCCACTCCCTGCATACACACGGGACAATTCTGACTTGGTACAATCTACTTGAATTTTTATGTGAGTGAAACAAATTTTTCTTCTTTTTTCAATCTTTTTATACATGTATTTTTTAATAAATTTCTACCATTGAGATAGTGGCTTTTGCAACATCTTACTCCAAGCGCCTGAGTTATATGGTTCCCTAACCCCCTATCCTTCTATACACACACTGTGTCGGCTGATTGAACTGACTGGGAACCCTTTCTTGGGCTGCTGGTATAGAGGCGCACTAGATAAATCACACACCACCTTTTTGCATATACAATTCTTAAGGTGCCCACACACTAGAAAGATCTGCGATCGTAAGATGTGCGCATAAATTAGCCTTGAAATCTTTTGTCCGTCCTGGACAAAAGATTTCAGGCAAGCGCACATCTTTACCAAAGATTTTTCTTAAGATCCCGTGTGCGTTCCTATGGATCTTTTGTTAAATCTTCTGATCTTTCATGCAGCATGTAAGATCAGAAGATTTAAGGTGCGTACATACGGATAGATTTGACCAACGATCTGGGCGTTCCCGATCGATTTTAACGACCAATCGTTTAAATCGTTCCATGTTTATGGACGATATAGGCGACGATGCGCGCACCCGCCAGTCGTTAGTAGAGGTCGCTGATCTTTCCTGCATGCAGAAAGATCAGCGACCAATCGCTATCGATGTGTACCAATCGTTTGCATATCGTTTCCACAGGAAACGATTAGGATTGGCTGACGACTGGCTAACCACTCCCCTCCGCCATTTTCTGTCCCAGGCTGCGTGGAGAGGAAAGCAGAAGAGACAGGGCCGCATGCTCAAAGCACACTTTGCTAACAAGCAAAAGAAATGCAGTTCACCAGGGAAAAACAGGAACAAACCAAGCCTCTCCAACAGCAGAACTGCACTAAGCTAAAATGGTGGATGCCTTTTAACCTCTTTTTTAAGTCACACCCATAATTAAAATTTCACAGGGCAGAAGATCAATCTGCTGTGTTCATAGTGCGGAGTTGCTTGCTGGCTGGGTGGGCGGGCGGCTTCATACTGCCGGGCGTGATCTCTGCCTGCCTGTGCAGCGTGACCTCTGATCTCGTCATGCTGAGAGGTCACGCTGCGCAGTGCTGCTCTGCCGGGTATGCGTATGCGCAGTCTAATCCGGGGATTGGAAACTCTAATCCGGGGATTGGAAACTCCAATCCCAGGATGGAAATCCCGGGGTTTTGGGGGCCAAATCCTGGGATCCCGCTGATCCCGATCCAGGGATTGGCCACTCTAATCCATACCCATATATGTCACAGATTCACTCTATTCAGCTGCCTACTTATCCCGACACTGATATGCTACAGAGGTATGCATGAACAATCATCAAGATTCCACCTTTCCATGGGCACTCTGATAAAGATATATATCTATTTGCACATGCACGAAAAATAATTCCTAAATAGACATACAATTTGAATGTATAACCCTCCATCTAGCCTTTGCCCTTTACCCACTAGGCAGATTTACAACCCATAAAAAGTAAAGAGAAGTTAACATTGGGAAGATAGGCAGTAAGCCAGTGATTAGTGCAAATGATTCTGTCCTTCCAACCTAATAGCTGACTGCTCATTAAGAGCTACATTAATCATATTGATTGTAGTGCTGTCATAATTATGGAGAAATATCTTATAACCCATTAAGATTGGCTCTTTGGTACTAAGGGGCAGATTTATTAAGCTAGGTGAATTGATAAACTGTCTGGTTTTTATCACCGGCCAATCAGCTCCTACCTGTGAAGTTACAGGCTTGGTTTGAAAAATGACAGGTAGGAGCTGATTGGCCGGTGATAAAAACCAGACACTTTATCTCTTCACCGAGCTTAATAAATCTACCCCTGAGTTAGAACTATCCTGTAACATCCTTGCAGTTGATTATAATAAACACCAATGTACAGTGCAGTCGGAAAGTATTTCCATTTGTTTTTTCCCGCAAAATTTGACGCACAATTCTATGTAATGACAATATGAAAAACATTTTTGGGGATATTTTTGTCAATTTATTTAAAATAAAAAACGAAGAAATCACACGTACATAAGTATTCACAGCCTTTGCCATAAAGCTCACAATTGATTTGGCTTTTTCACACACAGGAATTTGAAATAGAATTGGAGGGCTCCCAGAATCTGCGCATCCTGTGCTATGAAAAGTTCTACAATAAGAATCGACCTGTGAGGGAGGATGGAGGAGAAAGTAGTGAGCGTTTGGTGGCCAAGGGACAAGTACAGGTAAGTGTGGTTGGGGTGATTTCTACATTCAGTTATAAATGGCTAAATTTAGCAGATACAGATAGGTTGTGGGGAGAGCATGCCGGTGCAATGATAGAGTCTAGTGACATTCCATTTACTGTATGTCATATAACTCACTGTATTCTGTTCTCACATTAGTTGGATCCTCAGATGGTCCTAGGGAAGGATTGGCAGAGATCAGTTGTGTCTATGAATGGGGTAAGTAACAGATATTATGTAGAAATATGCAGATGTGGACATCTTTCTGCTATGCAGGTCACACTGACTCTCCCTTTCACTGCATACACATCTTATTTATAGCTCTATGCAGCAGCCTTGGGGCTTTATTTACAAAGCGGTGGCTTTTGTAAGACGCTAATCGACGGCCGGTGAAAGTTGGAGGTGACCATGTAAATTTGTCAAACTGGGTGATTATGGCCAACGATGATCGCTATCATCGCTGGGGGTAAAGCCGCTCAGCACTATGCAAAGCCATCCTCAAAGCCGCTCATCTGCTCGTATTACCAGCAGATGAGCGGCTTTCCCAGCGATGATGCGGGAGTGCGCAGCAGCACTCATCGCTGGGCCATACACACTGGGTGGCTTTGAGCTGAGAGCTGCTCAAACTTGCAGTTTTGAGCGACTTTCAACTCAAAGTCGCCCAGTGTGTATGGGCCTTAACTGCGAGTGCTGTTTTTAGCTTTCACACCCAATTCACCAGGAAGCCGTACGTTTTGTAAATAAAGTCCATAATCACTCATTTTGATGTAGCCCCCTGCCTATGCCTGATATTTGGGCCCTCCAAAAATTCCCAGGATCCTGATCACTTTCTCTATAGATAGAGGTCAAACTGTCGATGAAGTTCACAAGCCGAGAGTTTAGTCTGAAACGTCTGCCATCACGCAAACAGACCGGCGTCTTTGGAGTGAAGATCGGAGTTGTAACCAAGTAAGTGAAATGACTACATTATATCTACATCTACACCTACACATTCACATTGCAATCCACTTGAGCATATAGAAAAGCTATGATCTTATGTTCACAACTAAATGTCCATGTTCTTAAATTCTTGGCATGTGTTGTACTCTGATGAATATGTGATACTATGTATGTACAATTTCTATGATCGCAGACGGGAGCGCTCTAAGGTGCCATATATTGTGCGGCAGTGTGTGGAGGAGATCGAGAGGAGGGGCTTGGAAGAGGTTGGCATATACCGAGTGTCTGGGGTAGCCACTGATATTCAAGCCTTGAAGAATGCTTTTGATGCAAGTAAGTAGAAATACAAGTACAGGGTATGGTAACAGAAAACAGACATTAGAGATGAACAATATACTTATAAATTGAAAAACAAAACTTTATTAATAAGGAATTGTAATGATGGATGCAACACAAAAATAGAGGGCATGAAATTTGCAAGACTTTATGGATACAGATAGCTTTAAGCTGAGTACACACCTGTACAACAATGCGACATGGCACTGGGATGTAGTGATACACTGCACTGCTGTACAGCACATGATGACTGTATGACACTTCCTGTAACAATGCTGCATTTCCCGTGGAATCATCCAATTGGATGTGCAGCACAAACAAAAGATTGGGTGGATTTGGGGTACACATCAACATTATTTAATAGACATATAGGCCCTGATTCAGGACTGCTCAGTATCTCCCCTTTGGAAATTAAAGACTGACTTCTATTCCTTCGGTGTCCGCCGGAAAGGGGGCAGGAGCTGCTGTCATGTGCCGTCAGTGGCGCACCCGCATTCCCAGGGGAACACCCAGCGCTTTCATGGAGAAGCCTATAAAATGCTGGGCAAGTTTCACACTTGCTGAGCTGTTTGCTCTAGAGGGGGCGGGCGGTAATGGGAATACTGATCTGTACCCCTGTCCATTCCCGCCCGCCCCCTCTAGAGCAAACAGCTCAGCAAGTGTGAAACTCACCAAAGCCATTTCACCACCATTGGAACGGGACCAAATTCATCACCTTCTGACTTATGTTAAATCAGGTCCATAGTGTGTACACAGCTTTACATTGTTAGCTCCCAGAAGCATGGCTCTCTTCTGGTTTATATAATGTCCTTGTTCCGCTTACATAGTGCTCTGTAAATGGCTAGTGTTTTAGATAATAACGAAGAGACAGAGGTACACAATATGGTGGAAAACTAAACTTCATTGTTGAATAATTAAGATCAGTAGGAATGCAGCTGTCTTCCTCACCATTTTTGTTGTTCCTTTTTGTAAGATAACAAGGACGTGTCCATCATGATGAGTGACATGGATGTCAATGCCATTGCTGGTACCCTCAAATTGTATTTCCGAGAACTGCCTGCACCACTCTTCACAGATGAACTGTATCCTAACTTTGCAGAAGGGATTGGTGAGTTTTCATGTCTCCCCTGTTGTAATGTCATTCATTCTTTGTCTTGAAAATTCTAAGCAACATTATTGTAAAATATTTTCAATGCATTATAATTTACGAAGTCTTTATTTTCTCTCAGCCCTGTCTGACCCTGTGGCCAAAGAGAGCTGTATGTTGAATTTGCTGCTGTCTCTGCCAGAACCAAATCTGCTCACTTTCCTCTTCCTACTGGATCACCTCAAAAGGTAACTTGGGACTAGTCTAGGTTGAAGGTGGTGACTGCACATTGTCAATTTATTGATTAACTGTGCTTACCTGTCCTTATTACCAGTGGTGGCTGCTGCCTTTAGACTTAAGGGGGGCTGCAATTTCCTGGGTACTACTCGTTGCAAACAGTCATTAATTATTTGCAGGTTATTAGTTTGATTTGCGCTGTACAAGTGTTTGTGTACATTTACTTTAAATAAATGATGTACTCATATGCACACAAACATACGTACAGAGCAAAATACACACTTTTAATAACTTTAATATTAATTAAAGTACACAAAATGATACTCTTAATAAAGATCTACACACAAATATTATTAAAATAAAATAAACTTACATGCATCTCTCTGGTGCAATGCATACCTTCCTTCATACCTGCATCACACTGAGTGACTCACTGAAGTCTGGGCATGCTCACTGCAGAGAATTGCTTCTGGGCTGCACAGACAGCAGCCCATAGAAGCACTGTAGTTCTGGTGATTTGCACAGAATTTCTTCCTGTTGGAAGCTATTGCTGTCATCGCTCCATGTACCGGCAGCCAAAAAGGGGGAGGAGTTTCCAGCTCTGTGCATGATGAGCAGTAGCAGCTTCCAATAGGAATCTACTACATGCTGAACTCCTCCCCATAGGGTTGGGCTGTTGCTGTGTCTGCCCTGCTGCTTCATGGAGCACAGACAACCAGAGCTCCAGAGGTGGGAGGGGGGGGGGGGGGGGGGGCACCGGAACTCTTGTGCTGTCTCTCTGTGTCTCTGGTGTTGTCATTTTAACTGGAGGGGCTGCAGCCCTATAGCAGGAGCCACCACTGCTTATTACTATGTCCCCTTTTCCAATCTAGGAGCTCTATTACCTATGTACTGTCTCTTGTCATCCTATCTTGCACTAACCCATTGTAAAATTTGTCATATTACATAGCACCCATCTTTCTGCTAGGCTGCGTATTGATTGAAGTGAGAGAAAATAAAAATAATCTGTTTACGTTGAATGAAATTACTCTGAAGCATTAGTATCCAGTAAGAGTGACTGATGAAACACTCATAAGCTGGAGTGTCTATGATAAATGTAACTGAGAAATACAATGACAAACCCAATCCCAGCTCTCTAACAATATTCCTCTGCTCTCTTTGATTGTTTACCACTTACACCCTCTCAGGGTGGCAGAGAAGGAGTGTCAGAATAAGATGTCCCTACATAACCTTGCTACAGTGTTTGGTCCAACATTGCTGCGGCCATCTGAAAAGGACAGCAAGATCCCGACCAACCCTACTCAGCCAATCAGCATGGCAGACAGCTGGAGTTTGGAAGTAATGTCACAGGTATGCCGGGACTGTGTTTTGAATGTAATATAGCATTTAACACTTGTGCACTTCAGGGTTAATTCTCCAGTGAGTGTTTATTTTTGAGCAGAACATGATTGTCTTTTTTTCTAGTTTTGTCTAGTTTTATTGTTGGTTTCTGTTTGCAGTATATCTGAATATTCCATCTATTATTCTCTTTCAGGTGCAGGTTCTATTGTATTTTCTACAACTAGACACCATTCCAACCCCAGACAGCAAACGTCAGAGCATTCTCTTCTCAACTGAAGTGTGACCTACTTCTCCACCCCCCCACCCCAACCCGACACCTGCAGGGGATGCGCTGCTCCTGTGGCTCATCTAATCACTGATAGCGTGATGGAAGGGAAGGACAGATACCCCCCCCCCCCCCCCATCCTCCTTTGTGAACACTCCAAATTAATAGGAGGCTTGCACTAGGAATTATCCGCATTGAACGTGCTATATTTTTAATTTATTTATTTATTAGCTAGTAGTTTAGCCATAGAGCAGCTGTGGACCAATGGACCTCGCTCCCTCTCAAGAAAAAAAAAAAAAAAAAACAATTGGACATTAACAATTATATATAATATGTCTTCAGGAACCAAACAAAATACCATATTAGATGTTTTGCAGACTGACATGCAGTTAGAATACTTATGTGTTTTTGTTTTAAAAATATTTAATTGGAAGTTACAGTACCGTCATGCAGTATACCTACAATGGTGCGAAGTCAACAGATTATTTTATAGGCTTATCCCAGCCTAATAATACCTTGTTTATCTGTTTGATTGCACTATAGATCAGCTTGTTATAGGGAAGAGTTTAGCCTTTTCTTTGCACACTTGTTACACCGTATATAAATGCAATAGCTAATTCTAGCGCTGGTTGTTTATACATACTATAGGCCTTGATATAATAAGCGTCATAACTTGTCTTAGCCACTAGATGTCAGAGCAGGTCCTCAAGCAAGACCTGTTTATGGATTAACTTTTACAGTGCTGACTGTATCAGAGGTCCACATGTTAGTGCAGGGATGTTTGCACTGGGACTTCCTTGTGCCCGTTATTTCAGGTGTATGTGTAATAGTTTTTAGAACATGTTTATTGTCTGTGTGTTTGCAGCATGTTTTTACATGGTTCTTTCCTATAACTGACCCTCTATGTAAAAAAAAAAAAAAATTCTAGCCAAAAATGTCAGAATTTGGTTTTATACAGGAAATTTCAATTTGAAAATTACCCAATAACTTTTTTTTGTGTGCAAAATGTACATTTTTAAATGAAACCGCTTTTTCCAGTCCATATTTATAGATGATGGGTGCACATTCTCTGCTGCAGTTCTATGTACTCCTGTGCAACTCTCTCTGTATAAGGAGGCATTCAGAGAATGGGACTGTTGTAACCTGATCTCACTGTCTTGGCATATTTGTTGAATTCAGAGCAGCGTCTGTAAACTGCTGGATGTAATACTTCATCGAATTTAATGTCCATACTGGGATCTGAAGCCATAAAGCAAGTTACTGACTTTATTGCAAGTATTGCCTCCTCTCGGAATCTGCCGGAGTCATTTATTGGACAATGCCACAATTTGAAAGTCGAGCTGGTCTCCATGTTCAGGTGCTTCACACTTTGGACAACAGGAATTCACTGCCAGAAACGTGTTTCCGCCACGTACTACACAACCCTGGTGTCCAATGTTAGACATGATCTGTACATGATGAGTGTTAATGTTAAATTATGTAATACATGTGGGTGATGTGCTATGAAGTAAGCTAGCCCTGTGGGGTTGTTTGGGCTTATGTGGTAGCTACTGAGCACATATGGGCAGTTATATGCCGTCTTTTAAAATGTGTGGCCAGAATCCTCCTAAAGAGTCTACAATATTTCTTCTGCGTTCAGTCACAAGCAAGAAAAATGCTTCAGAATGTGTTTCTGGATCATTTATAGAAACATTCCAGAAAGAAATGCCTTAGGAAAATTACTTTTTTTCCCCATTATTGGCAGTTTTAACCCTCTCCTGCCATCCAAAGTTTCAGATTTTTACGTTATTGCCCAGAGCTCCGGTTATGTGTGAAGTACAAGTAGTTGTTTTATGTATTTTATTTTTGATGAAACCAGCAATAATGCTGTGGCATACTGTGCAATGCCCTGTGTACATTGCCAGGAAAGGCACATGCTGCATCACTGTTTGTTACCGGTGAGGAGGAGGATTCTGGGGGCCACTAAGCTGAATGGAATGTTATTATAGCTAAGGTTAGTGGAAGATATGCTTTACCTCACCCTGGTTTTAGGGGTAGAGGGGAGCCCACGATACATTGATGTTTTTACGTGTTCTTTTTCTAAAATGAGTAAATAATATTTAAAAAAAAGGGAATTTTATTGAATTTGTTAAAATATTCAAAAGCATTTTTAAGCCTCTGTTTGTATACAGCTTATTCAATAAAAGTACATCTAGGATTAATTACTGATTTCTAAATTGTCCATTAAAAAGAAGTTAGTTTGTGAATATTAGCAGTAATGTTTATAAGTGCAGCCTGAACAGAACAAATTGCTTTCCTACAGTACACTGGCTAGTGCACGGTTTTCTCCTGTTAGTTTAGTTTAGCAACCTTCACACGGTAAATCAATCCTGCAAAGAGAAAACTGCAGAAATCCTATGTGCTGGGGCTTATAATTTGGTTGTATTGGTGAAATATGATTTTCATAACAAGGGCACAGTGACTTCTAGGATCCAGTAGAATTAATGCTGCATTCTCAAATACAGTGGACAGGTAGTGTGCAAGTGTTTGCCTTGTACTGCCAGTATGGTCTGTGGTCACCATGGAATTAAGTCTAGTAATGTGTGGCGTTATATAGAATGGATGCAGCACCATTTTGAAAAAAAGTCGCTCAGCTAGCGCCTGATGGATGATGGTGGAAAATGAGCAATACTTTTAGATACAGATCAGATATCGCCGAAGGCTATGACAATTCGGATAACACCAGTGTCATGCTTCACAATGTTTTTGACAACCACGTGTTATGAATAGAACGGCATTGCCATCCTGGAAGATATTTACTCACGAGCAAAGAATGTCTGCAAAATATGGTCACTGTACCTTTTTATTTTTTGTACACATATGAAAACAATAGAACATTACAAGGGGATAGTGCAAATACAAGTATTGGTAAGTAAAAACAGGCAGAGGATGAAAAGTAAATGATTCCAACCAATTTATAAGACAAGAACATAAAACAATAATAACCTGAACAGTGTGTAAAATCATGATCACAAACAGTAATGTAAAGAAGGGGAAGGGAACAGAGGAGAAAATGGACTGTTTTGTCCCATAGTCTATGAAATCTATGAAAAGCCTTAATGCTGTTGTAAACATAATTCTTGTGGTCAGTGGTATCCGTAATAATTGCATGCCACTTATGAGTATTCGGAGGACAGGAGCACACCGTGAGTGAGCAATAATAACGTTGTCAAGTGTAAAACATATTAGTTAAAACATTCCTCGATATCTAGGTAACATAACCAAAATGTAACCTCCGCAGGTGGCAGTGTTGGGAGATAAGATTGCGGGCGAAATGTAATAGGGTGCGATTTTTTAGACATGTGCGATTTTTGGTCAAAAACGGCCGAAATCGCACATTTTCCGAAAATCGCACATTTAATAGGTTGCAAATCGCGGTAAAAATCGCACTTTTTACCGCGAAATCGCACTTTTAGAAGTGCGATTTTTAGACACATTTCAAATCGCATCCAGATGTTTTCCCATTATAAAGTATACAACTCGCAAATGTAATAGGGTGCGATTTTTGGTAAATGTTACCAAAAATCGCAAAAAAAATAGACCAGGTTCTGACAGGCGACTTTGACAGAACCATGCACAGATCATTGAGATCTGTGCATAGTCCTGTTAATAAAAATGTGTAAAAGTGTTTTTAAAAAAAAAAACGGCGTGGGGTCCCCCCTCCTAAGCATAACCAGCCCCGGGCTCATTGAGCCGGACCTGGTTCCAAAAATATGGGGGGACAAAAAGCATAGGGGTCCCCCGTATTTCTGAAACCAGCCCCGGACTCTTGGACCGGTCCTGGTTCCAAAAATACGGGGGACAAAAAATCTGGGGGTCCCCCGTATTTTGAAACCAGCACTGGGCTCCAACAGCCCGCGGTGTCATGCCACAGCCGGGGGACACTTTTTATACAAGGTCCCCCGGCCAAAACATGAGCACCGTGGCTGGTCAGCCTTGGACGGGGTACCTGGAGGAGTGGGGACCCCCCCAATAAAGGGGTCCCCCCCCCCCAGGCTTCACCCGTCCAGGGCTGAAGCCCGGGGCTGTCACCGGCGTCTGTGGCCAGTGGACGCCGGCCTGATAGGGTTAAATCGATCATACGTTACATTGCTTTATACCGGAGAACTACAAGTGCCAGCAGACCTCCCCCGCATGCTGGGACTTGGAGAACCACAAGTCCCAGCATGCGGGGCATTAATGGGCCCGCTGGGACTTGTAGTCCACCTGTAAAAAGAATGTTTATAAAAAACACACACACAGAGAAGTAAAAGTTTATTACACACACACCTCACTTTTACACCAGCGTTACTTACCATTCCTGGATCCAGCGCTGGTCTGGCTGCTTCACAGCCGGCTCCCCCCGCACTGACAGGCAGCCGGGAGAACCGGCTTTCTCCGTTGCCTCTAACAGCTTCTGTAGCGCTGTCCCAGTGTATGTCTGACCAATCCAGCATCCAGAAATCATGAACCTTGGGACACTTGAACAAAAAAAATAAAAAAATCACATTCAAATACACAAAATTTAGCACTATTAATTGTAGTATTAACATTAATATGTGCTAGAACAATGATAAGACGTGTGTAAAATAAAGTAATGAATTTGTTGAATTCAGAAACACTGAAGTACAGTGGATAAGCCCACATCCACTTCCCATTTATTCTTAAAAGGGGAATTAGGCAAATGTTGGAATGTAAGATCAATACAGATATAGGCAACGATTTTTCTAGGGGGTAATATAAAGAGGGAAGGGGATACTAAAAAAAAAGTTGCTATCAAACTATGTACGCATGGCAAAGTTGGAGGTATCTACAAAAGGCTGTACAAGGAAGGCCAAACTCGGCTTGCATTCATGGGAATGGAACCCACCTTAATGAAATTGGTGACCAAGTGTATAGACACCCAGTGGTGTAGCTAGGTGCCACGGTGCCCGGAGCAAGGGCATGTTTCGCGCCCCCCTAATTTGTAGTAGGTGAGGCTCCTGCGCAGTGAAAAGCAGGCACGGCCAACATTATACCACACACACCGTAATGCCCATTGCACATTTTAGTGAACTTTGTAATTCCAATTAAACATACGCCCACACATGATGCCCATTGCATACTATATAACACTCCTCAATGCCCATGACATACTATATAACACTCCGCAATGCCCATGACATACTATATAACACTCCGCAATGCCCATGACATACTATATAACACTCTGCAATGCCCATGACATACTATATAACACTCCGCAATGCCCATGACATACTATATAACACTCCGCAATGCCCATGACATACTATATAACACTCCTCAATGCCCATTACATACTATATAAAACTCCGCAATGCCCATTGCACATTTGACATATAAGTGCCACTTACCTACATGTTCAATGCTAGGGGCTTCATGCTCGATGCCAAGGGGGACTGAATTTGCTCATTGCCAAGGGGGACTGGATTTGCTCATTGCCAAGGGGGACAGAACTGTGCAGCAGCCCGCTACCGGCTGCTATTTTCAATGCACCGCCAGTAGTAGTGTGCAGCAGGAAAGGAGGGAGCAGTAGTGTGCAGGAGGGAGGGTGGGAGCAGTAGTATGCAGGAGGGAGGGAGCAGTAGTGTGTAGGAGGGTGGGAGCAGTAGTGTGCAGGAGGGTGGGAGCAGTAGTGTGCAGGAGGGAGGGAGCAGTAGTGTGCAGGAGGGAGGGAGGGTGGGAGCAGTAGTGTGCAGAAGGGTGGAAGCAGTATTGTGCAGAAGGGTGGGAGCAGTAGTGTGCAGGAGGGAGGGTGGGAGCAGTAGTGTGTAGGAGGGAGGGTGGGAGCAGTAGTGTGTAGGACGGAGTACACCTTACTCAGCCCCCCCAATGCCTGAGCCGTCAGGGGGCTGACAGATGCAGAATGCGTGCGCCCCCTCCCCTGTCGCCGGGCCTGCCCGCTCCCAGCTCCCCGCCCGCTGTGTCCGGGAGAAGTGTTACTATGTAAAATGCATATCTCCCGCTGGACCGCGCTAGCTAATAGGCGCTCGCGGTCCAGCAGGCACCAGTTGATTGGCTGCTGGACCGCAAGCGCCTATTGGCTAGCGCGGTCCAGCGGGAGATATGAATTTACATAGTAACACTTCTCCCGGACACAGCGGAGCGGGGGAGCAGGCGAAGGAGCGGGCAGGGAAGCATGCAAGCTGGCGGTGCCGGCACAGCTCTGGCGCCTTGCTGTCTTCCGGCGCCTGGAGCGTGTGCTCCGGTGGCACCGCCCTTGCTACGCCTCTGCAGACACCACAAGAAATCCAAACGTTCTAAGATCCAAGCATGCCCAGCTCAGAAAAAAACACCTCTATCCATGCCACTATAGGGGAAAATCATGGTAAGTACCTCCAAAAAACTGTGCAAAGTGTCAAACCAGCAGAACCTAATGCCATTTTTTAGAAAGAAGGATAAAGGAGACGCTCCCTGAGAAACCCTGTCAGTGTAGTTTTATTGGAAGATTTGGACCTACAAAGAGCATAAACTAAGGCTTTTTGGCTCCCCATATAAAAGAAAGAATAGAAACAGTGAGGTAGAAAATAGGAATTACAATAAGGAAAATAATGGGGACGTTGGAAAATGTATAGATATTTAGGCTGAATAACCATCTTAACCCTTTGAGTGTCAACATCTCTGTGAGAGATGTTCAAAATATCCACTTAAAATGCCAGCATCGCTCACATTTGTTATATAAATTCAAATAAAAAATCTTAAAAAAAAATATATTTCTTACATAAAGTAAACAGGTACTTGTGTAGTTTCACGGCGCCAGCATGGCGCCGTGCTACTTCCGGGTTCTACGCTCGCCACAAACTATGTTAAAAAAAGTAACTTAACTCCATGCTAACATGGATAGTTCATACCCCCACTATTCATGTTGGCATGGAGTTGATTTTAAATAGCGTAGCGAGCCACCGAGCCCGCAGCGTGGGCGAGCGAAGCGAGCCCCGCAAGGGGACTCAGACGCATGGCGGCATACTGGCGCCGTGAAACTACACAAGTACCAGTAAACATTACAGGTCAGTATGATGCATAAAAATGTTTGCTTAGCAATTTTCACACCTTTTTGACAAATTCACTTGGCACTCAGAGGGTTAAACAAATGTATGCGACCTATGATATCAAGTGGAGGTTTTTTTTCCATACGCAAATCTTTTGTTTGAAATAAGTGTTAACTGGCATCACATTGCAAGCCACAAAGGACCTGATTCAGCATGGATCACAAAAGCAAAATCCTTTTTTAATGGGCAAAACCATGTGCACTGCAGGTGGGGCAGATTTAATATGCTCAGAGAGAGTTAGATTTGGGTGGGGTTTGTTCAAACTGAAATCTAAATTGCAAAACTAAAGCAGCCAGTATTTACCCTGCAGAGAACCAAAATAAATCACCCAAATCTAACTCTCTTTGCACATGTTACATTTGCCCCACATGCAGTGTAGCATGGTTTTAACCAAAAGAGATAGATTTTGCTTTTTGTGATCCATGCTGAATCAGGTCCAAAATCAGCAGGAGTGAGTGAAATAGAGACACCAAGATACTGAAAGGTATGAGACCATTGTAAAGGACGGGGGAAGGTAGGCAAAGAACCAATAAGGGAAAATATTAGATTTAGTTTAATAAATCAGTAGTCCGGAGAATAGATTTACAGTAAATCCTCAACAACTTGCAGACGTTCCAGAGATTTACAACCATCACTTGGAAGAAACAGCATATCGTCCTCGTAGACAGTGTCAGCAAGATGGCCAACCTGAAGGCCCGGATCTGTAGGGCTGAGATATGCCAAAGGTACTCAACAGGGGAGAGAGGACAGTTGAAAACAGACGGTGTTCAGTCAGACAAATTTTTAATCAGAAAAATAGAAAAGTTTTGACTAGGTCCTGCGCTACGGGTGGTTTGAACTTCCTAATCCGTTATATATGATATAGTATAGCACAAACTATTAAACCCCTTTAAATGCTGCTGTTCTGTGGGGGGTAGCTCGATTCCCCAAATTTGATTACCAGAAAAAAACAGAATAGAACTGCGCCATAAAGGGGGAAATAGTACATGCAATTTATTTATGTACCAATAAAAAACACATATAAAACATACACAGAATATTAGAACACAATTTTAAGAAAAAATATAAAATGGTATTACATAAAAAAAGGGGGGGGTTAGGTAAAGATTATTGCACAACCGGTCGTGTCAAATTAGTAGGTTAAAACCAAATAAATTTTGCTTCCCTTTAGCTTGTTGCAGTCATGTTAGTATGTTAGTTGTAATTAGAATGCTGGTTACGTAACAGTCTTTTTGGATTAGTGAATATAACTGTTCAGGTTTTAGTGTCTGGCCAGACAATATTGCATTGGGGTACCTTACAGCTGCCACCTGTAATTCCTCCGGGCTCCCAGTGGATGGTGCTGAATCACCTGTCTTGGTCCAACTTTATCTGGAGTCACCTTTGGTTTGGGCTGGTTGTCTGATGGTAAACCTGTGTGGTATCCCCTGTGGTGCAGAAAGAATTGTATATAAACCAACGCGTTTCCCCGCCTCCGATAACGGTCTCAGCGGCTTTATCAAGGAAATAAAGGAAGAGTAGCATCTGATATAACAAATTTATTAAAGCATATATTTTTTTTCTGTTTTCCTGCATTTGTTTGGAAATTTTTGATTGTCATATGCTCCCATACATTTCCAGGTTTTTGTTCCCACCAGATAGATCAGACAGAAAATCTGTACGTGTGTACGCACCTTTAGATTGATCAAATAAGTGATTTCCGCTAGGCAAAAAGCATAGCCTCCCAATCCAAGTCATGCCTGGATGCAAAGTATTGAGTCTCAGCATTCCTATAAATGCATTCCAGTAATCTAGTATGACGTGGACATTGAGTGGAGAGATATGCAATTTGACCTTGCATAGGTGCTATGTGGTCTTCTATAGCAGAGATGTGTGACAGTGTCGTCCCCTCGTCGTCGTCCCCCCCCCCCCCCCCCAACCCTCTGCTCATCTTTTGAAGATCAGGCTATTTTAATGAAATAACCATTTGCACATCGCCAATTTTGTAAAAGAGTATTTCCTCGCAAACAGCAATAGCTTGAAGGATCCAGTGGAAACGGAGAACAGTAGAAAAGAAATCCACCAAATTATAGGAAGGCCAAGTGCAATAGGTAAAATGGAGACAACACACCACTGTTCGAGAAAGGCTATAGAAGAAAATGCGAAGGCTTTCTCAAAAGCAATCCAAGCCTAACAGGAAAGCTGTCCTTAGCTGAACTACAGATCCCAGCCAATAGGGGCTGCACTGATGCTGTAGCACAGGGATGGCCAAACCAGTCCTCCAGATCAATCAACATACTGAGTTGTTGCAGCGTTGACCCGGGTCAGTGTGTAGTGTGAAAGGGCCATGCCAAATTTCCCAAGACCAGCAACCCAGCAATCCAACCAGGGATAAATGAACCCTTCCGGGTTGCTGGGCAGTGTAAATTGGTCCCGTTCACTTCTGTGGAGGAGGCTCAGTCTGACGTGACACTGCTCCACCTCGTCCCCCAGATGACATCAGCGACCCAGCAATAAGCCAGGTTGCTGTGAACAGAAAACAGCACAAATGCTGGGTTGCTCCTGGGAAGGACTCCTGTCCAAATCCTGGGTGTGACCTGGCATTTGAGAGGTGAAAGGGGTATAAAAAATATAATACCTGCATAATATATGATATGCTTGAAAATATTGTTATGGTCATGATCGTGCATATCATTTAATATATTGTCTAGTCTGTATGCACCTTAACAGTACAAATCTATACAGGACAAGTACAGGAAATAAAAACATAGCTACATCAGCAAATGACAATGAATGGGATACGGTGGTATTGTCGACCCGACTCAGGTCGACAGTCAATAGGTTGACACCGTTGGGTCGACAGGCAACAAGGTCAACAGGGTTATAGGTCGACATGGATGAAGGTCGACAGGTGTCTAGGTCGACATGGGACAAGGTTGACATGGTTTTAGGTCGACAAATGTGTCAGGTCGACACGTCGCAAGGTCAACATGGTTTTTTCCACAGTTTTTTTGAGCTGACGTGTGCCGACAGGCGGTATTTCATTACCATCCTCTAGGGCGCGGTGGGAGAATAAAATAGTGTTCCGAGCGCAGCAAGGCACCGTGCCTGAAGCATTGTGAGCGAAGCGAGGGGTGGCGCTTCACTTCCAACTGTGTCCATGCCGACTGTGTCGACATTCGTGTAAAAAAACTGAAAAATCCCATGTCGACCTCGCGACCTGTCGACCTAACCCATGCCGACCTAATGCATTTGTCGACCTAAACCCATGTCGACCTTGTCCCATGTCGACCTAGAACCCTGTTGACCTTGCTGCCTGTTGACACAACAGTGTCGACCTAATGATTGTCGACCTAAGTCAGGTCGACAATACGATCCACCCCCGTAAATACGTATAAAATGTTTACTGCCACAGTTTATATATATAAGCAGCTGCATTACAATAAAACAGTCATAAAGCAAATATAACAAAGCACTAAAATGTGTAAATAAATGCAATACTATAAATTAAAAGTAATTTTTACAGCTCTTTATTGGGTATGACGGTGTTCCAGTATTTGTAATACAGTATTCCCAAGTATGCCTCTGTGGGTTTTTTTTTTTACAGTGTTCACGGACCTCCAACAGACGTACTCCCTGCCTACAAAGTCGTTCTGGGCGTACTTACAATTTCGACATTACATCCAATCTTTCCACACTTCTACACCTAGAGGGACACCAACCACATTTGAACAATTATGTTTAGATGACAAACCACCTAAACATCTTGTGTCTATTATTTACCAAATGTGCTCAGAAACCCTTTTACCGAGCTACCCCCCTTTGTTAAGGCATGGCAATCTGAGTTGACAATTACTATACCAGGTGATCAGTGGCCAACGATATTCCAATATACAGTACGTTTGCCAGTTCATTTTCGGCTCAGATTCTCGAGACCCAATACAAAATCCTCTCCAGGTTGTACAGATGTCCGGTGCACATACACTGGATGCTCCCAACTATCCCTGATATATGTTGGTGATGTCAACGCTCCCAAGGATCCCCACTATACATTTGGTGGCAGTGCCCTGACTGACTTCTGGAACACAGTTATTATTATTATAATTTTATTTATAAGGCGCCACAAGTGTTTCGCAGCGCCGTACAAAGGAACAATACAGGGAGACAAAACTTGGCATAACATTGAATAAATAACAAAAATACAGTACAAATAAAGAGCACCACAGTTCAATACACATTACAGCTTAAATGTAAGTAGTGAGGACCCAATCAACATACAACTAGAGGCTTGAGGCCAATGATGGAGATGAGTATGAAGATGGTCACTGAGTGTTGGAGTAAAGGAGAGCTGTGAGTGAAATGTGGAGAAGTGGGCTTTGACAACAGGAGGGAAGAGGGCCCTACTCGGAGGAGCTTACAATCTAGTAGGAAGGGGAGACAGACAGATTACAAGAGGTGCAAGCGAGGGGGTGGTGGTTAGATAGCAGGATGTAAACAGGCAAGGGGTCGGAGAACCAGCTGGTTTATGCAGTGGAAGGGTACGCTTTGATGAATAGGTGAGTTTTCAGTGCCCGTTTGAAGCTTTGCAAGGTCGGGGAGAGTCTAATGGAGCGAGGGAGTGCGTTCCACTGAAGGGGTGCAGCACGGGCAAAGTCCTGTACTCTAGCATGGGAAGCTGTGATCAGGGTGGAGGAGAGACGACAGTCGTCAGCTGACCGTAGAGGGCGGGAGGGTGTATGAATGGAGATGAGGTTAGAGATATATGGAGCAATGGAATTAGAGATGGCCCTGTATGTGAGTGTGAGGTGTTTGAAGAGGATTCTGTAGGGGAATGGAAGCCAGTGCAGATTTTGTTGAAGGGGAGTAGCGGAATTAGAGCGGCGGGAGAGGAAGATAAGCCTGGCTGCAGCATTGAGGACAGATTGGAGAGGAGCTAGTTGGGATTGAGCGAGGCCGGTGAGGAGAGCATTACAGTAGTCAAGCCGTGAGATGACTAATGAGTGGATGATCAGCTTAGTTGCACTCTGTGAGAGAAAGGGCCTGATGCGAGCAATGTTGCGTAACTGGAACCGGCAAGAATGGGCCAGGGCTTGGATGTGGGGTGCAAAGGAGAGGGAGGAGTCAAGAGTGACACCCGGGCAGTGGAGTTGGGGAACAGGGGAGATGATGGTGTTGTTAACAGTGATAGAGATATTAGTAGGGGGCATAGCTCTGGGTGGGGGAAAGATAATAAGTTCGGTTTTGTCCATATTCAGCTTCAGAAATCGCTCAGACATCCAGGTAGAGATGGCAGCGAGGCAGTTGGAAACTTGAGAGAAAACAGTGGGGGACAGATCAGGAGAGGAGAGGTAGATTTGGGTGTCATCTGCATAGAGGTGATATTGGAAGCCAAAGGAGTTAATGAGTGCACCCAGAGAGGAGGAGTACAGAGAGAACAGAATGGGGCCAAGGACGGAACCCTGAGGGACCCCGACAGGAAGGATAGAAGGTGGTGAGGTAGAGCCAGAGGCAGAGACTGAGAAGGAACGGTTGAAGAGGTAAGAGGAAAACCAGTTGAAGACTGTGCCAGAGAGGCCAATGTTTTGGAGTGTGTGGAGGAGGAGAGGGTGATCCACAGTGTCAAAGGCAGCAGATAGGTCCAAGAGGATAAGCAGGGAGAAGTGACCCTTGGATTTGGCTGACAGCAGGTCATTGGTGAAGACTATCCATGCTGATTAATGGTGTTTCCTTACCACACACTCCAGAGTTCTGGTTGCTCTATTACACGGATATCCCTCTCTATATTTTTAAGAAATCCCTACTCTGCCATTTAATGAATGCTGCAAGAGCAATCTCCCTGTTTTCTGGAGATCCCAAACACACCCCCCGATATCCCATTGGTTCCTAAGACTTGACCGCTACATGCTCATGGAAGATCTTACGTCTTCCTCTCCCTCCAAATTTCCCTCAAATACACTTACCACCACCCGGTCCCCATGACTGAATTTTAAGTCACAACTATGCATTATATGTTAATATACCCTCACCGCAGGGCCGTCTTTTCGTATGGGCTTAATGGGCACTATGCTGATAGCTGAGCATCCCCTTTTTCCAGGGATACCAGAATTTTGAAAATCGGCCCTGGGGAACTGGAGTTATCCAGCTTCAAAACAGCAGTCCACATCTTACCTGTTAATTGCAATTCCCAGTCATATTTCTCAGGTTTTCTCTGAAGTAGAGTTTTTCTGAGAGTATATTCCAAAAGCTGACACTAGCAACTTGTCTCTATCATGCCCAGAACCAGAGATATCAACCTTCGAGCAGCCTGTCCTTGCTCCAGCTCCAAACGTCTGTGTACAGTTTTATATTTTTGTCAATGGATTGCTCTGGCTCCCGATCTCTGATCCCCAAGTTCCCAGCACCTCCTGAAAGTTGGGACTCTAGGTTTTTATACTATTGAAGGCTAATAAATCTATTTCCAGATAATGGAGATATCTGCAGTAAAACAAGCTGCCCTTCCACCAGAAAATTATGAATATTAAGCCCACTCCATTATCCAACCCTCCCCTGCGTACAAAACACCCCCTACCTCCCTGGAAGTCATTTACAAGGGACCCTTCATTCAGCTCAGTGCCCCTTCCACACGTTAGTGTTCACCCTCCCACCACCTGTGCAGTAAAGGAGTAATTAGCAGAAGTTACGGCTCCAGGTCCTACATGTTGAATGGAAGATAGAGCACCCCCTGCCACCCGTGGGACATCAAAGCTGCTGCTGATAGCAGCCCCCACCCCTAGGAGGGGAGAATGGGTAAGGACCCTAGTGCATTGCTTTGCCCAGGGGCCCACACTGCTGTTAAGACGGCCCTGCCTCACCGGCACCCGCCCCACAACCCTAATATGACACTGGCTGGATATTCCCTTTCCCTGTTCTCCTCTTCTCTCCTTTTCTTCTTCTATCACTACCTTTATTTTCCAGTCTAATGCTTCTATATCAAAGTGTGTTATTTTTCTCAGTTTGAAATGTTTACACATACATTTACTTGAAATCTTAATACCGTATGTTATTTCAACTTAATATTCTTTATATTCATGAATGTCCCTTTGGAACGGTTTACATCACAATGTATGTTTGTTGTCTCATCATAATAAACACTGATTGCGTAAAAAAAAAGAATATAAAAAAAAAGGTCAATGGTTCCCACACAATGTAATAAGCACTGACACAACGCTGACTGACTACGCTAACTGTGTAAGCTCCAGTTAGTCGCGAACATACACACAGTTGCAGATACAAGCTGACTACGCTGGCCGCGGGAACACTACGCTGATTGTGACAGGGACACTACGCTGACTACATAACTGCCGCCATGAAACTACACAAGTACCAAATAAAAATTCCTGCTATAGTCAGAATAAGATTGCTGACAATTTTAAAGTTTTTTTAGAGAAATTAATTTAATACCGATGATTAGAGGAACAGCGGAAACCTGAAGTACAAATAGGTTAGTATCAGGAATCTGATTGTGGACACAGGAGACCAGCTATGGCAGTGGGTGGCTACA
Source organism: Crinia signifera (assembly GCF_055691185.1). Classification (NCBI taxonomy): domain Eukaryota; kingdom Metazoa; phylum Chordata; class Amphibia; order Anura; family Myobatrachidae; genus Crinia; species Crinia signifera. The sequence goes on from NC_139217.1 coordinate 352,542,284, forward strand.
GCTATAACTAAGCTGTACAACAACAGGTAGTAAGGGACAGATAGTGTTCTGTAAAAAAAAAAAAAAAAAAAATACCAGAGGCATACTGATGCTGGGTACACACCAGGACGACTAGGGCCCGATCCCCACAATCTAGATCCAATTCCGATCAATTGGATGTAGATTGTGTGCTGATTGGGCCCTTTTCTGACCTGCTGTGGACCGATACCGATCCGATGCGCGGTCCCGCAGGTCGGTCGGTCGTTATTGAGATCCTACCTGCTGCAGGTAGGATCTCAATGACGACCATACAGCCGGGTGCGGGTCGCCATCGGATCGGACCCGCTCACGGTGCACATCGTGAGCGGGTCGTGCCCCCCCCCCCCCGTCACCGTGAGCGGGTCGGACGAGACACTGACGACCCGCTCACGATGTGCATCGTGAGCGGGTCGTCCTGGTGTGTACCCTACATTAGGAATCCAGTATTATAAATACAATATCCGGAATACCACACATAGCCACAAAAAAAGTGCTGTAAACATTCATTTTACTTTAATGGTATTGCATTTATTTACACAGTTTAGTGCTGTTATAATTTCTTTATGAAAAAAGTATAAGAGTGGATTGTGGACTTTCTGACTGATAGAAGTTGTGAAAGCGGGGAAATTCACCTCCCAAATGCGGTCCATCTGCACAGAATCCCCCCAGGGCTGTGTACTCTCATCCCTGCTCTTCTCTCTGTACACCAACAACTGCACCTCAGAGGCGCAATCAGTAAAGATAATAAAATTCGCCAATGACACTACCGTCATTGGCTTTATCAAGGACGGGGATGAATCGGCCTACAGACAAGAAGTGGACTAGAGCTCAACCCACTCAGAACCATTGAGATGGTAGTGGACTTTAGGAAGAAGTCTATTGGTGTTCCTCCACTAACAATTGCTGACAGTGTGGTGTCGCTAGTGGACTCCTTCAAGTTCCTAGGAACCACAATCTCCCAGGACCTTAAATGGAGGCCCAACACTGATTCTATTGTTGGAAAAGTGCAGCAGAGGCTGTTCTTCCTTAGGCAACTGAGGTAGTTCAACATCCCACAGAAGCTTCTGCTCCTCTTCTACTCCGCGATTGTAGAGTCTGTACTGTGCTCCTCGATACTGGTCTGGTACGGCTCCGCCAGCGAAAGAGACAAATGCAGACTCCAAAAGGTAATCAGAACTGCGGAGAAGAGCAAATAAGCGGGCAACAAAGATAGTCATGGACCAACTACATCCTGGCCATGTCTTGTTTAACCTGCTGCCATCAGGCAGACGCTACAGGGCTATTCCCACCAGAAGCATAAGAAGTTTCTTCCCTCAAGTAATTCACCTGTTGACACGTGAACTCATGAACACCTCACTGTCTAGTTGCACCATAACCCTTTGCACATAGTCTAGCACTGTGTCCCCTCAGAATAATTTTCTGTAGGACTGTACATGTTCCCCCACCTGTTTATATTGTTTATACTGTATGCTGTTTACTTGTTACCCACCTGGCTGCTGCACAGCAAACCAAAAACAAATTCCTAGTGTACGCAGGTATACCTGGCCAATAAAGCTGATTCTGATTTAACCGAGGGATTTGATGCTCTAAGCAAGGAGTATGGAGTAGAAGATAGTTAAATAAGAGTAGGCAAAGTATATGATGCAAGGGGGCTTTGCTCATGAGAGATTATATACTAAAGGGAAGGGGCCGATAGACAGAAGATGATGGGATTTCTCAGTAAATGATGGCAAAACTAATTTGCATCAGTTAAAGACCATTCATGTTACATAAAAAGTGATGGTAAATGGCCGTCCCTAACCAAGCCACTGGTAGAAAAGCCCCAGTTTCAGTCCAGGGAGCAGCTAGGGGCATTCAAGGAAGCCTCAGTGGGAAACAGATCCAGGGAACACCGCTCCTTCTGGATAGACCACAGTATTTGAAGCAGGCAGGTCATCCACTGTGGACCTTGTAAGTGGAGATGAGAATGAACCATGTCTTCTAAAGAGAGATGTACCCCAAAAGAAGTAGTAAGAGCAAAATGCCACTAAATCTGCATACAGAAAAAAAAGTATACATTTGCATATTGGGCATGACTTAGATGTGGTCGTAGTGCCGCCCTGCCCCACAAAATATTGATTGTTTGGTGCTTTGCACATGTACAGGACCCATTCTGCGCATGCATGCATGGGTCCTGCAATTGTATATACAGATCAGCATCAAAATGTCAATGATTGACAGTCTAATGCAGTTTAAGAGGCAGTCATAGCCTCTGTTTCTCAAAACAGGCATGTCGCAGCAGTCACGGGGAGGGAAGAGGCCTGGGAGATATCCTGGTCTCTTGGTAGCTCCTGCAGTAGCCGGCTTGGACAACCCTATGGGTCGCACAGACGGACAATGGTGTCGGAGATGATGTGATACTGCATCCTAGGACGCTATTCAGATCAGTAATGCTGTAGGAGGCATGACACCTTCAGGTGACACAAATCCCCATTCATGAATCCTTATTCCCAAGTGGCTCCTCTGAATCGTGTATAGTTGATATTAGGCATACTGTCTTCAGCACTCCACAATTCTTTTTCTCCCCCAAAGTTGTGAAAAGTACAAGCTGCCTTGATTGTAGTATCCAGTTTCTCCATCCATCATGTTTAATGTTAGCAAATACATGCACTTTGTGAGCACATTCCAAAATACCCTATAATTAAAGACACAGTACTATACTAGGGCATTCTTGGGAAAAGGTTTCACTATATTCAAATGATTTGTTATTGCCCGCGGCTTTGCTTGCATGGATGTCTGTTATTGCTCAGTGGAACTAACATTTATCTGAGAGCTGTGATAGCTGCCCCTTTAATACTAATTTAGGAGTTGTGTTGGTGATTGTCTCACCTTTAAAAGCCATAAGGTAGTTAGCAGGAGAGCACTAAACCAGAAAAAAACAAAACGTTAATTTTAGCTATGATGGGGGACATTTACCAAAATGGATTTGTAGAAAAAAGGTGTATTCGTAGGGAGAAATACACCTTTTTTTTACGAATTTGTATTTTCGGGATTTACAATCCCAAAAATACAACAATTCGTAGTCCTAAAGATGGAACATTCGTATTTGTATTTACAAATACGAATGTCTACACCATCGATAGAATACGACAGAAATCAGTGGTTTCTGATTTACTAAGCAGCTGTACTGATAATACGGCTGCTTAGTGGTGTAAAACACCCACGCAAATACGACAGGAAAATAGAACACCATTTTCATGTCGTATTTGCGTTTTAGCCTGCACGGATCAGTCAGATCCGTGCAGGCTTCGGTGTAAAAAAATAGAAAAATTAAATAAAAAAAAAAAACGGCGTGGGGTCCCCCCCACAGCCGTAAACCAGCACCAGGCTGACAGAGCCTGGAGCCGGTAATTAAAAATCCGGGAACCCGACAAATAGGGGTTCCCTGATTTTTAACAACCAGCCCCAGGCTCCTGCTCTGGGGCTGGTTCCCAAAATACGGGGGACAAAATGAGTAGGGGTCCCCTGTATTTTAAGAACCAGCCCCAGGCAAAACCAGCCAGCAGGGTAATGCCACAGCCGGGGGGAGACTTTTTATGCAAGTCCCCCCGGCCAAAGCATTAACCCTACCGACCAGTCAGCCTGGCCAGGGGCCCTGGGGGAGTGGGGACCCCCCAATAAAGGGGTCCCCCCCCTCCAGGACTTACCTGACCAGGCTGAAGCCTGGTGCTGTCCTTGATGCCCCTGGGCGGTGGGCATCGAGCTGATAGAGCAAACTATTGTTTTTGACTGTGGCACTACAAGTGCCAGCAAGCCTCCCCAGCAAGCTGGGACTTGGAGAACCACAAGTCCCAGCCTGCTGGGCATTAAAGGGCCCGCTGGCACTTGTAGTGCCACAGTAAAAAAAATAGTGAAATAAAACACACTGACACCCATTTAAAATAAAAGTTTAATACACACATCACGAACATACTGATACTTACCTATCTTGTTCCCGTAGGTAGGTCGCTGGCTCTGGTGTCGGCGGCTCCGGGGTCGGCGGCTCCTTGTCGGCGGCTCCTGTGTCGGCGGCTCCGGGGTCGGCGGCTCCGGGGTCGGCGTCCTGTCCGAGGATAATCCATGTTGGACCTGTGGAAGGAAATCCTACTCACCAGGTCCACCATGGATGGTCTTCTTTCTTCATCTGTCGACATCCTGGAAGTCGTCAGCAGCTGCCGGCATCTTCCGCGACGCTCCCCGGCTTTCAGAGCCGGAGAGATCCTCTCTCTTTGCCGTCTGGGCTCAGAATGAATTCTGGCCAATCAGGAGGCGCCTAGCCCAGACTTAGCCCAGACGGCGAAGAGAGAGGATCTCTCCGGCTCTGAAAGCCGGGGAGCGTCGCGGAAGATGCCGGCAGCTGCTGACGACTTCCAGGATGTCGACAGATGAAGAAAGAAGACCATCCATGGTGGACCTGGTGAGTAGGATTTCCTTCCACAGGTCCAACATGGATTATCCTCGGACAGGACGCCGACCCCGGAGCCGCCGACACAGGAGCCGCCGACACGGAGCAGCCGACCCCGGAGCCGCCGACACCAGAGCCAGCGACCTACCTACGGGAACAAGATAGGTAAGTATCAGTATGTTTGTGATGTGTGTATTAAACTTTTATTTTAAATGGGTGTCAGTGTGTTTTATTTCACTATTTTTTTTACTGTGGCACTACAAGTGCCAGCGGGCCCTTTAATGCCCAGCAGGCTGGGACTTGTGGTTCTCCAAGTCCCAGCTTGCTGGGGAGGCTTGCTGGCACTTGTAGTGCCACAGTCAAAAACAATAGTTTGTTCTTTTTTTTACACCTCTATCAGCTCGATGCCCACCGCCCAGGGGCATCGAGGACAGCACCAGGCTTCAGCCTGGTCAGGTAAGTCCTGGAGGGGGGGGACCCCTTTATTGGGGGGGTCCCCACTCCCCCAGGGCCCCTGGCCAGGCTGACTGGTCGGTAGGGTTAATGCTTTGGCCGGGGGGACTTGCATAAAAAGTCTCCCCCCGGCTGTGGCATTACCCTGCTGGCTGGTTTTGCCTGGGGCTGGTTCTTAAAATACGGGGGACCCCTACTCATTTTGTCCCCCGTATTTTGGGAACCAGCCCCAGAGCAGGAGCCTGGGGCTGGTTGTTAAAAATCAGGGAACCCCTATTTGTCGGGTTCCCTGATTTTTAATTACCGGCTCCAGGCTCTGTCAGCCTGGTGCTGGTTTCGGCTGTGGGAGGGACCCCACGCTGTTTTTTTTTTAAATTTATTTATTTATTTAATTTTTTTTTACACCATGCAGCCTGCACGGATCTGACTGATCCGTGCAGACTGCTACAAATAATTCGTATTAGCGGCCGTATATACGGCTGCTAATACGAATTCCTACGACATCGGAGGGTTACAAAGCAGTCGTATATGACTGCTTTGTAAATCCCCCTCCGGAACACGACTTTGCATACGACTGAAACAGTCCTATGCAGTCGTAGGGAAAATACTAATACGAAAAACTAGGTTTTTCATATTAGTAAATTTCCCCCGATGTGTCAGCAGTTGCCAGGTTCTTAAGAGACCAATTGTTAGTGTAGGACTTGCAGTGAAATGGGGTCCCTTGACGATGGGCTGCAAGCTTAAATGCGTAGATCAATTCATGAACTAAAACCCCATTATTTATTTATTTGATTATGTGTATATTAAGGTGAGTTTGCTTATTATGGAGTGTTGGGCTATTACTAGTAGGGATGGCCATCGACCATCGATAATTCAAAATCATTGATGGTTTATTATGGAGTGTTGGGCTATTACTAGTAGGGATGGCCATCGACCATCGATGACTCCAAATCGTTGATGGTTTATGGCCGAGGTCGAATACTTTTGCCATCGATGGGGGAGAACCAGATGGTTTCTCTCCACCGATGGCACAGCAAAGCGATGTTTTGCTGTGTTTTTTTTTTGTGCCGGGACCATGAGCATTGTTTTGTGCTGGGACAATGAGCATAGCTCCGCCCCAACACATGTGAAGCCCCGCCACGTTTTTTGATTGGCCCACAGGTCAAAAGCAATGGATGACCATCAATATGTAAAAATATCGATGGTCATCCATAGCACTATCGATGGCCAGTTGCACTATTGCCATTGATGGTTGCCATGTGGTCACAGGCCACTGCACCAACCAGTTATCACCTAAGCACCTTGACAAAGGGGGACCACCCCCGAAACGTTGGTCGTTTACTTTTGCTTTGAATACAGCACGTTTTTCAAGACCCCAGAGTGCCAGCCTTTATTTTGCTCTCTCTCTCTTTATATATATATATATATATATATATATATATATAGCACTAAACATCGGCACTCACCTTTCCTAGTTTTGGGGTGCCCTATGGCTTGTGACCACATTGTTTAAACAGAAATTGTAGGGGTTCTGCAACCTAATGATATCCCCCCCCCCCCCCCGCAGCCTAACCCCCTTTACAAGTACCTAACCCCCCCAACTCGCAGCAACAGCAATCAGGTGGGCAAATTGTCTGGCCTGGCTGTTAATTTGGCATAGTATTTCTGTAGGTTTAGAAGCAGGCAGCTTGCTGTTTTAACAAAGGGTTATTAGCTAAGGATGACATCTAAACAGTTAAAAGAAACAGTTGAACAAACATTGAACAACTACATAAAGATAAACTAAAGAAACAATGAGAAAAAAACAGACGGACATACCCACCCCAATCATCCTCCCCCTCCAACTTCCCAACTCTGTCTTCCTTCAGCCCCACTACAGATGAGGAAGTCCACTCCATCATCTCATCCTCTACCCCCCCCCCCCCACTATCTGTCCCTTGGACCCCCTCCCCTCCCGCATCCTCCGTTTCCTCTCCCCCACTGGCTGCTCCCAACTTGCTCACCTCTTTTTAACCTATCCCTTTCTACTGGTATCTTCCCCTCACCTTTCAAACATGCTCTGGTCTCACCTATTCTTAAAAAACCCAACCTGGACCCTTTATCACCCACAAGCTACCGCCCTATTTCTCTTCTCCCATTCGCCTCTAAACTACTTGAACGGCTGCTTTACAGGCGTCTCACCAGCTACCTCTCTGACCACTCCATCCTTGATCCCCTTCAATCTGGCTTTCGCCCACTGCACTCCATTGAGACTGCCCTGGTGAAAGTCACCAATGACCTGCTCTCAGCCAAATCCAGGGGCCACTTCTCTCTGCTTATCCTTTTGGACCTCTCTGCTGCCTTTGCCACTGTGGATCACCCTCTCCTCCCCCATACACTCCAAAACATTGGCCTCTCTGGCACGGTCTTCGACTTGTTTTCCTCTTACCTCACAAACTGCTCCTTCTCAGTCTCTGCCTCTGGCAACACCTCACTACCTTCCATCCTTCCTGTCAGTGTCCCTCAGGGTTCTGTCCTTGGCCCCCTTCTGTTCTCCCTGTACACCTCTTCTCTGGGTGCGCTCATTAACTCCTTTGGCCTCCAATACCACCTCTATGCGGATGACACACAAATCTACTTCTCCTGATCTGTCCCCCACTGTTCTCTCTCAGGTTTCCAACTGCCTCTCCGCTATCTCCTCCTGGATGTCTGAGCGCTCTCTAAAGCTCAATATGGACAAAACTAAATTCATTATCTTTCTCCCACCCAGATCCACCCTCCTACTAATATCTCTATCACCGTTAACAACACCATCATCTCCCCTGTCCCCAACTCCGCTGCCTGGGTGTCACTATTGACTCCTCCCTCTCCTTTGCACCCTACATCCAAGCTCTGGCCCATTCTTGTCGGTTCCAGTTATGCAACATTGCTTGAATCAGGCCTTTTCTCTCACAGAGTGCAAGTGTCAGTACCTGAAGTTTCTGTGGGCCAGGTCATGGATCAGGATCAGTTGAGGCTCGGAAGGTTGCAGGACGTATGTAGGTCCTTCTCATGCGAAGACTTGGAAGGAGTCTGGAACATGTGGTTGAACCAGGTTGCACCGCAGCAGGGTGCTGAAGGCACACAGGTGACTTGAAGCAGGTTGCACCGCAGCAGGTCGCTGGGGGTGCACAGGTGGCTCGAAGCAGGTTGCACCAGAGCAGGGCAGTGAAGGTGCACAGGTGACTTGAAACAGGTTGCATGGCAGCAAGACGCTGGAGGTGCACAGGTGGCTTGACGCAGGTTTGCACCACAGCAGGACGCTGGAGGTGCACAGGTGTCTTGAGGCAGGGTTTGCACCGCAGCAAGACGCTGGAGGTGCACAGGTGACTTGAAGCAGGGTTTGCACCGCAGCAAGACGCTGGAGGTGCACAAGGGGCTTGAAGCAGGTTTTGCACCGCAGCAAGACGCTGGAGGTGCACAGGTGGCTTGCAGCAGGTTGTACCACAGCAGGACGCTGGAGGTGCACAGGTGGCTTGAAGCAGGGTTTGCACCGCAGCAAGACGCTGGAGGTGCACAGGTTGCTTGCAGCAGGTTGCACCGCAGCAGGACGCTGGAGGGGCACAGGTGGCTTGCAGCAGGTTGCACCGCAGCAAGACGCTGGAGGTGCGCAGGTGACTTGAAGCAGGTTTTGCACCGCAGCAAGATGCTGGAGGTGCACAGGTGGCTTGCAGTAGGTTGTACCACAGCAGGACGCTGGAGGTGCACAAGTGGCTTGAAGCAGGGTTTGCACCTCAGCAAGACGCTGGAGGTGCACAAGTGGCTTGCAGCAGGTTGCACCGCAGCAAGACGCTGGAGGTGCACAGGTGGCTTGAAGCAGGGTTTGCATCGCAGCAAGACGCTAGAGATGCACAGGTGGTTTGCAGCAGGTTGCACTGCAGCAGGACGCTGGAGGTGCACAGGTGGCTTGCAGCAGATTGCACCGCAGCAGGACGCTGGAGGTGCACAGGTGACTTGCAGCAGGTTGCACCGCAGCAGGACGTTGAAGGTGCACAGGTGACTTGCAGCAGATTGCACCGTAGCAGGACGCTGGGGGTGCACAGGTGATGTCAAGTGCACAGGACGCTGAACTTCACTTCAGAGTGACAAGCGAAGCACTGGTGCCGGCTTATTACCCACAGGAGTCTTTTATCCCCTTCGGGGAGTTCTGATAGGCTGCAAAGTTAGAGCCGGCATTCCTATTAGCAGGCTTCAACAATATGGCGTCTTTCTGAAGACGCTGCAGGCTACGCAGCATATTCCCTGCTGCCTGTGTCCATGCACCCTCTGCAGGCGGCCGGAGGTACTGCAGCCTCTGTCCTGCCTTTTCCCTCGACAGAGCTGCGGCAAGATGGCTGCCGCCCGGGTGCCCCGCGCCGACTGGACCCGGACAGACAGGGCGGGCACCGCCTCTACTATACAGCGGCGGCTGCCCAGATCTCCCTGCCACACTGCCCAGCCGTTGGGAGCCAGATGCCCGGAGCGGATCCCGCCTTACCACCCGCACAGGTAAGCGGCATGGACGAGGCATGACAGCAAGCTTATCATCCACTCACTGGTCATCTCATGGCTTGACTACTGCAATGTTCTCCTCACTGGCCTCGCTCGATCCCAACTGACTCCTCTCCTATCTGTCCTCAACTCTGCAGCCAGGCTTATCTTCGTCTCCCGACGCTCTACTTCTGCCACACCCCTTCAACAAAATCTGCACTGGCTCCCATTCCCCTACAGAATCCTCTTCAAACACCTCACACTCACATACAGGGCCATCTCTAATTCCATTGCTCCATATATCTCTAACCTTATCTCCATTCATACACCCTCCCGCCCTCTACGGTCGACTGACGACTGTCGTCTCTCCTCCACCCTGATCACTGCTTCCCATGCTAAAGTTCAGGACTTTGCCCGTGCTGCACCCCTTCAGTGGAATGCACTCCCTCGCTCCATTAGACTCTCCCCAACCCTGCAAAGCTTCAAACGGGCACGGAAAACTTACCTATTCATCAAAGCGTACCCTTCCGCTGTATAAACTATCCCTGAAGCTGATTCTCCAACCCCCTGCCTGCCTACATCCTGCTACCAAGCCACCGCCCACTTGCTTGCACCTCATGTAATCGGTCTGTCTCCCCTTCCTACTAGATTGTAAGCTCCTCAGAGCAGGGCTCTCTTCCCTCCTGTTGTCAAAGCCCTCCTCTCTTCACATTTCACAGCTCTCCCATACTCAAACACTCAGTAACCATCTTTGTCCGCATACTCATCTCCATCATTGGCCACAAGCCTCTAGTACAGTGGTTCCCAACCTTGGTCCTCAAGTACCCCCAACAGTTCACATTTTCCAGGTCTCCACACAGAATCACAGGCAAAATAATTAGCTCCACATGTGGATCTATTAAAATGTGTCTAAATAAGGAGGGCACCTCCAAGGTGACCTGGAAAACGTGCACTGTTGGGGGTACTTGAGGACCAGGGTTGGGAACCACTGCTCTAGTAGTACGTTGATTGAACCCTCACTACATATATTAAAGCTGTAATGTGTATTGAACTGTGGCACTCTTTGCCTATACTCAGAGGCGTAGGGAGGGCGGAGCCACCGGAGCACACGCTCCGGGCGCAGTTGGGGCGCAGGGCGCCGCCCCCCCTCCGCAAATGAGTCCTGCTGCCCTGCAATAATTAATTTCACACACGCGGGGCAGCCTGAGCCGGCGGCTGCCCTGCCAGTGGCGTACAGACCTGGACGTGGCCGCCGCTTCCCAGGAGATTCCAGGAGATTCCGTTACAGTGTCTTATATAGCACAGCAGGTTCCGTTACAGTGTCTTATATAGCGCAGCAGATTCTGTTACAGTTACTTATATAGCGCAGCAGATTCCGTTACAGCATCTTATATAGCGCAGCAGATTCTGTTACAGTTACTTATATAGCGCAGCAGATTCCGTTACAGTGTCTTATATAGTGCAGCAGATTCCGTTACAGTGTCATATAGCGCAGCAGATTCCGTTACAGCGTCTTATATAGCGCAGCAGATTACGTTACAGTGTCTTATATAGCGCAGCAGATTCCGTTACAGCGTCTTATATAGCGCAGCAGATTCCGTTACAGCGTCTTATATAGCGCAGCAGATTCTGCCACAGCGTCATATATTTCAAATGTAACATGCCAACACATGTTAGCCACGCCCCCAATTCATTACCGGGGGGGGGGGGGGGGGGCGAAATATGACCTTGCTCAGGGCACCATGGCACCTAGCTACACCGCTGCCTGTACTCTTTTTGTTATTTATTCAATGTAATAATATGTTTTGTCTCCCTGTACTGTTCCTTTGTATGGCGCTGCGAAACACTTGTGGCGCCTTATAAATAAAATTATAATAATAACAGGCTAACCCTAGTGCTTAAACCTAAACCCCTCTTCCACAGCCACATGCTAGCCAGCCCCAATTACTTGGGTGCCGGACGGCTCCCCGACAGTCGGGATTCCGACAGTCAGTACTCCGACGTCGGAATCCCAACTGCTCCCTCGTGGGGGTCCACGACCCCCATAGAGGGAGAATAAAATAGGTGGCGAGCGCAGCTCGCCACCGAGCCCGCAGTGTGGCGAGTGCAGCTAGCCCGCAAGGGGCTTCATTGCGCTCTCCACGCTGTGCAGTCGGGATTCCGACGTCTGACTAATGACTTCGGAATCCCGACTGTCGGAGTATTATACCACACCCCAATTACTTTAAATTGAACTAAATTAAATATTTTTTTTACTTCAGTATTCTTTTTTTATTTTCCATATAAAACATTTTAACATACATAGACACATTTACACTATATACACATAACAGTTGTGTTTGAAAAATGACAGTGAGGTGATTGGCTGGTGAGTTATCTTATCACCTTTCACTTTACTTTATCAGGGTTACTGCATCTGATCTGCCCCATCTATTACTTTTTTTAAAATAGATCTCAATCGCCGATTTCATAGGGCCGACCATGAGTATAGTCACATTGCACGTGCCAGCCGGCAGCAGGCCCTGTCGCAACAGGTTATTGCGTATATATACCAACAAGTGTCAAGTCACGCAAAACAAAGTAGCATCTCGCCCTATAACAAGTCACTAACGACATCACCACAGCGTGTCCATACTACAGCCCGTTACTTTGAGCATGCGCAATAGCTAGCTAATTACGGCGTTGCAGTGGGCGTGGCGAGGAGGCGACAGCTGGTGCGCAGGGCGCAGCGCCCCGTTCGCCACTGTCTCGTCGCATCCCGGGAGCTCCGGAAACGGAAATGATCCCGGGAGCTCCTACACCGAGAATCCCGAGAACACTTCACAGATAGGAGACGTGATGCGCAACGTGTGTATATCCCGTGCATGCTCATACTGCCTACCGCCGCCACTGCTGCTGTGTGCGCTATCACCGGGGCCATGACACCCCCTCCCCTCCTTGTCACTGCATGCCCCCCCCCCCCCCCCCGTCTTATTATGCAGTTACATGAGTGTGTGTGTGTCTTATACAGTTACAACTTTCGTGTCTCACATCATTTGTATGTGGAGTCATTTTTTCTTTTTTTGGGGGGGGGGGGGGGGGGGGGGGGGGAGAGAAGAGAGGGGATTTTTGTTTTGCCTGCGGTGGTACTGTAGTTTAATTTGTTTTGATGTTTTTGCTGGGCTGACCTGTGACGTATTGTACAGAGTTGTACAGATCACTCTGGGAACATAATTATGTGTATGTATGAGATTTGTGGTTTGGACCTTTTCATACACTGGAATGGTAGATGCCTCATCCCATTCCTTTCTGGTTATTGTTTATCTCTCATTGGCCTCCTCTGGTGTCTGATTGTCAACATGAAAGCTGATATTTTCTTTCCATTTAATTTATTATATAATTGTGCACAAACTTGCATCGTTGCAATGTAAAATATGTCTTAAGCTGGGCGCACAGTATGTTATATATCATGCAATATTGTGGCTATTGACCGTTAAATTGTCTGTTGGCTGAGCTGGATGTTCAATGGGATGATTCCTTTTGATTTTAATGATACATGATATGTACTATTACATCCCATCACTGGGTCACACCTTTATAAATGGTGTTTTCAGCCTACGTTCACTTTGTTTTCCCTTTTTCCCATTATTTTTGTTTTTGGTGATTACCAAAGTATTTCAATTGTGCTTGCTGGCCAAGCCGCTGCATTGACCACTTTTTCCCTTTCAGCACTTCCAGGCTTTAGTAGTTACTCCTGGAGAAGCAGACATTGTATGCACAGACAGGGTTTGGTGTCTTGGCTACCATGGGTGTTTGGTGAATAAGGTCTCCATGGTTCTACTAAATTTGTACTTTATGGGAAGTAGTGTCTGTATGAATGAGATAAAACTGGAGTACCACAAAACTCAGCTTGGGGAAATACATTTGTGATATGTAAGAAAAGGTTACTAAAACAAGCCATCTGGTTTATATTGAAAGCATTTAAATACCCCCAAATTATGTTTCACACTTCCTTTTTAACACTAATGAGCGAATTCAATTGTTGGGGTATTATCATGGTGTTCTAAATCTGGCAACTGCACCCAAAATGTGATACCGCCCCTCCCCTATGGTCACTATTAAAGGCCCCATCCACTAGGAGAGTGGTTCTCAAGTACCCCCAACAGTGCATGTTTCCGAGGTCACCTGGGCAGGTGCACTCATTATTCACTGACACATTTTAAAAGATCCACAGATGAGCTTATTATTTTGCCTGTGATTCTGTGTGGAGACCTGGAAAATGTGCAATGTTGGGGGTACTTGAGGACCAAAGTTGAGAACCATTGCACTAGGGTGAGGTATCGCATGCAGTAGTCCGACAACTTACCCAGCAGCTGCCGGGCAACAAGATCACATATGATACATTGTATGCGATCCTAGCAAGGGCTACGGCTGCGATGAAGGATATGGATCATAGGGTTGATACAAGTAAGGTCGACATGCATTGAGTCAAGTACTGAAGGTCAACAGGGTCCTTTAGTCAACACAAGCATTAGGTCGACAGTCACAAGTTGGACATGGGAATTTTTGTGTTTTTTGTCCCGAATGTCGACATGGACACCGTATTGGTGCACAGCGTCCCCTCACATGGCTCGCTGCACTCACCATGCTTTGGGCATGGTGCCTTGCTGCATCAAAGTTCTTGTGTTCTTCTAATGCAGGCCTGTAGACATAAGCTGGGTACACACTGGCCAATATATCTATATAAGGATATGGATAATATATCGTTAACAATATATTATACAAATCTCTCAGTGTGTACCCATTACATCGTCCGAGGAGGGTCCTTTCCAAGGCAAAGCCATGCCTTGTAAATGACTGCACCTTTAAAAAAAAAAAAAAAACCTCAGTATCCTGTACGACCGACCGCCAAACTCGGAGGATATTACACTTGGCTGGTAGAATTTGATGGCAAATAAGAACCACTTGGCCCATCTAGTCTGTTCTAAAGGCAGTTTTTAAGCAGTCTGATCAATACATTGTTTCCTAAATAAGTAGATGCCGTACATACACGTGTCCTGCGCTATTTGTAGGATATGGGCGATGACCTCTACTGGGCTGTGTGTGACCATTGTCCCGCTGCTTGGAAAATAGGAGTTTTGCAATAGCAATATCCATATACAGCTTTGTGTATATTGTGCTAGAAAAAAATTCCCTTCAGTCCCTTTCTGTCCCAAGTGACTAGTGTACATGGTATAAACAGGAAATGCTGGGATTCTTATTAGATTCTGGTTATGATAAGTATAATGAAGAAAGTTATGCATACGTTAACACAGGCTGTAAACGATACATACTGGATATTCTGCACGTCACGCTTCCTCACTGTAAATGTACTGGTTTACAAGAGAGAAATCTACTCTGGTCTCCATTTTAATGCCACCCTTTGTTGTTAGCACAGGCATTTGTTGACAGGAATATTTGTGTTGTGTGACTTCAATAAGCAGGCGAATGAAAGGGAGGCCCCTCAAAGCAACATTGCAGGCTTTAATCACAAGGCACATATTAAACCTATGTCTGTAGTCTCATCTGGTTTTTAGCCAACCAGTACTGGCATACAGGCATCTCTCGCTTGTGACTTGCTAGGCTTATTTACTTTATTTTTACAATTCCAATTGTGCAGGTTTGTGCTTTGCAATAGGTTACTGCCAATATTTTAGAAGCTCTTTGAAGTGGCTTCTAGAGAACAAACCTTCCCCCTCACAATCTGATCCCGCACACAAAACGCCTAGTGGCCTGCACACTTCCTATCTGCTCACTCCCCAGTGGATACCTAGTAGCATGTTTAGGAGAATCAGATTTTCCTCCCCACAATGCAAAATCCATCTTCCATTCAGAAGCATGTTTATCTAAGAACATACGGGCCCAAAGTAACCTGACTACTGGGGCCAGCTGGTGGCTCAAGCGAGTTTATTTTCTGCTTTAAGTTTTGTGTTTTGTCAGTTTTTTTAAGTAAAATCTCTAACAAATATTTGTCATTATTTATGTCATTTTGGAAGTTTTGTCTTTTAGCTTGTGTAGAATGCTGTGCAAGTGTGCTAGAATTTTGAATTACAAAAGGCCACATTACATCTTCATTTATTCTGAATTAGGTTTCGCCATAGTTTAATTTAAAATGAGGCATTCAGTTTAGATGTGGTATGCTTACATAATTGTGGGGAAAATGTCTGCTGTCTGTCTGTACACCTTGGTACACATGGGCATAAAATCACTGGCAGCGACCACATTGCCAGCGATTGGAGTGTGCACCCGTTTTCAGCCCCTGAATGGTCGCTGGTTGGAGGAGCATGCTCCTCCGACCAGCGACATCCCCTGCCTCTTCTCCCGACAGTGTGTCATTTTCATCAATGTATGTCGACCCTATGACCCATACCCATCTGGCTCCCTGTATCAAACAATGGGGCAGATGTATTAAGCCTTAACAAGAGATAAATGCAAGTGTGATAAGGAGAGATAAACGTCCAGCCAATCAGCTCCTTACTGACTTTTTTCAAACACAGCCTGTAACATGGCAGTTGGCAGGTGATTGGCTGGATGTTTTATCTCTTGTTATCACCCTTACATTTATCTCTTGTTAAAGCTTAATACATCTGCCCCATTGTTTCCAAGTGAAGATCACACATCTCCTTGTTACATGGAGCTGCTTTTAACAGGAAAGGGAAACTGTTTGCATTGGGCTGAAAGCTGCCACATTCTACAGTACAGCTAGATATCCCCACCCATAGATGACCAGTACTGACCAGATCAGACTGTATGATACACTGGTTAGTTTGCTCCCACATGTACAGTTAAAAAGCGGACTGAGGATACTGGCCATGAGCAAACATTTTCCAACATGCCCAATAACATAAGATGTTTTTCTAATTTTCTGGTATTGCTGACAAGATGTACCAAGTGCGACCAGCTGATGAACGGGTCGTGAACGGGTCGTCACAGGAACGTATGACTCGCTCACGAGCTGATGGAGACGCCGACCCACCACCGACCGGCACAGAAAAGGCACCTGATGTAATCCCGATTCGATCGCGGCCCGCACCCACTACAAGGGCCATGCATCAGATCGGGATCGCATCAATACGGCAGCAAAATGGCCCAAAAACATGGCCAATTTACATACAATCGGTCGAGATTGTATCTAAATTGGCTCATTTTGGGCCAAATCGTCCTGGTGTGTACCCCACGTAACATAGCATACTGGTTGACTATCCAAAGTCATATTCACACCTACAGTGTCACAGAGCTCCATGCTTCATGTAATTTGTATCAGGGAAGTAAAGACACCACATAAAACATCATAGGAAGAGACTGTATAAGAGAGCTTTGTGTAATCTCTCTGATGCGTGTTGTCTCACCCAGCTGGATAAAACATACCCTACGCGAAAACATCAGCAGCTGTTAGGCGTAAAAAAATGATTATTATTAATATACTTGTATACAGAAGTATAACTTTATGCATATTATCTGATATTTTTTCTTTTCGTTCAGTGGGGAAAGGCTATAGCCCATGGTTGCCTACCTGACCCTCTCCATGACGGAGGAAATGATATATTCCTGGACTTCCCTGGTAATGTATAATTGCCGTCACTGTGGTGAGCTAGGTAATTATTAAGAAATGTGTTTCACCACAGGTGATGGTAATCCTACATTATCAGGTAGTTCAGGAACAGAGCATTTTCTTATTCATGGAGAGGGTCAGGTGGGAAACTATGCTTAAGCCTCATACACACTACCTGATCCCCGCTCTTATATTGGTGGCGGGGTACCGGCATCAGAAAGTGCATACACACTTACTGCTGTTGTCCGAGAAGGGAAAGACGGCACGCGGAGGGACGGAGCAGGGGTCATGCTGCAGCATGGCAGTCAATAACTAGGTCCTCCCTCGTCAGTACATGCAGGACAAGGGAGGTTAACAATCTGTGGGAGAACTTATCATTAATGATATTTAGTGTACACACTAGAAGATGAAGTTAAATATATTGCTCAGAAAGCACTTCCTATATCATCTAGTGCAGCGGTTCCCAGACTGTGGCTCCCCACCTTCTCAGCATGGAGTCATGACCCCATGTTGCTGACCATCAGGCTGATGACTTTCTAATCTCAGTCAGTGATTCAAGGAGTCTGAACTGTCTGTTACTTCAGTCTCCTCCCATCATTTTGTGCCTCCACAATGCTGCCATGTATGTGCTGTCTGCTGACTACACCATACTTGCCTACTTTTAAATTCTCCTCAGGCCCCCTGCACGTGTCAGCATCACGTGTGGGGGCGGGGGCCTGATGTAGCACTGTAAATTCCCTCGATTTGCAGAGCTAAATGGTGTTATTTGCATATTTAGCCCAACCCCTCCCGGTGAATAGCCGTGAATCGCAGTAATTCAATGGATGCAGCCGGGAAGCTGCAGGGGAGATCTGGAGGGTGAGGCAGAATCCAGGAGGATTGCCCACCTTTCCAGGGTGCCGGGAGGGGGACCTGATTTCCGGGACCCTCCCGGCCAATCCGGGAGGGTAGGCAACCCTGGACTACACATGAGATATGATGACCTTCTGCAGTAACTTGCTTGGGACCTGTAAATTATATTCATTGTCAGATTGGGTCCCAGAGCAAAATAGTATGAGTACCCCTGGTTTAGTGTGTATTGGGGCTTTACGCAACAGTAGTGCTGTCTTATCCCCTTCACAAACCGATAGAGGTTGTTGGCAGAAAAGCAAGGTTTCGAGTGGGTGGCTTGCACTGGCTCTTCAGGTATAACCTGATTGTTAAGTGGGTACTTGTTTCCTAGCACGGCGCCCGTCATGGTAGATTGCATACCTTAAGTTAAGGTATGCGGTCGACGCGATGGACGCAAGTTTCTGTCAATTAAGTGTTTTAATTGCCGGCAAGGAGAAAATCGCGTTAATCGCGACCATAGCATGCCATTATAATGGCATGCGATGAGATCGACGCGATCAACATGATTTTACATAGGGAATAATGGGAAATGGGGCAATGGGCCCAATTTTTGATTGTATATGCACCGTCATGGGTTTTAAGTATGTGAAGTGTCCCCCCATTGTTACGCCACCCCACTATTGACGCCAACCCGAAGCGTGGTGATCGCAGCGAGCCCGCGAGGGGCGGCTGTACACGTCCTCTGACCTTTTCATAACCCCACTATCCACGTCGGCGTGGAGTTGATTTTTTATAAAGTGAGCCCGAAGCGTGGCGAGCGGACGCATATACCTGTGAAGTTATGCGCGTCCCCTCGCGGGGCTTGCCGCGCTCGCCACGCTTCGGGCTGGGTGGCTCGCTGCGTTCGCCACACTTTATAAAATCAACTCCACGCCGACGTGGATAGTGGGGGTATAAAAAAAGGTCGGAGGACGCGTACCGCCGCCCCTCGCGGCCTCGCTGCGCTCGCCACTCTTCGGGTTGGCGTTCATCGTGGGGTGGCGTTAACAATGGGGGGCCATTTCACCCATGAGGGGGGTATGCAATTAAAATTGGGGTTTCGGGTGCTTTTTACATTGGGACCAATGTAAAATTGTGTCTCAGGGACCATTTTACATTGATTCCAATGTAAAAATCGCGTCCATCGCATGCAAGTGCAAATATATGGTCATACTGTATGTATTTGTATACCTAATTACAATAGAAAACACGGTTATTTGTTTTATATTCTTGTAAATATTGCATTTTAGTTAGCATTCAGCTACAATGTCTGATTTTAGAGGCCTCCCTTTGTGCACGAGATGCACGCGCAACCGAACCCCTAACCGTCTCCCTGAAGCAAATTACTGAGACGCACTTGCGTATGAGATGCTTGTGCGCCCCAGGCAGATGGAGCGCCTCGCCGCCGCCGTCCGCCAGCGCAGGGGATCTGTTGGTTACCAGCTTTGTGTGAGAGGCTCTCACTAGGCTTGCCGGGGACAAAACTGCAGCTTGCGAGGATAGTGCGGTGACTACGCTGCCTGACAGGGACAATACACTGACTATGCAGGGCTGCCGCGGGGACACTATGCTGGGCTGCCATTGGCCTACGCTGACAACGTAGCCTGGCCTACACTGACAACTTAGCGTAACGTGGTGCTCTACCAAATAGATTTTAAAATATTTTGTTTACACTGTCCCCCTGTGATTCAGATTTACTCTGCGCTGCTGTAATTCAAATGTTCATAAAATGTTTACTATTGGACAAAAGCTGCAGATGGGGGGGGGAGACACGGCCCTTCTCTTGCCTGTCATTTCCAAAGAATTCCAAATATTAGGAACGTTTAATGTCAGAATCCACAGAACCCTGCAGTGCGATGTGAGATTCCAAATAAGGAAGACACGTCCTCTGTATGTTAGCCGCAGCCTCCACTTCAAATGCAGGATTTAAATCTAAATCCTTCTACCTTATTGACCCTCCTAGTGCAGTGTCATTCGTTGCTGAATGGAGGAAATATGGTGTGCAACATACAAAGTGTTAACACCTGCTAAGTGGTGCCTGCACTGTGCAACTCCATTGGTTTACTGTTGGTTTTGAAAAATGAGAGGGTGGAGAGCAGGCACTGTATATAAATATATTCTGCTCGTTGTAGTGGAGTGTCATCAGACGTAGTCCAGATCCGTTCGCTTTATGTGTTCTCCCAGGAGCCACCAACGTAACAGCAGGTACCAAACTTGCATTATGTGTAAATAATTTTAATTTAGATTGTGCGCTCCACTGGGGCAGGGCTGATGTGAATGTTCAAATATCCTCTGTAAAGGGCTGCGGAATGTGTGTGCGCTATATAAGAAACTGTTAATACATTTTTAAAAAAGTTACAGGACTGCAGTCTTGCTGAGAATGCAGTCTATTTTTTAATTGTCTAGAGATGTTAGAAGTTGCCAAACAGACACCATACAAAAGCATGCGAATGTAGGTGCTTTTGTACATATTTTACTTTGTATTATATTGTATTAAAACAATTTATTTAGAAAACCGTTCATCTTTATTCACTATATACAGCCAGTGCTGGTACTTCCTTTTTTCCTTTTGTAATCTTTCAATTGGGGCTGACAACCCCAGGCTGTAACCACAGTCAGTTAGTGGCGTTCCTCCCAACTCCCCCTTTTTGCTTTTTGTACAAGTCTGGACTTCTGTTACATTACAAATATAGTGTGACGTTTAATAGGATGCGATTTTTAGGAAGTTTCTGATATTGCGCCATATCGCATGTTTTCAAATCGCAATTTTTTTTTAAAGAAATAGTCAATTTAATGGTGCGAATTGAGGTATGAAAAATGCGATAAAGTGCTAATTTTAGTCATGAAAATGTGTGAATTTTGTGTGCAGACATGGTAATGTCATGTGTTAGGGCAGTATTCAATGAAAAAAATTCACCATGCATGGCGAGAGATTTTTTCACTCGCCCTGTTCTGGAGGGCTCGCTGCCACTCCTGCTCCCTCTATTCAATGTGGCCACTCGCGGCGAGTCTTAACCCCTGCAGCGGACGAGCGTCCGCGGCAGGGAGCTGGCAGGGAGCCGTGGGACGGTGGCAGCCAGGGAGATTAAAGTCTCCCTGGTTGCCCCAGAACATATGTGGAGGGGAGGTGTGCTCCCTGGGACCCAGGCAGCACAAGCTGCCCCCCCTATAGCCAGCGGGGGACCCAGTATTCACTGCACCCGATCGTGCATATGTAATGATCGGATGCAGTGAATATATGAATATCTAATGAGCGTCTCGAGAGCTCCGGCCCCCTGCTGGCTGCTCTGTGTAAAAAAAAAAAAAATTTAAAAAATATATATTTTTTTAATTAAATATATATTCATGTGCTATAAGCACATGAATAAAAATAACATGCCCCTTCACAGAAAAAAAATCCTGATTTTTTTTTTTACACCAAAATTAAAAAAAAAAACCTTAGTTCACATTCCAGCTCTCCATGAAAAGATGGAGAATTGCTACACGGAGAGAGACGGCGAAAATCACTTAGAAAGACGGCGAATATTTCACATTGAATAGGGTTGCTCGCTTTTGGAGAGCAAAATGCTCCGTCCAAGGCGAAAAAAGCACAAATTCGCCATAAAACAGGGCAAATTTTTCTCATTGAATACTGCCCTCAGACATGGTAATGTGTGGGTTTAAAAAAAAAAAAAAAAAAAATGGGGAGGGGTCCCCCTCCTAAGCATAAACAGCCCCTGGGCTCAAAGAACCGGTCCTGGTTTTAGAAATCCAGTGGACAAAAAACAAATGGGATCCCCAGGATTTCGGATTTCTAAAACCAGCACCAGGATCAAGCACCGAACCTGGTTCCCAAAATACGGGGGACAAAATGAGTAGGGGTCCCCCATATTTTGGCAACCAACACTGGACCCAAACAGCCAACAGGGTAATGCCACAGCAGGGGGAAGCTTTTTACGCAAGTTCCCCAGACCAAAGCATTCATCCCTGTGGCAGTTCAGTCCGGGCAGGGACCCTGAAGTAGTGGGGACTCCCCAATAAAGGAGTGTCTCACCTGCAGTGTTATCCCTGCCTGGGTTGAAGCTGAGGGCTGTCCCTGGGCTGTGGGCACTGGGCTGATTGTTGTATAAAAATAGGCATAACTATTTTACATTGTTGTGGAACTACAAGTACCAGCAAGAATGCACCACATGCAGGGGATTGGAGAACCACAAGACCCAGCATGTGCGGAATTAAAGGGCCCACTGGGTCTAGTCACCAATGCAAATAGTAAAAAAAAAAAAAAAACACACATATTAGAAAAGTAAAGTTTCATTACATGCTCCAATCACACACACTATACTTTCCTATAGGGTCCACCGCCGGCCGGTCCTCTTCTCCAGTACTATCCATAGGTACCTGTTGAAGGAAATTATACTCACATGCCCTCTGGTGACGACCGCTCCGCTCCTCTGGCTGCATGTACCCCCGGCTGCACAAGCGGAGATTGTTTGTTTACAATCTCTGCTCCTCCCACAAACTGGGGTTAGGCCTGCCCACCAGCCAATGCCCAGTCCTGATTGGATGGTGGGCGGACCTAAACACATGTAAATATAAATAACTTCGACATGGATACTACTGGAGAAGAGGACCGACCGACGGTGGACCCTGTAGGCACGTATAGTGTGTGTGTGTGTGTGATTGTATCATGCAATAAAACTTTTCTTGTATAAGTGTTTTTTTTTTTTGTTACTATTTGCATTGGTGTAGAACTACAAGACTCAGCAGGCCCTTTAATGCCACACATGCTGCGCCTTGTGGTTCTTCAAGTCCCTGCATGCGGTGCATGTTTGCTGGGACTTGTAGTTCCACAACAATGTAAAATAGTTATGCCTATTTTTACACACTAACCAGCCCGGTGCCCAGAGGCCCTGGGGACAGCCCCGAGTTTTAGGCATGGGTAACTCTGGAGGGGGACACCCCTTTATTGGGGGGGTCCCCACTCCTTCAGGGCCCCTGCACGGGCTGAACTGCCACAGGGAATTATGCTTTGGCCGGGGGAAGTTTCGCCCGGCTGTGGGATTACCCTGCTGGGTGGTTGGGCCCGGTTCTGGTTGCCAAAAATACGGCGGACCCCTACTCATTTTGTCACCTGTATTTTGGCAGCTTGGATTGGCCCTTGAGCCTGGTGCTGGTTTTAGAAATTCTGGGGATCCCCTGTGTATTTTGTTCCCGAATTTCTAAAACCAGGACTGTTTCTTTGAGCCCGGGGCTGGTTATACTCAGGGTGGGAACCACCATGCCGGTTTTTTTCCCCCCCCTAATTTTCACTTTAACACTTTTGGGGGGACAGAACCATGCACCTATCTTACTGGTCTGTGCATGATACTGTCAAACTCACCTGCCAGAACTTGGTTTATTTATTTTTTTTTTTATTTTGTTTTTAGTCACGGTTACCAAAATGTGCGTTCTATTAAATTGGCGAGTTGTATACTTTATAATGGGAAAACATCTGGATGCAAATTTGTGTGAGAAAAAATCGACAGGTCAAAATGCGGTTTTCACTGCAAAAGGTGTGATTTTTTTTTTTTTTTTTTTGCCGCAATTCACATCCTATTACATGTGCGATTTTCGGGAAGCGTTGGAATTGGCCCGTTTATTAACTAAAAATCCAAAATCCTGATTAATGTCACCCATTATCAAGTCCTAATGCATTCTGTATAATGTGTATTGTAATTTAGTACTACCACAGGTGTAATCCAGGTGCTTAAACTACTTCTCTTGGTTTCACCCTGGTTCATATACCGCTATCCTCACCTGTTGTATTATTATTCTCCTTTATATTTATATATTGCCACAAGGGATCTGCAGCGCCCAGTTAAGGCCCCCATACACTATGCGATTTTGGGCCGATTTCGGCACTTGGGCCGATAAATCGCGAGAAAGAGGCCCAAAATCGTAAGTGTGTGACATTTGATCTGACCCGATTCGCGGTCCCGTGCGCATCGGATCAGATCAGGAGGTCGGACGTGCAGAAGGTACGATGATGTCCGACCTCCTGCAGCGCGGGGGGGAGGGGGGGTACCGGTGACAGTGGGGCGGGCGGCTGTGATATGTCTCTGTGCGTCGCAGCGGACGGGTGCCAGTAATAGTGGGGCGGGCGGCAGGGATTTGCCCTTGCGCCGCAGCGGGTGGGTGTCGGTGACAGTGGGGACGGGCGGCGGTGATATGTGTGTGCACCGCAGCTGCTATTACAACTTCATTGAAATAACATTGTGAAATGACTGTCCGGCTTCCGCTGGGAGGGAGGCCGCTGATTGGCTGAGAGTGCTCTATCTCAACCAATCAAAAACCGGATAGTCATTTGACATGTAGGGGGAAATTTACTAAAGGAAGTTTGTAAAAAAAAATAGGTGTATTTGTATCCAGAAATACACTTATTTTTGACATTTACTATCCTGAAAATACGGCAATTCATATTCGTATTGATAGCACATTAATACGACTACGAATTGCCGTAATTTCGGGATAGTAAATGTCAAAAATAAGTGTATTTCTGGATACAAATACACCAATTTTTTTACAAATTTTCTTTAGTAAATTTTCCCCGTTATTTCAACGTTGTAATAGCTGCTGCTCGCTTGCCCGCTGCGGCGCACACACATGTCACTGGCACCCGCCCGCTGCTGCCCACCCGCTGCAGAGAGCAGACAAATCACCGCCGCCCGCCCCACTGTCACTGGCACCATCCCTCCCACTGCTGCCGCCCGCCCCCATTACCGCCGCTGCCCCCCCCCCCCCCCCCCCCGCCCCCGCCTGATCCTCACTGCCCGGAAGCTCCCCGTTTTTTTTTTTTTTACATGTGGTAAATCGCATGCGATTTATCACATGTAAAAAATGGCACGCAGGAGAATTGGGTCTGACTTGTCCCTTGGACAAGTCGACCTAATGTATGGGGGCCCTTTAGAGTTCATAAACCAGTAAATAATGAGAATATAGGACAAGTACAGGTTAAATAAACATTGCTGTATCAGCAGACGATATAAATAAGTATAAGGGTGGTGTAAAACTAAGGGATTAGATGCCATTGACGGAAGTACGGAGATGGTTTCAGTAAAAGGAAGAAAGGGCACATGAGGGAAGAGGGCCCTGCTTGTGACCGCTTACATTCTAAAGGGTAAAACTGGCTCCTAAGCTTTCCCAGCTCTGCAATCTGTGCTTTTGTTTGCTTTATTTAAATTGCAAATCCTTTGTACTAATGTGTTTTATAATATCACACACTCACCATCTTAGTAAACATGTACTTTCAAAATTCAACATAGGTGTAATGATGATCTTGTTTCTGCTTCACAGGTTCAGCTGTAAATGCATCACAAACAGGCCGCCCAGGATGAGGAAAGCAAACAGGAGTGCAGTCTCCGTCCCAAAAGTACCTGTCGCTAGCAAATCCCAGGGAAACGAGAGAGCAAAGTCCGAGATCAACGCACCCACATCATCCAAGGTGTCCCGTCCGGGATCATCTTTAGCAAAGGTAAAACAACAAAGGAAGCAGTTTGCAAACTAAAACCTACCAAGACTGAGTTTGCTTTTGTAATGTAACTTGCAGCTTTGCCGAAATGTCCACACAGTGCATAGCAGGCCAGTAAGTTTTGGGGGGCTGGGTTTTTGGAGGTCGACACAGTGGGCAATATTTCAACCTCACAATGCTTGTGCTGGGATCCCAGCACAGGTTTAATGCCCTTTTCAGCATTTCTTGTGGATGTTCTAATTTTACAGGTGTGTGACTTCCTCCTCAAACAATCACATAGCAAGTTAGTCAAAATTGCAATGTTCAACCACATGTGATTCCCATGTGCGGCCCCGTGGCGTCGGTATTGCATGGCTAAATAGACTGTGTAGGCAAGTTTATCTTGACTATCTTACCTGTAGAATATAGTTGGCCTAGGCCGAATTAGCAATATAGTGTATTCTTAACTGCAGTTAGCCAAAATCGGATTGTCAAAATTGGCCATTAGCCTGAATCTCACTGTGTGTACACAACATTACGGCGCCCACACATGAATAGATATTTGATCCAATCTGACATCTAGCCAATTTCCCCTGATCATGGCCACACACAGAATGATTGAGTAAACGATCAGAGGGTTTACTCAATCATTCTGTGTGGCCATACTTGCCCTGTCTTTCATCCTAAGATTGCACAGTTTTGCCTATAGGTATAGGCAAAACCCTGCTCAGCCCCATAGAAAACAGATTGCTCAAAAAACATCGCAGGTGCACAGCATGTGTGCCACGATGTGTGCTGAGCGATCTTGCCTAAGCAAAACGCTCAGCACAGGCTTCCTCCATCGCCCTGTGTGTACGTGGCTTAACACTGAAAGATGATGAATTGATAAGTAGGGTTGGAGCACGAGAATCAGGCTAGGACAGTCTTATGAAGTTCTTGAGCATGTATTGTCTTTAGATTTATTTGATAGGTCATGCCTGGAAAACCTGTGACACTACAAGTTTTAACTGTATACTCTGCGTGCTATGAGTTGCTGTGTAAGGGGAGTGTAGGAAAGTCTCCCAGAAGGCATGGGAGTTGTGAGCTTCAATGGTAAACTGAGTGAGAGTTTGAGTCAGAATAAGAGTAATTAGCACATTCTTGTATAATAAGGGAGACAGCAATTTATTGGTTGTGAGGGTGTAGGGCTAAGTGGACAGTTGGTAGCATTTGAGTAGATACTTTCCCCATTTGTGGGGATCAAGTAAAGAACTGGTGCTCAAAGGAGGATACAGATTCAACCATTATTTGGTATACTTGTCTTCTAGCATGTTAAAACAAGGTGCTTATACATTGACCCAGCAAAGCATGCCCGTGTCATGAGTAGAAATAGGCATGGTGTCCACCTATTTCTGTGACAGATCATTCAGCTGTCCAACACTGAGTTGCTGTCCCCTGCCCCCTCCCACCTCAGATTCTGTATGCCGATTGTCTCATCTTTTACTCACTTTATTAATCACCACCAGGCCAAGAGCAATGATGACCTCCTAGCTGGAGTGGGTGGTGGGCCACCCACAAGCAACGGTGTAAAGGTGAAAAAAACCAGTGCCATATCCAACACCAGTTCTGGGGCAGCAATGAGTGGATCAGACGGGAGAGCCAGGAGCAGCGCAGGTATGCCTTTGTGTATAGCAACAGAATGTTATTCTCGGCTAAAATCCACTATGTTTTCTTCATAAAATCTAATATGCTCTTAAATAATAACACATTAGAGATTTATCGAACATACCGTTTTGGTTTTCAGGTTAGGAGGAGTTAGGAGGAGTTAGGAGAAAACATTACTGTAGGGTATGGATGGGTGAATGGGAAGCTGGTAAAACTGTGACTGGCTCTATCCACTCTTCAATTTTTAGAAATGTGAGGAGAGAGACTGAGCCTGGGGCACTCTCTCCAAAAATTATTGCTGCTGGCAAGCTAGGCTTGCAAATGGAGGAAAGGCAGACCATAGCCCCTATCTGCCTTCAACAGGGGAGCTGCAGATAGATCCCAAACGCCGATTCCTGCGGTGTACGCCCAGGTACCTGACCATCATGCCTCTGCTGTAAGGGGACATGCCATAGCTGTTAGCTGCTGGGTCCCGCCTTGATACACCGCATCCTCTGTGGCACGGCAACTGTGAGTATAGGCTGTCTTCCCTGTAGCAGGTGAAGACTGCTCCGTGGTTTCTACGGGGGCAGGAAGGGGTAGTGGCTCAGTGGAAAAGTGGAGTTACGAGGTGGGAGGAAGGACACCTGGGGTTCCTTCCATTTTTTCCTTCTCTTTGTTATGGTGCCTGAGGAGGGTGGGGAGTTTACACTATAGGGTGGGGAGTTTACACTATAGCTCATGGGTCTTCAAACTGTGGCCCTCCAGATGTTGTGGAACTATATGTCCCAGCATGCCCTGACAGTTTTGGCATGCTCTTATAGGAAAAAATGTGGCAATGCATGCTCGGACATGTAGTTTCACAACATCTGGAGGGCCGCAGTTTGAAGACCCATTCTATAGCTCCTGTTAGCTCTGCACAAGCAGCTTTTCAGCATCCCGCCTCCCTTCGGGCCAGCATTCAGCATACAGATGGGCTGATCCTGTGATAGACGCAGTACCTAGCTAGCAACATCAGCAACGCTGCAATGCTCCACCATCTCCACATCCCGTTTAGCCTGGCTCAGGGACAGTGAATGTACTGATGGGGGAGGAGGAGGCTGATTTATAAAGGGAGTCCTCTGTAAGGAAGGCTTTGAAACTCGGGGTGCTAAGGTGGGCTCTGTATTGGAAGCCTTAATTCTTGCTATCAGTCAGATCCTCAAGGAAATTGACACCCCTGTTCGGAAGGAAACAAAAATCTTCTGTCACCATTTCCAAATTCACCCGAATGGACAAGAGGTTCCAGGTTTCCAAGAGGCTTCTAAACACCTACCTGTTCCCACCAGAGACTAGGATACAGTGGGAAACGCCACCACTGGGGCAATTCTCAGTCTCGACTTTCTAATAAAAGTACCCAGGGTGACTTCCCTAAAGGAGGCTTTCAATCGTATGTTAGAGAGTACCCTAAAATCTGTTTTAAACAGTAGCGGGAGTGCTTCTCAGACCTGCTTATGTGAGCTTGTGGGTTGTCAAGGCAATTCAACTTTGGGCTAGGAACTAATGAAGGGTTTACATTAGGGTACGCCCCATGCAGATCTTTGCTATCTACCTTGGTGATACATCCAAGATTTTAGTGTGCTTGGTGCTTGCATTTCTGCATCGGCCTTTGCAGCTTACCGGGCTTTGCAGCTCACATTGTGCCAGGTGGATGTGGAATCCTAGAATGCAGTAGAAGTCCTTCTGTTCTCAGGTGAGATTCTTTCCCCTCTGAGTCTCCTATACGGTTTGGGCTGGGGCAGACTTTCTTTCTCCCTGCTGGGTTACTGCACCGGGCCTTGAACCCCTTATTGTTGCCATTAGGGATATATTACAACTCTGTGCGGAGGAAACTGAGACTCGGCAGTTCTTCTTTACACAGAAGAGGCCTAGTGTCACGTTCCCTGATTCTAAAGATTTGGATGATTTGTTTAAACAAGCCTGGGAATCTCCAGAGAAAAAATATCCGATCCCTAAGCGTTTAGTGTCTACATTTCCCTTTGCCTCAGAGGGCAGAAGGAGCTGGGAGCACCAACCAGTGCTGGATGCCTCCGTGTCTCGGCTGTCTAAAAAGATGGTTTTGCCGGTCCTGGTAGGCTACTTCCTTAAGCTATTTATTTTGCTGCAGGGATGTCCCAGAGACCTATCATTGCTGGGTGCTGGATGACGCATGCCATACAATCATGGGGTGCTTGTCAGATGATAAGTCCCTAGTTGAATTGACCACGTTGGTGAAACACATTCAGGACACAGATACTATTAAAGAGGTGAGTGTGATTAACGCTAGGACCTCTACCATGGCTGCTTTGGCACACAGGTCCTTGTGGCTGATGCTGAATGAAAGCATGGTGTTGGAGCCCTTCCCTTTACGGGAGACTGGCTGTGGCGGGGAATTGGATGCGCGGATTTCAAAGACTATGGCCGGAAAGTCCACTTTCCTCCCTTCTGTTGCCCCGCCTGTCAGGCGCTCTTTTCAAACCCCTCATCTGCAGTCTTTTCATGGGACCCGCTTTTGGGGAAAGCCCTGGGTTGCCTCTAACGCTCTTAGGGGCTCCAGGGGTAAATTGTGTAAGCCCGCCTCAGCTGGCTCACAGGAGCAGAGCCCCAACGCAGACTCTTCTAAGACCTCAGCCTGATGCCATGCCCCCTTCCATGGAAGGTTTAGAGGTGGGCATGAGGCTGCAGTTCCTCAGCCATGTCTGGGCTCATTCTTGCCAGGATAACTGGGTAAGGAATGTTATATCCCAGGGGTTCAAGCTGGAGTTCTGCACTTGGCCCCCTCACAGGTTTTTCAAATCGGGTCTGTCGGGATCTCAGGACACCCAAGATACACTGTTGGCAGCGTTACAGAAGTTGGTTCAAACAAAAGTAATTGTCCAGGTCCCCTCGCAGCAGAGGGGGCAGGGTAACTACTTGAGCCTGTTTGTAGTCCCAAAGCCGGACGGTTCAGTGAGACTCATTTTAAACCTGAAGTCACTGAATCCTTACTTAAAGGTGTTCAAGTTTCTTATGGAATCTTTGCAAGCAGTGATTTCCGATTTGGATATAAAGGATGCGTACCTCCACATTCCGATTTTGGCCGCCTCATCAAATATATCTAATTTCCAATTTCAGGCTCTGCCCTTTGGACTGTCCACAGCTCCACGGGTATTCACAAAGGTGATGGCGGAGATGATGTTGCTTACGCAGGGGATCAATTATTATCTGGACACTCTCTTGATGAAATCGAGGTACAGGGAACTGCTTTCGATCAGCATAGATATTACAACTCAGCTATTATCCTGTCACGTGTGGATTCTGAATTATCAGAAGTCCCTCCTGGTGCCTACCCAGAGGCTCCGGTTTCTGGGAATAGTCTTGGACACGGTGGCCCAAAGGGTTTTTCTACCACAGGACAAAGTCAGGGAAGTTCTGAGACTGGACAGGGTCTCGGTCCACCTGTGTACCAGTGTCTTAGGCAAGATGGTTGTGTCCTACGAGGCGATTCAATACGGGCGCTTCCATGCCAGGGGGTTTCAATTGGACCTCCTGCGCAAGTGGTCGGGTTTGCATCTCCAGATGCATTGGTTGGTACGTCCCCCCCCCCCCCCCCCCCCCGGCCAGGATATCTGGCGTGGTGGCTGCAACCGTCCTACCTCTTGGAGAGCCGAAAGTTCGGGATCCAGGACTGGATCCAGCTTACAACATATGCAAGTCTGAGAGGTTGGGGCGCTGTTACCCAAGGGGTGAGGTTCCATGGCAGCCTGTTAGGCTACGAGTCCAATTTTCCAATAAAAATCTTGAAAGTCAGAGCCATTCACTAAGCCCTTCTTCAATACTCCCATCTAATTCTGAATCAAGCTGTTTAGGTGCAGTTGGACAACATCAATCTTCAAGGGGGTACTAAGACAGGGCCTGCATGAGAGAGGTGTCCAATATTCCTGTCTGTGCAGAAAGAAACCTAAGGTCCATATCGACCATCTTCATACCGGGAGTGGAAAACTGCGAAGCCAACTTCCTCAGTCGTCACGACATTCACCCGGGATAATGAGGGCTACACCCTCGGGTGTTTCTTCTGTACATGGACCATTGGGGTTGTCCAGAAAAAGATCTCTTGGCTCAAGGAGAAGCTTTGGCTGTATTGTGCCAGAACCAGGGACCCTCAAGCCGTGGAGGTGGATGCACTGTCGACACCCTGGCCATATCGGCTGGTGTACCTGTTCCCTCCGATCCAGTTGTGGTCTCGGGTGCTCCCCAAGGTCAGGAAGGAGAAGGCGATTCTAATCGCTCCAGACTGGCCCAGAAGGCCATGGTACGCCGATCTTCTGGCCATGTCGGTGGATGACCCTTGGCTTCTGCCGCTGAGGAGGGAATTTGTACAGCAAGGGCCCTTTGTTTATCTAAACTTACAAAGGCTTTGTTTGTGGGCTTGGAGGCTGAGCGGACTATCTTAGCCAGGAAAGGCATTCCGGGCAATGTGATTTCGACTATGCTCCAGGCTAGAAAGCTGGTTACTTCCAGGCACTACCATCTGATTTGGAAGCGATGTGTCTTGGTGTGAGGGGAGACCAGGACAATAGGGGGTGGTATCCTGCACAGGACAAAGAAAGTAGTGGTCAAAAGTTGCAAAACCAACTTGAAAGACAATGTAGTTAATAAGATATAACAATTGTATGTTGTTGGAGGTGCCCCCAGGAATCAAGTATCAGTATACTTAAAAATAGAGAGACGGTGATCCAGAAGACGTGGGCAACCGTTCGCAGAAAGTATTCCTTTTTGGAGGCACACTTTTGGAAAATCAAATGAAATGTATAATGATTGTGTTAAAACTTAACTTTTAATTCCAAATAGTCTAAGATAGTTATAACTCTTATAGAAAGAGTGAGGGGAGACCACCTGAACCAACCCATTGTAGTTCCGGCATGGTCCCGTTAATCTGAACTTCCAAAATCGGTACTTCTTTACTTTCACGGCACCACTAGAAATCGCGGTCATCGCGGGCATTGAATGCACTAAAAATCGGGTGCGACGCGATGCCCGCGATTTCCCATAGGGACCAATGTTAAATTTCTCAATGGACACGATTTTCTGTTCAATGCCTCAATTGACACGATTTTTCCATAGGAAACAATGTTAAATGGCCCACAGAGGCCAAATAGGCACCCTCAAGTGTGAAATGACCCCCACAATTGTTAACGCCACCCCACGATCAACGTCAACCCGAAGCGTGGCGAGCGCAGCGGTACGCGTCCTCCGACCTTTTCATGCCCTACTATCCACTAGGGCGTGGAGTGAGAATAGAATAGTGTGGCGAGCGCAGCGAGCCACCGAGCCCGAAGCGTGGCGAGCGCAGCGAGCCCCGCGAGGGGACGCGGATACCTTCACAGGTAAACGCGTCCCTTCGCGGGCTTCACAGGTATCCGCGTCCCCTCGCGGGGCTCGCTGCGCTCGCTGCACACCCTGTTTGAAGTTTTATGAGCACTGGCTTTTTTTGGATCCCATCTATACCCCAACTAAGTGAACCCCAGTATCCCTTATGGACTCAGAGAAAAGGATTTACCGGTAGGTATTTAAAATCCTATTTTCAGGATGTTTGGCTATGGACCTGTTCAGACGAATTGGTCTGAGACCTAATCTGCAAGGAATACCATATAGACTTGCATTTCAGCCCCCTCATTGATTTTTTTTTTTCTCGCCTTGGAAACCAACAGGGTGGTATTACTACAGGCTGTTTCCAAGCTACTGGATGCAGAAATAGTGGTACCAGTAACTTCTCGCTAATGCGGGCAGGAAATTTACTCAAATGTATCTGTGGTTCCGAAACCAGACTGTTCTTTACTGCCCATATGAAATCTGAAGGAGTTGATATTATAGCTCTCAGTGTAAAAATCAAATTGGTTTGCCATTCGAGACTCCCATTACCAGTTTTGGGCACTTCCTTTTTGGCTTTTCTTTAGCATCCAGAGTCTTCAAAAATGTGCTGGCAACCATGGTAGTCATGTTGCGTTTAAGGGAGATAACCATTATCCTGTACTTGGACAATAAGCTTCTCGAGGCACTGTCACCAGAACATCTCATGCATGATGTGTCTATTTCTAATCACCTGCTCCTACAGCATGGTTGGATCATTAACTTTCCCAAGTCTCAGCGGTTCCAGTTTCTGGTAATGATTCTGGACACAACTCTACAGCGGGTGTTCCTTCCAGTAGACAAGGTCACAGCACTTCAGTGGATGGTCCGGTTATTCCTTCTACCTCAAAAGGTATCCGTGCATATCTGTATACATCTTTTAGAGAATATGGTGTCTTTCGAAGCTCTGGAATTCGGGCAGTTTCATTCCAGGATGTTGAAATTGGATATCTTCTCTCAGTGGACTGGGTCTCCTCCAAAATGCACCACCTTTTGTGCCGTTCTGCCAGGACACGCATATCACTCCTGTGGTGGCTAGAGTCCTTCTGTGATTGGGTCCTACTGATTACGGATGCCAGCCTCCTGGGCTGGAGAGTGATGGATCATAATTTTCAGGGCCGTTGGTTGCGTCAGGAAGTGATCCTAATAATTTTAAATATTCTTGAATTTAGAGAAGTCTACAACACTCTGGTTCAGTCTTTTCCCCTTTTAAAGGGTCTCCCCCATAGCAGTTCCAGTTTGTGTATCTATTCCTGCCTTTTTCCTCTCCTTCCTTGGGTGTTTAAACTCATAGAGGACCAGATGCACTAAGCTTCAAAAGTGATAATATGGAGAGTGATAAGCAGCCAGCCAATCAGCTCCTACCTGCCATGTCACAGACTGTTTGAAAAAAAAGTCATACAGGAGCTGATTGGTTGGTTGGTTATCATTCTTCATTTTATCACTTTTGAAGCTTAATGCATCGGGCCCTAAGAGGGAGAGAATCACAGTCATCCTAGTGGCCCTGCAGAAGCTGGTACTCCAATCTCTGGATGCTTCTGGTGAATGATCCTTGCTATTCTTCCACTGTGGCCGGACCTACACCCTACAGCAGCAGGGGCCGCTCCGACACCCTGCCTTACAGCGGCTGCGTTTGACAGCATGTCTGTTGAAAACGCACTTTTAAGGAGCTAAAACATTCAACAAGCAATTATTCCGACCGCTTTGGTATCAGCAGCCTCTTACCTCAGTCCACTATCATAGGATTTGAAAATCTTTTGTGTCCAGAGGGTTTCCTGTGACTTATTTTGGTCTAGGCCGCTTATTGTTATTCTTGCAGGCAGGCCTGGATGTCGGCCTGCGTTTTGTTTTCACATTTTTTGCAGAGGATACTTTGGGTTCAGCCTCCCACAGCACCTTGGGATCTCAACTTGTTCCTTTTTGTTCCTTCGATCTTCAGTGTTTTAGCCACTGGTAATGGTTGAATTAAAATTTTTGCCTTGAAAGATAGTGTTACTGTTGGCCTTGGCATCTGCCAGGAGGGTGTCAGAACAGAGCGCTCTTTCCTGTGAATATCCATACTTTTTCATGAAGATCGGGCAGAGCTGTGTACTCACTTTGCATTTCTCTGATAAGTGGTTTCCACCTTATACGGAACCAGCACCACCATGGGCTGTTTATGTAGGAGGATTCTCCCTTTACATGGTCCCTCTGATACGTTCTTTGTGAATTTGTGTGTCTAGGACAACTCCTATAAGAAAATCTGATTCCTTGTTCATTCTTTACAAGACCAATAAATGTGGCTGGCTTGTGTCCAAGCTGACAGACTCTAAAACGTTGGAGTGGAACCCACAGTTTTGTGCAGTTTTACAGATTTGACACCTTTTGTCTGTGTAGCTTTGGCATGTCCCCACAGTAATGAATACTGTGTACCCAGGGGAATTTTGTACCCAGAGGAATTTAAAGAAAACAGGGCAATAAATTCAGTTCTTTGATTCCAAAGGGGACACTGTGCTACATTGTTTTTCTTGGTGTGACTGTTGTTCGCTTTTCCTTCCGTCTTCTCTTGGCCTCATTTCTTGACTTTCCACTGAGGAGTGGGGAGGAGCAAGTCACAGTTCTAAATTCATGAAAGTGCCTGCTCCCCATTCACTCATCTATACTCCACAGTAATGAATCCAGTGCCTCACATGGCCACAGCTACTGGCTGTGTTCACTCTAGGACTATTTTAGGGCAGGGTGCTGACCACCAAGCAGGACACCTCTCCCCCAGGCTGCTGACCATAGCGCAGGGCGCATTCATCTGTACCCCACCCCCCATGGTGCTGACCAGGGGCAGATTGGGATGTGTATGAAAGCAGCCCTAATGAGGCGTGGTCATTTGAGAGGATGGAGTTTATTACGAGGGGAGGGGGAATACTCCACATGGGGCCTATTTCTGAGTTGGACACAATTGCATCTTTACTTACCCACTACATTACTGACTTCTCCATACCCGCCTCTACACCACTGACCCCTCTGTACCCCGACCCCCCCCTCTATACTCTACACTACAGACTTATGTAACGGAGATGAGGCCCTGCGGCTGGCCCTGGCAGGTAAGGCAGATGATAGCTTCACATTAACAAGCAGCAGGGTAAGCCTGCTGTCTGCATATCGCAGCAGAAAATGGTGTAGCTCCTCCGCCTTCAGTCATGCCGCTGCAGCAACAGATTCCGTGGCAGTGCAAAATGAGAAATAAAAAAACCTGCTTGGAAAAAATACGGGGAATTTGCCTTAGTGTGCCCCCTTCTGCCACTATAACACCTTCACATATCCAAGTCACCAGTCATGGGCAATCTTCAAACACACTGACCTCCTACTGCTGGCTGCTTTCTGAAATAATGAAATATCAGTCCATTTAGGTGTTAACATTTTGGCGATATTTGTTACAAAAAATATTGTAAAAATGGTCTTAAAATAATAATCTTAGTTTGTAAATTGTATTTAATTCAGGTTTGACGCAATTTTATTAAACCTGCAAAATGTATTACAACTATATGGAATCAGGTTTATAAAAACTATTGTTTACATAATATGATCGTTAAAGACAATTTTGTGGACATTTTTTTACTTTATATTGCAGTTAACACTGCTTTCTACTTGCTCTTCTCATTGCCCATTACTGTGCTCTCCAATTTACTTACAGGCAGCAGTTCCAACACTAAGCGGAGTGGCTCTTCGGGGGCCAAAGAAGCAGGATCATCTCGAGAGAGAGTGCGTGATCGATCTCGTCTAAACACCAGCAAAAAAACACAAGGTTCAGGTGCTGGTGTAGGAGAGGCATCCGCCCCCACTAAACGATGTCGTGGTCGTGCAGAGTCAGATGTTCTCCGTATGAGCAAATCCAAATCTGACAACCAGATCAGTGATCGTGCTGCTCTAGAAGCCAAGGTGAAGGACCTTTTAAGTTTGGCCAAAAATAAAGATGGTGAGATTCTGCTCCTTCGTACTGAGTTAAGGGATATCAAGACGCAACTTGGAGAGGAAGTCTGTGACAAAAGTCCTGAGGAAACACCTTTACTGCAATTACAGGAGCAGAATGCTGTGGTACGAGAAGAGTTGCAACAATTGAAGAATGAGAACCGAATGCTGAAAGATCGACTGAATGCATTGGGCTTTTCATTGGGTCAGCAATTAGATGTTACAGATAAGCTGTATGGCTACCAATCAATGGATATGGCTGCAGGCAGCCACAGTGACTGTGGAGGAGGGACTTTAGCATCATCTGTGGAGGGTTCCGCTCCTGGCTCTATGGAGGACCTCTTGAGCCAAGATGAGAGCACACTGACAGGCGAAAGGAGGAGTAGTTCCATGGACAATTTAGATAGTGAGTGCAGTGAAGTTTACCAGCCACTAACCTCAAGTGATGATGCGCTAGATGCCCCATCTTCATCCTCAGAGTCTGAAGGTCTTCCAAGTACTGATCGTTCCCGCAAAGGGAGTAGTGGAAATGTAAGTGAGGTGTCTGTGGCCTGCCTTACTGAGCGCATTCATCAAATGGAAGAGAACCAGCATAGCACAGCAGAAGAGCTACAAGCCACGCTACAAGAACTGGCTGATCTTCAGCAGATCACACAGGAACTAAATAGTGAGAATGAGAGGTTGGGTGAAGAAAAGGTCATCTTGATGGACTCCCTTTGCCAACAGAGTGATAAGCTGGAGTTGTTCAGTCGTCAATTAGAATATGCAAGAGCCCTTCTTGATGAACATCATGTGTCGTACTCTCTAGATGATGACCTGAAGAGCAGCCGTTATTTAGATTTGGAGCAGAGATACATGGAATTGGCAGATAGCGGTCGTTTTGAGCGAGAGCAATTGTTGGGTGTCCAGCAACATTTGAGCAATACTCTAAAGATGGCAGAGCAGGATAATAAGGATGCACAGGAGGTAATTCGTGCCCTAAAAGAGCGTAACCACCACATGGATCGCATTGCTGAAGCTGAACAACATGGGAAACAGGCATTGGCGGCTACTCTAGACGAATACAAAGCCTCCCTAAATGCTGAGCAAGCAGAATGTACACGTCTGAAAGGCCAGCTAGAGCAGGAGAAGCAAAGAGTGTCAGAATTGTACTCTATACATAGCTCCGGAGATGCTTCTCACATTCAGAACTTACTTGATAGTGTGCGTTCTGATAAAGAGAAAGCAGAAACTTTGGCAGGGAACCTGCAGGAGGAATTGTTGCACGTACAGAGTGATCTTCGACGCATGCAAGATGCTTTTGACAAGGTGAGATGAATAGTAGAAAAAAGCAATCTAATGTGGCAAGAAAAGAGTAGTTCTCTCCAGCTTAGTTTGGTAGAATGCTGGATAAGGTTATTTTGGTCCATTCTTTTTCATTTGCTTCTTCCAGCTTGAAGATAAATACCGGGCTTTCCGTGCAGAGGCAGAAAATCAGGTGTCAGAGTTAACGCTGGCACTGGATAAGGTGAGGAGAGAGCTGGAGGAAAAGGAGACAGAACGCAGTGATATGAAGGAGACCATATTTGAACTGGAGGATGAAGTTGAGCAGCACAGAGCTGTGAAACTACATGATAACCTCATCATATCAGATCTTGAAAGTAAGTGCATTTCACATGTTTTCCAGTAGAGGTCATTATGACACAACCAAGCTTTTGCTTTGCACCTGAAATAGATATATTCTAGCTCCTCACTTATTAGGCTGATGGCGCTGGCCGTGTGCTGTAAGTGGAACAAATAGTGAATCAGCAGTGGCCTCCCTTTAATAAGTATAAGTAGCAAATGCTGGGTCGCTTTTAAGATCCTGAAAAGGTGTCCAAGGTGGTAAGTCTAATAACGGGGCCCAATGCAATAGAACTGTGACCAGTTTCACTCCCACACAGAGCTGATCTACTCTCATTTGGACCTGTTTATACAATTAAAACAATCACCATTAGTTGTGTTCTGATTAATTTATTTAGCAGCTGTTGTGATCCACCTATTGCTGAACCACCTCTTGTATTACCATTAAAAAAACAAACAAAAAACCTTTTTGTTCTTACAAATAACTAAATCTCTAATATTTCATTAGTTCAAAGCCACCAATCAAAGTAATCTTACCAAACACCATAAAATACCCCTATCATACCACATTGTCGCTAAAGATGGGTCTCGGTGACCCAACTTCTCTATAACCGCTAAACTATCAACATTCCCAAAATGTTAGTATTATGGCGGCTATAGGTCTAATATTATAGTAGGGTACTGAAGATATGATAGTCTGACAGACCTATGGAAAGTGTTCCAGGGATTGAAAGAAAGCCAGGTTTATCAGGCCAGACCATTTGTCAGTGTTCCCATTTTGACTCTCATATACCACTCTAGGTGCATTCGGTGGTGTACAGGGGTCACCATGGGCGCACTGACTGGCCTGCAGTTACTCAGCAAGCTGCGACAAAGTCTGTTCGGAGCCTTTTCTATTATAATAATCAGCATTAACTTTTTCAGCAATTTGTGCTGCAGTAGATTTTTCTGTGGGATAGGACTAAACAGGTAGGCCTTAACTCCACACATGCATCAGTGAACTTTGTGCGCCCTTGACCCTATTGACAATTCACTCTTTGGGGAGTATTCAATACAGGATCACGGCTGTCGATCCCTCCCGACAGCCGTGATTCTGGCCCGTTTGCATTTTGATCGACAGCTGAACGACAGGCGGGATTCAATGTCGATCGGCGCAAAGGGGGCGTAGCGTCGAAAACGGCCGTGGATTGTCGATCACGACAGTCCACAGCCGTTATCGACAGAACGGGCCCGATCGCTTCTAAAGTGGGGCTCGTTCTGCCGTGATCCCTCTTCAATGCTGTCGGTAAAGATAGTATTGAATAGGGACCCGCCGCGGGAATAGCAATGGCTCATTGAATACCCCCCTTTGTCTTTCCTTGGACAACTTTTGGTAGGTTCTAACCACTATTTATTTGGGAAGCCCCACAAGACCTGTAGATTTGTATATGCCTTGACCCAATTATCTAGCCATCACAATCGGTCATTAGTCAAAGTCACTAAGATCTTACGTCCCTTTGTCTTGCTTTAAAAGCAGAGTGTTCACCTGCTTCATTATCTATCCAACCACTTGACGGGTTCCATTGTAATGATAATCAATGTTCACTTCATCTGTCAGTGGTCTTAACCCTTTGATTGCCAAGTGAATGTGTGAAAATTGGCCTTTGTATTCATCATAATGACCTGTAATGTTTACCTTAGATAGGAAATATAATGTATTTTTACACAACATTTTTAATTTTAAATTATATAACAAATGTGAGCGACGCTGGCATTTTTTGTGGATGTTTTGCACATCTTGCACAGATGTTGGCACGCAAAGGGTTAATGTTATTTTCTTAATGTCTTAATTGTTGGTAACCTTACATATCATTGAAGAAAAAGAATCCTGCATTCCTTCTGAAGAGTGATGGAATGAAAAGCGATTGGGGGAAATTTAATAGGGTGACCGAATCAGAAAGTGAGAGATTTGGTAAGAAATCTCCCGGGTTTTTTAAGTGTCAATCATTTACACTGCAAAACCAGATTGATTTTGCAGTGTAAATGATTGCCGCTTTAAAAAAACCTGTAGATTTCTTACCAAATCTCTCATCCCATTAAATTTCACCCATTGTCTCATTTTATACCTGCATGACTTTGCTATTTCAAGTAAAATTGCAAAAAAAACATGGACAAAGGATAAATTATTGCTTTGTCTAAAAAGTTCTGGACAGATTTGTTGGCACCCATTAGAACAGATAATAGACAATTTGATTATAGTAACATTTCATACCATCTTGAACAAGCATCACGCGTCTTCAATTTCAGCCTAATTAAATGGAGTCACTCTGCTGTTTATTTTAATCATGTGCACCACACTGAACATGGACCAATATTGAGTTTCCTGTGACTACAGTTGCACAAATAGACATTTCAAAACTGTTTTGGGATATTGCCAATGGCAATGTTCCCCCACTCTGTATATAGCACTACTGGAGATATCTGTAATTGGCACTACTGGGGACATGATATGCAACTGGCATTAAATATATGCAAGAAAATGATTGCATAGCATTCACATTCCGTGCCTGAGACTCAAACTTTGTTTCATGTTTTGAAACCTTGTTTCATGTAAAATGTTTCTGGACCCAAGCATTTTGGATCGCGGAAACTCAGCCTGTATATATGTATTGTATGATGAGAGAAAGGGACTGGTAAGTATAATGAGAGGGGCTGGCAGTCAGGAGAGCAGCTTGGGTAACCTGGCAGGGAATGGGATCATTCGTCAGACTGCATTTAGGTCTACAAGCATTAGGTCGACTTGCATTTAGGTTGACCTGACTGAAGGTCAACATGAGTTAGGTCGACAGGGTCATTAGGTCGACAGTGAAAAAGTCGACATGATTTTTTTTTTCAAGCGTCAACATAGCACCGCGTCCCCTCGCATGGCTCGCTGCGCACCCTTGCTCCGTGTATGGGCATCTTAAGTAGTGTTGCTTTAGTTTAAGAAAATATGTAAGGACACCAATATATTTGTCAGAACTGTACATAAGTGCATATAGTCCTCAGACTCCTAGGTGGATATACGAACACTGCCGCACTGCACAAATGAGCTGCAATTCTAAACTGTACTAGGAAAGGAAATGTCTGGTTGCTCTAGAATACAACCAACCACCAGAAAAAAATAATAATAAATATATATATATATATATATATATATATATATATATATATATATATAAACATTTTTATGACTTTTGCAGTCTGTAGTGTCTGTATCTTATAATTGGATGTTTGATGCATCACATTTTCAGCACATTTCTTTTACCAATCACTTTAGAACACTTGCTTTTCTCCACCATACAAAGCAAATCCAGATCTGCAGAATTCGGACAACACACAAAGCACCTGTCCGAATGAGTGTTTCCACAATAATGACAGGATATGTTTAATGACCTGGTTACAAACTGTCCTGTCGTGTACGTGTTCCATTGTCTGCCTGCCTCTAGTGACACTTACTTAGAGGATGTGTAACGACACTGTATTACAGGAGAACACCGCTCTCCTGTTGCTATTAGATCAGATGTAAATATTTAGCCCATTTCCTTTTGCACGTTTTTGACTATATATTCATTTTATCCTCCAGGTTCTAACATAAGAATAATGTGTAATCTCGTGTAATGATGGGCCTAGATCATTTGTTACGAACATAATTAACTAGTGCAGGCCTGGCCAAACTGGGCTCTCCATCTGTTGTGAAACTACACATCCCAGCATACAATGACAGATTTTTGCTTTTAGATTATGCTAAACCCTGTTTCAGAGCATGCTGGGATGTGTAGTTTCACAACAGATGGAGAGCCCACAGGTTGGCCAGGCCTGAACAAGTGTGTGTATTTGTCCCCACATCTCTCAAGCAACTTCCCCTCCATCTTTTAGACACCGTTAAAAAGCTGCAGGACCAGAAGCATGACATGGAGCGTGAGATAAAAATATTAAATCGCAAGTTACGGGTAAGAGCTCCATTTCTATCTATCTATCTATCTATATATATTTTTACATTTGTGCCCAAGAACTGTTCTCACAATAGCTTCTGGATAATATTGTAGTTATTTCCTAGCTAGTGTTTGTCTTATTTAATTATTTTAGTTGTTTTTAAGAATGTTTACAGGCTTTTATATAATTAATTAGTGGTGATATCTATGTGTAGTGTGCACGTCAAGTCTAATGTGAGATTCCATGCTTCTGCTGGCATCACAGGAGGAGTCTGCCGAGTGGCGCCAGTTTCAGGCTGACTTACAAACTGCTGTAGTTATTGCCAATGACATCAAGTCGGAAGCACAGGAGGAGATTGGTGAGCTGAAACGGCGGCTCCAAGAGGCCCTGGAGAAAAATGAAAAACTTACCAAGGAATTGGAGAATGCTGCCTCGCGAAAGTAAGGGCACATTAATTATGCTAAATAATGATCACTTGTGGATATACAGTCGATGCTTAAATCTATATCTGCTCATTTCTTTAGGCAAGAAGAGGAACGGGGTCGTGTATATAATTACATGAATGCTGTAGAGAGGGACTTGGCAGCCTTGAGACAGGGAATGGGTCTTAGTCGCAGGTCTTCCACTTCTTCTGAACCCACACCCACCGTCAAGACCCTTATCAAATCATTTGACAATGCATCCTCACCAGGTAATCTTACATACCAATTTTAAAATCTGACAGCAATGAAGGTCAAAACCGGTGGCATAACTCATGTATTTACCTTTTCTGATAGCCCCTAATCCAGCAGTGGCAGCAGCTGCTGCGGCGACCTCCATTCCCCGCACACCTCTAAGCCCTAGCCCCATGAAAACTCCACCGGCTGCAGCTGTGTCCCCTATGCAGGTAATGAAAACATCTGTCATCTGTTCTTTTATCTCTGAAAATGTTTGAATATGTTGCCCAATATATATTTCATTTTGAAGAGGAATTTGTCACATAGCTAAAGCATTAAATAAAAAAATTTTTTTTTTAAGGGTTGAGGATATTTTTGGGTTTTTGCACAAATTTAG
Source organism: Crinia signifera (assembly GCF_055691185.1). Taxonomy (NCBI): domain Eukaryota; kingdom Metazoa; phylum Chordata; class Amphibia; order Anura; family Myobatrachidae; genus Crinia; species Crinia signifera. The sequence continues at coordinate 352,585,151 of NC_139217.1, forward strand.
ATCAGATATAACTAAGGCTATTGAAATACACACCAGTGGAACAGAAGTAACTCAATAAGCCATAGGTAGGTTGGGGGAGTTAAGACAAATGTGCTGGAGAAGAGGGCGGGGTCACAGTGGGTGTCGGTCTCCCTCTAGATGCCTTTCACTATACCAGCTGGGGAGGTGTAAGATGCATATTGTAGTGTAGGGACCTCAAAGACCAGTCTTAACAACTATCACACTATTATTAAATAGATGTTAAAGATGCTCTAATAACAATGAACCTTTAATCCAAAATGAATAGTTGGTGCTGCTGAGTTTAGGGATTTATTTGAGAGGTAGGCCAGGAAATATTTAAATTAGATGCTATATACCAAATTCTTTTGCAAACCACATTATTAACTGTATGTGTTGGTCTCTTCTAATGTTTGGCTGTTTGCAATACAGCTGCATTGCATATATGGTGAATTAGATGTATTGTGAGTTTTTTTTTCTCAGGAGCGCTGAGTATGTCGAGGTTAAATTGGATATTGGTTATTTGTATATTGGTTGCGTGTCCTTCCAATTTCCAAACATGATTGGGCAGTCGTACCATACATGTAGAAGTATTGTGCCATACAAGGGGATAGTTCCCATCTCTTGGGGTTATAGAGAGTGAGTCTCTCAATTTGAGTTCAGCTTTTCAATTTCCTTGATCTAAATTGTGAATGAACGTCTCCATGTGGATGTAATAAAATGTAAGTGTATATGTTAGGCCAGATCTCTCCCTCACACACCTGTAAATGAGTTGCTAGCAAATATACTCATGATATGCAAGCCTTTCCACTGTAACGCAGGGGAGTGTAACGGGACGTGGGTGGTTCCATAGTGAGATGTAATTCGGTAAACGGGTATATTTTATTTTCATTCTTTTTAAAAGCAGATGAAATCTAAATAATTTAATATCTGTCAAATATTTATTTTTGACCCCTTTGTGCTACATTTCTACAAATATATTCTAATTTTGAAGTGCATTGTCTCATTGGCTATACCTTCTTATGTTCCTCTAACTGTCCTTGCAGAGACATTCCATCAGTGGCCCTATATCCTCTAATAAATCGTTACCAGGCATGTCCGAGAAGAGGCCAAGCTATGCTGAATTACCAGTACAAGGTATCTAGAAAATTGAAGTTACTTTAGTACTTCTATTAATTTGATGTTAGATATACAGTAAAAATGTGACTGTAAAGTTCCTGAAGGGAACTGTGAATGATCAGCACTCATTACGTGTTGTTTTCTGCAGAACATCTATTAAGAACGTCAGCCAGTGGCAGAACAGCCTCCTCCTTGCCCCGCGTGCCAGCCATGGACAGCACAAAATCCATCTCTGGTAAAGCAGAAATATTGTTTACATTAAAATCTAGAGTGAGAACATGAGAGCAAAGCTGGATATTTAACATGATACCAGGGTTTTAGCTGCATAGCAGCTCGAGTATAACAGCGTTTTCAGGGGAAAGATTGAATCTGATAATATTCAGCCTCATTGTTGACCATAAATTAGAGTGGAAAGGAAGCTTCAGGGTTTTAAATTTCATCAGATATTGTAAATATGGTCCCTTCTGTTTGTTTTCATTACTTAACAAATTACTTTGTTCTAGCTGCTTTCAATTTTACATTTTCCTTGGACCCTCCGCAGTAAAGCTGGGTACACACTATATGATGTGTGTACCCAGCAACTTCTGCAGCGGTGAAGCCGACATATGCAAGTCCGTACACAGCATGGCCCTCACTTGCAATATCCTACAACAGAGGATGTCACTGATGATACGTGGGAGCGGGCACCTTCAGCGGCATAATCAATGCGTACACATTACATCAGTGGTGTCAAACTCAGGCCCTCCAGCTGTTGTGGAACTACACATCCCTGCATTCCCTGCCACAGATTGTATAGAATGGATTGCTAAAACTGTGGCAGAGCATGCTGGGACATGTAGTTCCACAACAGCTGTGGAGGATCAGGAGTTTGACACCACTGTATTACACAATATTTCTACAAGAAGTTTGGTGGCATTTGGTATGTGCAGTTATTCCAATATCCAGCTTTTTTATAATCCTGTGTGTGTGTGTGTGTGTGTGTGTGTGTGTGTGTGTGTGTGTGTGTGTGTGTGTATATATATATATATATATATATATATATATATATATATCACCTTGATAAAGTGGCGACACGGCCACGAAATGTTGGGATACTCCTGCCTTATTGTGTGTTTATTCCTTAACCGCGAGTGCCACCACACCCCCCCCCCCCCCCGCACGCTGCATACTCTTGTCTCCGCATCGGATTCAAGCTACGGAGGGCACCGCTGGATTCAACCCTATCCCTGCTGGGACCTGTGCACAGTGCTATTTTTCAGCAGGCTCCAGCAGGAACTGAGGCCCTTATTCTAGTTCACTCTTTCTGACAAAATCCTTCTTAGATGGAGAAAACCATGTGCACTGCAGGTGGGGCAGATGTAACGTGCAGAGACAATTAGATTTGGGTGGGGTTTTACTTCAAAGTGAGATCTATATTGCAGTCTAAAAATAAAGCAGCCAGTATTTACCCTGCACAGAAACAATCTGACTCACCCAAATCTAATTCTCTCTGCACATTTTAAATCTGCCCCCCTGCAGTGCACATGGTTTTGTCCATCTAAGAAGGATTTTGTCAGAGAGTGAACTAGAATAAGGCCCTCAGTTCCTGCTGGAAAATAGCACTGTGTGTGTGTGTACATACATACATACATACATACATACATACATACATACATACATACATACATACATCTTGACAAAGGTCCCAGAAGAGGGCCGAAACGTCGTGCCCTCTGACATGCTGCCTGATTAAATATCATTGACTAAGAGAGAGACTGGTGAGTGACGCCATTATTTGGAAAGTCATCATATCTCATCTCTAGTGTCCGTTTGTGTGTCTCTGAAACACTGCCATCTGTTGGCAGTGAGTAAAACTACGTCTCTTTCTCTCTCACACATGCACAACACAGAGGCAATCACAAGGTAGCAGACTAGGTTTCGTAGCATTTGTTTTGAGCGGGCTTACTAGTGAAATATATTTGTTTACTTTTTATGTGTTTGATGTAATTATACAACATTAATGCAAGATACCTCATTGAAATATAAAAATATTAGTAAAAATATCTGGTCTTGAGCATTTTGGATAAGTGATACTCAACCTGTATATTATGTGTGTATGTATGTTTGTGATAGATATAAAGATATTTGAAAACGTTTATTACAACTGAAATGTTGTGTGGGCTGATTATTTATGTCTCAACCTGAGTGCCACACCATATATATATATATATATATATATATATATATATATATATATATATATATATATATATATATATATATATATATATATATATATATATATATATATATATATATATATATATATATATATATATACATATATATATACACACACAAAAAAATTGTACCCACGTTGCTTTGTAATGATTTTACATCCTGTGCTCAGAATAGAAACAATATTTGAGAGGAAGTGTCTGACTTGAACTTCCACAGGGGTTTCCTATGCCCTTCCTGTCTCTCATTCTGGGATTCCTACTGGGTGCTGATTAGGTTGTAGCCTTGTGCAAATAATTGTAGTGCTGTAATCACTTATTAATACATGGCTTTATGATCTGTTTCATTTTCTATGTATCTTATTGTTTGCTGCTCTATCTTATCATGTAAATGTCATATAAAGAGCTATATTATGAGGCTTGAGACAAGTTTTATGGTGTCCTCCGTACCCTTGATGCCTTATCAGAGACTGAAAGCTGTTTCCTTTTGGTAATATGTCTTTTTAAGGCTGTTTTTGTCATTTGCTTAGTGTCTCGCCGCAGCAGTGAGGAACTAAAACGTGACATCAGTGTGCCAGATGGAGGTTCTGCTTCTCCTCTGATGTCAATGACTTCACCCTCCCCACAACTTTCCCTCACTTCTTCCTCGCCCACAGCATCTGTGACACCAACTGCCCGTAACCGCATCAGGTAGCAGCCTCCGTATTGTAGTAAACTCATGCTCCTGCATACCACTAGACTGTTTTGTGTATTGTTCACCACACTGTACATAAACATTACATCTATGAGGGCGCTCTGGGTACTTTATCATTTGTAGATTGTTTTCACTGTGTGTAAATTGTGCTGTGTTACTAGACCTAAGTGTTTCATTAATTCGTGCAGTGTTGTAGGATGGCTTCTGTTGACTGGGATTCAAATTCTTTCTAAACTGATTGGGAATTGTGTTGACAATACTAGTTTTTGACATTTGTGGTTTAATCTTCATTATAAAACTACAATAATGTTTAGACATCCATATCTAAATGTACTGATACACATGTCCCATGTTAATGGTCTTTAGTTATTTTGTCTTGTAAAAATGCAGGACGGTCATATGGACTGTTTCTTTGGCACTTGACATAGGCATGTGGAATATTCCTACTATTTAATCTCCTTTCACACTCCTTACACTCACACCTTTGCCAATCATTGTATGCTACAGAGAGGAGAGGAAGGACCCCTTATCAGCCCTTGCAAGGGAATATGGAGGCTCCAAGAGGAATGCTTTGCTGAAGTGGTGCCAGAAGAAGACCGAGGGCTACCAGGTGAGAATCATGAAGTGTGATTTCCTTTGCATTTCATGTGCATGTATGTGCAGTTGGCAATGCAGGGGTTATCATTTATATGTAGATCTGACCCTGAAAAGGCGTAGGCCGTTTGTTAGGTTGGGCAATTAGACACTGGGTTATTAAGCAGCACTCTGACATCCTGGGAGCGGATGAAGGATAGTTACTGGGATACATGTACTTCCATCTGCCTAGAACCAGGAAGGGATTAACAAATGCACTTTGCATTCACAGATGGCAGGTAGGTAATTCCTACTGTATCCTTGCTTTTCTGGTAAAATAATAGTTTTGATGATGGGTTGTCTTTGCTAGTAACATTTATGTGGTTTGTCAGGTGAAGATCTGGACCATAATCCTGTGTCTATTATAGGTCATTGACAAGGCTCTAAAGCCCCATACACATTAGGGACCAATATCGGTGGAAGGGTGTGCTGGCATCTGCAAGTGCATACACATTTGCCGCTGCTGGCTCCCAAGATGAGCAGCGGCAACACGGCTGTCGTTAACGAGGAGTTGCCTAGTCTGGGCATACTGGACGAGGGAGGGGTGATTAACGGTGCGCGGGGCCGCACATCGTTAATGCCATAAAACATACATAAATTAAAAAATCTTTCAGAACGGGTTGTTTGAAAGATATGTTTCACTTTATTTTGTAGTATGTATGGAGCTTAAGTGTTTACCTTTTGGAAGATACATTATGGCAAAAGACCATTGTAATTAATGGGCATCAGGCATTTGCTTTGAAAGTCTAACGGGGCCTACACATGGGGAGATATGCTGCTGAGCGTTCTAAACGATGCCGGAACACTCAGCACACAGCAATGCATAGCGATGTGCCAGTGAGAGCTCTGTCAGGGCCAGTGTCGCTATGGCCCCTACACAGAGCAATGTAGGGGCATTTTCTAAGCTATCTAGTGAGGCCCCATTAGTCTAAAACAAGCAGCTTTTCCAGTTATGTGGTTTACTTGTCCAGTGTCCCATTCAGAGAAGAAGTTGCGAAATTCAGTAAAACATTTGACAGTATTATTCATATAGAAGGGAATGACCAGGTGTGGTCAAAAATCAATGACAAGTCAATGTGATATTAGACATTGTAGTAGTTTTCTTTAGCTTTTTCTGTGCTGTGAGATGATGGTTCTTTAGGTTCAAGCATAGACAAAATAGTTGCCATGCGTTTTGTTTGTTGTTTCTTTGGAATTCGGGTTTCACCTTATGAAATGTACAAATTGACATGAAAACACACAAACGAGCGTTGACCTCTTCCATGTTGACCTTTTTGTCTTTTTTAACCTGTATATGTAAACCATTTGCTGTCAACTTATTCACTCTCAACCATTTAGACCGTAACCGTAAGTGAGCATGTACATGTGATAAAGAAAGTGATGGCCTTAGCTATGAGGTCACTTTCCCTAATTTATTCGTCTTCTTGATTGAAGAACATTGCGAAGGATGGTCTCAGACCTTATGGCCAGGGTTCACAGGAACGCTGTTCAGCTGTTGTCACAGTAAGTGGTTGGTACACGGTTTTGAGCAGTTGTCTCTCCAGGATAGTGGGCAGTGTAAGGTTAGTGCAGAATACCAGTAGTGCAGTTTTCTGGTTTCAGAGTGAAATATAGATCAGACTACACTACATCTGCTTACCTGGAAATACTGAAAAAAAGAGAACTACATTTTTGGGAAAACTTAAATTTTGGTAAACCTGACCGTGATCTCATGAATGTAAAAAAAAGATAAACTTGTATTTGACCCCTCATATAAATACACAAATTCCTTAGTAAAAAAATGTCTGACACAGAAACCGATGCTGCATACTGTGTGTGTGTGTGTGTGTGTGTGTGTGTGTGTGTGCGCGCGCGCCTCAGCACGTACAGCTGTACAAGAGGCAGGAAATGAATTCTTTATTATTATTGGTATTATTTTAGTTTCTTCCCAGAAATGAATTTGACCCAGGGACAGGCAGGGGTAAGAAAAGACGGGGACAGCGGGAGGGAACATCCTGCTCCTGTGTGAGAAGGAGATTCCTTTGTATTAGGGTAGAAGCTCAAATATTAGCACTTTTTTTTTTTTCTTCCAAAAACCCATATGCAAATGTGTATATTTATTCTTATGGAGATACAGAACCTCTTAGCAGATTTACATACATAAATATACATTCTGTTGTCTCTTCTAGTTAAATAACTGCTTCAGAGCTCTTATCTACTTCCCCCTGTTGAACTGTTAAAGCAAAGGTTATTGCGTCCGTTATGCAGCAGCTGGTATATGTAGCGATAGCATTACCTGAATTAGCAGCTACCAGTAATGAGATGTCCACAAAGATACACATGTTTATTGTAAGTGAAACAAGCAGCCCTTTGAACCCTAATGGGGCCTACACACATAGACATCTGCTGAGCGATGCTTCATAGCTCAGATCGCTCAGCACACAGCGATTTGCCAGAGCTGTGTGCTGCGCAATCTCCGGTGAGAACACTGGGCCAGACCGATTAAATATATGCTCGATATCGCCGGGCGATAGCGATGTGCAGGTCCGCGCATTGCCATCGCTATGGCCCCTACACATGGAGCGCTGTAGGAAATGCCCCTAAGTCGCTTAGTGTGTGCCTAGGCCCCTTAAGTTATCTGGCACATGGCTCAATAACCACATTATTATTTTGGTGCAGTAATCTGGTAAGTCCTAAATCAGCATAAATGTAGCGATCAGGACTCTTTGGGTTACATCCGTTCTGTCGAGAGCAGCCAAATGGACATCAGAATCTCGATACCGTTGTAAATCTACGTAAAGCATTTTAACCATGTAGGGATTATACCTGCAAATTTGCTTGTAAAAGGACATGTTTTAAATTCTTGAGGTAGCATTACAACCATGTCTGGATACTGGTATCTGCATTCTCATGTCGACATACTGCAGTGACTGTCAGCATAATGACTACCTACTGAGTGCTTCACCACTATTGTTCCAAATCTTAAGATCCTTTTTCAGAATCTCCCAGGTCACACATTTAAGGTGATGTTCTTCTCAACCGCACAATGTACTCATATAGCTCTGTGCTTTTTGCTTTTCAGAATATTGATATCACAAATTTCAGCAGCAGTTGGAATGACGGCCTCGCATTCTGCGCTTTGCTGCACACCTACCTTCCTGCCCATATTCCATACCAGGAACTGAGCAACCAGGACAAGGTAAGTGGGCATTTGGCATAATAAGCACAATGTGACAAGATTTCCAGCCATACATAATATGTGCCATTGGTAACTGTTTAATTTGGTCAGTCAGGTCAGATGTCTCCATATGTTTTTGTTTGTGTTTGTAGAGGAGGAACTTCACTCTGGCTTTCCAGGCAGCTGAAAGTGTGGGCATCAAATCTACATTGGTGAGTTGTGCGGAAGACCAAGGAGTGAAAGGTTATATTTTGTAATACTTATAGTATAATATGTAATCATGTATTGGCTGTATGAGCATGTTCTGGTATGTCATTTACAGGACATCAATGAAATGGTACGAACGGAGCGCCCAGACTGGCAGTGCCTCATGACCTATGTTACATCTATTTACAAATACTTTGAAACCTGAACATTTGGCATTCCCCATGTCTGCCAGAACCTCCCCCATCTTGAAACATGCCCTCTTTTATGAGGAACTTTGGACACAAGACTTTCCAAGCGATTTACAGTGAGGAGGAGGTTGGCGTTTTCTCACTGACCAGCATCTTCTACAGATCTCACCGATACGCCAGTTTGTACTATGGCTCACATCCTGCTACATGAGCTAAGAGTTACCCCATCTTCAGTGTCCTTGTACATGGAGTAGGCGCTATACAGTTTCATTTCTGCTTACAGTATCTCAGGATGCAGCTTGTGCCAAGGCAGTGGAAACATGATAACTTGATTGTGGTGGGCCGAACAGATGGAAGGCTTGCTGATGTTCTAGTGCCTTAGCAATGTGTGCACCTTGCAGCTGCACTTGCCAGCCATCAAGAATAATTATACAATTCCAGAAAATACAGACAATGGAAATAATGCACACTAAAGCACATATTGTGCCAACAACTAAGCTGCTGTCTCTTAGTCCAGATTGTCTCTTGCTACTTGTGCCTAGAACACTAAGTGACGATACAGGTTAATGTTGCGCTACGTTCGGCTGATAGCCTTTGTACATCAGAGCCGTAACTGACACAACAAAATGCTGTATGTACAGTGTTTCTGCAGAGTAACCACAGTGAAGTATAAAGCTGCTGTGCCTCCCTACATCCTCTCAGGCGTTTGCCTAAACCTTACACCCCATTTTACTTCACATTCCTTCAAAGAACTTTGTTCTGTAATCTGCACAAACCATGAACCAGACTTGGAAGCGCTCTTCCTTCCTCAGGAGGGACTCGCATATATTCCCAATTTATGACGTGCCAGATTTCTAAGTACCTGCGAGAACTGCATTCTATGGGTGGACTCTTCCGCATAAGAACTTTCTCTATGTTCTAGAAGCTTGAGAGGGGAGAGAACAAACCCAAACATTTACAAGTGTACAGGTGCTTCTGTTCACTTCTTACTATCTTGCAGAAATCATCCCACTTTGGGTAATTGTAAAACCTCATTGAAATGGTTCCAAGTGATGTCATACATAGCAATAGCACAAGTACCATTTTATTTAGGAAACATAGCAGCTGGCATTCTTCGTTATGTTGCAGCGCATATTTGTACATGTGAAAAAGGCGAAGGGAGACTGCACAGGAGATGCAGATATCAGAACTTCACTCTATAACCAGCTGTTTGACCTGCCAGGGCACTGGAAACAACCTAGAATTGGCTTATCGCATATGCAATGCCTATTTTTCTATTAACATTTTTAGGGTACACCAGGAAGTCGTCCTGCAGAGATTGCTTCTTAAAAAGAGGGTACAAGAATGTATTTTGCAATTTTATCTTGCACTCTTCTTCTCAATAGAACAGTTTCATTGCTTTCACATTCCCTGCCTCTCCTCACTGTGGTTACATATCTGCAGCTATTTCTGAATGTTGTTCTTTTGCCTTTTGGCAGTGAGGATTAATCTGGCCTGTATTTAATGCCTTCTCATGCCAGATTTATAGGTTTATATATAAGGTCAATTATGTAGGGCATTCATTGTTAAAAAAAAAAAACATTTTCAGTGGCTGACCATTCTATAGGCGTATTATTTTATTATGTACATTTTCCGGCCTAATTTATTTTGTTTTTGCTACATTTCTAAACTTCTCTGAAATGCTCAACTGTGGAAAGTAAACAGTTTGCCAAAAATGTCAACTTTTTTTTTTAGAATTGGATCTCCGAATGTGACTAGTTCCTATTTATGTATATGACACAGTATATGTGTTCTGTTATTAAGTACACAATATTTAAACCTATTATGCTGGCAGAATATTCCCAGTGCCAGACTTTGCATTAATACCAATGAAGCTTTAACCACATCCTGGTAGAAGAGCACTTAACACAATATAAAGCGGTGTAGCAACAAAATGTATCTGTTGTTTCCTGCAAGTCTCTTTCTGCTAGCATGGTGTTATTGGCAGTCTTATTATTTTATTAATATATTATCTATTATATGATATATTTAAACATGCATTGGTTTTGCGATGCGAAAGGGCATTTCCAAATAAAGTCATTCAACTTTTTTTAATTTATTCCCCTCTGGTTCCTGAAATCTGCTTGCTTATAACAGGCTGTGATGACGAGGTAGATTGCATCTGATACCTCCCAAGAAGTCAGAGATGAGGTATAATAAAGGGCTATTTCTTTATTATCCACTTGGGGGACAATGGACCATGAGCTATAAAGCCGCCTTTCACTCTACTTTTAATTTCTCCTCCATCTTATACAACATTTTCATCATGTAGGTAACCTCAGTGGTGTGTTTTATTGGTAATTGACATGACAGGCTGGTGTTTGATGAACCTTATTATCATTATTATAATTCGCGTTTATTTCAAGGGACTGCTGTGGTGTTTACATGATGAGATGATCTTACAATGTGCTGAGTAGGTTCCGTGCTTAGTCCCTCTTCCCACAACCCATCTTCTCTTATGGGATATCTTCTGGGGGCCCCTTCACTCTTGACTCGGGTAGTGACTGGGGGCCCTGTGTTACAGCATCTGATAGATTGAACAGCCTTGTGGGAGGGGGACTAAGGAAGTTTCGATTGCAGATCCTACTGAGGTGGAAGCTATTTTGCTTGTTATGGTGCCCATGTACAAGTCTGATTTGGTCCGTTTTATCCTATTCTGGCAGATCAGCCCGATATATTGGATGAAACTGGCCAAATCGGAGGTGTTTTGACATCAGACCCGATCCAATGCCCATTGGATCGAAGCCCGAAGATCTTATGTGCAGTGTCTAGAAGGACTTCCAAGCAGCTGCCGGGGGGATTCAGGGGAAATCTGATGCGATACACTGCAGGTGCTAAAAAGCACCTGCAATGTGCTGCTGATGGTCAGATTTTAATTTATCTTATGTTCTCACATAAGATCTCCAGGCTCCTATTCGATGTGCATAGGAACGCGTTTTGGATCCGGTCTGATGTTAAAACTCAGATTTAACCAATTTTCATCCCATAGATCGGGCCAATAAGTTGGAATCTGATGAACAGTCCATATCGGACCTGTGTATGAGCAAATTTAGACTTGTGTACTTTCTGTTTAATGTTAAGCATCCCATATTTAGGACCAGATGTAACAAGCTTCAAAAAGTGATAAAATGGATTGTGATAAACAGACAGCCACTCATTTCCTAACTGCCATATCACAGGCTGGATTTGAAAAATACCAGTTAGGGGCTGACTGGCTGGTTGTTTATCTCTCTCCAGTTTATTGCTTTTTGAAGCTTGATAGAACTGGCCCTCGGTCACTTGCATACACTGTATGTGCAGCCTCTTACCCCCCTCCATTGTAGGGGGGTAAGAGAGCACTCTTCCCTCTGAAGAGTTCTGTGTTGGTCTGGTTAACTGTTCTTTCTGAGTACTCCTTTTAACGAATAAGCTAATATAGTGTAAAAATTGGACATTAACCCCTTTAGTGGTTGGTTTTTCTGGGGCAGGACAAACCCACCAAAAAACTTAAGGGCAGCCCCCCCCATGCCACCATTAATAGGTGTGCGCCAGTTGTGCCTCCAGCTGTGCACCACCTCTGGGCAGCGGTGGGGAAGTCCATAAATGGCCCCCGTAGGCAGCGTCAGTGGGCGCCACCCCACCCGACGGCTTGCTCGGGCTTAAAGGAAGGGGGAGTTATTGTGAGAGTTTGGGAGATCTCGCGAGAGGAGTCTTCAGCAGCAGCAGCCGGAGGATGGGACGGGACGGGAGAAGCTGACAGTAGGTGCCTGGGATAATATGCATATGGCCCCCAAAGGTTTGTTACATATTGTAAATGACCCTTCTAATGAAAAAGGTTCCCCACCCCTGCTCTAGGGGAACACCCCCCCCCCCCTCCCCTGCCATTGGCGCACACCTATTAATCAGTGGCATGTCTGGAAATTTCTCGGGAGAGCTCGAGGTGCAAACTGAATGTAAGTTTCAGGTACACACCAGTTACAGACTGTTCTAGCCCTTACAAAGGAAATGTAATGTTAAATGTTATTTACAACAATGTAGTTCCTAAGTATGGTAGAATTCAAGACTACCATAAATTAATTTAATAATGGCTAATGCTTCTTTGAAACCCAATTTAGCCTCACCTTGGGTCAACATGGTGATGTGAACATGGTCAAAGCAACTGTTCGAAGGCTTGCCGTCAGGGAGTCTTAGGGGTAAATTTACCAAAATGGGAGTTCTATTGAAGATGGGATGTTGGTCATAATAACTAATCCGATTCCATATATTATTTTCTAGAAGGTGCTATATAAATAAGCAGAATCTGATTGGTTGCAGTGGGAAACACCCCATCTTCAATAGAACGCCCATGTTCGTAATTTTACCACTCACAATCTCAAACTCCCTGGGAAACAGTTGGAAGACTTGCGCATATAAGGATGATGGGGTTTGGACAGCTCTTGGTTTTGTTCAAATTGGGGCCATAATTTAATGTTTATTAGTCCAAACTTGGTAAGCCCTCTTCCTGACAATCATTTTGCCACCGATTTGATCTGGTTAACATAGTGAACAGTAGTAAAGACATATTTGTGTGGTACTTTGAGGAGGTTAATAATTTATCCATGTTCCTTAACTTTCCCTACACAGAAGTGGAAACAAACTGTTGATTCTGGTAACAGATTGGCTTCTATTTTGGTGGTAAGTGTATGAAACTGGCTTATAACCTACCAGCGTGGCTCTTCCTGATTTGCCTTTTAACCAAAAAGAAGTAGGAAATGCGAACGCCAAGATGTAATAATATAATGGCTGCTGGTGAGGGGGGTGAAAACTTCCCCTCTGACGATGCTTGTCAGCACTCATGGTGCAGCGGCCTATTGCTGTGGGTCTTCCCTAAGTCTACATCTTGCTACGTGAGGTCTCCCGCTTGCACACATAGGAGAGAAGCTGTATCCACGCAGATACAACTGCTCATCTCTGATCTTTTCGTTCCTTATTTGTATGGTGAAAGAGTATGAGACTGCATGGATTCAACCAGAACCTGATAAAGGTAAAATGGGAACGTTATGGTGCAGTTAATAGCATCACAGTGGCCAGGAGGATTGTGGAATCTTCTGCCAAAAAATTCAATCAGGGATAGTTTGTTTTTTTTCAAACACATTTTATTGACAAGATCACAAAAATCAAAGGCACAAATCAAGGTGACAATTCTACCTTGTTGGACAAAAACCACCTCGCAGGGTGACCAATTTTCACTTTTTCTAGAACAATAATATTAACACAAAACGCAATACAATTATATAATAACAACTATAAAATTCTATAGGATATCAACTGACACGTTAGAAAATTGAGAATCTCGATTATCCTGTGTGTTTGATTAATTAATGTAACATGAACTGTCACTTATGACACATATCATACCTCTTATTCAACTCTATCCAAGGATATGACATAGGGGAGACCTAGACAAACAAGACAAGACATTGGGAAGAACATAAGGGAAAGGGTAGTGAGACATTTGTGTCGCAACATCGAGATCAGGTTAAACATCGCAATATCCAAATGTGGGTCGAGCTTATCACTCTCTATAGTCTCTAGTAGGTATGCATACAATTCCTATGTAGCGCTGAGTTGTCTAATCAAATACCAAGATGTATTTTCATACAAACGTAGAATTTGTGTCTGGGTTGAGCTAGGCAGAGTCTCTATGTATGGACCCCACTTTTTGTAGAATTGCAACACTCCTTGTTCCACATCAGGCACCGTGGCCTGTCTCTCGATATATGACTGTTTGGTTTCCAAGATGGTAGGTACCGATTTTTTAATCCAATATTTCATGATCAGTTTTTTTGCTATACCCAAAATGACCGTTACTATCGGCAATAGGGACTTTTTCTTTCCGCCCCAATCCCAACCACCCATCACCAACAGCAGACAAACCTCAGGATTTTTTACTACTTTCAGCTTAAATGTTGAGTTTATGAAGGCAATTAACCTGTTCCAGTATGCCTCGATCCTGCCACACCACCAAAGATTATGAAAGAAAGTGGCCCTCCTCTGGCCACATTTGACACCTGTATCAGGCTCCCCCGGTATCATATGTGCTCTCGCCACATATGCTCTATTTAGAACCTTCCAGTGTACCTCCTGAAATGAGGCAAGTGGAGGTATTTCAGCGTCTGTTGGCAATGCTTCAGGACCACCGCACACTCAGGAGTGGAGGGTACCGCGGCTCTCCAGGCCGCTAATGCTCTGTTACATTTTTTTTCACCTGAGGTGACCAGTGCCTCTGCATAGTAGTATCTCAGTCTATACATACTCGTTTGAGCTAGTGACATAAGTGTGGCAATCGAGTCAGTCTCCTTATACTCTGGGATAGTTTTAATTATCACTGGGTCTGCAAGACTTGTCTGAAAAATATATATTTTTAATTATATACAGTACATTTAATACTGTTTTTGGCTGGCTTAATGGTGATTCCACAGGCTGGATGCAGATAACAGCCAAGGAATAAAATGAAGCCCTGATTTATTCCATGCTTGTTGGTTATCACCTGTGTTGATGTTCTGTGGGGGTAAAGTTCTTAATGATACTGCCAGAGACTTGTGCCAATGGGGCTGATGTATTAAGCCTGGAGAAGAGATAAACTGGAGATACAGTGGAGAAAAAGTGGAAGGAGATAACGTACCAGCCAATCAACTTCCAGCTGTCATATTTCAAACACAGCTGATTGGCTGGGGCATTATCTCCTTCCACTTTTTCTCCACTGTATCTCCAGTTTATCTCTTCGCCAAGCTTAATACATCTGCCCCAATGTGACTTACTGATGGAGCCATTACTTTGTTCATTGTGCTACAGCGCCCGCCAGGCAGCATAAAGTGCCAATATATGTATGTTTAGCAGCATTACAAGGAGAGCTACGTCTGTATTACCCTAGGGCACCTGGAACCTTATAATCAGGCCCTGGGTGAGCTTTTCTTTCTGTGCTTCAGTTTAGTTGCAACTATGTTCCTGCTTAAGCATCATTCTCTCTCACACACACACCATAGTATAAGTATGAGGTCCTGTATGTCGGTATATGCTAATGCTTTTCAGTGTACCTGTTCAACACAGGTGATGGCAATCATACATTAAGAGGGAAGCACAGGAGCAGAGCATTGTGTCCCTCCTGGAGAGGGTCATGTTGGGAGGTATGTGTTATTATAGTAATAATGTATGGAGACCCGCAGAGATACGTACAACTGTGCCGAAGGATGAATATATGTATTTAGGACCTTATTCAGTACAGACTGCAGCTTTGGCTGAACGCACATTAATTGCAAATCTGCAAACGATTCAAACCAGCCCTATAATTTAATCTGTGATCACTGTGACCATCACTAATGAAGCTCGCAGGCATTCCTACAAACTTAAAATAGTGATTTTATCTAAATGACTGTGATAAAATGCTATGACAACATACTTTTTACAATGCAAAGCGTTAATAAATGTAATCTGGCATTCAGCTGTGAAGCTCCATACACACTAAGCAATATATTTTTTTAAAAATCCCTCCCCGTCATCTGTTCTGCATGCTCAATGTGGACGTAAACCTGGGGTAGCCAACTCCAGTTCTCGAGAGCTACCAACAGGTAATGTTTTCCAGATCTCCTCACAGAATCACAAGCAATGAAATTAGCACCACCTGTGGATCTTTTAAAATGTCAGTAAGTAATGAGTGCACCTGTGCAGCAGCTAGAGTAATGGAGTCCATACACGGTCCGTTGTGTACGGCTCCGTTCTGTACTATGCGATGCGCGCTTCCGCGCATCACATAGTACGGTACAAAAAGTATGTGCTGCACATACTTTTTGTACTAGGTACACATCGGATCGGATCGCATGCACACTGCATGCACTAGGGATGCGATCCGATGTGTACTATTTAAGTCCCAAACGGATCTGTTCGGACCGTGTATGGGCTGCTTAAGTAATGAGAGCACCTGTGCAGCAGCTAGGTTGTCTGGAAAATGTGAACTTTTGGTAGCTCTGGAGGACTGGAGTTGGCTACCACTGACGTAAACAATCTGTCCTGGGAGTGGAGGGGCGGGTGACCTCACTGATGTCGTTCACCCAGGATTACTGCCGTTAGCGATAATGGCAGTGGATCGTATTGTAGTGTGAAGAGCATCAGCTGGCTGCAATTCTGAGTTGAAGTATAATTTTTCAGCAGTCCTCATACTTCCATGGTCCGCAGTAGCTCAGTCTGTGCAACCAATGCATTTGCATTTTCTACTATTGGCTTTGCAATATTTGTGAATGCAACACCCACGGAAAAACTGCAGAAATTGAGAACCCATCCCATTAATATACCTTCATCACGCCTTTTTTTCATTATGAAATGCGATTGCTCCTGCTGTCGCAGATGGCTTTATAGCAGTGGTTCTCAAACTGTGCACCTCAGGTTGGTAATCCAGAACCAATTCAAGTTATTTATGGCCAATGAAATAGGCAAAATCAGTGCTTGTGGCTTCCAATTAAGAATATGTGGGTAAACAGAAGTGAATCATGTTTCTCACCTCATAAGTGGACCTAAGGAAAACATTTAAATCACAACTAGAATATTTTTCCTGAAATTAGTAACCGACTTTTGGCCTAGGGGTGCCATGAAAAATATTCTGATACTTTAGGGTGCCATGATTTAAAAAGTTTGGGAACCACTGCTTTATAGTATTGCAAATACAGACTTGGCGCGTGCATGTTGCATTGTGTAGGCATGCACAGTGCACCGATATTGATGTGCTCGATACATCAGCCCCACAGTCTGATAGCCAAGTATGCAGTTTTATGGTGGGCATATGGCAGTTTTCTTGTTAAACTATATAGATTTATTGGGCAATAATTAGGTGAGTAATCTTCAGAACACACTGACGTGAATGCTAGCTCATACAGTATTGGGTGGAATGTGTTTGTTTTGTTAAATGTTTGTTTCTCTGAGCACTGTAGTGTTCCTCCTGCCATATTACCACATAAATCAGTGTTCATATATCCTTTTCTGTCTCCAAACACCGCTTATTATCACTCCAGTATTCTGCTGGAGGCTCAAACCTGGTTGCACTCTGCCATCAATGTCTACCACCAACCTATCTGTGTGCGCAAAGTACCTATCTGTAACTCAACGTTTTGTAGAGATTTAACAAATGACGTTTATGTTTTTCTTCCTATTTGTATCCTAGTGCTAAAAAAACAAATCACTCATGGTGAAGGGAAACCTAGCTTGTATTTGCAATCTTGTTCAAACAGGTTTTGTTCAACCCTCTAATTAAATCCATTTCTCAACAAAATTATCTAAAAGGGAATAAACATTGTACTTTAGTTTTTTTTTTATATTCTTCACGCGACAGACCATGACACCCTGCAAACAGAATAGTTGATTGCGGTTTTTATTATGAAAGTGGAACTTATGTAGAGGTTTTTATCTGAGGTACCGATATACAGTATGGTAGGTCTGATTGTTTGCGAAACCCATATCTAGTCACATTCCAAGAGGCAAAGCTAGGGTGGTTGGACAATGGCTGTATAAGTCATACAGAGCGTAGTCATCATGGAACTCTGTGGTATGTATGGGTATGTCTATATACATATACAATGTTGCTGCTAAGCCGTCCCATCTCAGAAGCACAGCCAATGGATTGTGGAAGAAGGTGTCAATCAGGGGAATCCTGCAGGGATGGACATGGGACGCTTTGGATTGAAACAGATGCCAGGACTGTGGTCTAGCAAATCATGTGGGGTTAGAAGGCATCACAGCAAAGGGCAAGGTTTGCTAGTCACTGGAGTGAGTGGTTCTCTGCATTTATTATGTTGGTGCACAGTTCACACCACTGTGATGGCTGATACTCCTCTTCCACATGCTTCATGGTTAACCTGTTCACTGGCTAATATGTCTTAAAAAAAAAAAAAATTAGTACTTTTTATTTATTTAACTGATTTTGTTAAGCCAGGGGTCCTCAAACTATTTTGCTCTGGGACCCCATCAGACAATAAAACTAATTATAGGACCCCAGCAAGTTACCACAGAAGGTCATCACATCACATGTGTAGTCAGCAGACAGCACATACATGGCAGCATTGTGGAGGCACGTAGTGATGGGAGGAGTCTAACATAACAGACACTTCAACAGATCTTTCAGACTCCTTGAATCACTGACTGAGATTAGAAAAGTCATCAGCCTGATGGTCAGCAACATGGGAGTCGTGACCCCATGCTGAGACGGTCGGGACCCACTTTGGGGTCAGGACCCACAGTTTGAGAACCTCTGTGTTAAGCTATTTAAACCTGATCTAATATAATCTTATTAATAAATATGTAGATTTGTTAATAAAATTATACTGAACTAGTTACCAACCCATCAAAATAACAGAACAATGTCTGTGCCAGTGGCTGTGCACACCTGAATGCAGCACATCAAATGTTGCTACATGCAGGGTTGTACAGAACTGTTATGGTCTGTTCTA
This sequence comes from Crinia signifera, assembly GCF_055691185.1. NCBI lineage: Eukaryota > Metazoa > Chordata > Amphibia > Anura > Myobatrachidae > Crinia > Crinia signifera. The sequence continues at coordinate 352,603,852 of NC_139217.1, forward strand.
TCATTTGGATGGCTCACTAGTGACTGCTGGCAGCAAAAACTTGAATTCCCTCATAGAGGTGAGGAGCAGTGATGCCCTTTTATTATATAGGATAAAGGTTAAATAGCTTTTATTTACATAGCTTAAAAAAATCATGGAAGATGATCAGACAGCAGCTGGAGGTGGTACTAAGGATTGCCCATGATTTCTGGATAGGAGGGGTGGGAGGTGGGGCTTCTTCATTACAGTCAGTATCCGCCCCATCAGTTCAGCCCAATACAGTCACCTCCAGTAGAAGGGGAAGAGAAGGAAAGATGCAGCTTCCCTGATTTCCCAAAGCTCAGGGCAGGGTGTTTTAAGAATGCAGGAGGCCCATCTGGGTCCTTCTGTAGCAGGTAGCATGGTATAGTGTAAGCACTAGGGGCTCCGACTCTAATATGCATGTGTGGTTCCCTGCAAAAATGGCATGGTGGTAATTTTCCTGGCAATTTCTCTCCTGCGAATGCTGGGAAAATGGCACTGCACCGTTATCCGGGTGATCATTTGTGCTTTTACTGCCACCAGCAGGGCACTCTGGAGGTATTAATGAAATGGGTGTAGCGGGTGCGGTATGGGACCCGTGGACTCGGGCCTATTTGCGCGGAATACACTGCACCCATTATAAATATGTTGGTGGCTCAGGGTGAAGAAAGACTGTGTCTGCAGCCATAGATGAGCAATATTTTAAGGAGGGAGCTGCTGTATGGCATCTGCTGGAAGATTAGCTTCATATGTGCAGAAATGTAGGGCTGAATAAGTATAGATTGTAAGCTTGCGAGCAGGGCCCTCCTACCTCCATGTCTGTTATTATCTACCCAGTTTGTTTAATCACTTGTTTACAATTGTAAAGCACAACGGAATATGCTGCGCTATATAAGACACTGTAAATAAATAAGGGGATTGAGATGAGATTGCAGGGACATGAGTTGCAAAAAAAAAGCAAAAAAAGTTCTGAAGGCACAGAAGATAGAAATCCTTGCTGGGGCACTCTTAAGCCCCGTACACACGGGGGAGATATATTGCTCAGCAATATATTGCTCAGTTTCTCATTTTCATCAGCGACCAGAGATGGTCGCTGATGAAAAAGAAACTGCCGGGGGAGCCCGGCAGTGGTAATCAGCTGGTTGCAGGAGCATGTTCCTGCGACCAGCGATCACTACAGGGGTAAAAACAGGGGGCGCGCACCTGGCAATATATCGCCGGTGCACACTCCCATCGCAGGCAATATGGTCGCCAGCGACCATATTTCCAGTGATTTCAGCCCCTATCTCCCCTGTGTGTACACAGCTTTATTGTTATATTGTTCATTTAAAATATAACTTTTAATACAACTTAAGTTTAAGATAATCTGAGGCAAACAAACAACAAATACTTTATACAACAACAATCTCTGAGTAATCCGGCGAAAATTAGGGGATCAAAACCTTTACCCTCTGAGTACTAGTGGAAAGAAGGTTCAAATACCTTTATTAATGGTACATGAGTTGGTAAGGAGGACAGAAGTAAGAGATGGGGAAGGGTAAATGGAAGGTAGGTTTGGTTGGTGGCAGAAATTAAATATGGGATGGGAGACCCTTCAATGCAGGCCATGATAACTTGAGACCTAGGCCCTTATTCTGGTTCACTCGCAAAAGCAAATTCCTTCTCAAATGTACAATAACATGTGCACTGCAGGTGGGGTAGATGTAACTTGTGCAGAGAGCATTAGATTTGGGTGCTATTTTGTTTCTGTGCAGGGAATATACTAACTGCTTTAATTTTACACTGCAATATAGATCTCACTTTGAAGTAAAACCCCACCCAAATCTAATTTTCTCTGCACAAGTTACATCTGCCCCACCTGCAGTGCACACGGTTCTGTCAATTTGAGAAGGAATTTGCCTTTGCGAATGAACCAGAATAAGGGCCCTTGTGTATGCTGGGACCAAAATACTAGTTTTCAATCACAATGCAACTGTAAAGGTCCATACACACTGGCCAATTTTGCCCAGCGTGTATCGACAGTTATGATGATGGGGAATATTGCAAGGCTGAAAATAGCTCAGTCATACACACTGAGCAATTTTTGCCAGTTTAAGCGATTTTTCACCGGAGTGGATGATTTAGCAGGACGCTATGGAAAGCCGCACACCCCGTCGCTCATCTGTTATTAATACGGGAGCATGCATCACTACTCGTCTTTGCCCCGTACACACTGAAAGCAGCTCAAACGACAGTACTGAGCTGTTTTCAGCTCAAAGTCACCCAGTGTGTATGGGCCTTAACCCATATATAAATCAGACTTTTACCTTCATTTTGCAACTTGCAGTTGCAGAATCAAGACTGACAGTTCATAATTGTGGTATGTTTTATTTATGTTGCTAATGCATATTGGCCACAAATATTTTCTCTGACATTTGGAGGTGTGAATACTGCCAGACAGCCATCTCCTAACCATATGTACAAACATACCCATTATACTGTTCCTCCAAATTTTCCACCGTGTGCTTGCAGGAGTAATGTGTGTGCCTGCAATTAGGGGGTGTGAACTTGCAGACATGGGTTATTTCACTCCTGGAAAATTCCTTCTTAGATGGACAAAACCATGTGCACTGCAGGTGGGGTAGATGTTACTTGTGCAGATAGTTACATTTGGGTGAGGTTTTACTTCAAAGTGAGATCTATATTGCAGTGCAAACATAAAGCAGTCAGTATTTTCCCTGCACAGAAACAAAATAACTCATCCAAATCCAATTCTCTCTGCACGTTACATCTACCCCACCTGCAGTGCACATGGTTTTGTCCATCTAAGAAGGAATTTGCCAGAAAGAGTGATTTAGAATAAGGACCATGATGTGGCCTATGATTATAACACTCCCATGAGGCCATGCCCTATTTTCACCACTGTGGGGGCATGGCCAGCACTCTGGGAGCTGTTGGCCATGCCCCCTGAGATGCAAGGCACATGGAAGCGCGCCTGGCATCGCAATCGCATGAAAAGCACCTGCGATGTACCAATTTTCATGCAATCCATTGCAGCAAAGCGTCACAATGGCATTAAAACAAGCCAAATCGTACTAGTGGATGGGGGCCTTTACAGAAAATGATGTTATGTGTAGTTTGTTGGCTGAAACAAGATAGTGTTACAGTGTTGTAAAAACACATAGACGTCATGCAAATAGAGCAAGCCTTTGCTATATTCTGTGCTCAGTGCGCAATCACAGGCGCCATATTTTAGAGGTGAGAGGGTCCACGTAACATTATTGCACTTGGGTCATTTCGTTTGGTAATACAGCACGCCTGTGTCCCAGGCTGCAGATAATGTTTCTGCGACTAGCTGCCTGAAATGTCATAATGTCTGCCCTCTCCCAGCATAACACAGGGTTATAAATGTAGTTTTAATATTGTGTCTGTTCTGCATCACATTATAAAAGAGGAAATGGCTCTGCGAGCTGTAATGTGGCGTCCCCACGGGAGATGGTAATGCATCTTTCTCAGTTATATGGCAAATGTTTCTCTTTTTAAGTTTTATATGTATCACTATGCAAACATCCATGACCTGAGGGCTTAAAGCCACAACTGTCATTTAAAGTAGTGAAATAAGGCTCCTGGGATTTGTGTCTGGCCTTAATCAGGATACGTTGGAATCACAAAATGTGTTTTCAAATTCATTCATATCCTTGCCATCCATTCACAGTTCGGTCCATACAAAAATATCCAGATGGTAGCTGAGGTGACTTGTGACACAAGATTACAGCCAGCTGGTGGCAAAGTTTTTGTATACATTCGGAAAAGGTATAAAATAATAGTAAATGACCTCAAAGGTATGTAATAGTACCACATGTTTTTTTTTTTTTTTAATAACAATGCTGTTATAATATACACATACTACTGTTAAAAAGTGTGGGTTCACTTAGAAATGTCCTTATGTTTTAAAGAAAAGCACTGTTTTTTTTCTATAAAGATAACATAATCAGATTACAAAACCCTTGTTAGCACAGCTGAAAATTTTTATTATAGAAGCTATAAAACTGGCCTTCCTTTGAGCTAGTTGAGTATCTGGAGCATCACGTTTGTGGATTCGATTAAAATGGCCAGAAAAAGAGAACTTTCATGTGAAATTCAACCGTTTATTGTTGTTCTTCGAAACTAATGCTGCTTTCAGACCGCAAAACTGGCTTTGACCCTGTATTTGAAAACGTTTCCAAAAACGGGTCTGCCAGGTAAAACCCCTTTCACACCACATCTCTTAAACGGTATATTACCGTTTAAGTGCGGTTTTTTTGGACACTGGCAGACCCGTTTTTGGAAACTTTCCAAATACAGGGTCAAAGCCAGTCTTCAGCGCGCCCTCCCCCCCCCCCTGAACACACAACACCCCCCCGTTAACCGCTCCCCCCGCGGGTTAACACCCCCCAATGTGTTTAAGAACACCCCCCGCTGCTGCCGCCGCCGCCACCCCCCGCGCGGGTTAACATCCCCGACCCCCACCCTGCATTGTGTTTAAGAAACCCCCCAGTGACTATCGGAAAATGGCTGCCTCCATACGAAAGACAGTTTTTTTAAACTGGTTTCCCTATGGGGCAGCCATTTTACGAAAGTCCCTTTTTTTTATCATAAGCGCAGCCAGCCGTCCATACTGCCAGGATTCTCAGGAGGTACCGGCTGCACGGGGGGGTTTCTTGAACACAATGCGGGGCGGGGGGGGGGGGGTCGGGGATGTTAACCCGCACGGGAAGGGGGGGGGGGGGGTGTTGGCGGCGGCTGCGGGGGGCTCCAGTGCAATGTATATTTAATGAGCTCATTAAATATTCACTGCGCTGAATTTAGACCGTTTCAGACCCGATTTTGATGCCAAAATACCGGGTCTGAAACGGGTAGGACCCTCCATTTTAACTGTTTTACAAAATCGGCTTTTGTAAAACGGTAAAGTGGTCCTGCACCATTCAGACCGTACAGATTACCGTTTTAAAAAGGTTAGAAATCGGCAAAATACCGGTTTTTAGGTGCAGTCTGAAAAGGGGCATAAGGCTATTCTATGTAAGAGATTGCCAATAAACTGAACATTTCCTACAACGGTGTGTACTACTCTCTTCAAAGATCAGCACAAACAGGCTCTAACCAGAGTAGAAAGAGAAGTGGGAGGCCCCAGTGTACAACTGAGCAAGAAGAGAAGTACATTAGTCTTTAGTTAGAAATAGGTTTTCAACAGGCAGCTTCATTAAATGGTACCCACAAAACGCCACCTTCCTGAAAGGTTAATAGAGCTTACTTATATATCCAATTAAGTAAGAAGCATTAGTTGAGTATAATGCAGTGTAAAACCACTTCTGGAACAGCTGCATCTGTTTTATAGGCTTTACATAAATGTTGTTGTTTTTTTTTAACAGGTTGTGTCAAATCACATTTAGTCATTACTATCAACTTTAAACTTCCACCAGTGTCAGAGCACACTCATTTGGACAGAGGACTGCATTTCTGATTATTTTACTGTCCATTTTAGCCACACTATGGACCTTATTCTGGTTGGTGCGGTAATGTCCGTGTGCGGTCGGTCCGCCAATGTTTTGTGTCTGCGCTTGTGCAGAGGCGTCTCTGCGCATATGCGAATGGGACGCACGTCCAAATTCCGCATGAAATGTGTACACTACGAACAGGGGGTGGAGAGGGGCGTGAAGGGCGGTTTGGGCTCATTACCATATGTTTACACCCCGCGTTTCATGGGCGTTCCCATGAAAACGCTGGGCGTACGTATGGTAATGCGGTCGTGACGCACGTGTAGGGGGCGGACATATGACATTGCCAGATGTCAGCTGCCCGCCCAGATCCCTGCTTTTGCACGGAGAAATGCCCGTGTGGTCTGAGGTTTGCGGGAGCTGCCTGACCACTCGGTCCTGCATGACAGGGGAGGTTCCCTGAGATGGAGGAGGTGTATTCATGAGAAATACACTTGCGGTTCGTTCGGACAGCTTCTTACCGCATTCGGACAGAGTGAGCGATCCATACGAAAGGCGGGGTTTAGGACGCACGGTCCTGGCCGCATATTCGGCTCCGTCCGCACAGACCAGAATAAGGCCCTATGTGATTGCATGCCCACACCACATCCCTACTGTTCTTCCACTATGAGTGTTCTAGCTTGTAGCTTGCACACACACTTCCAGCAACTCTACATCTATTCCAGCCCTGGTCTCAACCACCAAGTTGCACAGTCTTACATCACGTATGATATTGAAAGATAATTGCACATCGCGTTTCAGACTGTGGGGCAGATGTATTAAGCCTGGAGAAGTGATAATGTGGAAGGTGATATTGCATCAGCCAATCAACTTGTGTCGAGTTACAAGCTGGGTTTGAAAAACAACATTTAGGAGCTGATTGGCATTATCACCTTCCACTCTATCACTTGACCATGCTTAATACATCTGCCCATGAGCCTGAACAAAGCCCAATTTGTCCAAGTTAACTAGCACTCATCCTTATGACTAAAATGACCTACGGCACTTGTCATGCGAGGATGCATGTGTGGACTAGGTAAGAGTAGTTTCTGAAAAATTTGATGTATGAACCCAAAATGGGTCTTAATAAGATTTGCCATCTGCAAAGTTCTCCCATCTTTGGTTACAAACACTGACAGGTGTATCCTGGTACTAATGAACTTGTGACAGCATAAAATGTAAAGAAAACTACAATGCCAACACACAAATTACAAACTAACTGTACAATGACCTCCCTAAAATGTTTTCTGAAAAATGTGTAGGAGGCACAACCAGCAGCTTCCCACTTAAAGCATATCCTGTCAATTCTACATCAGCTTGGAGAGATAAGAGGTAAATCCACTAACACTTCTGAAACATTTTGTTGGTAACAAGCTTACTTTGGCTTGTAACGACCAAGAAAAAAATAATCTGGTGTACACTGCTTTAAATAAGGATATTATTTATTTATCACGTAATAGGTTACATTTATCAGGTCAGTTTTGCTTATAAATGATTGTTACGTTGCGCTAAGACAGCATCTGGAGGCCTTTATTTCCTGACCCACCATCATCACCAGCTGTTTCAGGTGAATTTTCCTTGCCTTTTGTACTGCATTATACTGTATCTGATCTCCTCAAGTTATCTAATTATTTAATTCCTTGGCTTAGTAGAATACATTCAGTAAAGATAAGTATCCACGGATTAGACTTAAATTGTTGCACCATCCCTCTACAGGTGGTGGTTTGGAATCCCTGACTTTAGAAAATATGATCACATCGCCCATTTCTCTCCATGTGCCCAATGGTGTAACTCTGGTGGCGCGAGGATGGTTTGGGCGAATATAGAGACAGAGGGACTAGCTAAGATGTCATCTCTGTTGCGACTCCCTAGGATTCACCACCCTCGAGCAGCCCTCTCCCACCCAGTAATATCCCAAATTTTTAACTTAAATTTTTAATCTTGCCCGAAATCCGCCACCTATTTATTTATTTATTTATTTATTAACAGTTTCTTATATAGCGCATACATATTCCGCAGCGCTTTACAGAGCATAGTTATTAGCAAAAACACATAACGAATTACAGCACAAGACAGTTTAGGACAAGTACATGGTTAATATGGATAGTTGCATCAGTGGACAGGACACTGAAGCAATCATCAGGGTGGCAGAGGTTTATATATTCTAAGGCACATAAGGGGAGAGGGCCCTGCTCGTGAGAGCTTACATTCTAAAAAGGGAGGGTTAGACAGACAGGGGTGACACAGAAGGGAAATCTTCTATTTCACCTATGAATCTTCTATTTCATAATCCTACAAATCCTTTTTCTTACCACTTGGCTTTTAGGAAATATGTTACCTTAATGATATCACCACTGATACTAATATTCCTCAATGTTCCTACATTTATAATGGAATGGCAATCCCATACACTGATTTTTTCCCCTTATTACAAATTCTGCACTTTCACTCTAAAATTAAAGCTCATGCTTACAAATTGCTGTATTGCTTGTTTCATGTGCCTGTCTGACTGAAAGCCCTATTTCCTGACACTCTGGTTCTGAAGGGGGTGCGCGGATGAGAGCACCTTTTTACATATCTGGTGGTTCTGTCTGAAACTTGCTAGTATTTGATAAGAGGTCATCGCCTTACTCATACTGTTTGACATCACTATACCTTTTGATCCCAAATACTTCCTACTTCCTTTGATTCTCCTCACCCGGCACCAATATAAGCTGCTCATCACATTGTTTCTGCTATGACCTGTCAAATATCTGCTGACTGGAAACCATCCGCTTTGCAACCAATTATATCCCGTTATCTGGTACATCTATAAAATAGTACATGTACATGCTAGCCATTATACATCACTTTTACAAATCCTATTTCCCCACTTTCTTTTCTTTGTTGTATTCCCATTGACTGTTTGACACACCTTCACTGTGAGAGTCTCTTCTTGCTCTTATTTTTTATATTCTGCATTTTATTTTAGATAAAAAAAGAATGGTAATACATTGGTAAAGCAATATCTTATATTGAGCAAAAAAACCTTTTCGGAATCACAGCGCCCTAGAGCATCAAAATGTTTTCACGGCACCCCTAGGCCAAATATTGATTATTGAGAAATTTAGAACAAAAATATTAAACAACGTTAATAGTGTTTATATGTCATCCTTGGGGTAATTTCTGTGGTAAGGGACAGGATTTGCTACCAGCAATGGTTTTGCCTATTACATTGATCATAAATAATTTGAATTGGTCTTGGGCCACAAACCCAGAGCACCCCTGCAAGTGTCTCGGGGGGACCCCAGGCTGCCACGACACACAGTTTGGGAACCACGGCCTTAGAAGCATGTCAAATATTTTCATATTTCAGACAAATGGTAAAAATATATATATTTCTCAGTGTTAACAGGGACGTGACCTCCAGTATAATCTTGGGCAAGAAGTCAACACGATTTGGGACATCAAATGGGTTGATATCCCTATAGCATGCCACTGTCAGATCAGCTTTTATATTTGTAAAAATGTACACATTTTTGACACACTTCTGAGGCCAGAGAGACCGTGAGACATGCGGTAAGTGGTTCAGATGGACTTTTTGTAAATTCCAATCATTTACAATGTAAAGCAAATGACTATTACCATAGAAACTTAAACTGAGTGGGATGTAATGCGGTGCAAGTCTTGCCTCCGTGCAGGATGTTGCCCGAACTCTGTCGTTTTTTTTTTAAAGTGGCATTCATTTACGAGGCAAAACTACGCATTGTAAATGAATGCCACTTTTAAAAACATTTCGGTTCGCACTGCAATACATCCGGCTCATGAAATTAGATTAAATAATTCCATGTAGAAACTAATGGAAGTTTCCTCTGGGTATTTAGAGTTCCATTCTTTTAAGTTGATTGATCTAAAATAAAATGGAGAATGTTACAGATTAAACAATGGAAAAACTTTGTTTATTCGATGCAAATATGATAACCAGGATCTCACAGCAGAAAAAAAAGTGGTGACTCATATCTCAGAATTGTCATCTATTTGGCAATTACGATCCTATTAAAGTAGATTAATTTTATGTGATGTATACTAGACATGTTCTTTGCTGTTCTCAGTTCCCTGGCACCATAGATTGCCTCCTATCTACAAACATTTACACTAAATGTGCGAATAGCTGAATTTCATGTTGTGTGGCCATGTGTTTCTTATTACACTGAAATAATAAAAGTTTTTTTTTTTTATACATGAATTGCATAATCAGAACATAGCATAATACTGCAAATCCAGCGCAGAAACATCATCCAAATAAATTTCAGAAAATAATATAAAACTGTAACATAGCCAAATACAGGGACATGTATAGCCGAGCAGTGTAAGTAACAGCCAGACTCATGCTCACACAAAAGCAAGGTTTGTAAAAAAAGATCAGCGTAATTGACCGACTACATCTAAAGTTAACACAAGTTAAGTAATAGAACCAAAAGAACTATAAAACCGATACATGAAAATAGAGATAACTAGAACCCCCCCAGGAACCCCACAACACAATGGTTTTGTTTTTGTAACAGTGAAAACTAATTATAAGACGTTATACATTTCCAAAGATTCTGCACATACAAATGAATTGCTGTTTAGTTTGTGGGCACAATCACATTTAGTATCCACAGCACATTTGTCCTGCACTGCAGATACAGCATCACTGAGATATACAGACCGTGGCAAACGCACGATGGTTAGAGGGGGGTTTCCAGATGTAATCCAAAGTCTCCCACTCTGCAGCACATTGGAGTAAGTATGGGAGTCTGGGGGAGGTGTAACAGCCCTGAAAATTAGACTTTTTATACACTGGATACTGCATGGAATATAGTACTAATATTTAACAGTACAGATCGTCTATAGTATAGGCTGTTTCAAACATTTAAATAAGATAAGTGGTCAGGAAAAGGTTAAATATGCCATAATAAAGAAATAAATACACTGACAGAATAAGCTCACGTTCGCCCACCTCATGTTAAGGGTCCTGTCTCTTCCTCTAGCTACTCTTTAGTCTATTGTGAGGTTTAAGAGCTCAGATCTACACACGCACAGCAAACTTGGTAGAAGAAGCTGCTCCCACACGGCATGTGCAGCAGCTCTGCTTTGTCCCTTACATTGATCTGGTGGCAGCTCTATTGATCATATTATATACCAGTGCTATTGTCATAATTTAAGGCACTTGCCAAGAGGTGGATGGGTTTCTGTGCAACTAGAACAACCCCTGTGTTTGCCTATGACAGAGGATTCATATGCTTGCAAGTGCACTCCTTCTTTCCTTTAACTTCCGATCTGGAACAGCACGGAACTCACTTATTCCCTGTCCTTTACCATTTGACAAGACAGGTGAACAGCAGAAGTTTTAGGCATATATGTCCAGATCTTATGCTCACATTTGTTCTGCCATTATGTACAAATTACTTGAGTTACTTGTTTTTAAGACTTGGGATATCCCAAACCACTACGTCCCAACACCATACCGAGATACCGCACAATATCTTTAAGTTATAAATCCTCTGACCTATGATTAAATCCTACTGATTTGGCAAGTGTACCCAATTATTGGTAGTAACACTTTAAGAGATATGATGGTCATTTTTTCTGAGTACAGAGTAAGAGGAAAGACTCAAAATAAGCTCTTCCGGAGAAATTATTTGCTTTATCAGAATTCAACCAGATTCTGATTCCATATTTTGTAAAATAGTTTAGCAGAGAGCATTTTCCAATTAATCTGTATGTATATGTAGAAAGAGAGTATTTTAGTATAAATCAAATGATGTTTTATAGATATTAATTACCGAGATTCCTGTTGAATAGCGTGCACCCCACCGGAGTTTCTTTTCTCTTCCCTTGCCTAAAAGGTAGAATTATACTCACCGATAATTCCTTTTCTTCCTAGAGATCCCATGGCAGCCAAGACCTTGGGATTTCATCCCTCTCCCCTTCAGATAGACAGGTTGTTTTTTTCTAGGACCTCCCCCTTCCTGTATAAATGGACTCTCCACCCCTTCCTCCTTGTCTTTTTGAGTGTCTCCTTTCTTAGGTCCTGAAAAAAACACAAGGGGCGGGCAACTAATGGCTGCCATGGGATCTCTAGGAAGAAAAGGAATTATCGGTGAGTATAATTCTACCTTTCTTCTACGATCCCCATGGCAGCCAAGACCTTGGGACAATATACCAAAGCAGAAAGAGGGAGGGACACAATACATGCCAGAAAAAATATATATTTAATCAATCAGAGCACTGTTAAGAACTCGCTCTCCAAAACATGATTTTGACACATCCAACGCATAATACCTGGAGAAAGTGTGCATCGACTTCCAAGTAGCTGCATTACAGATATCTTTAATCGAGTTTGAGCCTTTTTCGCCCACGACGTCGCCATAGCCCTAGTGGAGTGTGCCTTTATAACAGCTGGGACCTCCTGACCTTCCTGTTGGTAAACATAAGTAATAAGATCACGAATCCATCTCGCCATCGTCTGTTTGGAAGGTGACATCCCTTTCCTCGGACCATCGGAGATCACAAATAAATTTTTCGATTTTCTTGTATCCGCCAGTCTCTGTAAGTAAATAGTGATACCTCTCACTAAGTCCAGAGTATGCAACTCTTCTTCCACTTCTCCTTTAGGATCTGGATAGAACGAAGGAAGAGTAATCTCCTGATTAAGGTGAAAAGTACTGACGACTTTCGGTAGGAAATCAGGATGAGTCCTTAGAACCACCTTATCCGGAAATATCTTCAGGTATGGTTCTTCACTGTACAACGCCTGAAGCTCGCTGATCCTTCTTGCGGAAGTGACCGCCACTAAAAACAGAATTTTCCAATTCATATATTTCAGAGAGATTTCATTCAAAGGCTCAAATGGGTGTTTTGTCAGTGCTTTTAGCAACAAGTTCAGATCCCACGGAGCTACCAGCGACCTGAGTGTTGGTCTCATTCTTTTTACTGCGTTGCAGAATCTCTTTATAAGGTCGTCTTCTGCCAACTTCCTACTTAGCAGTACACTCAACGCTGATATTTGGACTCTCAGCGTAGAGTTGGCTAAGCCCGACTCGTATCCTAAATACAGGAATTGTAGTACTTGGGCTGTAGATGAGAGAGTAATGTCCACATCCGAACCTCTCCATCGAATGAAAGCCTGCCACACTCTATAGTAGACTAACGATGACACCTCTTTCCTTGCATTAAGAAGTAGTCTTACTACTTGGTCTGACAAACCTTGATTCTTCAATATCCCCCTCTCAATCTCCATGCCTTTAGCGATAGTATCTCTGGATTTGGATGTACTATTGGTCCTTGATGTAAGAGCCCCGGGATGATGGGTAGCTTCCAGGGTTCCTGTGTGGCCAATTTCAGGACTGTCGGAAACCACGATCTCCTCGGCCAAAAGGGGAGTATCATAATCACTTCGACCTGATCCTCTATGACTTTCTTCAGGACCCTGTGGATTAGAGGAAACGGAGGGAATATGTAACCCAGTCGACATGTCCAACGTACTGAAAACGCGTCTACTGCAGAGGTCTGGTAAAGATAGTATCTTGAGAAGAATGTTTCGACCTTCCTGTTGGAAGATGTGGCCATCAGGTCTATGTCTGGAAGGCCGAATCTTCTCACGATTTCTTGGAATATCGCCACATTCAGTTCCCATTCGCCTGGCGAGATCTCTGTTCTGCTCAAGAAGTCTGCTAGGACATTGTCCTTTCCGGGTACGAATACCGCTGTTAGTGACGGAACGTTTTCTACCGCCCATACCATAATTTTTTTGATTATCGTCATTAAGCCTCTGCTCCTTGTACCACCTTGGTGGTTGAGATGTGCCACCACCGTGGTATTGTCTGAGAATATTCTTAAGTGATTTCCTTTTATTCTCTCTTGGAAATAATTGATCGTCCTCCAGACAGCTTCTGTCTCCCTCCAATTGGACGACTTCTAACTCTCCTTCTTTGACCACACTCCTTGAGCCGTCAGGCTGGTCATATGGGCTCCCCAGCCCAGCGAACTTGCATCCGTAGTGACTACCAGAAACTGTGGGAGCCTCAGGGACGTTGCTCTTCCTAGTAGCTCTGCACTCGTCCACCACGTAAGAGAATCTTTCACTTGGAAGGGAAGCTTGATCTTCATATCTGGATCTGTCTATCTCTTTATATACGGTAGAATTGCCCACTGCAGAGATCTGAGTTTCCAGTGGGCCCAGGGTACTGTCCCAATGGCTGACATCATCATCCCCAGCAGCTTCAAACATGCCTTTAACTGCACCTCTCTTGCCAGTCTTATGCTTCTGGAGTTTGACCGGATCCTTTGACACCTTTCCTCTGACAATCTCACCTCGAATCTTTCGGTATCTATGAGCAATCCCAGGAACTGGATTAATGTTGATGGTACTAGTTGACTTTTTTGATAATTTACTATCCAGCCGTGCTCCTCCAAGATTCTTATCACGGTAGCCAGATCTTGCAACAGCTTTGTTCTTGATGACGCTGCTATCAACAGGTCGTCCAGATATGGCCAAATCCGAATGTTCTGCATCCTTATGTATGCAATCAGTGTGACTAAAACTTTTGTGAAGACTCGTGGCGAACTGGTCAGACCGAATGGAAGACAGGTAAATTGTAGATGCTCTCCCATCACACAGAACCTTAGAAATCTTCTGTCCTGACCCCTGACTGGTATGTGGTAGTATGCATCCTTGAGGTCTAGGGAAACTAGAAAGTCCCCTTCCTCTATTCCCGCTAGTATGGACTTCTGAGTCTCCATTCTGAATCTTTTTACTTCTATATGAGAATTCAATCTCCTTAGATCCAAGATCATACGATAACCTCCTGTGTTCTTCTTCACCAGGAAGACATTCGAGTAGAACCCCTTCGCCTTCTGATGAGGTGTTACTGGTTCTACAGCCTTGATCTCTTTTAACTGGGAAATAATGCTTTCTAATTCTTTCCTTTCTGATGGATTCTTTGGGTTTTTTGATATCCGAAAATAATCTCTTTCTGGAACTTGTCTGAACTCTATGGCATAACCTTCCTGAATTATCTTCAGCACCCATCTGTCCCGAATGGTGTTTCTCCAACTGAGGATGAATATCGACAGACGTGCTCCCACACAATGACCGCTGTGATTGTCATTGCCTATAACCTCTTCTGAAGTTCTGCCGAAAGGACTGTTTAGACGACTGAAAGGAACCTCTTTGATTGTAAGGCCTCTGGTTATAGGGTCTTCCTGGTCTGTAGCTTCTGGAAGCTCTGTACTGTTGCTTGGAGGAGTCCTGAGACTGATATCTTGCCTTCTTTTCTTGTGGAAGCCTAAGGGACTTTCCACCCGTGATCCTGTGGATTAAAGCATCCAGTTTTGAGCCAAATAACTGGGACCCCTCGAAGGGAAGGGACACCAAGCGATTTTTAGAATGGGCGTCTGCCGCCCACGATCTCAGCCATAAAGCTCTTCTCGCTGAAACTCCAGCCGCCATCGCCCTTGCCGAAAAAGATATTGTATCCAGCGAGGCCTCGCAGATAAACTCGATAGCCTTTTGCATCGTCTCCAAGTTTTTTAGCAGATATTGCCTTGAGATCTTATCTTCAACATCGCTATGTAGGGACGTCCCCCAGAGCCTCAACGCCCTTGCCACTGAGGCCACCGAGACTCCGGACTTCAAGGACACTGCCGCGGAAAAATGTAACTTCCTAAGGGACCCCTCCATTCTTCTATCCATAGAATCTTTGAAAGAAGCCCCGTCTTCTAGTGGAATCGTAGTTCTTGAAGTCAACTCTGCCACTGCGGCATCGACCTTGGGCAGATCACACCATTTCAGAAACAGTTCATCTTTCAAAGGATACATCCGCTCGACTCTGGCCAGTTTCCCCTGCCTTTTGTCAAGATTGGACCATTCTTTTGATATCAGGTCTTTCATCACCTGATGAACCGGGAAGTGCCGATTCTTCTTTGATCTATCCTCAAACAGTATATTTTCTCCCCCTTCTGGGGCAGCTGGCTCTTTCACATTCATAGTCTTATATATGGCTTTTAGTATCTTTTCTACATTGTCAAAGTTAAAGACCCTAGTCTCTTCCTTGATCTCTCCTTCTTCTGCCGAGGCATCTTCCACTTCTACTACTAACTCCTCTGATGAGGCATTATCCTCGCTGAAGTCAGTTTGATCCCTGGATCTCTTGTTCCCTTGGTTAGAGTCTATATACTCCTCCTTGGACACGAAGGATTTCTTCATCCAATCCATGAGATCCTGAATCATTTTGGGCTGCACCACCGTCGGCGAAGTGTTAGTCTCACACTTCCCACACAACGTTTTCCCTTGTACGC
Source organism: Crinia signifera (assembly GCF_055691185.1). NCBI lineage: Eukaryota > Metazoa > Chordata > Amphibia > Anura > Myobatrachidae > Crinia > Crinia signifera. Next base: position 352,619,667 of record NC_139217.1, read on the forward strand.
TAGAAAAGGCTGTATCACAGACCATACAAATAGCCTCAAGGTTATTTTTCTTAGACGTCTTCTTTCTCGGAACTGAATCAGGCTCCTTAAAAGGCACACTATAAAAAATCCAACGAGAAGAGAATATTTTTTTTTTTTTCAATATTTCTAAAAAAATAAATAAATAAAGCTAGTCTATCTAATTCATAAAAAACTTTCTGGAGCTTACCTCGCAGGGGCATTATCAGTTATTTGGGGGGCAGGCAAATCCATAGCAGAAAACAGCAGCCAACCTGCATGATCCACATACATATTTTAGCATCATGATTTCAATCCATAAAGCAGCAAGAACACCAGAAAAAACTGGACTTAAAGCTTCCATACCTTAGAAAAGACTTCTGTTCGTTTACAGCAGCAGGACAGCACACACCACTCACCCAGACCAGTGCTGGGCTTTAAATAGCTGACAGATTTCAAAAAAGCGCGCCAAATCCCGCACAGCCCCACTGCCTTGTGGGAACTGTAGTCCTTACTAGTAATGCTGCTCCTTTCATTATATCCGCCAGCCTCTACCGCAGCGCTTCATTCCTGCTAACTTAAGAGTTAGCTTCAATACCTCCGCGTCCTGCACGGAGGACGCGCTGTTCTCACCTGCCGCCGAGGATTCTGGGGCTTGTAGTTTCTTCAGCCGCCCGCCGGAAATGCGCATCTAAACGTGCTGCATTGTGGTCCTTGTAGTTTGCCGCCCGTCCGCCGGAGCGTGCGGCGTCTGTATCTGGAGCCAGGAGGTAAACAGCCAGCGCTCTATCCTGCTCCACGCTGCTCTGCCATCGTCTCCTGCGGACTTACAACCTCCTGAATGCCGCTCTGAGACCCCTGAGCTGACTCCTCTCTCAGGTACTTATATTTTCATGGGCAGAAAACACCTTCACAAGGCCACGCTCCCAAACTGCACTTCCCCATGTAATGCACCCCTGCGCTACAGCAAGCTCCACTGAAAAATAAACAAACCTATTCTCCCTAGCCTAACTGAAAAACTAGGAGACAGGAAAAAAAGACAAGGAGGAAGGGGTGGAGAGTCCATTTATACAGGAAGGGGGAGGTCCTAGAAAAAAACAACCTGTCTATCTGAAGGGGAGAGGGATGAAATCCCAAGGTCTTGGCTGCCATGGGGATCGTAGAAGAAAGTATCTTTTTATTTCTCCGGGGTGCACCATTAGTTGTCACAAAGAATGGCATAACAATGGTATTGTGAACCAAATGTCAAGGTGACTAATTTGGAAAATATTCCCTTAACCAGTATATATACAGGGATCTTTATAATTTCAAGAATTCACTCTGTATCCTGTGCGGTTGCCCCACACTAACACCTTTGTTTAAAAAGTTTGGAAACTATTGTGTAGACACATTTCTGTTTGACATTTTTAAAACACTTTGGGCCTCATTCAGATGTGAGGCTTATTTGGGTCAAACCCCCCACCAATAAAAAAAATATTATAGGATCTCTCATCCTATTAAATATCACCCATGGAGGTATATGTATAGATGGCATGACCCAAAACTGAAAGCTGCACTGATATTAGTTCCACACGTTTTACAGTGAATATTAGTGCCACTTTTTGCAGTCAAGCCAACCGCTTCATCGCCATACTGCCTAGTCTCTTTCTCAAAGTAGATGTGCTAGAGAAATAAACAAAATAATAATATATATATAATTTTGTTTTTCTGATTTCTCAACAGAAAATTATGTATTAATGCAGGCAATTTTGCTTTACACTAATTTATGTACATGCAGTAGACTATATTGCATTATGCCAAATTAGAACTTGCTTTTATCATTCTTAATTGCATAATTGCTAGAATGGCTCTTGTAGTGTATACGGGTCACTACAATGGTCTCTGTATTGTATACCAGTCACTAGAATGGCACCTGCATTGTAGTTGATAAAGAGAATGATCCCTTTATTATGAAATGGTCACTATAATGCTCTGTGCATGTATTTTGTAGGGATTATTAGCATGGTCTCTGCATTGTCAGATGGAGTCGGTAGGTTTTCTATTTGTTTATAACTGTATATAACAAATTGTTATTTAGTTCATTGGCTATAGAAACATCATTCACATTAGACAGAACAGAGCGCTGATAGAAAATCTGCATCTGCCCAAATCCAAAAGTTACCAGCCCCTGTTACCATACTTAGGGATTCCGAAAACTCATTCCACAAAACCTGGGATACCGGGACTCTGCATCATGGAATGTGTTGTCATTGGATCCCTCCTCATCTTTCTCTCCTGGTCCATCGCTCAAGAAATTCCTGTTCCCAGATCTTCCGTCTACTGCTTTTAGCTGCCCCCCATCCCTTATTTAACCAAAGCTTGGGCATCTGACCTTTATGTATTTTTCTGAACTATGGCTGAACAAGATTACACCCATGCCTGCATTCTGCATAATACTCTTGCTTGATGTCTCACTCTGCTCGAATTGTGGATAAAAAGAGCAGAATAAATGCATCTATTGAATAATTAATAAGAGATGACAGACTGTCACAATAAGCACCCATTGAACATAATAATAACAACACTATACAAAAACATTTACTGCAGACTAGAGTTTTACAATAATGCAGTTAGCTGAAATAGGAGTTTTGAACATATTTAAATGTAATCAAACCGACTGGGTTAATGCTTAATGTTTAGAGACCTAAAAAACAGTTGCAAACAAACGTAACTCTGGTAAGATAACCGGGAAAACAGATGTCAGGCAGGACATGTACTGTGCAGAATCTCATGCACATAGGGACAGCTTCTGGCAAGAATGTGGTAGGGAAGTAATCTTGGCACACTCTCCAGTTCATAAAAACTCTGGCTGTGGGACAATTTAAAACAGTGCTTGAGATTGAAAGCTCACTGTATGTAACCATTCAGAGAACACGTACAAGCACTTGCACCGCACAGAAAACATTGTAGTACTGTATGTTAAATATACCAATGGCCAATGGCCAAATAATTGTACATTGATAAAATAGGAACACACATGTCAACAAATTGTAAATAAACACACTGATTCTTTCTTAAGAAATACAATGTATACAGTAATTGTAGATGGCACAAAACACTGCCCAAAGTGTACACAGTACCTCCAAGATGTCACCAACACCTTAAAATGGAGAATACTCTTTAAAGGTGCATAGATGAAAATATTTTGTCATCAGATGTTTCTTTTGTGACACCTGTTGCTGCCCACGTTGATGTTTAGAGGTGGTGATTTATCAAATAAAGATATATTTAAAAACTGGTATTAGTGTTCAAACTTATTTAAGTGAAAGTTTCATTTATAACAATATAAGATTGTAGAATGGTGGGTGGTGTACATAGGCGTGCGCACGGGGGGTGCCAGGGGTGCACAGGCACCTCCTAATGACTGGGCACCCCCCCGCACGATTGCAGCCAGGCAGACGCCGCCAGCGGGGTCTGCGGTGGGCGCAGACGCCTGCCAGGGACAGGTTGTGTGTTTAGTTCAGTTATCGCGCTGCGCTGCGCTCTGCTTCGGGTCCCGGGACCTAGTTGACATTGATTGACAGCACCATAGAGGGTGCCGGCGCCGTATAGGACAGGACAGCTGAGCGATGGCTCAGCTGTCCAATCATATCTGACACAGCAGCCTGCGGCTCAGTGACTGGCTGAGCATGCAGGCTGCAGAGAGAAGGAAGGAAGGAGATGTGGAGGACCTGCAGTGCTGTGTAGGAGTCACGTTGTGCACAGCCTGTCTGCCCCACCAGGCATCTACATAAGTGAAAGTAAGGCAGCACTTCCACATTTACAAGTACAGTATGAGTTTTTGTGTATATATATATATATATATATATATATATATACATATACACACACACACACACACACACACTATATATATATATATATATATATATATATACAGTATGTATGTATGTATGTATGTATATACACACACACATACTTGCTCTTCCCAGCCTTTCTTTCCTTACACTCCCCTCTCCCCCGCCCACCCCTGTCACGTCCCTCCCCCCCATAATGTGTAATGGGCATCACATGTGTCTAATAATGTGTAATAATGTGTAATGGGCAACACGGTGTGTGGCTTAATGTGTAATGGTGAGAGGCACAACGTCTAATGGGAATCATGGTGTGAGGCGCACTTGTAATGGGTATCACGGTGTGAGGCACAACGTCTAATGGGTATCACGGTGTGAGGCGCACTTGTAATGGGTATCACGGTGTGAGGCGCACTTGTAATGGGTATCACGGTGTGAGGCGCACTTGTAATGGGTATCACGTTGTGAGGCGCAACATGTAATGGGCCTTATGGTGTATGGCATTATGTTGGATGGCATTATGTGGAATGGGCATTACTGTGCAATGCATTATATGTAATGGGCATTACTGTGTGTGGCATTATGTGTAATGGGCATTACAGTGTAAATTTTTGCAGCGCACCTTCGGCGCGCACTATCCCTGTTTTTAGTATTCTGAAGTGCATATACATAACTAAGTCACCTATTTAGTTTGCAATGATACCCATAGGCGGTGATGGACACGCCCAATAGATGGTGATGGACACGCCCCCCCCCATGGTGCACCCCCTAAGAAAATGGGCTGCGCACGCCTATGGTGGTGTACCCCTACTCACGGTAGGTTAGAAGATTTTCAAGCTCAGCAAGGTTTCTTTATAATGCACGGGGGTCTCCACTTTACAGGTTTGGAGTTTCGCCAATGGAAACGGTGTTCCCAATGTGAAAACATGGAATAGGGTAAAAATAAATGAGATCTGGTGTATAAGAGTGAAAATCAAAGATGGACCGTGGTTAGAGGTAAGTAAGTGAATACAGCAATTCACAGCATACCTCACTCACTGCATAAATAAGTATATAACACACATCGAGGTATCTTTTAAACAGGTAAAGCAATGATGGGCATACCCCAACTCACAGACTATACAGATGGTATATTCATACAGCCGTTTCTTTGGTTCACGGGAGTCCCCTTAGAGGCAATTCTGGGTTTTGTCCTCCATCATAGTGTATGTTGACGTGACAGTTGATATATAAAATTAAAATAAAAAAAAATAACCAATGTGTAGATTTGTCTTTTTAGAGATAAATTAGTGTATAAACTTCAATATAGGCAAAGACACCCCATGTACATGCCTTATTAATGTGAAGCTAAAAATGTGAACACCAAAGTGAAAAGGGGGAAGTGGCATACCCGACTCACCCCTGGTGAATTGTGGGAAGTGCCCGTAAAAGTTTATTTTATACATGAAAGACCTGTTAGAGATCCCACCTTAGTGTTTACTAGAGTATTAGTAAGCATATCCTACTCACTGTAAGCTGTAGGGTGTCCACACATAAATTGGTATCTTTAACGGTTTATAAAAACTTTTAAATTGAAGCCAGCTGTAAAAGCAAAAAAGTTTCTTTAATGTGCAGACATCACAGAATAATTTTCCAATGAAGAAAGTTCAATGTACACAAACTGGGTTGATCTTATAGTTGTGCACTCTAATGGTGTGTACACACGGGGGCGATATGGCTTCTGATGTTCCCGGTATAGTGAACATCGGAAGCCATATTGCATATTAATTGTCGGCTTTTTAGGGCTAACGAGCCCGATGCGCTGCCGATGCGCGCTCCCAGGAAGCTGTTGCTGTGCCGCGGCCCCGGGGTGTGAGTCACAGCACCCTGCCATCAGTGCCCCTGCCCGGCGCCTGCAGCGGCGTGAGGTTGGTGACAGGTATATGTACTATCCTCTCCTCTCCTTCATGCCGTGCGATGCGAGTCCCGATGCGATCAGATCGCATCGGGACTCGCATCGCACGGCATGTCGACCGTGTGTACACACCATAAGTATCAACCTCTTGCAGCCTTTTCATATATAAAGGAGAATAAACACCAACTCCTTAACAGATATTGAACAAATGGAATAATATGAAAAATAGGCGCTGAGATGATACACGTTCACAGTCAGTTTATATACAATAGACATGTCTAAAAAAATACAAAATAAAAAATTCTGAATACTTTACATTACATAAGACATTTTCACACTTTAAGAAAGCTTTTGGCACACTCAATTTTGAAAATATTCTGGCACATTAAATATGAAGGGACCTAACCCAATATTGGTGCTGCGGTGGACTTATGCCACAAGGCAAAGAATGCAGGTGCCGAGCAGTTATGCCCGGCACCCCCGCAGAGAACTAAGGTTCCAAGAAAGTGCAGGTGCAGATAAAGTGTCCGTGCTTTCAGTGCGTGTGTCTCAAATCTTCCTCCAAATAGCAACGCGTTTCGGAGATATGTTTCTAGTTTAACAGGCTAGGATGAAAGATTATTGTCCTAGTATCCATATTTATACCTCTTCTATGAGTAGCCACTCCTCCACAAAATGGCACAATTTCCGCCAAATCGCAGACTGGAAGTGGTCCACCGGGTTCCGCGTCACTTCTGCTTCCGGTTTTCAACTTCTAGTCGCGGCTTTAGTGTTGCAGGCACTATTTTTGATAAGGCTCATTCTCTGGCGCCATTTTGACTGTGGGCACAGTCAGAGGTTTCCCTAACTTCTGTCTTCCAAACCTTTCAACTATACCCTACTTCGTATTCCGGCATTGTTCGTCCCTATAACAGGAGACACGAAGCCAGTGGGGATCCTCTTGTGTTGTTTTTCCACGATTCATACATACAAAGAATGGGAAAAATATGGAAAAGTTTAGAATAAATACAATCATATTAAAAAGATTATTTAAGGGTATTAAAATAGATTTAGTTAAAAACATGGTGTGCCATCATCATTCCAGGAACCATTTCAATTTGAAGTCCGCATTGTGACTATTGGGGAATAGGGTATCTAGAGTGAAGATCCACCTCATCTCACTTTTGGCTAACCTGCACTCCAGATCCCTACTCTTCCAATTTGTATTCACTTGCTGTATAACTACATCTGGTCTGCCTTTTTGACTTCTTTAAATCAATCTTAATGGTTTTTGATCCTTAGTTCTTTGTAAGGATATTTATATATTTTTTAAACATTTTTAAATTGCTCTACTGTCTTGTCTTATCCTCTACCACCTCTGATAGAAAACTGTTCCACTTAACCACTATCCTTATTTTAAGTAAATTTCCCGTAAATTTCCACTGAACCCTCTCCAGTCTCAGTGCATGTCCTTGAGTTCTAATACGTCACTTACGTTGAAGAATGTATTCCTCCTCTACTTTGTTTCTTTTATGTCCCTTTTTCCCTTCCCTGCTCCAAACTGTACATGTTAAGATCTTTCTGGGTAAATTTTGTGATTAGGCCATCACAAACATTTTAGTTGCCTCTTTGTATACTCTCAAATGTATTTATAGCATTCTGGTGATACAGTATGGTCTCCAGATCTGAAAACAGTATTCCAGATGAGGCCATACCAATGACCTATATAGTTGCATTATTACTTTTTGGGTACCTGTGTAGTTTCACGGCGCCAACATGGCGCCGTGCGTCTGAGTCCGCTTGCGGGCTCGGTGGCTCGCTACGCTTGCCACGCTATTTAAAATCAACTCCATGCCAACATGGATAGTGGAGGTATGAACTATCCATGTTGGCATGGAGTTAAGTTACTTTTTTTAACATAGTTTGTGGCGAGCGTAGAACCTGAAAGTAGCACATGCTGGCGCCGTGAAACTACACAAGTACCACCTTTTTTTCCCCCTGCTACTGATTTCTCTCCCTATACAACCAAGCATCTGACTTGCCATACGTATTGCTTTGTTGCACTATTTCCCTGCCTTTAAGTCACTTTATATAGTGACTTTGAAATTAATTTCCTCCTCAGTAGTTTCCAAAATAGTACCCTTGTTATTATATTTAGCCTTTGGGTTTTTGAGACCCAAGTGCATGATTTTAAAACATTAAACTGTAGTTGCCACATTATTGACCATTCCTCAGATCTATCTAGATCGTATGGTGGAAAAATCCTTCGGGGGCCATATGTAAAAATTTCTATTACAACTTGTCCTGCTGTAGCCATCCCATGCTCCGGCAGCTGCCGCTGAATAGGACTGAAAGTCTATGGTTGCTGTTAATTAACAGGAATCTTGCAAGAACTACCGACCTCTCGCAAAAAGTCCCCTGTACTTGACTCCTGGCAAAGCCGCCGGGTGGGTAGGAGGGCCACTCAGACCGGCTACGGGGGCTGCATACGGACCCTGGGCCTGAGGTTCCCCACCACTGATCTAGATCATCAGTCATTTGTTTTACCCCTCCAGGTGTGTCTACATGGTTACATATCTATGTGTCAACTGTAAATAGGCCTACTTTTTCTTCAATACCATTTGCAATGTCTGTGACAAAGATACACTGAGATCCCCAGGGTACTCCACTGGTAACATGTCCCTCTAAATATTGCACAACTGTTTTTTTTCCTATCCTGCAACCAGGTTCTTATCCATTAACTATTTTATAATCCAATCCCACGCTTGCTTTCAGATCAGGCACTGCTGGCTCATCTATCCTGTGCTTTACTGAGACATGGCTAGATGAACTCATTGCCGACTCCTCGGTGATGCTGCCGGGCTACAGTCTCCTCAGGGCTGACCGCGACAAGGAGCTCACCGGAAAAAACAAGGGAGGAGGTATCTGCTTCTTCATAAATGAAGGGTGGTGCACCGACGTAAAAACTCTGAGTAAATCAAGCAGCCCTCAACTGGAAACACTCATCATTAAATGCAACCCATTCTACTCCCCCCGGGAATTTGCCTCAATAGTCCTGGTGGGGGTGTATATACCTCCCCAAGGAAATGCGAAAGAAGCCCAACTCCAACTGGCCACCAGGATAATAGACACAGAACTCAAACATCCGGAGGCACTGCTTATAGTGATGGGCGACTTCAACAGTGCCAACCTGTCCCAAGAGCTACCGAAGTACAGACAGCAAGTCAGATGCCACACCAGGGAAGGACGTACCTTAGACCACTGCTACACCACTATCAAGTCTACTTACCGGGCTATCCCCCGGGCAGCTCTGGGCCTCTCTGACCATTGCATAGTCCACCTTCTACCAACTTACACCCAGAAGCTAAGGTCAGCTAAACCAGTGGTCAGATCAGTCAAAAGCTGGACAAACGAGGCAAAAATAAAGCTTCAGGCCTGTCTCGAATGCACAGACTGGGGAGTCTTTGAATCCTCCGCTACAAACCTAGACGATCTGACTGACACAGTGACAGCCTACATCAGCTTCTGCGAGGACCTGTGCGTGCCATTTAAAATAGCACGCACCTTCAACAACAACAAGCCATGGTTCAGCGGTCAACTCAGGAAGCTCCGTCGGGCAAAGGAAGAAGCCTATCGCAGTGGTGATATTGTCCTGTACAAACAGGCCAGGAACTCCCTAACACGGGAAATCAAGCTGGCAAAAAAAAGATTCTCAGACAAGCTGGCAAACAACCTGTCAACCAACGACCCCGCGTCAGCTTGGAGAGGCATGCAAGCTATAACCAACTACAAGATCTCTCGAACCCCCTCCACCATGCACCAGAAACTAGTGAACGAGCTGAACGATTTCTACTGCAGGTTCGAGAAGGAAGCTACCTGCATCAGTCCTACCCCTGACCGGGGCAAAACGGCGTGCCTACCCTCCTTCCAAAATTGCCACCCCCAGACTCTCCAGGTGGACCAAACAGAGGTAGAAGGAATGTTCAAGAGGGTCAACCCTAGGAAAGCTGGAGGCCCAGACGGAGTGTCTCCATCTGCCCTCAAGACCTGTGCAACACAGCTCGCCCCTATCTTTACCAGGATTTTCAACACTTCACTAGAAATGTGCAAGGTCCCCACCTGCTTCAAAGGCTCAATTATCGTCCCGGTTCCCAAGAGCTCAACTGCGAAAGACCTCAATGACTACAGGCCGATTGCACTAACATCGGTGGTCATGAAAGTGCTGGAACGTATGGTGCTGAACCACCTGAGAGTTGTTACAAATGCTCACCTCGACCCCCTGCAGTTTGCCTACCGAGCAAACAGAAGTGTCGAGGATGCAGTCAACCTAGGGCTGCACCACATTCTACAGCACCTGGACAGTCCAGGCACCTATGCAAGGATACTATTTGTTGATTTCAGCTCGGCATTCAACACTATCATCCCTCACATCCTGGAGCCAAAACTCCGTTCACTAGGAGTCCCAGAACCTACATGCTCCTGGATCACTGACTTCCTGACTGAAAGGAAACAGGCGGTGAAAGCAGGCGCATTCATGTCAAACACATGCACAATTAGCACCGGTGCCCCTCAAGGATGTGTCCTCTCCCCCCTGCTCTTCTCCCTCTACACAAACGACTGCACCTCAGCAGAACAGTCAGTAAAAATTATAAAATTTGCAGACGACACAACGGTTATCGGCCTAATCATGGATGGAAACGAGTCGGCATACAGACGGGAGGTGGATCGGCTAACTAAATGGTGTAGCGGAAACAACCTTGACCTCAACCCCCTCAAAACGGTGGAGATGGTGGTGGACTTCAGAAGGAAACCAAATGCCATGCACCCACTCATAATATCTGACAGAGTAGTGTTGAGGGTCGACTCCTTCAAATTCCTAGGAACAAAGATTTCCTGCGACCTCAAATGGGGTCCCAACATCATTACAACTGTCAAGAAGGCTCAGCAGCGGTTGTTCTTCCTGAGGCAACTCAAGAAATTCAACATCCCGCAGGAGCTGCTGCTCATCTTCTACACTGTCATAGTAGAGTCTGTCCTTTGCTCTTTGACCACAATCTGGTTTGGAGGAGCAAACGAGAATGACAGACGAAGGTTGCAAAGAGTGGTGAGGATGGCAGAAAAGATCATTGGGGCGGAGCTCCCCACTGTCCAAGAACTATACCTAGCCAGGGTCAATAAGCGTGCAGGAAAGATCTTGGCGGACAAGCTACACCCTGGCCACAACCTGTTTGAACCCCTTCCGTCAGGCAGACGTTTTAGGTCCATCCCAGCAAAGACGACAAGAACTACAAAAGGCTTCTTCCCAATAGCTGTCCACCAACTAAACCGTATTGAACATACCAAATACTAACTCGAACTTTTCTAGATACATGTGAAATGTATGTGATGTATGTTTATGCCTCTCTTCCCACCCCCTTTGTGTTCCCTGATTGATGCTGCACTGTTACCACAAAAAATTCCAAGCATACGCAAGTATACCTGGCCAATAAAGATGATTCTGATTCTGATTCTGAAGTGGGATTTGGGCTTTAGCAGCACCCAGCATGCTGGTCGCTGTCCCTTGGTCAGGTTCCCCTTTTGAGCTGGTATATATAGAAATTGGGTATAGAAAGTTCGTGGTCATCTAGCTGGATTGAGATTACGTGGGCAAAGCAGGTACCGAGGAATGGGGTAAAAGCAGGTTCGAGGTCACACCGGGTCATACACAGGTAAACACTAGTAGCAGTACTGAAGGATAAGACAGGAGAATTGTCAAGGGAAGAGAAATCAAGGGGAGAAATCACAAACCAGGTAAGAGCTAAACAAACTTGAATGTTGTGACAACTTTAATAAAAGTTTTGCCACCTTCATCTAATCACTGACCCATTTACTCCTCAGCATCTGCTTCTGGATGCCTGATCACCTCCTTATCCACCTTCCATCCATCTGGCTGTTTCCTCACCTATGCTCCCATATGAAGCAGTCCTTCCTTGTCCCATGTTCGCCAATGCCCCCCGTTGTCATTCCATCTATGCACACACTAACCCCTTTCTGTGCTTTTATTGGGTAGTGAAGAGCTTTGGTGGGCCCTTCCAAGATTTTGTTACGGGGCCCACAAAATTCTAACTATGCCCCTGCCTGACCCCAATTTTGCACGGTTCAGGATAGATATAATTATATCCTCCATCTCTGTATGTAGAGTAATTGTGGTCTATTGTACTTACACAAATAAACAATAAAGGTTTCTTTTCATGTCCCTTGTTTTCAGAAACACTACATGGACAGAGCAACACCCAAAGCCTACGAGGATCCAGGGTGGGGAAGGGGCACTCTGGCCTGTGCCCCCTCATTTCTGATTGAAGGAGATGAGGAGCAGCAGCAGTGCCCTCACTTTCATGACAGGCAGCCCTGCTCCGAGTTGCTGCCTGTCTGACTAGCTGCATGGTCTGATTGTCGTTTATCAAATATTATAATCATTAGAAAAGTTCACATAAATAGTTTTTATTTGATAGTTTGATTCAGTGCTCCCAACACTGGAAAGTTTTCATGAACTATCATGATTTGCTGTCCTGAAAGGGGAGAGCTTCAGAAGAAAGCGGTCCAGAATGCAGATCACTGGGCCTGATATATTGTGCTGATTTTGTATGGATAAATGTTGTAATGTTTGTTAAAGTAGCTGTAATGAAACACATATTATTGGTGCACATTTTGAAATCAGATTTCTCATTTTGTTAAAAATAATTAAAACCAGCTCTCCCTGCGTCGAAGCTCACAGATTCCCCCACATATATAATGTATTTTCTTCATCTGCTTCCAGATCCATTTTTATAGCTTACAACATTTAGCAACAATTAAATGTAACTTTTTCAAATTGTTTTGTTGTACATTGAATGAAAGTATAATTTGTTTCACAAATGTCTTCCTAATGTTTCAGTTTGTTGACATTAAATTGTGCAGGAAAGAGATGAATCTTTAAACCACATCTCAGCTGTCTCTGCAATTCTCATTCACCATTCTGGGGTATCTTAAGGAAGACAAAGTTATTCCCATTTGCCTCATGTACTTCATCAGAGTTCAGTCCTCTCTCACTCCTTCCTAATTCTCACGCTACAGATGGGAAATGTCCCGTTCTCTTTGTCTCATATATTCCAGAATCTGCCTGCGTAGATCTGTGATGAACAGTGTTTATTTGTGTCTGTGCTACTAGTGAAATCAAACCATTGTTGGCTCCACACTGTCCCTGTGGAAATTTATTTTGCTCTTCAAAACTTTTTTTAATTGGTTCTCAAAAGTGCACACCATTCAACTACAGTGTACGTATATACAGCAACAGTAATGCTGAGCATGAGATGATCAGCCAAACAATAAAGTCATAATTATATAAAACAAAGGCCCATGACTATATAGAAGGATTTCCAGGCATACTACCAATATGCAAGTGTGTGCCAGTGGTGCCTGCCTGCCCCCCCCCCACACACACACACACACGCACACACAGTGGTAGCTCTCCCCTGCCCATCTGCTCTGTCATTCCTATTCCGGAGCTCCCCTGCCGCGCCACCATTTACTGCAGTGAGCATGCGCCGGTGACAGGCCCTGCTCGGGAAAGTTCAGGGCTGCTCAAGAGTTCGGGTGCCTAAGTCCCTCTGAGCCTGCCGCCTGGTCACTGATGTGAAAGGCAGCAGGGGAACTCTGGCGTGCAATCGCCAGAGCAGAGGGGCAGTAGAAGTGGTCTGCCCTGTATTTTTGGGGCAGGAAAAACCTGCCCCAGAAGAAAACACCACTCAAGGGGTTAATCCACCTTTCCTTTCCAATAAATAATTATCTTCCACATTATTCACATTTGGCCAGATATACTAAAGATTAAAAAAGTCATAAAATGGAGAGCGGTAAATTGCCAGCCAATCAGCTCCTAACTGTACAAAAGGCAGTGCCAGGTTAAGCCTTTGGGGGGGCCCGGGGCACTTTAGACAGGGGGGGCCCCCTTGCACTTGTCATTACTGGCCACAAACTCCATGGGAGAAAATTACACTGTCAAAAAACAGTAAAGGCAGTATAAACCTGGTCAATGGGTAACTGCAGGGGGATATGGATACACACAAACACACTGACACATTTTTAAAATACATGCCAGCCAACCATAGGGGGTCCCTAGCTAGAGGGGGGGCCCCAGGGGTACTGACCCCTTTTGCCCCTGCTTTGATCCGGCTCTGTCTTCAGGCTGTGTTGAAGCTGACAGAAGCTGATTGGTTGGTGGTTTATCACTCTTAATTTTATCACTTTTCAAGGCTTAGTACATCTCGCCCATTATAGGAATAATTCATAACTCAATAAACATTTGTATAATGAAAAAGAAGAGATATGATTCTGAAAGGTACAGGTGAGAGGCAAACTGTGAAGGATTTCTAATGTGGTCATGAATTTGTTGTCACTCAAAAAGTATTTTGAGTAATATATTTAAAAAAAATGTATATTAAGGCTGATAACTCAGTACAAATTTATTCAAAACAACACTTCTGAACTAAAGTGGACAAAAGTTTTATTGTTCCTCAGTGAGAAAAACAAAATAGCAATCTAGCAAATATGATACCTTTTAATGGCTAACAAAAATAAATGTTGTTAAAATGCAAGCTTTCGAGACTTCTTAGGTCTCTTCCTCAGGCATGGTATAACAAGGTGTGTGAAGAACCACATATATATACACAGCAGAGTGGGAACAAACCCTTGGCTTACTTCCGTTACATCGATGATATCCTGATCATCTGGACTGATTCTGAACAAGAACTCATACATTTCCATGAAAAATTTAACAGATTTCATCCAACAATAAACCTGACAATGAATTACTCATATACCGAGATAAACTTCCTTGACACCACTATAACAATTCAAAACAACGCAATACAGACAACCCTATACCGAAAACCCGTGGATCGGCCTTCATACCTCAGATGGGACAGCTTCCACCCGAAACACATCAAAAAATCCATTATCTACAGCCAGGCCATCAGATATCATCGCATCTGCTCCAGCCCAGCAGATAGAGATGTCCACTTAAAACAACTTAAAGGGACCTTTTTAAATCAGGGATATCATCCCACATCAATCAACGATCAGATTATCAGAGCCATCAGGATACCCAGAAATCAACTTCTCCAATATAAAGAAAGAGAAAGAAACAACCAACCGTGTACCCCTGGTAGTCACCTACAACCCACAGCTTGAGGTGCTAAGAAAAACTGCAAAAAAACTACATCACATCATACACAAAGATGACCGCCTGAAAACAATATTCCCAGACCCTCCACTACTATGTTACCGACAACCTGCAAACCTGAAAAATATTATAATCCGAAGTTCACTGCCATCCATTACACAAAGAGGAACCTATCCCTGCAATGTAAGGAGCTGCAAAACCTGTGCCCATATCCTCACTACAGACAGTGTACGGATCCCCAACACACAACAGGACTATAAGATCCCAGGGACATTCACATGTTCTACTACCAATGTAGTGTACCTGATTCTGTGCACCAAATGTCCTATTGGGGGTCTGTATGTTGGAGAAACAGGACAAAAACTTAAGGCAAGGATGAGGTCCCATCGCCACACAATAAAGGAAAAAAAGACACACTTTCCTGTGGCCAAACATTTCTGCAGCCCAGGACACAATCAGGATCATATGAAAGTGATTATACTAAAAGGAAATTTCAAATCACAAAGAGACAGGAGGGTCTGGGAATACAAATTAATGACAACGTTTGACACCCTTAACACAGGACTGAATCTATCCGAGGGATTTATGGCCCACTACAACATCTGAGGAATCTGGCCCAGAGAGAGTGAGGGCATCGGAGCTCTAACTCTGGCCTGTCATCAACTTAGAGACAATAAAACTTTCACACTACTTATCTACAAACTAATTAAGGACTCAATTTACAAGCTCATTCTGTTATTTTGTTTTGTTTTGATCTTAAGAATGTCCATCTATCACATCTTGTTCCCACTCTGCTGTGTATATATATGTGGTTCTTCACACACCTTGTTATACCATGCCTGAGGAAGAGACCTAAGAAGTCTCGAAAGCTTGCATTTTAACAACATTTATTTTTGTTAGCCATTAAAAGGTATCATATTTGCTAGATTGCTATTTTGTTTTTCTCACTGAGGAACAATAAAACTTTTGTTATCAACTGGCTAACACGGTACCAAACTTTTTTCTTTGAACTAAAGTGGAGAAATGCATCAAGGAACACTGGGTCAAATGTATTAGCCTTAACTAGTGATAAAGGACCAGATTCTCTAAGCTTCAAAAGTGATAAAATGGAGAGTGATAAACAGCCAGCCAATCAGCTCCTACCTGCCATGTCACAGACTGTGTTTGAAAAATGTCAGGCAGGAGCTGATTGGCTGGCTGTTTATCACTCTCTATTTTATCACTTTTGAAGCTTGGAGAATCTGGCCCAAAGAGTGTTAAAGAATCAATCTGTCATGTTACAGGCTGGGTTTAAAAAACGACAGTTACCCTCTTTATCACCCTCCACTTTGTCACTTGTTAAGGCTTAATACATTTGGCCCAGCCTATTAGAGCCTGTTAAATGTAATGTTTTTCTGTCTGGCTTACTAAGCTGGCCGTATAAGCAAGAGACATCCAGATCAGGGGCAAACACCCAGAGGCAATGCAGACACCATACTCTGGACTCCAAGCCCTAAAGGGGCACCTGGAAGTACAGCTGCACCTGTGTGGTTCACAGCAGGATCCAATGGAGCGTTGCAGTGCACACCTTGCTGCTATACAGATAATTGGGTTAGTCCCTCCCAGATGCACTGCTAACATCTGCAATGAGGAACAGAACAGATTCTGCCTGCAGGGGCAAATGTAGGATTTTCAGAAAGGGGTTCCAGAGGGGCGGAGAAAAGCACGGAGATTAAAACTTAGGTGACCCAGTATATGCCGGGTCAGTTAAAGTATTATAGATAGACCAAATGTATATAAATAAAAAAATAAACATAATATATATATATATACACATACATACATACGCGTCAACAGCAGTGTAGGCCCCTGGGCATAGCAATGTATTGGGGCCCCTATCGATCCTCCAGCAGTAGGGGTGGGGGAAGCTTTGATGTCCCGCGGGTGGTAGGGGGTATTAAATCAATCGCTCAGCATGTAGGGCCTGGATCAGTAATTTCCACTAATTACCCCTTTACTGCACAGATGGTGGGAGATGAGGTGGAAGAAGGGGGCATTGAGCTGAATGATGTGGCCCTGATACATAACTTCCAATGTGGTAGAGGATGTTTAATATGCAGAGGAGGGGTGTATAGTGGATTGGGCTTATTATTCATAATTTTCTGGTGGGAGGACAGCTTGCTTGACTGCAGATATCTCCAGTTCCCGGAAATAGATTTCTTAGATTTTAATGGAAGTAGAGAATCCCACCTACCAAATGGTGTTGGGGACTAGGGGATCAGAGTTCAGGAGGCAGAGCAATCTGCCAACGAGTATATGAAACTACATACCGGGTGTGTGGAGCTGGAGCAGTAACCAGCTGCTGGAAGGCTGATATCTCTGGTTCTGTACAGTAGAGACAAGCTACTAGTGTCCATCAAAGGGAGAGAGTCCCAGCTTTTGGAGTATACCCTCATAAAAACTCTAAGTCAGAGAGCCTGAAATATCTGACTGGGAAGATTGGATGGGGACCACTGTTTTGAAGTGAGATATCTCCGGTTTCCAGGGGCCGATTTTTAAAATTTGTGTACCCATGGAAATATTGGACACTCAGCTTTCAGCATAGGGCCCTTAGACTCCTGGGAGGGTTTCTGGGTACTCAGAAACCCCCCCCTGTGTGCGCAAGCAATGGTCCATCTGCTGCTCCTTCTGGACTGTGAGATGGCACCCACCATAATCGCTGAGTCATTCTGCATGCAGCTGAATTATATGAGTCTGACCCTGACCCACCGGCCCTTGTCACACCTTTTTTTAAGGGGACTTCAAACTTCAACTTACCTCCAGGCGACTGCTATGAACTAATGCATCTGATCCAGATTAATAAGAGTAGCATGGAGGGAGGGTTGGTGTTAGGCACTAAGAAGGAGGTTAGGGATAGGCTGCAGGTGGAAGGGATTCGTTTAGGCTGTGGGGTAGGAAGGTGAGGGTTAGGCGCTATCATGGATGGTTAAGCTGCAGGAAGTCAGAGTTATGGTTAGCAGTGGGCAAGGGGAAGGGATTCACTGTATCAGTATTCTGACCACCGGCATCCCATTTTTATTTGACCATTCCATTAGTTTTGCCCCTCCCCCAAAAAAACAGTGACATTCTTACAATTTTGGTGTAAGTGACTAAACAAACCTGCCCTGTCATCTTCAAGATGTAAGATCTCAGGCTTATCTCCTTACCAGGAAAAGTTAAAGTTACTCAGCTAGTTTTGGACAATAAGCTCAGCTGAATTCCTTGACAACTCCTCTACTTTCCTAGTTTGTGAGCTCCGGCTACTACAAGTTGTATATTGTATTTAAAATATTGTCTACTGCTTCTTGTTTTCGCATTTATGCTTATGTGTAGTGTTGAACCTTTGTACCAATGTTCAAGACAAAAATGAAAAAACTATAAATAACATGTAAAAAAACAAAAAGTCTACTGCTTATAGTCATTCCGTCATTTTTGTTACATGTATTATGACTCTGTTCTCCTGGAGTTTAAATTGTGTTTGCTGCATTTAAACAAAGCAGATTTGGTGCCTGATTCAGATGTGGATGGATTTAGAACATCAGATACAAGGTCTGAGTTGCACCCCGATAATTACCGCTGGCACACATTAATTGGAATTGCATGGAGGTCCCTTCCCAGAGACATCCTTGACCAGTTACTGGGTAGGGGGGGGAGGGGGTGTTTGCATCTGTCAACAGGTGTCAGGGATTGACATTGGTGGCTATGTAGCTTTGGACATTCTGAGTAACCTCAGGGTTGCTTTAATGTTCAATAATGTGGCTGCTGGAGGATGAAAGTTTCCATGTGTGGTATTAGAGCCACAGACAGTATGACGGGACTGTCTAAAAAAAAAGAAAAAACGGTACGGTCCCATGAAAATTTGGACAGGTATGTAAGTAAGTAAGTAAGTTTAATTTATATAGCGCACTTTCTCCAAAAGGACTTAACTTTAAATGCCAATAGTCATAGTCACCTATGAGTATACTGATAGCCAACAGCTCTACGAAGGTAAATCACTATATTTACTTAAAGAAAGAGCCCCCCCAGCTGCAATGATGACACACACCAGCCGGTATTTAAACAAGTGTTACAAAATATAGCAAAGAATGAGCTTGGCAATGCAGGTGAAGGCTTGAGAGAGGGATATACCACCCTAGGGCACTGTGCTGCACATCACTAAATACACTTTCCCAATACAGCAACACAGAATGCAAGATAGAGTTAAACACCGTATTTGCAATAAAAGTGTTAATGGAACAAACTGTAATAATTTTTTCCTACAAATCTTTTTTTATCTCATTTTCTTAATATGTTTTAAAATAGCCTTAAGTGACATAAATGTTATTTGGGTTAACTTCCCCTATAAACACATTGCATCCCACCGTGAACTGCATGTGACAGCTCTGAGTCAGTTCTCATTCATCCTCAAACTAACATGACAAGTTAGAACTTGTTCTTATTGTTTGGGTATTGTCCATTCTGGGCCCCTGTAGCTGAGAAAGGGTTACAAGTGTCATAAACTTTGACTTTACACTCTGATCTGGGTTTTGGTTAGGGCAAGCCTCAGCAGGATCAAGAAATAGTTTTAGGCATGTGGATTCCAGCCCCTGCAGGCTGGGTAGAGATCCATCCGATGTTGCAAATGAAGGTACCACATGCCAAGACTGAAGATTAATCAAGTGCCATGGCATGTCAAATGTAATGACTAAAAGGTCACAAAGTTTAATTGTGAGTTCCTTGGATACTACAGGCAATAACATTAAAAGGTACTTATGTAATATCTGGACTCCCGTTTTTCTTATGAGACCGCGTCCCCTCGCGGGGCTTGCTGCGCTCACCACGCTTCGGGCACGGGGGCTCGCTGCGCTTGCCACACTATATAAAATCAACTCCATGCGTAGTTAGATAGTAGGGGTATGAAAAAATGGGGTGCATTTAACATGGGAGTCCAGATAATACATAAGTACCCATTAAAATCCATCAGCATTTTTTTAGGACAGATACCTAGAGCTTAATTTAAATCTTACTGTACAAAGGGAAGCGGCAACAATGTATAGCACTGAATATTGTAAAGTACAGTAAGCATACCTCCCAAGCACCTTGATGTTGGCAGGGGAGTTTTTTAGGGATTGTCCCACTATTGTTACCAGGGCCGGATTAAGCCTTTGGGGGGCCAGGGGGCTGTGTCTACGTAGTGCGTCCCAGATAGACGGACGGTACCTGGTACCATCAAGGACGTGATGAGCAACCTCATAAAATACTCATAAAGGGCCAGATGCACTAAACTTCAAAAGTGATAAATTGGAGAGTGATAAACAGCCAGCCAATCAGCTCCTACCTGCCATGTCATAGACTGTGTTTTAAAAATGTCAGGCAGGTGCTGCTTGGTTGGTTGTTTATCACTCTCCATTTTATTACTTTGGAAGTTTAATGCATCTGGCCCGCAGTCCTCTCATTTCCTCACGTCATCAACCCATTAATGTTTTCAGGTTGTTTATGTGATGCACTGTACCAATATGAAGCCGATCCACAGATATCGGATAGATTGGCCCCATAATTGTATTCTATTCCCAAAATTAGATAAGCCTACCATATTTTAAAATAAATGGCCATGTAGTGTTAAAACGAAAATGTTACTTTTTGACCAATTACTGAAGCCGTATACACCCATGAGCAGTATTAGCCCGAAATGTAGTTTCCAGCCTATGTGGAACACTATGTCGGGTATATCGCTTAGTGTGCATGCCCAACATGTGCATGTCTATGGTTGCTTGCGATGTTACCTGGTCAGCCCTGCTGCAAAGCCAACTGGGCGATGACCTAGTTCTATATAAATGAAGGGCGGATTGATATGTCGCTCCGTCCTTCATACATCGTTCGAGAGAAGGGACAGCAAGTGAGAGAGAGGGGAGAGAGAAGGGACAGTGAGTGAGGGAGAGAGAGGACAGTGAGAGAGGGAGGGCGAATGAGGAGTGTGAGAGAGAGGACACCATGAATGTGGGGACAGTGAGTGATATGGTAAACAGAGAGGGTGTGATGGGGGACAGTGAGTGAGGGAGATGGGGAAGAAATAGTGTGGACAGTGAGTAAGAGAGGTGGGAGAGAGGAGTAATGTAGAAGAGAGGTGACAATGAGGCAGAGGGGACAATGAGTGAGGCAGTGAGGGAGAGAGGGGGCAGTGAGTGAGAGTGAAGAGGGAGAGAGGGACAGCGAGCGAGAGAGGGGTGAGAGAAGGAGGAGTGTGAGAGAGGAGGAGAGAGAGGACAGCGAGTGAGAGAGGGGTGAGAGAAGGAGGAGTGTGAGAGAGGAGGAGAGAGAGGACAGTGAGTGAGAGTGGTGAAGAGAGTGGATAGTGAGTGAGACAGAGGGGAGAGAGATTGGGGGAGAGAAGGGGAGGTGAGAGAGAGAAGGGGAGGATTGTGAGAGAGGGGGTGAACGTTTGTATAAGTGTGCAGATCCACATTCATTCTCTTTCACCAAAGGAAGTGAGTGCTCTTTGTATCTCCCAATCCACATAGATGTAAGTGCTCCTGAGAAGGGAGGTGTTGGTAAGGACTAGACTGCCCAATGTTTCACGGAGGTGGTCTCCTGTGCTGGATGAGATCTCCAGCTTTTGGCGATGTGCTGCTCCGGGCTCCCGAAGGGGTAGCAGGTGGGTCCCAGCAGTTTGCGGCTCTTGGCTCCCGCAGGGGTAGCAGGCAGGTCCCGGCAGTTGACTGTCTTTTAGCTGTGTAAAATATCACCTAAACAACAGGGGGGGCATGTGCCTTGGTGCCCCCCCCCCCCCCCACCCCTTGAATCTGCTACTGCCCTAAACTGCAGGCAGAAATGCAGCCACAGTCAGACGCTGACCCATAACCTAAAACACAGGGGGAAAAGTTAATTTTTAATAACATCCATAGGGATTAACTGGGTTCAGTGGAAATGGGGGACCTGGGAATAATAACAGAGCTTTTCATACACACCGACAACAATCTGATGAAACTCCTATGACACTCCCACAGGTTACAGTGGTTCACAACTCCCTTCATGACCTAAAATGCCCTTTTTCATGGAAAGGCAGATCCAGCTAATACCGAATTCTCACTGTGAGTGAGAACTACACGGCTTTTACATGGCATTAAAACCCTAAAACCCAGTAATTTGTCTTTTAACACAGGTTTTGGTACTTGTGTATAATCTGGGCACCCGATGTGGGAAATTGCATGCCTTAACTTAAGGCATGCAATGCGATGTGATGGACACGATTTTGCGGTAAAATCGCGTCAATCGCATCGCATGCGACCAAATCGCACATGCGATGCGACCGACGCGATCAACGCTATTTTGCCATAGGAATCAATGTTAAATCGTTCCAAATGGTCCCTGACACCCAATTTCCCATTGCGGGCATTAGGTGTATTAGCCCAAATGCCCCTGCATTGTTAACGGCACCCCACCATCAACGCCAACCAGAAGCGTGGCGAGTGCATCGAGCCTGCGAGGGGCGGCGGTACGCGTCCTCCGACTTTTTTCATACCCCCACTATCCACGTCGGCGTGGAGTGGATTTTATAAAGTGTGGCAAGCGCAGCGAGCCACCGAGCCCGAAGCGTGGCGAGTGCAGCGAGCCCTGCGAGGGGACGACGAAAACAAGCCCGAAGCGTGGCGAGTGGACGCGAACTACATGTAAAGTTATCCGCGTCCCCTCGCCACGCTTCGGGCTCGTTTTCGATGTCCCCTCCACACGCTTCGGGCTCGGTGGCTCGCTGCGCTCGCCACACTTTATAAAATCAACTCCACACCGACATGTATAGTGGGGGTATGAAAAGGTCGGAGGACGCGTACCACCGCCCCTCACGGGCTCGCTGTGCTCGCCACGCTTCGGGTTGGCATTGATGGTGGGGTGTCGTTAACAATGAGGGGGCATACACCAAAATGGGGGGACCTGGGGGGCATTTAACATTGACCCTAATCTATTATCTTCTAGAATGTGCTAAATAAATATGAAGTAGATTCTGATTGGTTGCCCATAGCAACATCCCATGTGAAATGGGATGAGACTCGGGAAATTTACTAAGCGAAATACGCCTAAAATAGGCATATTCATATAAGTAAATAGGCCTATTTTAGGCTATTTGTATTTTCAGCATTTACTATGCCAAAAATACGTCACTTCGTATTCGTATTCATGGCACAATTCATATACGAATGTATATGCCATAGAAAGAATACAACTAGGAATCACCTTTTCCATAAGATAAGTTTTATTTTAAAGTCACCTGTGCATGCCTTTGTTTCTAAATACAATATATACATATGTGTGTGTCTCTCTCTATTATATTTTGTTTTTTTATTTCATTTATCCAACCTTAAGGGCCCCTTGGCCCCTTACACTTGTGAGATTTTGTCAGATTAAGGTGGATTTGGTCAATTTATCTGACAAAATCTGATGTGCCTGATGTGTAGGACCCAATGCACAATCCCGTGCCATTGGGTATAACCAAGAGATTGCAAGAGATTGATCCTCCTGCACATAGGATAAATCTCGAGTCAATCAGGTCCAACTTTTTGGACAATAAGTTGGACAAGTGTAAGGGGGCCTTTAGACCTGGAGTTCCTGAACCTATTTTTCCAGAAAAATAGTACTGTATAGATAGATAGATACAGTATATATATATATATTATATATATATAATTATACTGCAGGAAGCTGCTAGATATATGAGTATTTTTGGAATCATCCAAACATGAAATACTTGCCTTTGTTAAGCACTTACAAATGCCTCCAGGAAGAGGGGAAGAGGATCAGACAGAGGGCTAAATTATAGGAAGCAGCAGCAGCAAGTGGAGGGACTGAGGCAGAGTAGGAAATTGACTGTAGGAAAAACAGCTGCCAGCACCAAGACACACTGTGAGGACAAGTGCACATTGCACAACCCACGATTTGTAGGTCTTTTAAAGGGGGCAGAGCCTAATGCCAGAGGGGGTGGGGTTAAATTAAGGGCCATGGCAGCAGCTCTTATACCTGAAAAAAAAAAGATTGGTATGTCCAGGGGCGTAGGGAGGGCGGAGCCGTCGGAGTACGAGCTCCGAGCGCCAAAAGATCCTAGGGCGCCGGAGCCATGCACTGCAAACTGTGCCACCGGCTCCCCCACCCAACTCGCCCACTCACTCTGCATGCTCCCCGCTGTCCCGGCTGAGCTGTCCTATCCGCCACTATTTTCAATGAAGACTGCAAGCCCCTATTGCGGTCCAAAAGCAGCATTGGTGGGTGCTGGACCGTGAGCACCTATTGGCTAGCGGACCAGTGGAAGACTTCATTGAAAATAGTGGCGGACAGGGCCCTATACAGTGATATTTCTGGGGCCCCCCACCTAATTCCAAATCCACACAACCCTCTTCTGCTTGAGCCTCATTTAAACTTTCGCTGCTCCAGATCCTGCTTTCAGGTGCGGACTTCGCTCCTGGCTGCTGCATCCTGCTGGCCTGTCACAAAATAATGCCAAGCACTAAGATGAAGGCATGGCAGGTTGTTCGCAGAGTGCGAAACAGATGACGCACGCATGCGCAGTAAAAGTACAGAAGCCAGAGCCCATAGCAGCAGCGACGAGTACGGCTATGCGCCTGTGGCCCCAGGCCGTGCGCACACACAGAGTAGACAGCTGGCACATACACAGTAGACGGCAGTGGCACACAGTGAGTCAGTCAGACTCAGCCACACAAAGATGGGCAGGGCCACGAGGGTCACTGACAGGCCAGCTAGAACATTGGCGTCCGTGCCGGGGCATAGAAGCTCTGGGGCGATTCAGATCTCTGAGGCCCGTCACACTTGTCCCCCTTGACCACCCTGTCGCCGGCCCTGGGTGGTGGGGGATGTTCTGGGTACTCAGAAACCTCCCATTTATGCGCCAGTGGAATGAGCTGATTATTTCTCCCTGGTGACAGAAAGCCCAGATTTACCCTAATTGATGCTGAATGTATAATGTAGAATTCATTAATGCTTTCTATATGGCAGTCACTGTAATGGTATCTGTATTTTATGGATTCACTGTGATGTCCTCCATGTATGGTGGTCTCTGAAGATCTCTATACTATATGACGGTTGCTGATACTCTTTATATTTTATGGCGATCACTGTGATGTCCTCTGTATTATTTGGAATTCACTGTAGTATTCTCAGCATTGACCTATGGGTGCACAATATGTAGCCACGCCCCTTACACATGAAGCCATGCCCCTAAATTTTTTAAGCGAGCCTTTTATGCACACTGTCCTTTTTGAGTATGAGGGGTGGCCACCAATTCCCTTTCTAGCACAGTGCCCCAAAGACCTAGTTACGGCACTGGCTGCACCCATTTCTTCTGTTCTTCCCTATCAAAAGTATTGCTTCTGCTGTTGTAGGAATGGGCATAATAATGCCACAATGCAAGCATGTAACCCCTGGCAACAAGCATGTAACAAGTAGGAGAAGGGGCCTGGATGGAGTATAACATGGTGATTACTGCAGGGCCGTAACTAGGGGGGGGGGGGGGCTAGGGGGTCACGCACACCGGGCGCTGGAGGGGGGGGGCGCTGTCAGGTCCAGGAGACAGCCTGCGGGGTAGCGGGGTTCCGGGGACTGATGTAGCCCGTGTCCCGCTGCTGGGCTGACGTATTGTAGCAGGAGGTCAAATAGTGACCTCCTGCCGCCAAGCGATGAAGCGCTTCCCGACGGCGGAGTGAGGAACAGCACACAGCAGCACTTGCCTTCCTACTATCGCCAGCGCTAGAAATCGCGCTTTATTCCTCCCTCCTTCCCTCATGACATGCTGTCAACGCCGCTGCTCCTCCAAATCATCTCCCTGCATCTGGTAATCAATGTTTCATTTTAAAACTGTGTCTGACTCCAGCCTGCATAGTACCTACTGAAGTATAATGGGCATCATGTGTGTGGCATATGTTTAATGACTCATTAAAGTTTAATGAGTCATTAAACATATGCCACACACATGATGCCCATTATACATATGCCCCACACATTGATGCTCATTAATAAGGAGCATCAAGGTGTGGGGCATATGTATATTGGGCATCATGTGTGTGACATATGTTTAATGGAGCATCACGCTGTGGGGCATATATATAATGGGCATCATGTGTGTGACATATGTTTAATGGAGCATCACGCTGTGGGGCATATGTATAATGGGCATCATGTGTGTGGCATAAGTTTAATGGAGCATCACGGTGTGTGTCATATGTATAATGGGCATCACGTTGTGGGGCATATGTATAATGGACATCATGTGTGTGGCATATGTATAATGAGCATCCAGGTGTGGGGCATATGTATAATGGGCATCATGTTGTGGAGCATATGTATAATGGACATCATGTGTGTGGCATATGTATAATGAGCATCCAGGTGTGGGGCATATGTATAATGGAGCATCACGGTGCGGATCATATTTATAATGGGCATCACAGTGTGCGGCATAGGTATAATGGGCATCATGGACTGCACTTTTGGGGTCATGTGTATCTGGCACTGCACTATTGGGGGCATATGTGTATCACACCTCCATTTTCCATGGCCGCACCCCATGTGGCTACAGCTCTTAGAGAGCTGACCATGCCCTCATAGCGGAAAAAATGGGAGATGTAGCCTCGCAGGAGTACCACGGTAGTAGGTGAACCCTCTAATTTTGGGATTAGTTCTCCTCTCCTCTGCCTCGTGTTGGGAGGTATGTTTGTGACATATTGGACATTGCAGTGTGACATGTTGTGTATCATTCAGGGACAGTGTTCTATCCAGTGGCAGCAGCAATTAACCATTGCATATAATGTGTACTGGGGGGCATAACGGTGTGTGCTATAATGTGTACTGGGCATTACGGTTTGTGGTGTAATGTGCTCTGGGCATTACGGTGTGTGCTGGAATGTGTACTGGGCATAACGGTGTGTGCTGTAATGTGAATTGATACTACTATGTGACCACACCACTCCCCCCCCCCCCAAAAAAAAAAAATGCCCTAAATTTTTAACGCGCGCCTTCGGCGCGCACTGTCCCTATTTATAATAATATATGATATATTGTCTTGTTTGTTGGTTTAATATCACCCTTCTGCTGTCTGTAAGCACATATATGAATGTCTTGCCCCGGGCACCAGAAACCCTAGTTTTGGCCCTGATTACTGCTTTGTGGGGTATCCAGATGATAAATCAACAAAGTATTTATCTACAGTCAATAAATGAACACCACATTGTTGATATGCATTAGCTTGACAGGTACAAAAGATGAAAGATCAACAGTGCAGAAGGTTGACAGGTTCTAAAGGTCAACATGACAATGCTCCACACCGATCCCGGCCAACCTGTGGCTCTCCAGCTGATGTAAAACTAGGGATGACCATTGACCATTGATGATTCAAAATCATCAATGGTTTATGGTCAATGTCGAATACTTTTGCCATCGATGGGGAAGAACCAGATGGTTTCCCTACATCGATGGCACAGCAAAACTGATGTTTTGTTGTTGCTGTTTTTTCTAAGTGGCCTAATTTGGGAGCGTGGCCTATACTCGCGGCTCTCCCGCGAGGCCACGCCCCCATTTTGCCGCTATGGGGGCATGACCCAGAGGCTCTGTGAGCCTCTAGCCATGCCCCCAGCCCCCTGGCTGCGGGAATAGATAGGGAATATTCCCCGCTGCTTAGCAGCTGACAGGGGGGACTCCCAACAGCCCCCCCACACCGCGGGACACTGCCGCTTGCGGGTGGGACAGCGGGACAGGCCCTGACAATCGGGACTGTCCCGATAAAATCGGGACTGTTGGGAGGTATGCTGTCCGCCTAATGTACCACGACCATTTGGTGTCCACCTACTGACTGTGCGCCATAACATTGTCCATCTATTAATAAACCCTGAATTTGTGGGGGGTCAGTACAGGCATTCTGTAGACACTAACCTGAACTATAAACAAAGGCGTAACTACCACCATAGGTGATGGGCAGGGCAGCCGAGAGGAATGCCGGGCCCCCGGTAAAATTTTGGGGTCATGGCCTAAGTGTGGGAGGTGTGGGCACCTCCCGCACTTAGGCCACTCCCCCCAAATGTTTACAGGAGGGTGAAAGAAAACTCTAAAAACTGTAATCTCAGCAGCAGAACATACCTACAGCATGTGCTGTGCTGACAGCAGGCTCAGCATGGCCTCTCACGCTGTCAGTGAGACACTCATGCTGAGCCTGCTGTCAGCACAGCACATACTGTACAAGTGTGTGCTGCTGTTGCTACCCGGGAGGGACGGAGGGGAAAGGGAGGGGTCGGGCCATGGCCCCTGCGGGGCCCCTCCAGCGAGCCGGGGCCCGGGTAATTTGTACCCGCTTCCCCCCTTCTCTCGGCTGCCCTGGTGATGGGAGTGCAGCTGCTATGGGGCCCAGAGCTGAGGGGGCCCCATCTTCCTTGTGTAAGTTATATGTGCTGTATACATTTCTCACAATTAGTTGGTACATAGGGACCCTTACAAACTATTGCTTTATACTATATAGTTCTGTCCCTGACTATAAATAAACTAGAATACAGAGGATGAGTTGTAATAAAGCATGGCTTTATTGTGGGCATTCATAATAGTATTTTGGATATGGACTGGTGGGCAATGAAAAATCATTTTCACTTAAGATGACAGAAAACAGAATGGCAGCAGTGTTCTGCATACAAACGTATTGTACATATGTGTGATATCTAGTGATATTAAACTGTCTGGGCCAGATGTATTAAGCTTCAAAAAGTGATACAGTGGAGAGTGCTAAACAAATAACCAATCAGCCCCTGATTGTTTATCAATCCCCACTTTATCACTTTTTGATACATCTGGCCCTCTTTCAGTGTATAATGCAGTAGAGGATGACTTTGACCACGAATATATATTTTTCTCTATTTATAGTGAGGTGCAGTGTACGTGGGCTGGGTATCAGAACAATGACATAGAAAGCTCAGTGTACGTATGTGTGAGAAAGGCAACGTGTGTATGTGTGTGTAGTGGCCGGCAAGAGAGACAGTAGAGTGAGACACAGCAGGGGGGAGGAGGAGGAGGGAGAAGGAGGAGGGACGGAGAGAGCAGCCAAGCAGCTTGCGGAGATTGGCAGCAATGAGGCTCAGGAGCCCAGAGAGGAGATGAGGGCATCGGTCTGATCGCTCTCCCACCGGTGTGAGGAGAACCCCAGGTGTCCCCAGAAGGTGAGTCAGGCTGCTGTATGGCTCATGGCTGCGTGTTGTACATGGCAGATATAAGTATACTTTTATGTCCTGCATCTGCATGCTATGACTGGGGCAGAGTGGCACTCAGTGGGACTCTTGTAATAATCATCCTTTGGTCTTTCATAAATCACCTGTTTGGCCATAATAAAGCACGATATATATGCTATGCAGTGGCACTTCATACTTTTTTTATTTTTGCAACAATATTGTCTGCAGTTTGTATTTATAGTATGCGAATAAGATAATTGTATGAGCGATAGGAAGTTACAAGGGGCTTGCATTGGGACAGGACAGTGTGTATGGTAAACTTGAGTGAGTACCTCCAGGAAAGTCCTCCAGGTAACTAATAAATGTTATTCCAGCTTGATGGGTTATATATATTTAGCTTGTTGAGAGGTCGTGCTCATATTTAGCTGCACACTGAGAATAATACAAAGTGAGTTTTAATAACATAAATAAAGTTTAGTGAGTTCCATGGTAGAATCGGAAGAACAAGCTGTATTATACCACATATATATTTGTCCAAGCTGTCCATCTAAGGTTAGCTATTAAATTGGTGTTAGGCATCAACAATGGGTCATCCGTCACCCTTAACAATACATTGGTAATGCTAATGTCAGAGTGGGTTACACTTATGTTGCTGGGAATCTATGCAGAAATGCCTCCTGTACTTTGTTACAAGTGACCTGCTGGAACTGTGGAGGAAGATGGCCTATGGAGGGGTAGATGTCTATACTGGGGTTATTTTACCTGACATTCCTGGTGAGAAGATGTTGGTTGTATTAAGAAAGCAGTGAGCACATCTGGGGCTGGCAAAGCATGGTTGCTTGTGATAAGATATCATATTTGTTTGTTTTGTTCTGTATTATTGATGGTTTGGGTATGTTGTTCTATTTTGTATGTGTGCTAAGTATGCAAACGTAATATATGAGCTGTGGGAACTGGGAGATGTTTATGTCCTATGCAGGTCTTGTTTACTCATAGTGTACACTATCTGTGCCCTGCACCAGTCCCAGGTCTGAGGGCGTTTAAGTGCTTTGTGCTGATAACATGTAAAACCAGGGGGAGGGTAAACAAAAGACACAGAACTAGCACTCTAGAGAACTGATACTGCTGGGTATGTGCTTGGGCACACAATGTAATCACTTATTTGTAACCACTAAATCAATAATATGATGATCTACATACAAAAGTTCCACTTCTGGTTTTGGAGCTGTGTCTGGGATGCGTTTATGTGCTTACTATTTTAATATGATGTTAAACCTTGACATGAGTCTACAATGTTCACAAACCTGACAGGAATGTTGTTATTATAGTTACAGAAAATTGTTATAGTCTTGGGTATACGTGTCCAACAACAAATATAATATTATAGTACAGTGTTGTTTACATCATTCCTCTCTTCACCAGGAATGCTGCATTTTACATACCAAGTTGTGGAACATGGGAATATATGATGGAAGAAAGTACTGGTGACGCCAAGAGTTATACCTCCGAGCCAGTACAGTGTAGCTGAGCAGTGTCAGGACTGCACCCGGCATACCACACAAAAAAAGAATAAGTTACTGCAGCAATGACTGATGAGGCACCACCGCTCTTTTACCCCATGTCAGCATCACCATGTTAGAGGTGGGGAATGAAACTTACACGGCGGACCTGACTTATATAATCTTAGAAGTGATCATTGCCATTTTGGCCATTCTTGGCAACGTGCTAGTGTGCTGGGCGGTGTGCATTAACAGCAACCTACAAAATGCAACTAACTATTTTGTGGTGTCACTGGCTGCAGCAGATATTGCAGTGGGAGTTCTTGCCATCCCATTCGCTGTGACAATTAGCACTGGATTTTGTGCCACTTTCCATGCCTGTCTCTTCATTGCCTGCTTTGTTTTGGTGCTGACACAGAGCTCCATTTTTAGCCTTCTTGCTATTGCCGCAGACCGCTATATCGCCATCCGCATCCCGCTCAGGTGAGTCATTCTGGTTTTTCCTTTTATAACATAAGAATTTGGATGCCAAAAGGAGAGCATCCATGTTAGCTCAACTTACTGCATGATTTGGCACATCATTCTATACAACCATTATTAGTCCCCATAAAAGTAATACTGAATGATGTTCTGCCAAACAGTTTAAGCAATCTCTGCACAGACCCTCCTAATAGGCACATGTTATTTTTTTCCTGCTATTTATATGCTGCATATTGTGGTTTCTAATTATACCTTACATATAATATCTCTCTACTATGCTAAGTTACATGTACTGGTTATAACCAATATACAGCTTCAATTTGAATTCAATTTGAATTGGAAATCCCCATAGTAATAAAAAAAAAATAATCCCATTGTTATAGCTTATCATTGCCCGGCTGGCAGCCAATCTCTAGCGCATAGTGTACAGAGGCTATCAGGGTGGGAACACAATATTATAGCCAGGACTCAGGAAACCAGCCCCACACCTTCTAAAGAACAAGTAAATCAAGTGCATTACATATTTTGCTCACCATTATATACACACATTCTGTACATATATATATACATATATCTTCTTGTAACTGCTTTATAGCGAGTGTATGTCACCTTTCTTCTCTTATTTTATTGTATGTACCTATACCTAGCACATTTTTCCATAAAGTATAACCCCTGCATTACACTCCCTCTATTGCTCTTTACAACCATGTCATTTTGAATGATCCACTTCATTTGCCTTTACAGCCCCTGCACTTAGTGATATGCCTTCATACTTTGAGCTACATTTATGTCCTGTAGCTTCAAATGTTCCCTACTCTTAAACATTATTGCGTCATATTATCACGCCTTAACTTTTTAATGAGGCCCTGCTCCATATAACCGACCCTGTGACCTATCTTACAATGGATATAAACTATGTATGCACTTCCACACATTGGGGCAGATGTATTAAGCCTCAACAAGAGATAAATGCAACGGTGATAAAGAGTGATAAACATCCAGCCAATCAGCTCATAACTACCATGTTACAGACTGAGTTTGAAAAAGTCAGTAAGGAGCTGATTGGCTGGACGTTTATCTCTCTTTATCACCCTTGCATTTATCTCTTGTTAAGGCTTAATACATCTGACCCATTCTTCTTTCTAAAATCTGGTGTAATATTGGTGTGGATTACTAGGTTGACAGTAAATGGGTCAATAGGCAACAGGTTGACCACTATTGGTCAACAGTGAAAGGGTCGACATGAAAATAGTCGGCATATGAAAAGGTTGACATTAAATTTTCATGTTTTTTTTGTTGTCTATGTCAATATCTGTTGACCCTCGCATGGCTCGCTTTGCTTGCCAGTTGTAGCCCTTGTGGACTGTAAAGTATGAACAAGGTATCTGAATTAAATCAATTAAGAAAAACTCATGTTGACCATTGTCATGTTCACCTATTTCTTGTGTCAACCTTTTGATCATGTCAACCTTTTGCCTGTTGATCCACAGTGGTAGCCCTATTGACTGTCGACTTAATTACTGTTGACTTAAAAACCGGAACCAATATTTATTAAAGCTTGGAGAGAGGTAAAGTTCAGAGAGAGAGAGCGGGCCGACAAATCAGCTCTGGTTTTCAGACACAGCTTGTAAAGTGAAAGTTAGAAGCGGGCTGGTACTTTATCTCTCTCCACTCTCCAAGATTTCATAAATCTCCCCATTGGTTCTGATTCATTTGTCAGCAGCCCTTAACAGCAATTCCCCCTTCCCCCAACTATAGAAATTAAATAGTAGAATTATATTTGAGAAATCAAGTTGAAACATGGATTATGGACTTTTAAGGGGACAGACCATCTGAAGCTTATATGATTCCAACTGGCGGACGTCCCATCAGTTGGAATCCCGGGCCATTTTCGCCCATCTCGACTGAAACTCAACAGGTGGAATTCAAAATTCTAGCTGTTGAGTGTCGGAAAGCTGGCTTGTTAGTGAAACGGCCACGGATTGTCGAAAAATGGGCGTATCGGATCTGTTATGTCAGAATCTGCCTTCAATGCTCTCAGAAACGGCAGCATTGAATAGGCGATGGCGCTTTTCCCCCCAGAAATATAGTGGCCAAGATTGAAAACCCCCGTAAGACTGCCCTCACTGGGTATGACTCATAAGTCAGCCTTGGTATCTGGGACAAGAGTACAGTACGTTTTATCTGCAATCTAGTAGACTGTGAATAATACGCAGACTGGCCATCTGGTAAATACCAGAAGTGTCATTGGCTGACTGCATGCGGGATTCTGCTCGGGTGGCATGTTAGACGGGGTGTGTCACAAGGCCACGCCCGAGACTAGTGGCAAGCTCCAATGATGCCAGGCTAGTTTGATACAGAATGGTAGTATAGAAACTTTCTAAGATTGAGGATCCCTTGATGCTGGGCTGCAAGCTTAAATGTTTTGGCCAAAACATGAAAATATTTGTTATGCTTTCATTTGCAATATACGCACAGATTTGCATTGGTGATGACAAGCGCTAACAATTGTCTATTTTATGTGCTATGTAAACTACTTGCTACCCTATTTCAAGAATCTAAATTAGTTATTGGACTAAGAATTTTTGTATGCTCAGTGAACAGGCTACAAGTATAGTAGGTGGGATGCAGCAAGCTGAAAAGGTTTGGCTGCATTCTGCATATGCATGAAGGCCTGGAATGTGATAGATTCCGGATCTTGGATGTAGTGGACACTACCACCCCACTGAGAGGGATGCTTGATGCATATTTAATGAGATGGAACTGAAGTAATTGAGGTGGATTTATATGTCTACAGGTCCCTGGCAAAGTTTTGCCAAATAACACTGTCTACATCAGGCATTCCCAACCACGGTCCTCAAGTGCAGGTTTTAGTGATATCCAGGCTTCAGCACAGATGCATTAATCAGAATCACTCAGGTACTAATTAAGTCACCTGTGCTCAAGCCTGGATATTACTAAAACCTGCACTGTTGGTGTGCCTTGAGGACCGTGGTTGGGAATGCCTGGTCTACATCCTCGTCACTTGCAGCTTAGCCTGGAGACCAAAGTCACCCAGCTGTTCTCCCATGGATGGGAAGATTTTGCAATTTCTCTAGAAAACAGGAAACATTCCCATGTTGTGCCTCTCTGACCTAATTTGCATAGTATCATAAGTTTTATAGCCTATTAATATCTATGTTCTCCCAGACTTTACTTTGGCCCTGTGTTAATTTTCTGTATTTTCAATTTACCTCATACAAGAACACTATGTACTAATTAGCTAAGATTTTTCTATCACCGCTTTAGTTTCATTCATCTTTTTTTCCAGATATAACAGCCTGGTGACAAGCCGAAGAGCCAATATTATCATTGGGGTCTGCTGGTTGCTTTCCTTTGTTATTGGCCTTACCCCAATGTTAGGATGGCACAATAAGGATCTTGCACAAGACAACTCTTCACGTTGTAGTCCTCCAATGTTAGAGTGCCTCTTTGAAAATGTCGTGACGATGGATTACATGGTATATTATAATTTTTTTGCCTGTGTCTTGGTGCCTCTTCTGCTTATGCTTGGCATATATTTAAGAATTTTCATGGCAGCAAGGCGCCAGCTGAAGCAGATAGAGTTAAAAGTGACATGTGGAGAGCGCTCACGGTCAACACTGCAGCGGGAAGTCCATGCAGCCAAATCTTTGGCCATTATTGTGGGTCTGTTTGCCATCTGCTGGTTGCCCTTGCACATCATCAACTGCTTCACTCTCTTTTGTGAGGCCTGCTCGCGGCCTCCACTTTTAGTTATGTACTTTGCCATCCTTTTTTCTCATGCTAACTCAGTGGTGAACCCACTTATCTACGCCTATCGCATACGGGAGTTCCGTCATACCTTTCGTAAGATACTACGTCAACATGTCTTTGGTCGAGCACAATCTTCACAGACGCACAAAGCCAGTAGCAAGTCATTGGCATATGGAGCCGATGAGGTGACCATAACCAACAGGACTAGTTATAATGGCTGCACGGATATCAATGGGAGAACCTGTAAGCTGAAAGAATCTTGGCATCAAAATGGCTATCCTTCTGAGCAGAAGACTGAGCAATCAGCAATTCAAGAATCTGAGAACCAGCAGAAGGAGAAACTGATAAAATCCTGAAGGTTTTACTGAACACCTCATACAGCTGATATAATGTGAGCAGAGGGCAAGGGCTGCTCATTGTGTGTGCCCTGTATTATGTGAATATTTGTTCTTTAGAAGTGTTTTCAGACTTATTTTATTTATTAAACAAACTAGTAAATGCTTTATGTTTTTTTACCCATATGTGTCTCTATGTCCTACTATCGTGCCTTTTACAAGCAGGTATTGATTCTCATAAAACAATCACTCTGGGCATTAAACCTGCACTCCTTTCCGAAAATTCTACTCCACTACATACTTGTTACTAAAATGTTAAGCATGCAGTCTACGGAGCACCTCCATTATAAAATGACGTATATATATATATATATATATACACATATATACTTGTAGAAAAAGGATGTCACTCCAGGCGCATTCTTAATGCAGTAATTTACTGTAGGTCAACAGCGTTTTAGGCTGTGGGCCCGTCTTCAAGACATTGTCCTGAAGATGGGCCCACGACCCAAAACGCCGTTGAGCAGTGCCGGACCTTCTGTATGATTTTATATATATATATATATATATATATATATATATATATATATGGTACTTGTTTAGTTTCACGGCGGCAGCGGGTGTGCGTCTGAGTCCCCTTGCGGGGCTCGCTGCGCTCGCCACGCTATCTAAAATTAACTCTATGCCAACGTGGATAGTAGGGGTATGAACTATCTTCATTGGCATAGAGTTCATTTACCTTAATTTTGATAGTTTAATAAGCGCAGCAGCCGGAAGTTCACGGCGGCCATACTGCCGCCGTGAAACTAAACAAGTACCATATATATATATATATATATATATATATATATATATATATATATATAGCAAGGTTGTAGCGAAGTACAAGCAGACAGCGGCACTCAATGGGTTTTCAAAATGTTGTATTAAATCATTCTCCAACGTTTCGGGGACTAGCCCCTTTGTCAAGGTGCAGGAAACAACAGTATTGCGATATTGTAGCACATATTGCCTACTCTAACATTTCTGAAGACAGTCAGAGCAAAAACTGTTCTCTAGTATTATAAAAATAATATTGGAACATTTGGAGCATATACAGTAAATGTTCACTGAGTTGAAGTCAAAAGAGGTAGCATAACTTACCATTACGCATTCAGAGCTCTTTTCAGGTATGATTAGTATTTGCTTCTTATCTCACGTAGAAATGAAAAACCTTACCTAGTTGTTTCTTCTTGTGAGTGTGAGAACCCACTCTCCCAGTATCTATGTAGCAGAAATGAGTATAAATAAACTGTATTATCTTAAACATTCATAATGCCAAAATGAACCAGGGGTATGGAGATGCAATAATGCCTTTCCCCCCTTACAAAATGTGTATTGTCTACTCCACAAAGTGTTTTATAGTGGGAATGAAGTATATGGTCAGTTGAAAGAGGATCACTCTGTACCACCTAAACTGGGAATGTGGAACAGGGTCCCCTTTGTGTTGTGCTTCAGTCTGCTTGGGCTTATCAGCTCAGTGGTCATTTATGTCAGCACCTCTCCCAACAGTCCAGAAGACACATGTGCAACAGCTGCAGAATTATGTTTCTCTAAATAGATTTTCTCCCAGATCTCCCCAGGGAAACCTCCTCTGTGAGGAGACTCGTCCTAATGTCCAGCTGTGATGCCATCAGACCACTTCAGTGTCCAACTGTTGCACAGCAAATAATTAGGAAGTCTTAACTCACACGCTGGAGGACAGGTCTATATTCAACAGGGAATGAGAGGGTCCTTCCTGTTTTTCACAGCCTAACAACATGTCAGTAATAAAAGTGCAGATAACTTAACATTTGGGTGAGTTTCTGACTGTTCTCATATACAGCATGTAGCCTATTTGAGGTTATGGCTCTTAATTCATCAGGAAATTAAACTCAATGAGCTGTTATTACTGATATGCAGGTAGAGGTAGATTATGTGTGAAGGAAAACAAATTGTAACCAAATGGACACAAGTAAAGCCATATTATTCCTGCAATTACAGGAGCTAGTTTCTCCACTTTATCACTCTCCATGGCTTAGTACATCTGCCCCATTATAGCTTAACCCTTTGAGTGCCAAGTGAATTTGTCAAAATAGGCGTGAAAATTGCCAAGCAAACCGTTTTTGCACTAAAATGCTTTTTTCATGCGATTTATCGAATGCTGAGCTTCAAGGGAAATCGAAACCCGAGATCGTATCGAATGCAATCGCACAAGTGTATGGGCAGCATTACCCAGTTTGTTTAATCACTGTTGTTTCCAATTGGAAAGCGCAATGGAATATGCTGCGCTATATAAGAAACTGTAAATAAATATAGGAAATATATATATATATTTTTTAATTTATATAACAAATGCTGGCATATTTATGGATATTTTGAACATCTCTCACAGATGTTGGCACTCAAAGGGTTAAGAAACGTATTTAAGAATATGAGAAAGTTACTGGATTCAGACAAAACACAGAACAGAGAGCTTGTAGGAGATAACGCGTTCCATCTCCACCTTCGTTAGTCACCTATCCCCAGCTGGTCACATGATGCATCCAGCCTTCCTGCCCATATTACATTATCAGTGAGAGTGCCTGTAGAGGCATCAGCTCTGACATACGACAAGCAGGGGGTGGTTTAATATAGTGTATTTACACATCAGAACATGCAGACTAATGTCTACCAATGTCGCAACTTAGTAGGTGACCTTAAAGGATGAGGTTATAAATCCATTACAGTGAGCATATCACCTACATACAGTGCATATATATGCTATTATTACCCTTTATTTATAAAGTATTATTTATTATCAGGGTACTTGTTTCCTAGCACGGCCACAATCGCGGGCATCGGGTGTAATTTTTAGTGGTCTGCGACGCGACTGACGCGATGCCCCCGATATCCCATTGAAATGCATTGAAAAAAGTCAAAATCGGGTCGGTCGCATCGCAGGCGGCTAAAAAAGGCTTAAATGGTCCAGACGCGATGCCCCCGATTTCCCATAGGCTTAAATGGTACAGACGCGATACCCCCGATTTCCCCCAGGGAACAATGTTAAATGCCTCAATTTACCCAAATCATCATAGGGAACAATGGTAAATGGGCCAGAAACCCCCCAAAACACCCCTGAACAGTGAAATGGCCCCCCAAAATTAGTTTACGCCACCCCATGATCAACGTGAACCCGAAGCGTGGCGAGCGCAGCGAGCCCGCGAGGGGCGGCGGTACGCGTCCTCCGACCTTTTCATACCCCCACTATCCACGTCGGCGTGGAGTTGAGAATAGAATAGTGTGGCGAGCGCAGCGAGCCACCGAGCCCGAAGCGTGGCGAGCGCAGCGAGCCCCGCGAGGGGACGCGGATACCTTCACAGGTAAACGCGTCCCTTCGCGGGCTTCACAGGTATCCGCTGCGCTCGCCACGCTTCGGGCTCGGTGGCTCGCTGCGCTCGCCACACTATTCTATTCTCAACTCCACGCCGACGTGGATAGTGGGGGTATGAAAAGGTCGGAGGACGCGTACCGCCGCCCCTCGCGGGCTCGCTGCGCTCGCCACGCTTCGGGTTCACGTTGATCGTGGGGTGGCGTAAACTAATTTTGGGGGGCATTTCACTGTTCAGGGGTGTTTTTGGGGGGTTCTGGACCATTTACCATTGTTCCCTATGATGATTTGGGTAAATTGAGGCATTTAACATTGTTCCCTATGGGAAATCGCGGGCATCGCGTCGGTACCATCGCCCCCGATTTTTTTAGTGCATGCGATGCCCGCGATACCCCCGATTTTTACTAACGATGCCCACGATCATGATCGGTGTGGCCGTGCTAGGAAACAAGTACCATTATCAGTTATTTATATAGCGCACACATATTCTGCAGTGCTTGATAGAGAGTATTTGACCATTCACAGTCCCTGCCCTATTAGAGCTTAATATTTATATTTCCGACAACATGTGCATGCACAGACATTCACCCTAGGGTCACTTGCAGGAAGCCTATCAAGTACGCAGAGAATATGCAAACTCCACACAGACCCATGCTGGGAATCACACCTATAACCTCAGTGCTGTGAGGCAGTAATGCCAACCATTACACCATCCGTGCTGCCCAACATAATACTCTATGCTTATATTCAGAGGAATCATGCAATCTGGTTGACTAGCAAGGCTGCGGGTCCCGCCCCCCCTCGCATGCCACAATCCCCTGCACAGCTGCAAATGGATGATTTGCAATTTGCACAATCATTCATTTGCAGCCTTGGGTGCAGGGGGAGAAATCATTCGATAGTCGGCAACCATCAAATGATTTTTACAGCGCTCGCAGATCTGCGAGCACCTTGTGCGAGAAGCAGGCGGGCAGCTGACATCCATCAGCTGACAGATCATGTGAAATATATTTTTTGTAAGCAAGTGGTTTGATTATTTTGTGCAAAGTAAATGTTGTTTGTGTGGTACATGATATGCTTTCATTTTGATGCAAAGCTTGTCATGAAAACTGGTATCAAACGTTACACGAAAAGGACATTTTCATGGAATGACCCATAATGCCCCTTTCAGACCGTACAAATTAAACGGTATATTGCCGTTTCTTTACCGTTTCAAAACGGTAATATGTGCGGTCTGAAAGGTCCAGAGTGAATTTACTGTTTTAAAATAACCGCTAATTACATATGTGCAT
This sequence comes from Crinia signifera, assembly GCF_055691185.1. Classification (NCBI taxonomy): domain Eukaryota; kingdom Metazoa; phylum Chordata; class Amphibia; order Anura; family Myobatrachidae; genus Crinia; species Crinia signifera. Next base: position 352,659,532 of record NC_139217.1, read on the forward strand.
ATGTAATTAGCCACTAATTACATATGCACATATGTAATTAGTGGTCGGCTCATTAAATATGCACTGCACTGGCTCCGAGGGACCAGCGCAGAGGGGGCCTGGCTCAGAGGGGACACCCCCAATGTGTTTAAGAAAACCCACATGTGCTGGTACCTCGTGCCTTACGATCCCGGCTGTCGGCTCCTGCTTATAATAAAAAAGTGACTTTCGGAAAATGGCTGCCCCATAGGAAAGACTGTTTGAAAAAACTGTCTTTGGTATGGGGGCAGCCATTTTCCAAAAGTCGCTTTTTTTATAAGCAGCAGGAGTCTGCACAGCCGGGATCCGCAAGGCATGAGGTACCGGCTGCACGGGGGGCTTCTTAAACACATTGGGGGGGGGGTTGTGTGTGTTAACTGTAACACGCTGCCAGCATGTTACATGGGGGGGGGGGGGTTTGCTGAAGACCGCATTGGCTTTGATCCTGTATTTGGAAAGTTTCCAAAAACGGGTCTGCCAGTGTCAAAAAGCAGCACTTAAACGGTAATGTCCCGTTTAAGAGATGCGGTGTGAAAGGGGTTTTACCTGGCAGACCCGTTTTTAGAAAGTTTCAAAATACCTGGTCAAAGCCAGTTTTGCGGTCTGAAAGCAGCATAACAGTAATGTGCACTGCCGAACAGAACAACACATGAATTGCTCCGTTGGGCGCCATCTAGTGGCCGCTGGGGTGTAAAACAATTGAATTGCCACAAAAAGGCGAGGAGAAGCATTAGACTTTTATTATATTGAATTAGGTAAACATGAAAAAGAAGGTACCCCTTCCTGAATGAGCTTACAGTCAACACCCGATACATAGGGCAAGGGAATAAACAACTGTAGCTGTGTGGCTACTTTCATAGTGATTTACTGTATGACCATCTAAGTGTCACTATCACCTTGTTATCTATCATCTAAGAGTAGCTGGATGCCTGCTGTCTTTCTTTGGCATAATGCTTCCTACTGGACACAGAGCCAAAGCACTTTCTTCCCATGTTCACAGGAGCTGTGGGGGCAGCAGCTGCCACCAAGGATGGCATGGAGATATCCAAAATTAATTTATAGCCATTAGCCAGTGATCATTAATCATTAATACTTCACCTAGGGTATGATGCATATTACTAACCAATGATGTCATATTACTGTATTCTTATAACCATGAGTCATATCTGTGGGTGACATAGCCTCCCAATACTATACTATACATGTCTTTGCATAGTATTAATCAGATATATGGGGGATAGGTAAACACCCACAACCATTGTAAAATTGTCACCTATAAGTGTAATTCATAACCACTGGCTGCCACCCACCTACTCACGCAAGTGTACAGTACAGTTCAAGGGTTTTGATGACGTAATTTGCCTTCAATTGTGTCATTGTGGCCCCAAACCCCTTCTGTACAATGCTAGAAATTGTGGTTTTGTATAGTGGAGGCCCACTTTGATCCAATGCAGTGTCGCTGTCAATGCACCTAACAAATGGTTTCTTCCTCCTGGCATAGGCTTAAATGTCACCAACTATGTTGTAGCTATTAATTCAGATTACAATATGGCTTCCTCTACCATCTTGATTCAATAGTTACACATTGGGCCTGATTCAGGTTGGTTCTCTATTTTCTGAATTCGGTCCGGGGACCGATGTTGTGGATCTGCGCATGCGTATGGGCGAAAATCCGCATGTGCAGACCTGCTGTGCGAATGCCTTTCGTGAGTAACACACGTGCTGAGGCATTCTCACAGTTGGGGGTGGGAAGGTGACAGATAATGGGCTGTCGCATGGAATAACTCCACGTTTCCTGGGTGTGCCCACAAAAATGGAAGGTGTTGAAGCCTGCTCAGGGTGGAAGGCTGAAATCACATGACGTCAATGCCCTCCCCGAATTCGGCCATGTCCGTCACAAATAAGTGACAGTTCAGACCGACTTTTATTTGTGATCGAATAAAAACAAATAATTTGATGGTCGCCGGCCGCATGCGAATGGATGTTTAAGCGCACACATCCATTTTCCTCCAAATGCAGCCAAGGGGGAGGGGGGGGGGGGGGGGCGGCCTATCACTCACCTTGTGCATCGCAAGCCAACCTGAGTCAGGCTCTTTATACCGTTGTAAGAAAAAAAGAAGAAAGTGGCGCTTTGTTTGATGAAGAAAATCTATTAAATTAATTTAATATCAATTTAAAATTGATACATGTGATTACATATACATGAAAAATAAAAAACTGAACACACTGAAATACAGATGGTGCACTGGGCACTATAAGTGGTGGGACTGGACCAGATTGGGATTGTGGAAATTTAAAAAGGGGACAAGTTTTGTCTCAGCTAGTGGTGAAATGGACTCTGTTGGTTCAAATGGTGGTATCAGTGGTGCCCGGATTGGGCTAATATTTACCCAATGCCGCTAGAGGATTCCAATCCCTTGGGATAGCATTGCAGCAAACGTCCTCAAAGTTCGTACGGCTGGGGGGGTCACTGAATGTATTTGTAATCCAACTGTTGTTGCTGGTGGCCAGATGTGAATGCCAACTGAGAACTCCTGTGTTTGAATGATGGGAAACAGCAACCAAATGTGCAAAGCGAGAGACCAGCAGCTGAGAAGAGTCCCAATTTGCTTCGGAGGGATTGTTGTATGGATCTGGTCCAGACAGAAAAAACCACTGATGCGTTTCGCTGCTTCAAAGAGTGCAGATTTATTAAAGGCTTGTGCTTGTGCACCCTAGGGAGCACACACCCTCTTTTTGTCTTTATACCGTTGTCTATGGAATGATATAGGACAACAAAGCCCACTTATGTCAGTCATACAAAATTATGATTTTGGAACTTTTTGCTGTATCTGTGGGGTTTGTTTGTAGAGTAGATTGCAAAATACTTTTATAGCTTTTATTTTGTCATGTAGCTCAGGACTTCATTTGTTTTAAAAATCTAAAACCCTTCTGGTGTCAGTGATTAAAGTCTATATAAGGGAAGTTATACGTGACACATTTAGAAAGTCCCCTGTCACTTGAATATCTGATAGAAGCCATCTGTGAGAAAAAAATCATGTATACTATAAGACTATTGTGAGAGAACTTTATTACAGTTTTATGGTTGTGGGGCAGCGGGTGAGCAGCATAGAAGACACAACTGACGGCATGTACAGTATATGACTCCTGGAAATGGCAGCAGCTAGGAATCACAGGACTGTCATTGTGTGCAGGCCTAGACATGTAGAAAGTGCACATATATTTCCCCGGTAGTGCTCACACTTATCTCATATATTATTCATATAAATCAATTTGCATTTACGGGCAGTACGGATGGTGTAATGGTTAACATTATCGCCTCACAGCACTGAGGTCGTGGGATCGATTCCCACCACATGGACCTAACTGTGCAGAGTTTGTATGTTCTCCTCATGCTTGCGTGGGTTTCCTCTGGGTACTCCGGTTTTCTCCCACAATCTAAAAATATACTGGTAGGCTAATTGGTTCTCAACAAATTAACCCTAGAATGTCTGTGTGTGCGTGTACATGTGGTAGGGAATATAGATTGTAAGCTCCACTGGGGCCGGGACTGATGTCAATGTTCAAATATTCTCTGTAAAGCGCTGCAGAATCTGTGTGCGCTATAAAAAAAACCGATAATAAATAATAAAGAAATAAATTTAGTCTTTAAATGCAATTTTGCATATTTAACAATCATGATGCTGTTAACTGTAGGCAGATTTAGAATAGAATAGAATCAACTTTATTGGCCATGTATGCTTGCGCACACTAGGAATTTTTTGTGGATTACAGTGCAGCATCAAGCAGGGATGAAAAGGGGGGAGACATTACATATATTACATGAAGACATTACAAGCATTTAATTTCTAGCTACGACTATGGTGGTCAGGTCGCCAAGTAGGGACACGTTGTTTGGCTGTTGATATTGGGATTGCATTCGCTTTGATTGGATTGTTCAGGTGATGGACGGCTAACGGAAAGAAGCTTCTTGCGGATCTGGACGTTTTGACGGGGATGGACCTGAACCGTCTTCTGGATGGTAGGATGTCGAACAGGTTGTGACCAGGATGTCATTTGTGATCTTCTCAGCACGTTTCCTTACCCTGGATGAGAACAGATCCCTTATCGGGGGGAGGTCGGTCCCTTTCCGCAGTCTTCACTACCCTCTGCAGTTTTTGTTTGTCGTTCTCGCTTGCGCCACCGTACCAGATTGTGATCGAGGAACATAAGACAGACTCCACGATGGCGGTGTAGAATACGCACAGCAGCTCCTGTAGGATGTTGAATTTCCTGAGTTGCCTCAGGAAGAACAGGCGCTGTTGGGCCTTTTTGATGTTTGTGGTTATGTTTAATCCCCATCCCCATTTGTATGTAAACAAACCTGTCACTGGGCATGGCTACTATGGAAAATTATTGTTTTACTCTCGTTAAAGGATTAGTAGCAACAGATAACAATATTTTTGCAGAACTCATCATTAACTAAAACATAAGACATCCTCTGTTGAATTAGTATTTGCCTGATCTTGATCTTGTAATTAAAAGGTAGTTTATGCTGCGCTCCGCTCCTATTATTCTGTGTGAGGAATTGATGACAAAGGTCGGGTGCTTTTGTAAAAGAATTGATCACTTTACTGTGGATATGCAATACAAAACATTTGCTGTTCATATATTAATTTCATACATAAATGGCACAATGGATGCATCCATAAATCGTATAAACATACATGTGGTACAAATTTCCTCCACGGGCTGCAAAATCTGTGGGGTTTGGTGCTGGTTCAGGTGTTATGGGTTGGGGTGGGCTCGTATGGTAGTGGGGTTCAGGGGGGGGAGTTTTTGTGCTGCGTTCCTGGGATGAAGACGCTGTAATTCCTTTCTTGAGGGGGATGACTGCAGTGTGGGCAGGCACTGCCGGTTAGGAGGCTTGGTGGTGTCTCTGCCTTGCTTCTGTTGGTGGGGCCTTGCTGTGGGGGAGGGGAGCCGTGTGGGCGAGTGCTGCCGGTCGGAAGGCTTGGTGGTGTCTTGGCCTTTTGGGTGGGTGTTGTTGGTGGCTCTCCGGATTGGGGTTCGGTGGTGTTGGGTCTGGAGGAACCTTGTGCTCCCTAGAAGAAGGCCCACCCAAAGGCCAAAACGCATTGGAGATAGACACACACAATCACCTTGAACTACCAGCCACCTTAGCAACACGCAGCATCCGTGTGAAATCCGGAAGCAACCAAGAGTGGAAGACGCAGCAGAAGCAACATAACACCGCTGATGAGGAACACTGCCGACGGGGTGAGACAGCTGGAGCGGAGAAAGGAGAGGAACATCCAGGCACAAGACACCGGAGCGGGGTAAGATGAGTATACTAGCGGTACCAACGGCAAAGGGAGCTAATGGCCGGTTGTTCCACAGCACCGCCCACTATGCACCCACACTGCCAGGGGAACCACGCGCCCAACACCAAAGGAAGGCAACCAGTGCAGCAGCTCCCCCCCGGGCGAGCGGCAGTGTAGAAGCCACCGGAGGAGAAGGAGCACAAGGTTCCTCCGGACCCAACACCACCGAACCCCAATCCGGAGAGCCGCCAACAACACCCACCCAAAAGGCCAAGACACCGCCAAGCCTTCCGACCGGCAGCACTCGCCCACACGGCTCCCCGCAGCAAGGCACCACCAACAGAAGCAAGGCAGAGACACCACCAAGCCTCCTAACCGGCAGCGCCTGCCCACACTGCAGTCATCCCCCGCAGCCAGGCAACGAAAAACAACAGGAGTCGGCACAACACCTGCGAGAAAGGAATTACCATGTCTTCATCCCAGGAACGCAGCACAACCCCCCCCCCCTCCCTGAACCCCAAGGAACCCCACCACCATCCGAGCCCACCCCAACCCATAACACCTGAACCGGTCAAGATCAGAAACAAAGGGGGTTTTACCCGCGCACTGTCCTCTGGTCGGTGCTAGCTGTGGCACTTGCCATTTTGACCTAAACGGCTGTGGTAGACTGGTAATTAAAGGTAGTTTGTGCTGCGCTCTGCTCCTATTATTCTGTGTAAGTAATTGATGACAAAGGTCGGGTGCTTTTGTAAAATAATTGATCACTTTACTGTGGATATGCAATACGAAACATTTGCTGTTCATATATTAATGGATGCATCCATTGTGCCATTTATGTATGAAATGAATATATGAACAGCAAATGTTTTAATATATGAACAGCAAATGTTTTGTATTGCATATCCACAGTAAAGTGATCAATCTTGATCTTGATCTTGGCCACGTTAAATTTATATAGGGAATTTTACTAAGATTGAATGGGTACAGATGTACCTATTTGCACCCATTCGATCCCATTCATGGCCATGATTTTCACATCGGCGGATTTATGAATGGGCAAATGTGGCTGAGTCGCTTCTTTTACAAATGGAAATCATGGCCATGATAGAATGTACAAATCAATAGACCATCGATAGAACTTGGCTGCATTTCTCCATAGATTTCAATAGGATTGGCAAATTACACCCATCTGTATGAGCAACTTTGAACACGAATTCCCGTAAAATGCGAATGGCAAATACGCAAAGATTTCCATTTGTCTTTGCTGAAGCACTGCCTGGATCAGTCAGATGCTTTTTTAAATGGGGTATTGGGGACTCCCCAATAAAGTCACAACCAAAAATACACACACCATGAAAGTTAAAGTTTTGCATACACACATACATACATACATACATAAATATACTTACATAGTTTGGTGCTCTTTTCTTAGTAGAATCCAATAGGGAGCTGTGAAAAAAACTATACTCACCAAGATCCAGTGTAGAACACATCCTCTTTGGTGCAAGTAGCATCCATAGGTTTTTTTTTTTTAAATGCTGTCCCGATCCCTCGGACTTAGAAGCAGCATGTGTGTTTACACATGCTGCTTCTCTGCGTAACTGTCGGTATTCCCACTGACGTTAATGGTAATCCCTTCAGCCACTCAGCTGCGAGCACCAGAAGAGCTCTGCGACCATTGTAGCCAATGTTTCCGATAGGGTTATGGAGTGTAATACAATAGTATGGAGCAGTTACGACAGTAGAGGTAGCACCAAAATGCCAGACTACAAAGCAGCTCTGACAGGAGGTATAGTGCTAAACAGCCGGATTTCGGAGCAACACCAACAGGTTGGGTATTACAGGATGGCTGGAATGTGGAGCAGCACCGACAGAACAGGTAGCATGGGTGTGCCGGATTGCAGAGCAGCACTAGCTGGTCTGGTAGTACAAGATAGTCGGATTGCGGAGCAGCATCGGCAGGATAGGTAACACAGGTTGGTCAGATTGCAGAGCAGCATCTGCAGGTCAGTTACTGTAGTACAGGATAGCCAGATTGCAGAGCTGCACGCACAGGACAGGTGGTACAGGTTTGCCAGATTGCAGAACAGCACCGACAGGACAGGTGGTACAGTTTTGTCAGATTGTAAAGAAACATCGGCTGGCAGGTGGTCCATACCAATCAACAGGAGGCCCAGAGGAGGCAGGTTATTCATTAACAATGAAGAGCAGGTAAACTGCTGCATGTCAAAGCAGCATCCTGGCATCCTCATTGCTCAACAGCAGATGGCATACATTGACCCCTGCTTGTAGCCGGCACAACATCTGAGGGAATCAGCAGCCACTAGACTGTACAGAGGCGAGGGTGATCCGCAGTATGGCTCTAAGAGCGAGACACAGAGCGGCTCATAACACACCCAAAGTTGGGAGGTATATCAGCATCTTCTGGCAGGTCTTTTCCCAGAGAGGAGTGAAAGAAAGTAGGTAAGTATGAAGTGCAATAAGGCCACATAATTTTGATAAGTGCTCAACTTCACTTCAAAGTAAAGTTTAACATCCGCTCCAGTGCCCGGGGGTCTGCTGGGCCTACATGTCTGAGCAGCAAAATGGCAACAGATGAATAAAATATGTTATGTTAGGTAGCAATGTAGGTAGTACTAGGAGAAAGCATGACTGTGAATGGCCTCCAGGTGACTTATCTGGCAGTGTCTCTGCAGGAAGCACATGTTCTGTAAAATGAGATTATAGAGGAGAAACAGATGATGTTCGGAGTAAAAAAGAGCATCTGTCTCTTCCAGATATACAGTACAGGGGTGTGTGCATGGAGATTATGGTGGCCTTTTTATTTTTTTTTATTTTGCAAGGTCATTGTTACACAAGTTAGAGATGGTTTTCCAAGGACAGCATGGCTGGAGGAAAAAAGCTTCAAGTTAAGTACTTAAACAATGAGGTTCCAGACTTATAGCACTGAGGTTTTCACAGTATAAGTCTGTAGTGACAGAGCAGGAAGGTGGCACTGTCACAGGAAACATTAGCAGCATAAGGCACCTTATTTAGGGCTGAAACTAACAAGTGCTCAACTACATATGTATGCCACAATTTGTTCCATGCACCTGATGTGGTTTACACTTCCTGAGCAGCGGGCTCTGTTTTCTTACATAAGATTTCCATAGTGATGGCCAGTGCAAGGCACCTCAGCGCCCCAGGCAAGGGGGAGACACGCCGCCCACCTGGCTGCTCCGGCTACCGTTGAGTCACCCTACGGGGATGGGGTGGTGCAGGTAACTTGCTGCGGCGCACCGGCGGGCGGGGGGCGGGCGGGGGGCAGCATGTCAGCCGTGGTGCGTGTGACTTGCTCAGGAGATGCACGGCCCACGGACGGGAGGAGAGGGGGGTGCGGGCGCCGCAGCAAGTCAGCGGTAGTGCAGGTGACTTGCTCCGGCGCACGACGCATGGGCGGGCAGGGGGGGGAGGTCAGCAAGACAGCGGTCGCGTGGGTGAGCAGGTACTTTTGTGGGTATCTGGACTTCAGATCGTCAGTTATCGGGTCATGAGTCAATAGATAGACCACTTTTGGTCGACTTAATTATTTATTTGTTAACAGTTTTGGTATTTGTGTAGTTTCACAGCGCCACGTTAGGCTATGTTGTCAGCGTAGGGCAAGCTACAGTATGTTGTCAGCTCGGCACCACGTTACGCTACATTGTCAGCATAGGCCAAGCTACAGTACGTTGTCAAGTGCGTCTCATGCACAATAAAGGAGGCATTTGGCAGTGCTCCATGTTACATACTGGCAAATGCCTCCATTTCAAACCCCCACTATCCAGCCCAAAGCGTGGCGAGCACAGCGAGCCCCGCACCTCCCAACCTGTTCATCCCCCCCACTATCCACGTTAACGTGGAGTTGATTTTATAAAGTGTGGCGAGCCGCCGAGCCCGAAGCTCAAGAGCAGTGAGCCCCTGAGGGGACGCGGAAAACGAACCTGAAGCGTGGCGAGCGGACGTGGAATACACGCTGTGCTCACCACACTTCAGGCTCGCCACACGTTCTAAAATCAACTCCATGCCGATGTGGATAGTGGGGGTATGAATAGGTCGGGAGGAAGTGGGGACGCTACGCTGACTACGCTGGGATGCCATTGGCCTACGCTGACAACATAGAATACATAGCGTAACGTGGCGACTACGCTTGCGAACGTACACACAGTCACAGTCGCTGTCACATTTGCGAGGACACTGCAATACTGACTACGCTGGCTGCGGGAACACGACACTGATGCTGACAGGGACACTACGCTGACTACGTAAGTCGCGCCATGAAACTACATAAGTACCAAAGGCGTAGCGAGGGCGGTGCCGGTGGAGCACACGCTCCAGGCGCAAGAAGATAGAATGGCGCTGGAGCTGTGTCGGCACCGCCTGCTCCCCCGCACCCCTGGAGAGAGACGTGCTGCAGTGCTATCTCTGTAAAGTTCACATCTCTTGCTGGACCGCTAGCCAATAGGCGCTTGCGGTCCAGCAGCCAATCAATTGGTGGCTGCTGGACCGCGAGCGCCTATTGGCTAGCAGTCCAGCAAGAGATGAATTGAAAATAGCGGCGGGGACGGGGAGCCGGGAGCAGGCTGCTGCAGTCCCCTGTCCTGCGCTGCCCACATGCCCCCCGGCTGGTGTGTATTTTAATGCCCTGGCTCTGTGTATCTGGCGGCGGGGAGACATAGGATGCTACCCGGCCACTGAGCTTGATATCCCCCGTGGCTGTAGTTGCTGTAGCTGCCTAATATAGAGCAACTTCAGCAGCATAATTGATCGGCGCATCACTGACAGCGCTGCCCGACATCCGCCACAGGGACATCCTCCTGCACACATCAGCAGGCTCCCGAGCCACAAGTTAACCAAGGTAGGCAAGGATGGGGCAGGTTTTATTACTATACAGTACTTCCCCGTGTGCTGTGCTATGGTGGCGGGGGGGAGGTGGAGGAGATGTGCTCTGGTGGGGTTTTTTACTGCCTTGAGCTTATTTAAAAAGCAGAAATGGTTGGATGTGACAATTTTCAGGCGCCAGATATTTGATAAAAAACATATAAAATTTTATTTTGACAAATAACATAGGTTCACATAAAAAGATGTAATTGAAGATGAATCCTTACCCCTAAGGGTATCTGACTGATTGGACTACCACAAGACTGAACCTGACCAGTGCTAAGGTATTTGGGGACACAGCAGGGTGCACTTCCGGATTGCATCCCTGTCCTTTTTCCAACCCTTGCTGGCTCCAAATACCCTTAGGGGTAAGGATTCATCTTCAATTACATCTTCCATTTCTGCCATATTCCAAGGTCTGAGGGAGACCTTAAGTGACAACCCAAAGGCAGCCTGAGAAAGAGCGCAGGACAAGGGGTACTCAAAATCTACCTACCAATTATTTAAAAAGCAGGTCCAGGGAAGCATCAACTGTGACAAAGTGGGGAGGGGTCTGAGGGGTTGTGCATAAGTCATGCTGTGCTGCCGGGGATAGAGGGAGGAAATGCTGAGCATGCTGCTTAATCTAACCCCCAACATGCAGCCTTAACCTACCCCCCCTTTCCCCGGCAGCTTTCATCTAACCTCAGTCTCGTTTCCTCCCACAGTCTAACCCTCTCCTCTCACAGCCTACACCTTAATCCTTTCCTCCAGAAAAAACCCTACATTAAAGCCAGCAGCGTAAGCCCTGACCTTCCCTCCCGCCGCCTAAGCCCTGACCTTCCCTCCCGCCGCCTAAACCCTGACCTTCCCTCCCGCCGCCTAAACCCTGACCTTCCCTCCCGCTGCCTAAACCCTGACCTTCCCTCCCGCCGCCTAAACCCTGACCTTCCCTCCCGCCGCCTAAACCCTGACCTTCCCTCCCGCCGCCTAAACCCTGACCTTCCCTCCTGCCGCCTAAACCCTGCCCCTCCCTCCCGCAGTTAAACCCTGACCCTATCTCTCTTGCAGTCTATCATTCCCTCCCGCAGCCTTTTCACTGCGCAACAGCCTCTCCTACTACAAATTGCAAATTGGGGGGGGGGGGGCGCGAAACATGACCTTGCTCCGGGCGCCGTGGCACCTAGCTACACCACTGATAAGTACCATAGTTTGTTTTACAGCGCAGCAGGTTCTGTTGTGCTTTACTTTATAAATAGGGATAAAACAAACTTGGTAGTTACAGACTAATGGAAGGAGAACCCTGCTCACAAGCTTACAATCTATAGGGAAATTGTTTTGATACACAAGGATAGGTATTCTGTATTGCATAATGGTCCACCAAATTGCAAAAGTTCTTGGAGAGCGTTAAAAAATATAGTGACCCAGCAAAGTATGCCTGGGGTCAGGACGAGTTTGTGCTGTAAAGTAAGATGGGATGGATGGATGGTTTATGAAGGAAACTTCATTAATTCATCATTAAGTCTGCTTAGTCAATAGGTCGACATGGTCAAATAATCAAAATGATAATGGTTGACATGAGTTTTTCACAATTTTTATTTTAACTTTTCATACTTTGCCATCCACCTGGACTACAATTAGGGTTGCCAACTCTACCGGGATTCTCCCGGTTCTGGTGGCAACCCTACAGGAGGCATTTCCATTCACCCGGAATCTGGGTGTCTAAAAAAGCCTCCTGCTAGGGGCGTAACTAGAACCTTGTGGGCCCCATAGCAAAATACTGAAAGCCCCCCCCCTCTCCTCTCCCCCCTCTCACCTCCCCTCCCCGAAGAAAAGTAGAGGACAGAGGGAGAGCCAGGCATTTTTTCCTTCCTTATTTAACCCCACCTAAACCACCAGAGAGTACCTCCCCCCCCCTCCCCCAACACTGGCCACCTTGCACCACCCCCCCAAACACTGGGTACCCACCCCAGTGTCAGGTCTCCTCATTAGTCTCCTGAGGAGACCTGCTCCTTACCGCTGCCGGGCCCTCTGCTCCCCGACTCACCTCTGCTGGGTCTCTAGCTCCCCTGCTCCCTTCGGCATCTCCTGTGTCCCCGCTCACTGCTGCCGCTGGGCTTCTTGCTTCCCTTATCTCCGCAACCATCAGAACTCCTGCACCGCGGGGCCTCCTGTTCCCCACGTCAATGCTGCAGCCAGGCATTGCCCCAGGTGCTAACGGATAGGGGGGAATACTGAAAAGTTTGCAAAAAACTTAGAGGGTGCAGGGGTTAGCTTGCTGGGTCCCCGGGGCCCCCAAACCGCCAGGCCCCATAGCAGTTGCACCCCCTGCACCCTCTATAGGTACGCCACAGCCTCCAGCCCTTTGTGCCGCCGCTGCGGAGCTGCCTGTATGACTATCAGTGTCTGTTCGTCTGCAGCAGAGCCCAGCACCCGGGACATATTAGCAGGGCCCAGCCAAAATGGGGGGGGGGGGGGTTTGCTACTACTTGCGCCCGCTCCCCATTTGCCACTGACCTGCTTCACACCCGCCAGGGTGCTGTGAAGCAGGTCAGCTGCAAACGGGGAGCGGAGTCATGTGTCTGTTGCTGCTGGATCCGTGCTATCATCCCGACCTCTAGCACACTAGCTGCATCTTATACTGTATATACTGTATATGTATGTAGGGTCCATGTGCTACAACATAAAAATTGATACTCCAAGTGACACAGCCCTAACCAACCCACCACTCTTTTGGCAGGCCTCTAAGGCCACAATAAGAGGAAGGATAATCTCACACACTTCCTACCAGAGAAAATCCACAGCCAATGAATTCTCCCAGGCCCAAGCTAATCTGACCTCCGCCTTTATATCTTTAAGCAATCCCCTACCCCACACAATAGAAAAGAATACATGACTGCCAAGGCCTCCTTTGAAGGTCTCTTTACAAAATCGGAGGCTTGCTATACTTTTGCAGCCAATGCAAAATTCTATAAATTCGGTAACAAAACCAGCAAACTGATGTCTAATCTCCTCAAGGGCCACCATGCCCCAACCTCCATCCACCCCTTAAAGCGCCCTGATGGCACAATAACTAAATCTAATGCCCAAATAGCTGAAACCTTAAATGGTTACTACAAATCCCTATACTCAGTACCCACATCAGACACCTTACAAGCTAACGCCTTCTGGGAAAATATCACCACCCCCTACCTTCCCCCGGACTCAGCCGATTCCCTTACCAAGGACTTCACTCTAGAGGAGGTCCAAACCGCCATAGCAGGGTTGAAACCGGGAAAGCGCCTGGCCCAGATGACCTAACATCAGATTACTATAAGCTCTTATCCCCACAGATAGCCCCTACACTTGTAGCGACTTATAACTCCATTCTCCACAGTGACGTGGCCCCTCCGTTCTTCAATGCAGCCACAATCAAAGTAATCCCGAAACCAGGCCGCGATTTAGCAGACCCAGGGTCCTACCGCCCTATATCCTTATTGGACATAGATTATAAGATACTTACGAAGATTGTGGCTGAGAGACTGAAGATCCTACTCCCAGTGCTTGTTCATGGAGATCAGACGGGCTTCGTCATGGGGAGAAACCCAGTCACCAACATTCGCAGAGTCCTCTCAGTTCTACATCAGTCTCAGTTGGCTGTGTCGGGCGCCCCGCTGGCGATTCTCTCTCTGGACGCGGAGAAGGCATTCGACATGGTCCACTGGGACCACCTATATTCAGTATTCCAAAAATTCTCCTTCCCATCAAAATTTATCAGCCTTCTAAACACGCTTTACACTGGTTCAGCATCCAGAATCCAATGTAATGGAACACTATCAGAACCTTTTCCCATACTTCGAGGAACCAGACAGGGATGCCCCCTCTCGCACTTATTATTTGCCCTAGCCCTCGAACCCCTGGCCATAGCTTTACGCCAATCCCCTACTTTTCAAGGCATCCAGATAGGAAAAGTTGACCTCAGGGTCTCTTTATTTGCAGACGATATGCTGCTCTTCCTTACCGCACCTGAACACTCCCTCCCAGAAGCCTTTAAAATAATTGACCATTTCAGTTCCTTTTCAGGATACAAGACTAATATGAACAAATCAGACTTAATGATCCTAAAAGGCCCCCCACCTCTCTTCCCAGGCAGACCTGACCTCCAAAAGATTAAACTCCAACATATACAGATCAAGTATCTAGGCATCCAGATCCCAACAAAAATGACCAAAGTTTACTCTTCTAATTATGACCCCCTACTCTCCTCTATATTTAAATCTATGGACACATGGAAAGATCTCCCGCTATCTTTACTAGGTAGAGCTGAGGTCATAAAATCTATGCTATTACCCAGACTGCTGTATGTGATGCAAATGCTCCCACTGCGAATATCCAACAAGGACATTCAACTCCTAAACTCCCACATCGCAAAATTTCTCTGGAATTCAAAAAAATCCAAAATAGCTTTGACCGAACTTTAGCTACCCAAGCCCTTAGGAGGACTGGGCATCCCAGATTTAAAACAGTACTCTAAAGCTCTGCTATGCCGCTTCGCTTTGGGGTGGCTGGCGGAACTCAGTAACTACTCAGAATATGAAATAGACTGTGCAATGTTTACCCCATACTCCCCAGGAGCCCTCTTACATACACCTCGCAAACACATCCCACCTCACATCCTACACAACAGACTATTCACTGACACACATGCGGCATGGTGGTCTGCCTCGAAGGACCTGGGTCGCGACCCCGAGACCTCCCCCTGGCTGCCCATCTGGGGAAACCCAATGTTCACTCCTGGAATAGACAGTTCCATTCTCCTTAGACTTCGCCATAAAGGACTAAAGATTGTTTCCCAAGTCTTTGACCCGGGAGGCCAATTATACTCGATTGCAGACCTCCAATCCAGATTCAACCTACCCAACAACAGTATATTCCCACTTTTCCAGATAAGACACTTTGCAAATTCCCTCCCCCCACTCATTCCATTCACACCGGCTACACTAGTATTAATGAGACACATATCCTCCTTACAGACAGCATCTTTCAAAACCAAACATATCTATAAGCTACTTGCCGCCCTCCCAGCAGAAAATAACTGGAAACAAATCACATCTAGATGGGTGAATGACTTTCCTTTATTGACTGACAACAACTCGCTCTACACATATCACCAGAACACTCTGCGTATTCTCAAATCCTCCATACTCCAGGAAGTCCACATTAAGGTGCTCCATAGGGCATACATATCACAACACCGTAGAAGTTTCTTTGTAGAGGAGGAAACAGGTATGTGTCCAAAATGTCGGTTCCATACGGCCTCCTTCATACATAACTTCTGGACCTGCAGGCATGTAAGAAAATTCTGGTTTAAGCTTGTTTTCTACATCAACTGCAACTTCAAACTGAAGGTATGTTTAGATCCTCTCCCATTACTGTTTGCCAACTTTGAGGCCTGGTCACTTCCACCTGGCTCAGATCACCTGATCCCGATTTTAACACTCACCGTCACTATTGCGAAAAAGGTGATATTAAACTCGTGGATCTCCCCCCATATCCCCAATATAAATGAGGTTGAAGCCTTGATGCTGAAATATATGTACTACGATAGATATGACAAGCTAAGACATTTTGATGCTCCGATCTCCCGCTTCTATAGAGTATGGGGCCCATTTATATGTAGCCGAGACCCCGACTTGAAAGATAAAATATGCAAACTTTTTGAAACCCACATAGATAATTTTACTGTTTGAATCTACTAGTAAACTCTTTTATCTACTTTCCAAAAAAAACTATGATAGGAAACGCAAATCCTAACTGTGCAGGCGAATCCCCGCCTTCCATACGGATCGCCACCTGCCGTCCGTACGCGGATATGTGGCGATCTGCATGAAATTGGACGGGGATACGCCTCCTCCGTCTTGGGAGCAGCCCCTGCATTCGATGGTCGCCGAACATCGAATGCAGGGCCGCACGCTCCACCAGGTCCCGCAACACAAGACCACACGGACACTTGTCCGTGTGAAATCATGTATGGGGGCGGGCAGCTGACATCCGGCGATGTCAGATGCCCGCCCCGTACCCACGCGTCACGGCCTCATTACCATGCATACGCCCCGCGTTTGCATGGGAACGCCCATGAAACGCGGGGCGTATGCATAGGGTAATGAGGCTAAGTAGCCCCTCACGCCCCTCTACGCCCCTTGTGCGGCGTATAAAGAATCCGTGCGGCGAAATCGCCTGCACATGCGCAGAGTGACCTCTGCACATGCGCAGACGATCAACATCGGCGGTCCGTCCGCATGCGGGAATATCCGCACCGATCAGAATAAGGCCCTAAATACTGTCATCACATTCTCCCCCCCCCCCTCCATTCCCCCCCCCCACCCTCATTCTTTTCATTGTTGTTCAGAGAATTTGTTTGCATTATTTATACGTGTTAAGCTAATATAATATAAAAATGAAGGTTGCACGAATCTACTTATCTGATGCAAGACATGGAGAATCAGAACCTAACTGATGATGCATAGCTGTTAAGATCAATGCCTGCCTTGATTGTACTCATTGTCTATGCCCATAACCTATACACACTGTTTATGCATAGTATTGCAAATTGATGTCAAAATCAATCCTGTACGATAAGTGCATACCTGAATAAACATATTTTCAAAAAAATAAAAAATAAATTAATACTCCAAAAACCTACAAAACTCATGTTGGCCGTTCCCTTGTGTCATGGTGGCCTTTCTTTGTGTTGAAATTTTTCCATGTTGACCTTATACATGTCAATCTTTTGGGGTAGACAGATGATAATGTTACACATGGAGTACGGAGGGGGAAAGACAAAATCTGGTTGTCTCACACTGTGGAGGAGTCACTCACATGGCAGCTGTCTTTATATACTCACTATGCACTACACACTGCTTTATAATCTTTGTCAGCCTTGCTTTTGCATGCTACTAATACACAGAACTGTCAGCTGGAATACACTTGTACAAATGATGATCATCACTCATGAATATCAGTAATTATGGAAGTGTGTGTACGTGTGTATACATCAGTATATCCTCTAGAGTGTGGTGGGGCTGGGCCCTGGGGAGATATGCCCAGCTCCTCCCCCTGTATTATTGCTGAGGGGAAGGAAGTTTAGGAAGCATCTGGTGGGAACGGGGTTCCTTATTGTATACAGATGGCAAACATACACGTCTCATTTCAGACACGTCTGTCTGACATTTCACCAGTCTCAAGATTTGTAGTAACCCTAACAGAATAAAGTGTATGATATGAGGCTATATAGTGTAACTAGTGTATAATATAAGATTATAGTGTCAAATAGGTACATAATAAATACAACCTACTGCAATAGCATTCCCTGGGCATTCTTTTCACAAGTTGACTAAAGAATGACATTAATATAAAAATGTTTGCAGCATCCCGATAGATAGAATCCAGACAGGGGTCCAGTAAGTATTCTAATAGGCAGAAGGACAGAGGTAGCGGAGGAGGCACTGGGGGATAGGCTTAAGTGCTGTGGTGGATAGAGGGGAGGAACAGGTGAGGGTCATGTCTTCCTCACCACATGCGCAGCAGAAACATTTCAGAGTAGGCAAGAGGGATGGAGAGGGGTGATAGGGCAAAGGAGGTGGCAGGTTGCTGATGCTTTAGTGCAGTGGTTCCCAACCCTGGTCCTCAAGTACCCCCAACAGCTCACATTTTCCAGGTCTCCACAGAGAATCACAAGTGAAATAATTACATTATTTACTAATATTTGGAATAGTAATTATCACACCTTTTTTGTTAACCTGTAAAAATTTGGGAAGAATATTTTTGCCTCATCAATTTAGGGTATGGATCATTGGGTCAGCCTAAAAATGGTCGACAGTCATAAGGTCGACACCACTAGGTCAACATACTGCAACGACAGGGGTCTAGGTCAACATGGGTCAAGATCGACAGGTTATTAGGTCAACACAAGCATTAGGGTGACATGGTCTAGAGCGACAGTCAAAAGGTCGACATGGTGTTTTTCACAATTTTTTACACGAATGTCGACACAGTTGACATGGACACAGGATTAAATGCACTGCATCCCCTCGCATGGCTTGCTGCGCTCGCCATGCTACGGGCGCGGTGCCTCGCTGCACTCGCCACACTATTTTGTTCTCCCACCACGGCATAGTGGATGGTAGGCCACGAAATACCGCCTGTCGGCACGTCGCCTCAAAAATGACGATGCTTGTGTCGACCTTATGACCGGTCAACCTTGACCCTGTCGACCTTGCAGTATGTCGACACAGCGGTGTCGACCATCTTTAGGTCGACCAACCGACCGTATCCCTCAATTTAAACCATTTTAAAGTCATTTGTTTTGAATTTTTTTCCATTTGATAAGACAAGCTCTAAAGGGAGGTGGTCTGATTCTTTATCAACAGTCATCAAGCATTAGTCTTTGTGCTCAATAGGTGTGTGCATAGATGACCTCTGAACAGTCCTTCTATGTACATGTGATTGTTCTGCCTCATTGCCTTTCACAGACACAAGCACACACTGTTCCAAGTCGTCCATCATTAATCTGAACCATAGTTTAAATTCCTGTTAGTCTGCAGGATTCTGTGTTTGATGCCCAGTGAGGTGGTAAGATGTGCTATAAGAACATCCAACACAGCCATTGGTATTTACAATCCCAAACAGATACAATTATGCTAGTGCTTATGTAGGGGCCTGTTTATCACTGCCTGTATTTAACCTTAATCTGATGTAGCTGCTTTTTGCAACAAAATCAAAGCTACGCTTATTAGAGCTTCATTAATTAGAGCAGACTGCAATCCTAATTTTGGGGGAGGTGTATCAAGGCAAGCATTGGAGAGAGATAAAGTGGAGAAGTTGCCAAAAGCAATCGGTCATGCATTCAAAATGAGAGCTGATTGGTGTAATAAGTACTTGGCTACTGTATCGCTCTCCAAAGATGGATTCATTTCTCCATGAGAATTATGGCGACTGGTGTTATGGTGCCCATACACAATATTGCATACAATTCTTCAATTTCAATAGATCAAAGGATTGTTTGCACGTCGAATAGGTCACCTGACGCGATGCATGGGCCCGCCGGTTGAATGTCGCGTCAATAGATATTATGTGCTGCACATAATATTTATCGAATTGCATGAGCATTTACATGTGTTTTTTAACCATATGCTCTCGGCTCGTAATGTGATTGGTGGGTTGGCAGCGAGTTAGGGGATGAGGCAGGAGCGCTGGTGGTGGGCAGCGGAGTAGTGCAGCTCCGTGCAGTAGGGCTGGTGGGCGGCGGGGTCAGAAGCAGCATCAGAATTTGAAACAACTATTTAAAACACTGGGCGGCCCTCTGATTGGCTGAGAGAGAGCTTTCTCAGCCAATCAGTGGCCGCCTGAATGTGAGGACTCTAATTGACTGAGAGCTCTTTCAGCCAATCAGAGGGCCGGCCAGTGTTTTTTTTTTTTTCATTCTGTTTTAATTAAATTAAAGTATTCAAATACAGAGATTAGAAAAAGAGTGAACAAAAGCAACAACGATTGTCTAAGTTTACAATTGGTGACGTTTGTATTAACAATTATCGTTGCCAAATTACAGTCTCAACGATGAAAGAGGAAAATAAAAAGTACAACTATAACTAGGAAAGGGGGGACTAGAGATGGGGGGTATATGGAAAAGGGGAGGGGGGGGGTGTTTGACCAATCTCTAAAAGTATCATTCAGTTAGTTGTAGAGTTGTAGAGTGATGAGGGAGAGGGTTGATTAGGTCTTACCATGAGCAACTACATAGGCTTTGTAAAGTTTGGAAGATTTGTAATTTAACCACGGAAGCCATATGGCCGTGAATTCTGACATCCACCGGCCAGTGTTTTAAATAGTTTTTTCAAATTCTGCCACCGCTGCTGACCCCCATCGTCCGCCAGCCCTCCTGCACAGCTCTGCGCTACACCGACACCTGCCACCAGCCCTCTTCCAGCACCCAATGTGGCATCGCAGATGGCATGTGACATTGGGAGCTTGAAAAAAGCACTTTGGGCACCATAAGATGCGATCGGATGCGGACATCATATTGCCTTGTCGCTTCGCATCCGATCGCCTCAGTGTATGGGTACCATTCGTTTTACTACTGCAGGAGATATCTATGGTTGTTTTTAAGTGAACATAAAGAAACAGATGTGTGTGGATAAATTATTTAAAAAGATGAAGAGAGCTGAGTAACCTGCAAAAAGCTGAAATCAGCACAAAGGGCCTGATTCAGACCTGCTTGATGGGCTGCAAATGTTTCGCAGCCCAGCGAGCATGATTTCTAGAAGGGGGATTACACATAACATAAATAAGTGATCAAGAAAAGGTTAAACATCCCATCCCACAAACATGTTGTCGAATAAGGAGACAGAACTGCACTTTCTAAGCACACATTCTCCCATCTCATGGTTATGATCCTGTCTCTTCTTCCTGGTAGCTACTCTCCAGTGCATTGATTAAGGACTCCGATCCACACACACACATCAAACTTGCCAGAAAAAGCTGCTACCTGGGGCGGCAGCTCTATTATCCATATTAAATACCATTGCTATTGTTATCATAATTTAAGTCACTTGCCAAGGGAACAGGGATTTCCGGGCAACCGGAACCACCCCTGCATTGTCCCATGACTATGTTATTAAACGTGACAGGTGGAAGCATGGCATTTAAAAAGATGCACTATTAAACTAACTGTTAGATTTAAAACCCCTGTGAGATTTGTCTGGCATATGGGCTGACTCTAATTCTGGTGCAGCATTGTGCATCCTTTGCCCCTATTGCATCTGCACCTTTAAGTTTAAAACTATTAAAGGTTTTCTCTCGTGTACATCCATGTGCCTGTGTGTGCAAGTACTACGATGAGTATTTAGACACATCCGCTGGAATCTTACATCAGTCCAATGATCAATATCGGCATGTGTGCGATTCAGAATCAGCCCCACATGAACATAGAAAACATGACTAATGGGGCCTTCACACATAGCGATTCCCAGTCATTTTCTAAGCGATCTTACTTAGGGCCTTATTCTAGTTCACTCTTTCTGACAAAATCCTTCTTAGATGGACAAAACCATGTGCACTGCAGGTGGGGCAGATGTAACTTGTGCCGAGAAAATTAGATTTGGGTGGGGTTTTACTTTAAAGTGTGTTCTATATTGCAGTGTAAAAATAAAGCAGTCAGTATTTACCCTGCATAGAAACAAAATAACTCACCCAAATCTAATTCTCTCTGCACATTTTACATCTACCCCACCTGCAGTGCACATGGTTTTGTCCATCTAAGAAGGATTTTGTCAGAAATAGTGAACTAGAATAAGACCCTAAGTGCCAGATGCACTAAGCTTCAAAAGTGATAAAATGGAGATTGATAAATAGCCAGCCAATCAGCTCCTGCCTGTTATTTTTCAAACACAGCCTGTGACATGGCAGGTAGGAGCTCATTGGCTGGCTGTTTATCACTCCATTTTATCACTTTCTGGCCCAAGATTGCTTAGAAAATGCCCCACACATTGCTATCGTCCAGCGATTAATATCCAACATGCTGGATAAATCTAGTATATCGTCGGGGTCAGCGGTGAACACTGGCCCTGACAGATCGCTCAGCACATAGCACTGGCACATCGCTGTTTGCTGAGCGATCTTGCTGAGCATTCTGTGCGATCTAACTTCGCTCAGAATGAGGCTCAGCATCTCGCCATGTGTAGGCCAGTAACAATACTTTCAGCAATTTAATAATTCTTCTTAGAAGCCTAGTGGGGCAGTACGGATGGTGTAATGGTTAGCATTACTGCCTTACAGCACTGAGGTCATGGGTTCGATCCCCACCATGGCCCTAACTGTGCAGAGTTTGTATATTCTCCCCCTACTTGCGTGGGTTTCCTCCGGGTACTCCGGTTTTCTCCCACAATCCAAAAATATACTGTTAGGTTAATTGGCTCCCAACAAATTAACCCTAGAATATCTGTGTGTGCGTGTACATGTGGTAGGGAATTATAGATTGTTAGCTCCACTGGGGCAGGGACTGATGTGAATGTTGAAATATATTCTCTGTAAAGCGCTGCATAATTTGTGTGCGCTATATAAGAAACTGTTAATAAATAAATAAATAATAGTAACCTTGATCCTGGCATCTGTTGTTCCCTACGGGTTTGATACGAAATCCTGGCGGTCGGAATCCCGGTGTTCAAAATCCCGACACTGGAATCCCGACTGAATATAACTGCAGTATACTTATTTCCTACAGTATACTGAGACTCTGATTGTTTGCTAAATGTCTCTGTGTTGGATGGCTCGTGTTACGGAGTAAATAAAGGCACCTGTGTCAAAGATGAATTGTTAAGTTGTCATTTAAAAGCATGCATTATTACTTTTATGAATTTTCAAGTTTAAAACACATGCAAAACATCAAAATACAAAAATAAATTTAAATGAACAGAAAATATTAGAACTAAATAGCAATTACAAGAGCATATGTATACATCATCAGTATCATAGAAGGGTATATAAACAGTACATGCACAAAATATTTAGTGAAATCGAGTAATAATAAATGTCACACAATGAAGCAGTATTACCATGAGTATAGATAATTAGGCATGAGCTGTCAGAGGGACACAGGTGAAACAGTAATCTAGGGCGTGAACGGATGGCCATTGAATCCGCAAGGACATATCGACAGTTCTGCCAGATCGACCAGACCTTATTAAACTTTGAGGGTCATCTTCTCTTCTGATACATCAACTTCTCATAATGATGGTAACATTAACTGACGCTAGCCAGGAGGGTAGAGAGGGGAGATTAGATGTTTTCCGGTCATGAGAACGGCACACCCAGGACAATAACAAAAGTTTATTCTCATATAAACCTAAATAAGCAGTGAGGGATTCATCCAGGCTCAAATACAACTATAATACTCTTCACCACCAGTGCCGTTGTCCTGTGATGTCTCACAGGGTTCTATACTATCTCCCATGCTTTTTGCAGTATACATGCTTCCTTCCACTTGGTGTCATAATCAGAAGTCATGGCCTGGTCCACCACTGCTATGCAGATGATACCCAACTGTACCTGTCCTTGCTCCAGACAGTGATAACACAATAACAACCTTAAATGGCTGCCTAGCTGAGCTCTAGGACTGGATGAGTTGGCTGAGACTGAACCCAGATAAAACAAAAGTCCGGATGATAAATCACAGGACAAGGCGGCAGCATAGCCAACTGACAGGTCTTAAGCTGGAGGGCACAGCACTAAGAAACTCTGCTCATGTGCGGAATATTGGTGTTGTCCTGGATAGTGGCCTGACACTTAAACATCAGATGCCACAATCAAGTCCTCACTCTATCATCTAAGGAATATAGCCAGAATCAAGCACTTAGTTCCCTCAGAAGACCTGCCTAAAGTCATACATGCATTTATATCATCACGCCTAGACTACTGCAATGCTCTCTACCTGGGTCTTGCAAAAGAATTGCACCGCTTGCAACTGGTACAAAATGTAGCCGCCAGACTATTAACTAACCAGCCCCGCTCCTGCAACATAACTCCCATTCTCTTCTCCCTTTACTGGCCACCTGTAAAATGGCGAATTGTTTTCAAAATTGGCTTACTCACTTTCAAGGCCCTACGTGACCATGGCCAAAGGCACCTGCAGCAGCTTCTGATTCCTTACTGTCCTACTCGATTACTACGATCCGTTGAAGAAGGACTAACAGAACCCAGAATTTCCCTGGATTCATCTGGGGGTCAAGCTTTCAACTTTGTTGCTCCAACTCTATGGAACTATCTCCCTCGCAGAGTGCGAGAAGCCCCCACTGTAGAATCCTTTAAAAATAGACTGGTGGGTTCACGTGAGACCTAGGAACCACCACAGACACAGAAGATTAAGGATTAAATCAGGCTGGCTTAATTATACTTTAAGGCGCCTAATGAATTATGCTGTTTGGCCTATACCTTTACTTAACTCTTATGCCTAGAAATAACTCACACCAACACCTTTTTCTAAAAATAACGACACGGACAACCGTTTAAAAGGTCATGAATATTTATTGTAATGGTATGACCGCTATTTGTCTAAGGGATGGCAAAGAAAGCACTTGAGACCTGCACCAGTCATGGGTGTTGCTCATGGTAGGGACCAAAGCGCCCCAATCTGACAACACCCCTTCTTGTGGGGTACAGCCCGCTCTGTGACGGACATACCACCCCTTCTACGTGCTCAGGCGTCACTGACAGAGTCGCCGTGTGTATCGGGACCCAATTTGCGCTGCTGGTACAGATAATCAAAATAACATTGTATGTGGGGAAGGGAGAGTGGGGTATTAGACACACTAAGTGTGTAGGAGGTCTGCGTACGCTTCGCAAAAAGCTTCCTTAAGACCCGATCATGATCATGTGCAATTATTGTGCCTGATCAGTGATGGACGCATACCCAATGGTTTATGTACATCTACAACTGTTTTGATCTCTGCACCCAAATACAGAGACCACAACATGCACATACTTATGATGGGCAGTGCACCATACTAGAGAATTTGGTACTCTTTACCTAGAACGGCGCCCACGATGTCCATCGCGGTCATCGGGGGTAAAAAATCGCGATTTTCCCATAGGGATCAATGTTAAAAGTGTGATTGGACGCGATTTTAGTGTTAAATGCCTCAATGCCCGCGATTTTTCCATAGGAAACAATGTTAAATGGGCCACAGAGCCCTAATAGTCCCCCTGAAGTCTTAAATGGCCCCCACAATTTTTAACGCCACCCCACGATCAACGTGAACCCGAAGCGTGGCGGTACGCGTCCTCTGACCTTTTCATACCCCCACTATCCACGTCGGCGTGGAGTTGAGAATAGAATAGTGTGGCGAGCGCAGCGAGCCACCGAGCCCGAAGCGTGGCGAGGGGACGCGGATACCTGTGAAGCCCGCGAAGGGACGCCGACGTGGATAGTGGGGGTATGAAAAGGTTGGAGGATGCGTACCGCCGCCGCTCGCCACGCTTCGGGTTGACGTTGATCGTGGGGTGGCGTTAACAATTGAGGGGGCCATTTCTGACTTTAGGGTGACTATTTGGGCTCTGTGGCCCATTTAACATTGTTTCCTATGGAAAAATCGCGGCCATTGAGCCATTGAACACTAAAATCGCGTCCAATCACACTTTTAACATTGATCCCTATGGGAAATCGCGGCCATCGCACCCGTTTTTTAGTGCATGCCATGGTCGCGATGGTCGCGATGGGCGCCGGTCTAGGTAAAGAGTACCAAGAATTTTCTCCAGAGATCATGTCCATGCCACCAGAAGGAACACTACATATTCACACAGCCAGAGCTCCCACTGTAACATACTCACACTGAGGTTAGGGCTACCATCGGATCAATGTTTTGATTGCGATTGTAGTATTTTTAACATTTAATGGTAGCATTCCACCAAAATATGTTATGGTGTTGTGATGGCACCATCCTCTGTTCCATCCCCAGCCAGCCACACTGCAGATATTTAAGCATGAGCAAAAAGGGCTTTTTAGTGCATGTACAAATCATATGAATTCTTTCTTTCTTTCAATGGTCAGCTACTAACACATCAAAAGATTTGATGTGAAAACCCAGCCATTTCAATGCCCATCCCCAGACATGGCAACAGGGTCCTCAGGGACAAAGGACCCTGAGGTTCAGGGGCCACAAGGTTTCCCGGGGCCCCAAGGATCTGGGGCACAAAAAAAGGGGCAACAGCTCCTGTTAATATTTTTTTTACACTCTGTCTGCTTGTTAATGAACTAAAGAAAACAACATTCCACAGCCACCTCCCTCTCCCCCCTCCCGTTACCATGCCACAGCAACCTCCCCCCTCCCGTTACCATGCCACAGCCACCTCCCTCTCCCCCCTCCCGTTACCATGCCACAGCAACCTCCCCCCTCCCGTTACCATGCCACAGCCACCTCCCTCTCCCCCTTCCTGCTACCATGCCACAGCCACCTCCCTCTCCCCCTCCCGTTACCATGCCACAGACACCTCCCTCCCCCCTACCGTTACCATGCCACAGACACCTCCCCCCCCCGTTACCATACCACAGCCACCACCCCCACCCCCACCCCCACCCCCTGGATTACTTTTCACAATGAAAAGAGGAAAAATCATTCGATGGTGTGTAACCATCTAATTATTTTTCATCTGTGCGGAAGCATGCGAGCAGATGTGTTAGCATACATATTCGCTCGCTGGGTAACCCAGGTTTTCGGGGCGGGGGGGGGGGGATTTGGTGGGGCAGCCTAGTGAGCAGGTCTGAATCAGGCCTAAAGTACCACGAAATCGATCAAACCAATGATTAGCTGGTGAGATGGAGTAGAAATCATTTATAGAATTATGTTTTTTTTTTATAGATCTCATACACTTACATTAAAAAGTATTTGTAAGTTTTTCTAAAAAGAAGGGTATAGAAAAGTCTAAAAATGGAACACATGACACAAGATGGTGTTTTAGTTTAAGAATAAAACACAAAAGACAAAGCCACATATCAATCAACATAATTACTGACTGTAGGAGTTTTGTCATTATGATGTGCCACTGCTCCTTCACAACCTTATCATTATTGTATTTACATCATTTAAGCGTCATTCAAGTAGAAAATTAGTCCTCCAGCACTTAATGTTTACATATGTCTTCCACTTTTTAACCTTTTGTAGGATTTTCAGTCATTTTCTGGTTAATAAAACGTGCTTAATCCAAATTCTTGACAGCGTTTGCAGGATAACTTTCAGTAACAGATCGCTGAATTACAATGAGAAATAAACGTGCTGGACATTCCTGTTTGGAGCCCAATGCTAGCTCCTTTGAAATTAGGAAATAAAATAATGAAATCTACTTTAGCACGGATACATAAACAAAATTAATACATTTAAATTTTGTGATATATCCTGTGGAGTATGAAGTATGTTTTTGAAAAGGTTTCCATAGAAAGAATTTTCTGCTGGCAAAAACAGGTAAATCTTACAGTATCTTATCACTATCTTACAGTACGTGTACGCTATACATTTGCCATCAGTCCACTTTCCCTCCATTCTAGAAGCTGAGGGAGGGGGGGGGGGGCATTCAAACACCAGCAACAGCACCCCTTCTTGCGCCATTCACCAGGCTGTCTGAATGACTGATTTGCACACTGACAACTCTTTTGTACAAGATCCCGCTGCTATAATGTGCAGCTGCTGCTGAGGCGGCACTACCATTGGTGCAGCAGGTGCAGTGCACTGTTGCCCATGAGGACTAATGGGCGCACTGCTATCCCTCTCACCCTCTTCCTGTCACCCACTGTTTTCCCTGTCACACTCTGCCTCTGTTTGTCACCCACTGCCCTGTTGCATGCTGTGAATTCGGGTTGGGGTGGAGGAGGGGGCCCAAATGATGCTTTTGTACCTGGGCCCACAACCCACAAGTTCTACCACTGGGCTGCTGTCGTGTGGATTTGTATCAAACCTTGTAGAAAGATAAATGGAGAAGTTGTCCAAAGAAGACAATCAGCTTCTAACTGATTGGTTTATCTCCATTATAACCACTTATAATGGTAAGGAATCTGTTCTCGTTTTCCCATGCACCCTTTTAGGGGTATCCTTGAAAAATGTGTAGCGATATATGTCCATGAAATGGAGAGTGATAAACACCCAGCTAATTAGCTCCTACCTGTCATTTCTCAAACTCAGCTTGTAACATGACAGGTAGGAGCTGTTTATCACTCTCCATTTTATCACTTTTTTAAGCTTCATACATCTGGCCCAAGACCATACCCTGAAACACCAAACAAGTGGGCAGATATTGTCAGTGATACAGCTGCTTGTGTGTCCATGATTGGTGCATAGTCATTGTGGTTTGTGGTGCATACATTTTAATGCTTAACCCTTTGAGTGCCAACATCTCTGAGAGATGTTTAAAATAAAATAAAAAAATATTGTGTAAAAAAAGATTAGATTTCCTATATATAAAGAATCCATTACAGGTTAATATGGTGAATAAAACAGTGTTCTTGCCAATTTTCACACCTATTTTGCCAAATTCACTTGGGATTCCAAGGGTTACCATAAAGGTATTCACCATAAAGGCACTGTAAAGAATGGGTGGTGACTGACTGCGCAAGAGTTAAGGTATAGTAGGGTGCTGCTGGGTGTCCTGGGTAAGACTACAAAACTTTACCCTGTGGTATACAAGAACGAAAGATAGCAAATGGACACACCTGCGCAATCCTACACCATAAATAATAAATGAACACAGAGATGATGTCTATGTAAATATCAATTTAGAAATATGCACATTTGTGCGCTCACAGACAATGTTGCTGTATAAAAGGAGTAAAAAAAGGGGGGTGGGTGTGGCTCAATACCGGTATACGTTATAGATGAACAAATACGTACTCACATGTAACATATAAAAGACCCCTGCCTGGGGTATGGGGTTTTGGTAAAAAAGTCTTGTCCCAATGCCGTATTTGGCAAACAACCAGAGTACAATGCTCCTAACCCCTAAACGGAGTTTGATGTGATCAAGTACAGTGTGAATATGGGCAAAGATACAAGATGTAAACAGATAGGCGGAACTCTGTTCTTAACTCCTAACCGGAGTGTGATGTTTGTGCAAGTGGAATATGCAGAGAAAAATCTGTGACCTAAATACAATGCTCCTACCTCCTAAGCGGAGTTTAGTGTAATAGGGTACAGTATGGGCAAAGGAACAAAATAGGCTGGCAGAACTCTGCTCCTTGCTCCTAAACAGAGTATAATGTTATACAGGTAAATTTGCAGAAATGAACGTGAAAGGTGTGCAGCTCTGAGCTCCTAACCGGAGTGCAGCGCTTACAAAGAAAGTTTGGGAACAGAGTACCAAATGATGCTCTGTCTGTGTCCTCAGGGGACAGAGGGTGTCTGCCGGCAGACTAATACCCCTTTTAGACCAAAATGCCGGGTCGCACCCGGCTTTTTGGACCCTGGTTGAAGCCGGGTGCGACCCGGCGTTTAGGGGCATTTACACCAGACGGGCTTAAACGCCCGCACCCCCCTCCCGCCCCTTCCCGGCGCTTGAAGATGACAGCGCGATGTCATCTTCAAGCGCCGATCGAAGTCGCCGTACCCGGAACGCTGCTGGGGGCAGCCCAGCACTAAGGTAAGCTGCTAGGCTGCCCCCAGTCCCCGCGCGCATCCCCGCCATTGTACAGGAGGTGAATGGATGCCGCACACAGGCATCCGTTCACCTCCCTCCCCTGCCGCCGCTGCTGTCTGCAGAGTATAGCAGACAGCAGCGCCGGCTGTCAGTGTCAGACTGACAATCCGTCCAACCTGCGGACGCTGCGGTCCGCAGGTTGGACGTTCCCCATTCATGTAAATGGGAGCCGGGTCATCCGACCCGGCGTTCCCATTTACACCGCCCTCTACCCAGGTCCTAGCCGTGTTCTACCCAGGTCAGGACCTGGGTAGAAGTCCCGTGTAAAGGGACACGGCGTTAGGGATTTACACCACCGAAGATCCGGGTCTGACCCACCGCTGACCCGGATTTTTCGGCGGTGTAAAAGGGGTATAAGTTACCTCCCCGTGGTTACAGCTGGATAATGCAGTGTGCCTGGTGGTCCTCTCTGGCTATGTATGCGTTTCACCCGCAGCGCGGGCTTCGTCAGGATGTGCATTTACTATTTATGGTGTAGGATTGCGCAGGTGTGTCCATTTGCTATCTTTCATTAACCATAAAGGCATTTGCCATGCTTTACCTTGTGTCATTTCTACTAGAACCATAAAAATCAATAATACTTTTGCTTTCACCATACAACTTCCACTAGACCAGTGGTCTTTTGACTCTTATTGAGAAAATCAGAAACACATATTAAATTAAGTAAACTGTGTTTATATGTCATCCTTAGGGTCAGTTATGTGTTAATAGACTGGATTCACTTCTGCTTGTCCACAATTACAAAAATAATTTGAATTGGTCCTAGACCACCAGTACATGGCACCCCTGCAAGTCCCCAAATGCACCCCAGGGTGCCACTACACAGAGTTTGGGAACCACAGCACTAGACAGATAATAACAAAGCAACAAACTTACTTGGATTGCAATTGGTTACTGCGGTTTTAGTATGGTGTTGCAAAGCTAATAAAACAAATACTTTTGCAATATTTAAGACATCTATACCATACCAAAAAAAAAAAAAAATCATAAATAACATTTAGAAAAAATTAAAATGTGTGTTAAATGTGTTAATAGCATTTCATTTGTATGCATCAGTGGTTCCCAAACTTTTTTGAATCACGGCACCCTAGAGTATCAGAATATTTTTCAGGGCACCCCTAGGCCAAAATTGTGTTACCAAAAATAATAATAATTATATTTATTATAATAAAAAAAATAATTAAAGTTGTGCTTAAATGTCATCCTTAGGTCGAGTTATATGGTGAAGAAAATTATTCACTTCTGTTTGTCCACATATTTTATCATTGAAAGCCACAAGCAATGATTTTGCCTATTACATTGACCATAAATAATTTGAATTGGTTCTGGACCAACAACCTGAGGCAGCCCTGCAAGTGCTCCGAGGCACCCCAGCGAGCCTAGGCGCACAGTTTGGGAACCAATGGTATACATATTGAAAAATAATCTCTTCTTACACAATATTTGTCTATCACACTTTTTGCTTTAGAAGTGACACTAATACCCCTTTCACACCGCACTTGTTAAACGGTATATTGCCGGTTTTTTTTCCATTTCAACACGTTTAAGGCTGCAGTGGGAAAGCACCAGAGTTCATTTACCGGTTAAAGATAATCGGTATTTAAAAACGTTTAAAAAGCAGAGTCCTACATGTTTCGGGGGGGGGGGGGGGGATATAATAGGGTAAACTATGTTGTCTAAGTTAGAAATGTATAGAATATTAGGATGTGGATGAAATATTGATGAAACACGATGTATATGGAGTGTGAGAATATTTTATACATGTATACTGTTTGCTGTTTTTATATGGCACTGGGTGCACTGTACAAAAAAAGGAAAAAAAATTACAAAAATAAATACTTTATTAAAAAAAAATACCGGTTTTTAAAATGTTTAGGCAGTGTGAAAGTGGTATAAACTGTGTGGCATCAACAAAGCTTTTCGTCCCATTGTTGCACTGATATAAAACAAAGCCATTGTTTCCTATCATTATTATCCCAGTTTGAAATAGGAGAGGATAGAGTCTGCTGTTGGCAAAAAATGCATTAGAATTTTCACCTATTACTATTACTTTACACATGGATGAATTAATATGTTTGATTGTGAAATGTCACAGATTTTCAGAGATGAGCCTTCGGCGTATTTGGTTGTTAATTGACTCATATTTCCCAATAAACTGCAGGATACATAACTCCCACTGGAAAATCAGGTAAATCACTCTGCAACATAGAGAAGCAAGCATTGACATGTATATACCTGCAGCATGGCTAAAAAGTAACAAGAAAAATACAAATAGCCTTTTAGACACTTAGGGGTAAATTTACAAAGATAGGAGTTCTATTTAAGATGGGACGTTGCCCATAGGAACCAATAAGATTGGATCTATTATATTGTAGGAGCTAAATAAACAACAAGTAGAATCTGAATGGTTACTATGGGCAACATCCCATCTTCAGTAATACTCCCATCTTAGTAAATGTACCCTTCAGTCTTCCTGGATTATATGAGGGACAAAGCCAAATTTAGGCCTAAAGACAGTGTCGGACTGGGACAAAGTCAAAGACATACCTCCCAACAGTCCCGAAAACCGTGGGAATGTCCCAGTTTTCGGGGACATTCCCGCATCCCTTCCGCGGCCGGCTGTGTCCCACGGCGAGGGGGGGGGCTGTTGGGAGTCCCCCCTGTCGACTGCTGAGCAGCGGCGAATAAACACTGTGCACATGCGCACAGCATCTATTCCCGCAGCCAGGGGGCTGGGGGCATGGCTAGAGGATCACAGAGCCTCTGGGTCATGCCCCCATAGCGTCAATACAAAAATTGCATAAATGTGTAAAATAGGAAAGCTACTATCATTTTTATGAGTTATGGCCAACCATGTGGCCAACTGGTGTCTGTATCATGATCATCATCAGGGGCGTAACTAATACTTTGTGGGCCCCATAGCAAAATTTATGGTACTTGTGTAGTTTCACGGTGTAGCGCCCCTTTCAGAATTGGCGTTGTGTTCCCGCGACCAGTGTTCTCACCACCAGCATAGTCAGCGCAGGCAGTATGTAATTAGCGTAGTGTCCCCGACTAGCGTAGTCATCATAGTTAGTCAGAAGTAGTGTCCCTGTCAGAAACAGCATCTTGTTCTAGCATCGTTGTTAGTCAGAAGTAGCGTCAGCGTAACGTAGTCAGCCAGCTGGTAGATTGAGCGGTACGCAGTTAGTGTAGTCAGTCAGCTTTCCCGCAGACAGCGTAGCCACATCTGCTGCGGAAAGAAGGTCAGCGTCAGGGCTGTACAATGGTTCAGAGGGTGCCATCTGACCTTTGTCACCCTGATCCGATTTGTGTTCTGTTACGCAGAGGAGCTGACCAGCATCTGCTTCTGTGAGCGACATCTGTCCATCTCGCAGAAGACCACCGTCCTCTACAATAATTTGATGAGGGAGGCCTGCACGGTCGACCTCATGTGGCAGCCTCACCGACGTATTGGCGGCCCAGGCAAGATAGTCGAGGTGGACGAGAGCCTATACGTCCAAAGAAAGAGTCATGTTGGTCGTATGCTTCCCCAGCAATGGCTCTTTGGAGACATTTCTAGGGACACCAGAGAGTGCTTCGTCAAAAGACATGACGACAGCACCCTGATGGCCGCCATCGAGAGGCACGTCGAACCGGGGACGACCATCTTCTCGGATTGCTGGCCTGCCTACAAGACGGAGCAGCTGGAGCTAGCAGGGTACCACCACGCTCGGGTGAACCACCGGTACAACTTCGTGGATCCGGAGACCAGGGTTCACACCCAGAACATCGAGCGGCCTGCAAGTGGCTCAATAAATGCCAAAAAGGCACTGCGCGCCATCAGCTAGACTCCTACTTACAGGAGTTCATATAGAGAAAGACTCTTGGCGCCGAAAACCCGTTCTAGCGTATCCTCCATGCACTAACCCTGCTCCCCCAGGATGAGAAAGGTGACGGCACAGAGGCAAGTGCATCGACTTCTCATGCTGTTTCTGCAAATGCAGTTTCTGAGGAATGACTTTCTCAATTTTTTTGTCTTTATTCTTCGTCTTTTTCATTGTATTGTCATTTGATATTTTCCTTCATTCTTCTTCTTTATTATTAACTAAAAACCAGTTACTGTCTCATATGTATGACATGGCAGATGTGAATGTGTTCCTAAAACACCCGCACCAGCCCAAAGCGTGGCGAGCGGACGCGTTACGTGTCCTCCCGACCTTTTCATACCCCTACTATCCACGTCCGCGTGTAGTTGTTTTTATAAAGTGTCCGAGCCCGAAGCGTGGCGAGTGCAACGAGCCCCGCCAGGGGACACGGAATACATGTGATACACGACAATGCCCATTACACATTATATGACACACCACAATACCCCTTACACATTATACACACACCACAGTGCCCATTACACATTATGCGACACACTGCAATGCCCATTACACATTATGCGACACACCGAAATGCCCCTTATACATTATGCGCACACCACAATGCCCCTTAAACATTACGCAACACTCTGTAATGCCCCTTACACAATGTGACACACACCAATTCCCCTACACATTATACCACATGCAGCAATGGCCATTACACAAGAGAAACACATACTGTATTTAAAAAAACACTAAATAAAACATTTTAAACTTACTCTTTCAGTATAGTAATATATCTGCTGCTGCCAGGGCCAGTGTAATGCTTCTCAGCACCCTAGGCAAAACTTCAACCTATTCCCCCCCCCCCCCCCCCCAAAAAAAAAATATGGTCCTCCCAGCAGCCCCTCCCGAGAAGGTGGGCAGGTCCTCTGCTTTCCCTGGACCTGCACGCTCCCCTTTGCCACTCACAACAGAGTACAAGGAGGAGGTGGCAGCATAGTAGGGAAGTGTGGAGGTGAGATCTTAGAAGTTCCACAGCCGCCACCTGCATTAAATACAGCATGGATCCTCATAGACATCATTGATTTCTTGATTTGCAGACTCGGTGCCCTAGGCAGCTGCCTAATGGTAGAGCCGACCCTGGCTGCTGCAAAATAAAGCCCAGCTTACCAGAGAGAAGCTGCAACCTTAGCCAGCCCAGCCGGACCCTCACTATCACAGCAGTTAGCCACTATGGGCTGGAAAGCCTGGCATGTGTGTCAAACACACAGGCTCCGTGCGCTGTTCTTCACCCACCCCCTCCCACCCAGCACAGCGCGACCCCATCCTGCTGTCCTGCACGGCAGCACAGCGCAAAGCATTCCCCCCTTCTGCTAGGCTCGAGTCCTCAGTCAATCCAGCAATTTATCCCCCCACCCGCCCCGCACAGCGCAACACCCCGCTTGGCTCCTCAATCTCCCGGCAATGCAGGCAGCTGCAGGCGGCTCCCACATTTGGTCTATTAGAATGTAATAAAAATAGTAAGTGTGCCCCCCCCCCCCCCAGCCGCTGGGCTCCATAGCAGCTGCACCCCCTGCACCCTTGGTAGTTCCGCCACTGATCATGATGATGGACGTATTATTATGTGTAGGGCTGGAGCTGCAGCTCCATCTGTCCCATTGTTAATTTGTCCATGGTCTCCGAAGCAGAGAAGAGCACCCACACAACGTCCCCTGGGAAACGTGTATTGTGCATGCAAATATCCCCTGCATGTTATATTTACAGCTCTGCAGCCAGTGCCAGTGGTAAGTAAAATTAAATGGGTGTGGGGTGTGTGCTGTGCGGGAACCTGGCACTGCACCCCTTGCTCTCATTATAGATATGCCCCCGCCTTTCTGGTTTTGGCCTAAACCTTATTCTAGCATGCTGTAGAAGTACAGATTGTCACTTTTACATTATATATTAACCTTTTGAGTGCCAACATATCTGTGAGAGATGTTCAAAATATCTACTAAAAATGCCGATGTGGCTCACATTTGTTATATATAAAAAAAAAAAAAAAAAAAGATTACATTTCCTAAATAAGGTAAGCATTACAGGTTATTAGTATACATAAAACGATATTTAAACCTACTGTATTTTGACAAATTCACATGGCACTCAAAGGGTTAAACCTGGTTATGTTTTAGTGTCCTTATAACTCTGTTGGCTTATGTCCCTCATTCTTTTCCCCCATCCCACCCCAAGCTCAGTTTTTTTTTCTTATTTTGTACCCATTGATTGTATTTACTAGATATTATGGTTAATACATCTTAAAAAAAAAAAAAAAAATGAAAACATCATAGTTTGACAAGCATGTAGGAAAGTGTCACAATATGTAATAGGCATTACAGTGTGTGGTATAATATGTAATAGACATTACAGTGTGTCGTTTAATATGTTATGGTCATTACGGTGTGTGGCATAATGTGTAATGGGCATTACAGTGTGTGGTATAATGTGTAATGAGCATTACAGTGTGTGTGGTGTAATGTGTAATAGGCATTATGGAGTTTGGTATAATACATATTAGGCATCACAGTGTCAGACATAACATGTAATATTCATTAAGGTGTACAGTTTGATGGACATTACAATGTGCGGCAAAATGTGTATTGGGCATTAGTGTGGCATAATGTGTAATGGGCATTACAGTGTGTGTAATCCTAGTGCAGTGTGCCTAAAGGGCTCTACGTGGCACAGTGTGTCTAAGGGGCTCTACCTGGAACAATGTGTGGTGTAATGTGAATTGGTACTGTACCATTATGTTGCCACACCCCTTTCCCATAAAGCCACACCCCTGTATCTTTGCCGCGCACCTTCGGCGTGCTCTGTCCTCATTTTTTGTGTGTGGGTGGGGGGGGACCAGCTCCTTTTCTGGCACAGGGCACCAAAATGTCTAATTATGGCACTGCTGCTACTGGGCATTATTACTACAGGCACTATACACCCTTTTATCAGCATGTATCTTTGGCACGCGCTGTCTCTTTGTAAAGTATAGGAGGGCGCCGAACACCCTAGCACCGACCCTGCAAACAAACACCATATTTGTTTTCCCTTTTTTTATATACTTCAACTTGCCTCTGGGC
This sequence comes from Crinia signifera, assembly GCF_055691185.1. Classification (NCBI taxonomy): domain Eukaryota; kingdom Metazoa; phylum Chordata; class Amphibia; order Anura; family Myobatrachidae; genus Crinia; species Crinia signifera. The sequence goes on from NC_139217.1 coordinate 352,695,898, forward strand.
GACTGAAATAAACACACCCCTGCTACTTGCATTCCCAAGGGGTGTGGATTCTTTGGACTACAACAACTAGGTCGACAAACATTGGGTCGACACTACTAAGTCGACATACAGCAATGTCGACATGGGTCTAGGTCAACATGACATTAGGTCGACACAATCATTAGGTCATCATGGGCTAGGTCAACAGTCAAAAGGTCGACATGGGGTTTTTCACTGTCGACATGGACACAGTTTGAAGTGCACCGCATCCCCTCGCATCGCTCGCGATGCTTCGGGCACACTATTTTGTTCTGCGACCACCCCCTAGTGGATGGTAGGGCATGAAATACCACCTGTCGGCACATGTCGGCTCAAAACAGTGAAAAACCCCATGTCCACCTTTTGACTGTCGACCTAGCCCATGTCGACCTATTGCTTGTGTCGACATAGACCCATGTCGACCTTGATGCATGTCGACCTAGTGGTGTTGACCCAATGCTTGTCGACCTAGTTGTTGTAGACCTAATGACCGTATCCCTTCCCAAGTAGCCAAAAGGGAGGATTCTATGGATTCCTCTTCTGGCAAATTATGTGATACATAGACTATAGGCTACAATGGCTAAATGTCACAATATAACAGCCCCCATAGAAATCTATGGAGACTGCTATTGAGATGTAATCAATGGGAACTGCAGTAGATAGCTCCAATATTTTCTGCAGATCCCTATATCCAGGAGATACTTACATTTTGCAGATAATCCACCGAAATCGATATTTTAAGGGGATTTCCTGCTTAAAAAAATTTAAGTTTATTTATGTTTGTGTAAAATGTATAGATTTTTTTTATGACTTCTAAAAATCAGTAATAAAACATAAATAGACTTCGATTCAAGGCTAGTGTTAAGTGCCGTTGTATTGTAAAGAGACTGTTCCTCTTTTAAACAAAAGCAATTAGCTAAGTGATATGGAATCTGTCCCTCTCTAGTGTGAGCGAATGGATACCAGCAGTGCCTGGCTGTCACACTGTAACAGCTGGAAGGATATGACAGATCTGAAAATGACAAATGTATTGAATGGACCAGAATTCACATGATGGAGCTTGTTGCCCCCTGCTGGTGAAATTGGAAATACATTTCATAGTATACACTGTTCATGTAGCAGATAACTTTTGAGTGCTTGTATAATGCATTTCATTATTGACGAACTACTTAACGCACTACTCAGACAGGGGAAGTTATTACAATATTTAATAGGTATAAAGTAGCCTAATGTGTGCCATAAAAACATTTTCCTACACTGCACCACCACATATATGGGCATGATTATGAGCTAAATGCAGTGGAGGCCACACGAGCACGTTTTGCTAAAGTTGTATCTGCGACTTTAAGTTAATGCTGCTACAAAGCCCTTCACTGATGTACATACATGTATCTGAGCAAGGACCATTGTTGCCTACCCTCCTGCATTCTGCAGGAGACTCACTGAAAAGGCAGCAATCTCCCTCTCTCCCTCATTAGTCTAGCAATTTCCCTCATTTCACATAGCCCACATTACACTGTTACATTTTTTGGGGAAAAGGAATGAGAGACAGATACATTTACATTGAATCATCAGCACCATTTCCCAGCACTTTAGCAAGCATATCTTACTAACTGCTTTGGGGCTCATCTACATTTGTATAGAAGTCATTTTAAAAGATTCCTCTCAGATGTAGCAGTACACACCCACACTTCTAGCTGCCATGTTCACAATCTCTTTTCACAATCTCTCCATATATGGAACTAGACACGCCCTTTGGGTGGAGCATGACATGAAATTCTGCTACCAACTATACCAACTACCAAACTAGTTTTCAAAAATAGGCAAGTATAGCAGACTTGCCTACTTTTGAAAACTAGTTTCAGGGAGATTATAGTTGTAGTAGAATTTTGCACAGTACCCCATTGAAAGGGCATGAAGAGATTGTGAACGTGGCACCTAGAAGCGTCGGTGTGTACTGCTACATCTGAGAGGAATCTTTTTAAATGACTTATATCCAAATGTAGATGAGCCCCAAAGTAGATATTAAGAGCTACTATACTTGGTAAGTAAAAGTCACTGATACGTGTCATCAACGTACCGGCAACGTACATAAACGTGCCGGATTAACAATGGGCCTGATGGAGCTATAGCTCCAGGCCCACTCTCCAAATAGAGTGGAGCCCCGCGTTCCTAGCCCCACGGGAACCTGAGATACCGCCAGGCAAACCTGGAACGTTTTCCCCATAGGATAAAATGGGACCTGCTAATTCCGACCTCCACCTGTTTCCAACGGCTGCCAGTTCCCCCTCCGGCATCACAGAAGCTCGAGGTTGATCTCAGTCGAACCCAAATCGCTGGGCCTTCAATCTGATACCTGGTCTATATGGGTTCATTGGTTCTAGAGATATTGTGGGTAAACCAATTTGTTTTCATTTCTGAAATGTAATTTCATGGCTGTTCATGTTGTTTTAGGACAGATTTCTCTGGAACCAAACGGCCCAGATTCACGGGACCAAAATCATTCGACGCCTACATGTAAATGGGTCAGTTGGTTCCAAAGATATAGCTGGTTGTTTAAAGGGGGGTGGGGGTAGTTTTCTCTCCCCCTCACACCAGAAAATGCAGGGACTCTGGCTGTTGTAAAAGGGGCCAGTCCGGGAATGTCCCTGCACGATCCTGGGACCATATTCCCAGGTAAATCCCTGCATTTTCTGGTATGAAAGGGCTATTATTTCAAATAGCCGGGACATGCAGTGCTCTGAATACAGCCGGGCAGCCCCCTGCTCTCTGTCCGGCTGTCATTTCTGCCCGGCAGCGGCTGTCCCCCAGTTACCGCGAGCATGTATTCCCCCTTGGCAATGAGCATATAATCCCACATGGCAATGAGCATGGAACCCCTGGCAATAAGCATGGAACTACTGGCAATGAACATGTAAGTAAGCAACACTTATGTAGCATAATTTTTAATAGGCATTATAGTGTTTGGCATAATACGTAATGGAGATTATGGTGTGTCGCTTAACATGTAAAGGGCATTATGGTGTAAATTTTTAATGCGCGCCTTTGGAGCACAATGCCCCTATTTATGCAGCATATTGTGCATTATTGCTCAATCTGTTTGGTAAAGTGCAGGCAGGTCCAAACTTTGGCCCTCCAGCTGTTGTGAAACTACAAGTCCCATCATGCATTGCCACAGTTTTGCTATTAGGGAATGCTAAAACTATGTCAAGGCATGCTGGGACGTGCTGCCAGTATTGAGTCACCATCACTCTGCCTGCATATTGCATTCTTATAGGTATTTAACCTTATATGCCATTGCCAGTATTGAGTCACCATCACTCTGCCTGCATATTGCATTCTTATAGGTATTTAACCTTATATGCCATTGCCAGTATTGAGTCACCATCACTCTGCCTGCATATTGCATTCTTATAGGTATTTAACCTTATATGCCATTGCCAGTATTGAGTCACCATCACTCTGCCTGCATATTGCATTCTTATAGGTATTTAACCTTATATGCCATTGCCAGTATTGAGTCACCATCACTCTGCCTGCATATTGCATTCTTATAGGTATTTAACCTTATATGCCATTGCCAGTATTGAGTCACCATCACTCTGCCTGCATATTGCATTCTTATAGGTATTTAACCTTATATGCCATTGCCAGTATTGAGTCACCATCACTCTGCCTGCATATTGCATTCTTATAGGTATTTAACCTTATATGCCATTGCCAGTATTGAGTCACCATCACTCTGCCTGCATATTGCATTCTTATAGGTATTTGTGCAATTGTATTAAGAATTAAAGTGAGTTAGAATGTATTAGTGGCTGGGATGGTATGTAACCTCTTACCATTTGTTTATCTTAGTTTTATTGCTAGTGGGAGAGGGGCTCTGGCTGGGTGGGGTCTTAATCAATTAACTTAGAAACAGCTTTTAGTATTTAGTTAGAATACTAGGCTGACACAGCCTGGCTGACTATTGAAAGCTGACTATTGATATTTTGTCAGTTTTTAAAGTAGGAAGATTTTTAAGTAGGGAAAAAGTTACATAGATTAAAGATTGGACTTATTCTGGACTTAAACTGGACAGAAACTGCCAACCAACTTAACATCTTGATATCAAAGTGATTCAGAAAAACAGAAACTACAGCAACTCAGAAAACCAAGGGACTGCTTTGAGTGAGCTCACTTCATACTCACAACATACTACTCCTGGCTATCTGTATGTTCATCCAACTTATCACTATTTCTGCAACTGCTAAAACTTTGAATATCACTGTTAATGCTTGTATTTGCACTGTCTGTTTTGAAAATGCACAGCTGTACCTCTAATGACTTCACCACTTCTGCTCTTCCATTGATAGTAGGTGTCCCCCATCATTTTATTCTTGGTCCTCTTCTTCTCTATCTCTATATGTCCTCCCTGGGTGAGCTTATTTGCTCACTTAACTTCCACTATCACCTCAATGCTGATAATACTAAAATATACTGCTCCTTTCCTGATCTCTCTCCCTCTATCCTCACTCATATCTCCTACTGTCTCTCTGCTATCTACTCTTGGATGACCCAGCGCTTTTTTAGACTTAAAATATCAAAGACTAAGCTGACCTCTTCCCACCCTCCAGCATAAAACCTGACCATCTCTCATCCTAAACTACTGTTTATGCTCACTTCTTTCCCTTCTGTGTCACCCCTGTCTGTCTAACCCTCCCCTTTTAGAATGTAAGCTCTCACGAGCAGGGCCCTCTCTCCTCTTGTGCCTTTCTTAGAATATATAAACCTCTGCCACCCTGATGATTGCTTCAGTGTCCTGTCCCCTGATGCAACTATCCATTTTTACCATGTACTTGTCCTAAACTGTCTTGTACTGTAATTTGATATGTGTTTTTGCTCCTAATTATGCTTTGTAAAGCGCTGCGGAATCTGTGTGCGCTATATAAGAAACTGTTAATAAATAAATAAATAAATAAGAGCTGGAGGGCCACTGTTTGGCCATGCCTGGTATAGTGTGTATTTTGGCTCAATCCATGTGGAAATTTTGAATTTTGACCTTCATCTGTGTGGCATAATGTGAATTTTGACTCAATCGGTGTGAATTTTGGCTCATTCCATGTGGCATAATGTGTAAGAGGAAAGTACAGTATAAGGGGTTACTATTGTGTTGCATGATTTGTATAAGGGGTATATGGTGTGGTAAACTTAGGTGACCACATAAAAGGTGCTGAAATGTTGTCCACCAAGTTTTGGCTTTCAGTATTTTTTTTATGACTGGAGTGCCACCTCACTCCGCAAGTATCTTAGGACATCGACGTCCTGCGGGTGCACCTTTGGAGGGCACCCGCCAATATATCTCCCTGCGTTTTTCCTATGCCAGCCCCCTGCCTTTTCCAGGCATATATAATTAGTTGAAAGTATTTACACAAATACAGACACACCCATGAGCAGACCAACCAACCAGAACACTGGTCACACCCTCCACATTATATGGTGCTGGCCACAACCCCTATTATTGCGCATAATAGGCCCTTGATCATTTTCAGCTCCAGGCCCATTTAGACCTTAATCTGGCTCTGCGTGTCAGGGATTGTTCATCTATTGTGTTTTACATGTGGATCCATATAAATGGACACAAGACATACATGTAGCCATAGGGATCATTGTGTTTTATCAACAATGATGGGAAATGGCGCTGATGATTCAAAGTAAATGAATTCCTTTTTTGCTCTCATTCCAAAAATGTAACAGCTACAGAATGTGGGCTAGGTGAGATGAGGGAGATTGCTAGACTAATCAGGGAGAGAGGGAGATTGCTGCTATTTCAGTAAGTCTCCTGTAGAATGCAGGAGGGTAGGTAACTATGAAGTATGGCAAGGACTATGCTCACTTTCAGCATCTTCACATGTAGCAATTACCATCAGTTGCACCATCAAGCAGTGACGTAACTGGACCCCCCCCCCCCACAATATTGAAATAAGGAACAGTGTGCTCCAAAAATGTAAGGGCATTACTTTGTGGGAATGGGCGTGGTCACATAATAGCACCAATAACGCCCACAGGAGTAGCTCCCCTAACACTCATAGGGCCTTATTCTAGTTCACTCTTAGAGGCAAATTCCTTCTCAAATGGACAAAACCATGTGCACTGCAGGGGTCAGATGTAACAGGCGCAGATAGAATTAGATTTGGGTGAGTTATTTTGTTTCTGTGCAGGCAAAATACTGGCTGCTTTATTTTTACACTGCAATATAGATCTCACTTTGAAGATAAACCCCACCCAAATCTAACTCTCTCTGCACAAGTTATATCTGCCCCACCTGCAGTGCACATGGTTTTGCCCATTTGAGAAGGAATTTGCCTCTAAGAGTGAACTAGAATAAAGCCCATAATGCCCACAGGACTATTTACACTTACCCTGCATAATGCCCACAGGAGTTGCATCCCCCTGCCCCACAGTGTCAGCCCTGTTCCCCTTTCCCATACCTCCCAACTTCTGTGCTGATGAAATAGGGACAATCACGCGAAGGGGCGGGGGCGTATGCAAATGAGGGTGTGACTTATGCTAATTAGCCGCAACCTCATTTTCATACGAGAATAGACGCTGTGCGCATGCTATTATTATTATTCTATTAGATTGGGGGGTCTCCCAACTGCCACCCCCCGCAGCGGGACAATGCCTGCCGCAGGTGGGACATCGGGACAGGACCCGAAAACGGGACTGTCCCGCTGTAATCGTGACAGTTGGGAGGTATGCCTTTCCCCACAGTGTCAGCCCTGTCCCCCTTCCCCACAGTGTCAGCCCTGTCCCTCTTCCCCACAGTGTCAGCCTTGTCTCACTTCCCTAATTTGTACATAGCATTTTTGGGGGCTGCCAGTGCCAGCTGCTGCTCCTTTCTGTCCTCTCTCCTTCACACCAGAGCTAGTGACAGCGCGTCCCCTCCATGCTGCACTGTGTTTCCCAGCCGGCTGCTCCCATCCTCAGTCAGTCACGGCACCGCCTGCCAGGGACGTGCAGTCAGGGGAGGCAGGGGAGGCAGTGCCTCCCCTGTCATTAATGATTTAAATAATACAAAGAAGATACTTATGACACATATTCTGTGTCATAAGTATATTCTTTATATTAATGTAATCATTTTCTGCGCTGCATAGAGTTTAAATTGATGTTGGAGGCACCGCAAGTGGGGCCTCCTGTTTCTCATTAGAATAGGTGGAAGCAGGGGGCAGGCAGGGGGAGGGGAAAAGCTGAGGGCTCTAAAAGCCCATTAAAAAACCTATTGGAAGCGGCACCTGTACAAGTGCCTCAGTGACAAGGGCGTGCTTTCAGCCAATATGAAAGCACGTCCCTGTCACTGAAGCTCGAACTGGGGCGGTATGCACGAGCATGTCATACCTCCACTTCCGCACTGTCATTTTCTTATTCATGATAGCAGCTGGTATGGAAGAGGATGATCGGTCGGGGTGAAACAGCAGCAGTTTACAACACAGGATGCGCCAGCACCGGAGTGGGGTAAAAAAAAATTAAGGCACTGACAGGTTGTGAGTCACCAACTCCCTGCCTGCTCACTTGTTCTCCTAATCTTCCCAGCCAGTGCCGTCTCCTTCTCCCGTGCACTTACCCCCTTCCTCTGACTTGACACTGCAGAAGAAGTTAGAAGATACGCTCCCTCCACCACTATCACTGAGGAGCGGCAGTGGCACCACTTCACCCGCAGCGGCAGGTATGGGGAGAAAGGAGGAGGAAGAGTGCTATGCTGCTGGCATTGCGGTGCTGGTGGTGATGTCTTGGGTGCTATTAGCGTTAGTAGCGTTTGGGGGAAGGGAGGCCAGTGGGGTGCTGTCACTGGTGGTAGGTGAGGTCTTCGGCGAGAGGGGGAGGAACACGGTGTGCACTGTGTATATCTCTCTCACAGCCAGGGTAGCACTCACATTGCTGCAGAGTATATAATATGGTGCCAATCCAGGTTCCCCTGGCAGGGGGTCCAAAACATATGTAACAGTCAGCAACACTGAGTGCTGCCAAATAGCTGATAGCCTATCAGCATTTCATATGCTTTAATATTGCATCTTTTGCTGAAGATGTAATAAATATTTCTGCGGATTAACATACTACTTTAAAATTTGTGAAGTGGCAACCATATCTCTCTCTCTCTCTCTCTCATCTAGGTCCTGCAGGGAGGCAGGGCCAGGCTATTAATGAAAGATGCAGTATTGATATAAGGAGGGAGTGAGAGCTTCATAGGTTAGACAGGGAGGGAGGAGAGGTATATAGGGATGTAATAATTTCAGAAATATTCATATAAATGATTATTCCTTTTCAGCAGACCAGACTGTCATTCTACTGTCATTCCTTTTAGTATGTCCCAGGTATATATCTGTCAGAGAAGGATGGAGTGAGAGGTACATATGTGCTAGAGGGGGGTGGAGAGTTATATGGCTGTCAGGCAAGGAAGAAGTGTGTAGCATGATGTGACCACGCCTCTATTGTTATGTAGCCACTCCCCCAGTTGCATGTGACCACACCCCCTCATGACACACAACCACGACTATTTATGGTACCACTTAAGAAAAAAATTCTACTTGCAAACCAGTGCCTCACCAGCCACTGACCTCACCGCACGTCACTGCCGCCTGCCGAGCAGAGCGCAGAATCTAGGACACAGAGGCGTTGATCATTATCAGCACAGCGCTTCCCCTCTGTGTCCAAAACTCGGCGCTCTGCTTGGCAGGTGGCACTGTGACTGACTGAGAACCTGCTGACTGGAGTGCAGTGCAGCGAGAAGGGGACACGCTGTCACTGTGGGGGGACAAGTTGTGTGTTGGTTTGTTCACCCAAAGTGCAGATGCGCTGTGGCCAAGGCACCGCTGGCACACACCTAGTTACGGCCCTGCCAACAAGACGTGCCCCAGCCTTATGCTAGCTGCAGATTCCCTGGGAGACTTGCCTGCCTTTCTGGTGGACTTGCCTGCCAGCAGAATCGGGAGAAGAATACACCATGTGAATGACGTGGGGTCTGGCTGATTTAGCCATGTTTTAGCATTTAAACAAGAGAGGACCTGATTGGCTCAAGGAACTACCACAAAGGTGTTTCTACCATAGGTGCAGGGAGTGCAGCTGCTATGGGGCCCAGAGCTAAGAGGGCCCCACTTTTCTGTCAAAGTACCTTGTGCAATATACCACTAGGTGATGCTTCGAAAGCTGGCAAGGTAGCTAATGTGAGAGAAAAAGATGTTGTTTCACTTGCTGCCAACAGATGGTAGTTTTTCGGTAACACACATACACTAGACATATATATAGATGATGATCATATAAATAACAGATACAGTGTGAAATTCAATAGGATGAGAGATTCAGAAAGTGAGAGATTTGGCAAGAATTCTCCATTTTTTTTAAAAAGCGGCAATCTTTTAAACTTCCAAATATAATTGGTTTTGCAGTGTAAATAATTGCCTCTTTAAAAAAATTTGGAGATTTCTTACCCAATCTCTCACTTTCTGAATCTATCATCCTATTATATTTCCCCCACAGTATCTACAGTATACATACAATCTTTCGACATTGTTTATTTAAAAGTAAAGTTATTTCTAATATCAAAAACACATGAAAGCATAAATGTGTAGTATTTTCTTTTCTTTTCTGTGTGGTATTCCTGTATTGCTGTAATACTGTCCTAAATTTTGTAAAATATGTTATGTTTTTGTTTTTTTATGTCTGTAAAATGACTTTGAGTCCTGCTGGAGAAAAGTGCTACATAAATAAAAATAATAATATTATTATTAATAATAATAATAATAATAATCAGGACACTTTTATCATTAGATTATTAAAAGTATTTAGAAACATTTCACATAAGCAATTGTCCTTATTTCTCTGCATAGGAAAATATTAGCACAACACTAAAAAAACCCTTCATTTTAATGAATCACTGATTCATCTGCACAGAATTTTTTTCCTTGCAAATGTAAAATTTTCACTTTTCACATTTATGGTACAAGGAGTGTTCCAATCAACTGTGCTTGGCTTTGGTTATCACCAACTCACTAAGGGGGTATTCAATCCGGGATTCCCACTGTTGGAACATCACGACAGTTGGAATCCCGTTCCGTTTTTCGTTTCTCTCAACTCGACAGCCAGAATTCAATGTTCCGGCTGTTGAATGTTGGAAAGTCTGAGGATTGCCGAAAACGGCCGCAGATTGGCGAAAAATGTCAGTTTTTGAAAGAAAAAAAAAAATCTCACACCCTTCAATGCTGTCGTTAACAGCAGCATTGAATAGGTGAGTGGCAATAATTCCCCTTTTGGGAAATATCAGCACAGATTGAATTTCGCCCTTAGAAGCCTATTTATGAAATAATATTGCAATATATTCCAATTTTTGGGGGACACCCACAAATATTAGGGATACCCTGAAGGTACCACTGAGATATCTGCTATGGCTCCTCTATTTCCGACAAGAGCCACTTTCTGCCTCTGTCGCATTCACCAAGCGGTCCCAACACCATTAGCCAGTTGTATCCTATGGGAAAGTGGAGAGGGATCGGTAGGGTCGCCCTGCTGTTAACAGCTTGCACATGCCCTGTCAGACATTGTTGCATGTGCAGCTGACCAAAGCAGAAAGTAAACTGCTTCACAGTAATACTACAATTCCTTATGGCTGGGACTTGAGGTGAGAAAAAGAAATCTTATTATTCCCAGTTAGCCTAACAGTATCATAGGATGGAATTAGCTATATCCAGCAAGGAGTACCACCAAGCCAGCGATGCTTCCCGTAGATACAAATTGAAAATCAGCAGCATATGCGTGTATTACTTTAACAATTAGGATGCTAGAGAAAATCCTTGCTGAGAAGCAGGGTATTTGCCAGGAATATCTGAGATGCCCTGGCATGGTCGATTGCAGTGATACATTGGCCCTTATTCTAGCTTACTTGCAGAGGTAAATTCCTTCTAAAATGGGCAGAACCATGTTCACTGCAGGTGGGGCAGATGTAACTTGTGCATAGAGAGTTAGATTTGGGTGGGGTTTTACTTCAAAGTGAGATCTATATTGCAGTGTAGAAATAAAGCAGCCAGTATTTTCCCTGCAAAGAAACAAAATTACTCACCCAAATCTAACTCTCTCTGCACATGTTACATCTGCCCCACCTGCAGTGCACATGGTTCTGCCCATTTGAGAAGGAATTTGCCTCTGCGAGTGAACTAGAATAAGGGCCATTATGTATTGTTTCTTTATGCAGTGCGACATAATGGTTGCTACCCTAGGGTATTGATAAACAGACCCCAAAGTCATTGATATGAATATTGTATAATGCGATTAAAATCAAAGCCATATTAACATATTTGTCAGCTCCTTGTGAATTTGGGACAAGCTGAGATGTCTTCGTGACACAAGCACCCATTATACATTATACTCTCTGTTCAGAAATATTTTATTAATTAAACTCATTTTACAGTTTTGAGGGAACATTTAGTGGAAAATCCTTTTAGGCTGAAATATATGAGGAAACATTAGAGCAAGAAAGCTGCAGCCATAATAGGTTTCAGACTGCTAAACCACAGACGACATAAAGTATTTCGCTATCCCAAGAGGAAATAAACGCTTTCATGAATAGTGTTGCTTCATACCAGAGTCAGTTTCTTTCCCATAATTATACTTAATATTATGCACATAAAAATTCTTCTTTTCACTCGCTGGCAGATTTATTAAAGACCTACGATTCACTGTCTTATTTGGTCTATAGTCATCTACATCCCACAAAATAATTTAGTTGACATGTACACCTTCAGGATAGTTTAACAAAAGATGTGTTAACTCCATAGGCATATCTATAACAGGTTCAAGGTGTGGGGTGCACTTGATCCCCTGTATCCTGGGGCCGGGGGGACCACACACTGATATGGCTACATCCATGTAAAAATACTTCTCTCTCCATCAGTCCGGTGCTGGCTACACAGCGTAAAAAATCACTAGGAAAATGGCTGCCGAAGAGTAGAAAGTTCAAGCAGAACCTGCACATGGCCCCCTCATCTCTTAAACCTTTGGCCCCTTTCACACGCTCCGGCTCCTGCCGGGCGGCGAAACCCCACACGGCCAAAAGCCGTGCCGCACACAGAAGTTAATAATGGACACGCCCGGTTGAAGCCAGATCCCACCACTGGAAAGGATAGCTGCCGGGCTGTGGCCATCCTCACCATTGTAAACGGCACAGCTTCTTGGCCGTGTGGGATTTCGCTGCCCGGAAGGAGCCGGAGCGTGTGAAAGGGGCCTTTCAGGTCCAACGTCTAGTCAGGCTCAACAGCCCTAGCGCTAGTAGCAGATCCAATGGTAAACCACTTTAAAATAAGAACATTAACATCGTTCAACATTCACTGGATACCATTTTTTTTATTTAAAAAAAAAATTGCAATTAATTTAAACCAGACTGTTTGAAATGCAAAAAAAAGAAATATTGGACTGCAAAGGGTATAAGCATACCTCCCAACATTACCCTCTATAGGATGACACAATGCTCTGCTTGTGGTCTTCCCTCTTAAATTCACCTGTGGTGAAGCACCTTTCTTATCAGTTAACCTGTTTAAAACAGAGGATGGCAGTCATACAGTACATTAAGAGGGAAATCCAGAAAGAGAGCATTGTGTCCCTTCTGGAGAAGGTCATGTTGCGAGGTATGTTTAAGTGCATCTTGTTTACTCAGCAGGAAAACAGATGGAATGATAAAAAGCATCAGACCCTCCTATATGAAGGGGACATGTTGTAGGGTCTAAAGCAGGAGTGACCAAAACGATCCTCGAGATGTACCAACAGTTCATGTTTTCCATCACACCTGTGGATCTGTAGAATGTGTTGGTTAAGAATGAATGCAAAACATGACTATTAGTAATTGCTACACCTATGCACCGGATGGGTGGTTTGAGAAACAAACTGTTCAGTAGATCTCCAGGGATGGATCTACAGTATACTTAAAGCTATTATAAAAAGTACTGTAAGAACAATCTTAGCATAATTGCTAAATATGACAGATGCAGGAGAAATAACTGATAGAATTAAGAAATGTTTTCCTTCCAATGCTGTACAGTACGTAGCACTGTAGGTACGTAAGTGAGCATTGTATAGAGTGCCCCCAGCTTAAGCTGTTCAGCTGCTTCTACAACAAAATCTAGATAAACCTCATTAAATTCAACAGAAAAGGAAAATAAACAAAATGCAGAGTTATTTTTTGGAGCTTATAAACATAGCAGACAATTGTTAACTAGTGAAACCAACTGTGAAGTAATAAAAAACATATGCTACATTATTGGAAACACAGTTCCATGAATTGTTTTTTGGAAAACCAAAACGTTATTTTAAAACAATTTGTGAGAAGAAATGTCATGTTGCACAAATACTGTATACGTAAAATGTCCTGATAATTAGTTTTTACAGTGTGGCACACATTTAGTAGTAGGCGGGAGTGGAGCAGGATAATGTACCTTTATTATGTTATCGCAGTGAATATTATTACAGCCACATCCCTGATGCATAATTCCATCATTTGCAATATGTTTCTGGACCAAGAAGATGCTAATTGCTCATCCAAGCTCCCCCCCTCCCCCCCCCCCCCCCCCCAGATGTATGCCAGATAGGAGGTGCAAATAGGAGGTAGATTAATAGGGGTAAATTCAGAGCCGGCCCTATCCTAAATGATGCCCTAGGCAAGATTTTGGCTGGTGCCCCCTAGCACCGCCACTAGTTCCGCCTCTGACCCTGCTCCCCTTTCCCAGCACCATCAGCCCTCATCATAGCAGTCATTATTTTGGTGCTCCTACCCGCAATATTTTAAATAGAAACAGTGCACACATTCGGTGCGCAGCCCAAACAGGGGTGTGTTCTTGCTGGGAAGGGGCATGGCCACACAATAGTACCCCCAAATCAAATTATGCCACACAGTAGTGCAACTTTACTCACATTATATCATGCAATGGTGTCCCTTATTCATGTTAGATCACACAGTAGTACCACTTTACCTTATATACATTACTCCTCACATTATTCACATTATACCCTTAGGAAAAAATCCTGAGAAAATATTGTATTTTAAGCACCTCCATGGCCACACTGCAACCCAGCACAAAGCAGTGTGTGCTGGGCAGAGGAGAAGAGCTGCAGCTGCTGCTGTCACTTAAGGGGAGGGGGCCCGGGGCCCCCACTGGGCCCTTCCATCAGACTTTGGCCTGGGTAATTTGTACCCCCTACCCCTTTCTCTCGGCACCCCTTGATAATACCACACCATAATGCCCCTTACACATGACACACATTATTAATGTCCTTATCACCATAATGCCCCTTACATATTATGCCAACCTTTATCAATGCCCTTCATACACATAATGACACACATAATGCCCCTTACACATATGTTGCACATTATTAATGCCCTTATACACATGCCCCTTACACATATGCCAAACACTATTGCAAAACCAACCCACCCGCAGAGAGCACTCGCACAGCCGTTAACACTGTGACCTTTGCCTCTGCTTGGATACAGATGTTTCCTCATACATCTTGCCTCAATAGGCCATGCAGCTCCTGGCCAGTTCTGCTAACGTTGGGTGCCTTTTTTTTGCTGAAAATTCATCTCATTTGCATTGTTATGTGACCAGGACACACAAGGAGCTTCCGATGATTAAAACGATATGTGGCATGCCTATATTCTGTGTGCGACTTTGGCTGTACCTGCATACAGAATGCTATGTTACAGTGATTACCATGAATACACTATTTCATATGCAGATACAGCCTCACTCACACACAGAATATAGGCATGCTGCATATCATTTTAATCAGCAGAAGCTGCTGGTGCCCCTAGGCATTCCAAATGCCCTAGGCAATTGCCTAGTTTGCCTATGCCTAAGGCCGGCTCTGGGTAAATTTATAACCCTTTTACACAAAAATCCCATATCCGACCCGGCATTTAGAAGAAGTATCCAAGCCGGGTCGGATCCGGGCTTTACAATGTTTACACTGCGGTGCCCACCCGCAGTGTAGACGGAGGCGGTGCTTGGAGATGACCGCGGTGATCCCCGCCGGAAACACCGATCGCCGTGCTGGGGGCAACCCACTCAGTTCTTTGTGGGTATACATTTGTCTTTGTGATCTGTTAATTGCCATCATGGATGTATATAATCGAATTTACTCTGTCTCTGATTGGTTCTGTATATTAGTACGTTCTGACTTTTTCTGTACCTATGGTTCTGTATATTAGTACGTTCTGACTTTTTCTGTACCTATGTAATGAACGCCTGCCTCAACCCTCACAGAGCACTGGCCATGCCCCAAGAATGATGGCATCGCGAGGCGTGGCTTGTGGGAATGTCATCCTGTGACATCACACACCCTTTTGGGTAGGCTCCACCCCTTACCGGAATATCAGCACTTTGCAGTGGACAGGAGTCCCTATGCAGTGATTTCAAAAGTTGGGAGTTATTGTGTATCAGTGTGTGACAGCATATGTCAGGATCAGTGTTTCTGCATGCCAGTGTGTGCTGTTATTGATAAAGTGACATCCATCCTCCCACATGCTGGCTGCAGAGAAGCCTTGCACTGTGTCCTGTTGTGCCGCCACCCACCTACAGTATGTAAGTGCTGAGCTGTGGTGTCATTGACTGGATGGTCTGACACTACATGGTTTCCCGGCGAGCCAATCCGCCCCTGGTCCCAGGCCCCACAATGTCTATGGCAGCCCTGAGCATCTTTACAAGACTCAGTGACTAGACCAATACCATCTTAATGCATCTGACCTCAGCTGAATTGCAGAAGCAACTGGGGAGTAATTTCCCACAGTAAGTTTTCTTATCCACTGTGGCCGGAGATCCCGACACACGTAAATAATGGTGGCCACAGCACTAAAGGGGTTAACCCTCTGCTGCGACACCATCTTGGACAAGGGGCGCTTGGCGCCAAATATTTTTTTTTTAAATCACATTGTGTATGAACGCTCCGGCAACCCTGGCCCCATCCAGCTGTAACCCCCCCCCCATCTTCCAGTGGAGAGGGAACGTGGCATGGCCGAGCGGTGTGCTGAGAGACGCTGCCTCAAGATGACCGTTCTCATCTTGCGACCAACAGAATTACTGCAATAATTTCATTCTCCAGCTGTTCTGGGTACAAGGGTCCAGCGTCCTCCCAGTTCCTCACTGCCAGCTACCGAAGCAGAGGTCTGGTCCGTGACCAGTGGGGAACCAACCGATGCCAGTCGGGGGGGTGTCAGTAGCGGGTCGACGCACACACTCCAGCAGGTAGTACTCAGGTGCCAGCGTTTGGGCCTGAGGAGGTAGCCGTGGTCCCAGGCGTAAAGTAGGAGTCTGGTGGTGGCAGCGATATCCCCACCCACGGCGTAGAGGGTGGATTCAGTAACAGGCGGTTACTGACGGTAACAGGGAATCCCCTATTGGCCAGGTCCCGTGGGGCCAGGAACCTCTATCTGTGGACCCAAAGGTAGCCAGAGCATAAGGGCAGGTGTCCGGTCATACCCACCATCAGGGCTGCCATCACAAATCGGGGGGCCCGGGACTCACAGAATGGGCAGGGCCCCCATAGGGGAAAGGCAGGGTGCTCAAGCATAAGTGATCATAGTGGGAATTTGGAGGTGGAGGTATGGACATCTTATACCCCTAGACATCTGAAGCTTTTTAATGAAATTAATTTTAGATAACTTAAACATATATAAACCATATACTCAGTGGCGTAGCTAAGTTTTGGGTGCCCCCCCGCCGCCCATGCAAACCCCCCCCCCCCCCCAGCCTTACCTATTGCGCTGGTCCCGGTGGCTCCGTTCTTCTGCTGAGGACAACCACAAAATGGCCGCCCCCATACAGCAGACAGTTTCAGAGAACTGTGTGCTAAAAGGCGGGTGGCCATTTTGTGGTGGTCCTCAGCAGAAGAACGGAGCCGCCAGGACCAGCGAGATAGGTAAGTCTGCGGGGGATTGGGGGGGGGGGTGTAACTATAGCACCGCAGCCCCCGGCGCCCCCACATGCACAGCGCCCCCCTGCGGTGGCGGGGGCTGCGGTGCTATAGTTACGCCGCTGCATATACTATAATATCCAACCCATGTTCCATAGTTCCCATGTCCATCTGCCTCCCTAGTTCTATTTTATATTTGCTTAATGTATCATATCACTACTATTCCTTACTTCTTGCACCTCTCATTTATCATTCAATATTTGGGCTAATTCCCCCAAAACACCCATTTTTAAGGGATAGCAGCAAATATTAAATGTCCCTCCGATAACTGCTACGGTCCCTCCATTGCCAACAACAGCTGCATGCCCCATAGGTTTCTTTTTTTTACACAATCAGTGTTTATTATGGTAAGATAACAGACATACATTGTAATATAGACAATTTCAGTGGGACTTCAAAGAGTGTGCCATGTTTCAAGTCAAAATGTCATATAGTCCGAGTTCCAATTATTGGTAAATGTATGTATTAACACTTTAAACTATGAAAAATAACACATTTTAATGTATAAGTATTAGACAAGAAAATAAAAAGTAATAATAGAAGAATGAAAAGAGAAAGAGAAGGGAGGAGAGAGGGAGGAGAGGGGCAAGGTAGAGTCCAACCACTGTCATATCAAGGTTGTGGGGCAGGCGTCGGTGAGGGAGTACCTGCATATGATGTATATTCGTGGCTTTCTTTAAAGTTCAACCAAGGGGACCAGGTGGTGGTAAATGCGTTGGAGGGCAGTTTGGCGGAAGAGAAGGAAGTGAGGTCTTCCATGAGCATGTAGCGGTCAATTCTTAGGAACCAGTGGGAGATTGGAGGCCGTGTTTGGGTTCTCCAGAAACAGGGTATAATTGCTCTTGCGGCATTCATTAGGTGTCGGAGGAGGGACTTTTTGAACATTGAAATAGGGATCTCCATGTAGTTAAGCAACCAGAATTCTGGAGTGTGTGGCAAGGGAGTATCTGTGATCAGTATGGATAGTCTCCTAATTGTCGTCCAATAGTCAGTCAGTTCGGGGCACTGCCACCAGATGTGCAATGGGGAGCCCTGGGAGCTTTGACATTGCCAGCATGTATCAGGGATAGTGGGGAACATCCGGTGTATCTGCACCGGGCATCTGTACCACCGTGCAAGGATTTTGTATTGGGTCTCAAGAATCTGAATCGAGGATGAACTGGCAAACGTATATTGGAATATGGTAGGCCAATGGTCATCCGGTATAGTAGTTGTTAATTCAGATTGCCATGCCTTAACAAAGGGGGGTAGTTCAGGCAACAGGGCTTCTGAGCACATCCGGTAGAGTGTGGATACAAGGTGTTTAGGTGGGGTGTCATCTAAGCATATTTGTTCAAATCTGGTTGGAGTCCCTCTAAGTGGTTGGGCATTGGATGATTGGATGTGGTGTCGAAATTGTAGGTATGCCCAGAATGAGTTTGTAGGTAAGGAGTATTGCTGTTGGAGGTCAGTGAAGGAACGTAGGTCAGAGTTGGAGAGTAAGTGGGAAATGCGGGTGAATACAGCTGTGGACCAGGTAGTCAGGGAAGGGGATGCAAGGCCAGTAGGGAAGTCTGGGTTACCAAAAAGGGGTGTGGGAAGGGAGAGCCCAGGACTAAATAGAGTATGGTGTTTAAGCTTTTGCCAGTACTTCAAAGTGGGGGTCAATGTGGGGTGTGGGGGTTGGAGCGTGGTAGTGGTCCAGGGAAGAATATGTGACGGCACCGCAGTCGCATAATTTGAGATGTGGATCCACTGTTTAGTAAGGGGGGTTCTAGACATCTCCACTATTCTTGCTCCGTGTACTGCGTAGTAGTAATTTATGAACTGAGGGAGTTGTAGTCCTCCCCTAGTTCTGCTATTGACTAGAGATGAGCTTTACTGGCTCCCCAGACAAATTTCCCTATTAGGCTCTGCAAAGATGTGAAGTAGGAGGTAGGGATTGAAATTGGTAGAGTCTGTAAAAGATATAACACTTTGGGAAGGATGTTCATTTTCACGGTGTTAATCCTACCGAACCAGGAGAGTCTCAGAGGCGACCACCTCTGGAGGTCAGCTTTCAGTTTAGTCATAAGGGGGAGGAAGTTAAGTTTGAAGAGATTATTAATGTTGGGGGATAATAGGACCCCTAAATATTTAATATGGGATGGATGCCACAGAAATTAATAGGAACCCCTGAGACCCTCCACAGTGTCGGCAGGAGTGGAAATGTTAAGGGCAATCGATTTGGAGTAGTTTATCTTGAAGTTGGACAACTGGCTGAATCTTTGAAATTCCTTCATAAGAGCCGGAAGGGTAGTTACGGGTTCAGTGAGCGTGGCAAGGAGGTCATCGGCGAATAGAGCCAGTTTATATTCGCGGTCTCCCACTTGTACTCCCTTTATGTCCCCATTGGCCCGGATCGCCCGTGCTAGGGCTTCCATACATAGGACGAAGATAGTCGGTGAGAGGGGCAGCCTTGGCGAGTGCCGTTACTTATTATGAAGGGGGAGGAGAGTGCTCCATTGATCCGAACCCTTGCTGAAGGGGAGCGGTACAGGGCAAGTATACGGTGCAGACAATAAGATCCCAGTCCCAGACTCCGGAGAAGGCCCTCCATAAACCGCCAGTCTACCCTATCAAAGGCCTTCTCCGCATCCGTGGACAGGAAAAATGCATGTTGTCTACCCTCCTTGATATGATGTATCAGGTCTATGAGTTTGGTAGTATTGTCCTTGGCCTCCCGTCCTCAGGGAGGAGGGATCCCAATCGGTTAGACAATAATTTAGCATATAATTTAACATCATTATTTAAGAGGGAGATAGGCCTATAGCTGGCACATTGGGTGGGGTCTTTCCCTTCTTTAGGAATTATTGTGATATGAGCTTCAAGTGATTGAGGGGAGAAGCCTACCGAGTCTGAGATTGCATTGCAAGCTTTCAGGAAAAGGGGGAGAAGGGATGCACTATAAGCCTTATAGTAGCTCACAGGGAATCCGTCTGGGCCCGGGCTCTTCCCAGAAGGTGTATCTGAAAGCGCTCCTTCTAGTTCTTCTTGTGTGAATGGGAGTTCAAGTGATTTTAGGTCGTCGTCCCCAAGCCTCGGAAAGCCTACAGAGGACAGATAGTCCCCTACAGTCTCCCCAATCGCAAGAGGCGAACTAAAAGGTTGGTCTGCTCGTAAATTGTATAGTTTTGTATAGAATTCCTGAAAGGCTGCAGCAATCTGGGGAAAGGTGAAAGCCATGTTCCCTTTTGCATCACGTATAGAGTGAACATAGGTTTGAGCTCTTTGAGCCCGAAGAGCCCTAGCTAGCATAGAGCCTGGCCTATTTCCCCACAGATAGTACTTGTGCCTACATTTGGTCATGTCTATTTTGATTCTGTTTTGAAGGAATTTTTTAAAATCTAATCTGGCTGCTGTGAGTTCTAGTAGAGTGGTCGGGTCTGATGTAGATTTATGGGCCAATTCTAGTGTTTGAATACGGGTGAGCAGATTTTGTCGTTGTGCTAGTCTCTCTTTTTCAATTGTGATCCCAATTGAATACACTTTCCCCTAATGACACATTTATGTGCCTCCCATATCGTCATGGCTGAAATATCGGGCGTTTCATTGAGGGAGATGAATTCCGTAATGGCGTTTTGTATGTCTTGTTTAAACCGAGGGTCATGTATTAGAAGTTCGTTGAGCCTCCATGACCATGGTTTTGGATATGAGCTAGGGGGGCTGATAGAGGCAAATATTGGGGCATGATCAGACCATGTGATATTGCCTACGGAGCTATAGGGGAAGTATTGCAAAGATCTATGGTCCACTAGGAAGTAGTCTATAGGGGTATATACGTCATGAGGGGGGGAAAAAAGGTATAGTCTTTGACAGTCGGGTGGTGGGTCCTCCAAAGGTCTATTAGTTGGTATTCGTGTAGTATTTGTCGGATTTTCCTATGATCTCTTGACAAAGGACGAGAGGATCTAGAGGAAGAATCCAGTGAGGGATCTAAAGGCCAGTTGAGATCACCTCCGACCACTAAGAAGCCTTCTTTCAGGGGTTCTATGAGACGAAGGGCTCTACTTAAAAATTGTCTCTGTCCACAGTTAGGGGAGTAAACATTGACAAAAGTATATTTTTGATTATAGATCTTACAGGTCAAGACCTGGCACCTTCCCTCTATCAAGGAGTGATGAGAAAGTTCTGTCACAGGTAGTTTGCGGGATAGGATAATTGCGACACCAAGGGATTTACTCAAGGGGTTATTACTACAAAATAAGTGCGGAAAGTAATAGTTACCAAGTTTAGGAGACTTTAATTGTTTAAAATGCGTCTCTTGCACAAAAGCCACATCTACTTTGTCTGAGCGTAGTTAACGTAACAGTGTGGATCGCTTCTCAAGTATGTTCAGACCCTTGACATTAAGGGGTTTATTCTAGTTCATTCTTTCTGACAAAATCCTTCTTAGATGGACAAAACCATGTGCACTGCAGGTGGGGCAGATGTAACATGTGCAGAGAGAATTAGATTTGGGTGAGTTATTTTGTTTCTGTGCAGGGAAAATACTGGCTGCATGATTTTAAACTGCAATATAGATCTCACTTTGAAGAAAAACCCCACCCAAATCTAATTCTCTCTGCACAAGTTACATCTGCCCCTCCCGCAGTGCACATGGTTTTGTCCATCTAAGAAGGATTTTGTCAGAAAGAATGGACTAGAATAACCCCCTAAATGAGCATATTTTAATGTCGACTGAAGTCATGGGGGCCATAAGTAGTGTGGTGTTGCGAAGGAGGCATCAAGAGGAAGTCTCAAACAGAGGGGTGTGGAACCAGACAAACTGCACCGGGGTAGAAGCGAGGAGTCATCAAGTTTATGGCACAGGTTGGACAGGGGAGGGAGGGAAAAAGGGATGGTAGAAAACATAGATAGGAAACGAAGGAAAGAAGAGATCAGTATGGTGATAACTATAAGAACATACATAGCAAGGAATAAGAAAAGAAACTGTCCGCTGTTGGGTGGCATGGGGACATACCATGAACCCATGCCCCAAATCGGAGCGCGGAGCGACCCAACTGGGGTCAGGTGGCGCAGGCCACCCCCAAGAAAGTAAAGTAAGTACAAAAATATGAATACAACATAGGAAATCTATGGAAGCAACAAAGCTTAATATTGTCGATAACCTAGTAAACTAACTTATTTCTCTCAATATGAAAAAGAGCAACTACAACGGGAGGCTCAAGTTAGAAATATAGTAAAAATACTATAGTGTGGTGTGATAAGTAGGAGACTGACTGCCCAGTATACCAGGGTCTGGACAGAACTCCGGACAGTCTCCGACTCAGACATCAGTGGCATATCAACGGTATCTCAAACCACCGCAGCACCTCAGGTAGCCGAGAGTGTCCCTCCAGAGTTCTGGGGGGAGACAGCAGTCTTTCGATGCCGAACAGGGACCCATTGTGGTCCCGAGGCCTGTAGTGGTGGAGGATCAAAGCGAGAGTGTAGTTGAGACCATTCCGTAAGGGTCAGCACGGGTATATCAAGTGTTGAGCAGAATTTATCGAGGTCATCAGGTTGCTGAAGGGTAGCTTGGCGACCTTCATGGGAGGCTTGGACACTCAGAGGAAATCCCCACCTAAATCTGATGTTTCTTTGTTTAAGTGAGTCTGTGAGTGGAGTGAGCATCCGACGTTGTTGAAGAGTGTTCCAGGAAAGGTCGGGGAATATCTGGATCTTGGAGCCATTAAACTCGATACCATCTAATTTGCGAGCTTTACTAAGAATTTCCTCTTTCTCGTGATGGTAATGAAGACGACAAATAATGTCTCTGGGAGCCTCTGATCGGAGCCCTTTGGGGCGTAGCGCTCTATGTGCCCTGTCAAAGAGGATTGTGTTGTCTGAAGGGGCAGCAGTGATCTCATTGAAAACTTTGGTGAGTGCATCAATTATGCCTGGGCCTTGTACATCTTCTGGGACTCCTCGTATCCGCAAGTTGTTCCGACGTCCCTTGTTGTCCAAATCATCCAGGCGGCGCTGCATCGCCCTCATCTCTTGTGCATGGATGGAGACCACTTCTTGCAGTTTGCGCTGTGTGGATTCCATGGTTCCTATGTGGTCTTCTATATCTGACACTCGATGGGTGATTTGGCCGATATCTGCTTGGAGCGTGGCGATCTCTGCTTTGACTGTAGCCCCTATTTTCTTCTCCAGGTCAATGAAGTCTTGTTTGGTAGGGAGGTCATTTTTGGTAGGAAGAGAACGTAGGTGTGTCAGAACGTCCGCCATTGTGACTTCCTCTATCGCGTTAGAATGTGAAGGCGCTGGGAAGGCCACGGTGCTGGAGTTATCTGAGGACGGAGATGGGGGTACAGATGAGCAGGAGTCGTCTCCTTGCGTGACTTGGTCAGGAGCGAGATAACGGTACAGACTCGACTGGGATGTTGCGTCACCAGGTTTTTTGGTGCCTGGGGTCTGCCCCGCTTTCCTAGTTTTTCCCATAAGAAGAAGTTTAGTAACACAGAAAAGTCATATGCTTAGGGCAGAAGGATTTAGATGATTCAATGGTTTAGAGTAGTTTTGCCCATGTTGTATGAAGAGGTGTCTCTCTAGGGGGTGGTCACATCGCCCCGTTCCCCATAATGTGTGGGTGGGGTGGTCAGGGGGTCATGGCCGGAACGTAGTGAGCCAACCGCATAAGGTCACATATGGCTGGTCAGGTGTAATAGGAGTAGTGGGTAGGTGTATTGCCCACCCTAGGCTCCACCTATGTATATGTCAGATGACGTTTGCTTGTAGTTTGGTTTCGTGACGGCCCGTGTGGCGTTTACTTTGGGAGTATTTTGTGTGTCATTTGAGTCCGGTTTACAGAATATATTGTAGAGGCAGTAGGTGCTGTTAGATCTAGAGGACACTAGCGGGCAATTTAGTATAACGAATGAGAGCACTTTGTGCACAGAGAGGGAGGGGCTTTGCCTTATTAGGGTCACAAGCAGCAAATGGCAAGAAGATCTGATACGGCTTACAGTAGTGAGTTCAGGCTTGTTGTGAGATTTATGCTACTAATAAACTACTGCAGTGAGTGGATAGGCCATGTATGTTACTTGAGTGTGGTAAAGGCATTCACCACAGGGTGGCACTACAGGCTCAGCAGAGAGGAGATGGAGCACAATGTAATGGAGGGTAATACTGGAACAAAAATATTTCACTCTCCAGATAGTATCCTCTTCAATCAAGACTGTGTAATCAGATCAAGAATAACCTCTGGCACAGTTTCTTAGATGGGAGAGGGGGAAGTATATGTAGGGTCCCCGTGGACAGCAGAGTTGCCTGCAACACTGGTGCTCCAGCACTGACCTCAATGGACATTTCCCTCGCCGTGCATGGTGTGTGCCATGCAGTACTTTCATATATTGGATGTCTCAGTAATATTAGGTGGGATGTGTGGTGTGGCTGCTGCTCACGGGGCAGCAGACTACTATTGGGCTCTGGGGGATAAAATCAAGATGGCCGCCGCTTCTGTGCAGGGAACAGGGCTTCCTCCTGCACAATTACTCCTGTCCTGGCTCTGCGTGGCAGGTGAGATCAGGGATGGGGTGGTGTGAGCCAAGGGGGGATACAGCTCACCTCACCTTCTATTTCTCAGGGTCCGGCAGCTTCCGCGGGTTCCTTGCGTCCGCGATTTCGGCCCGGAGCTCTGCCGCCGGGTGTCCCTTCAAATTGAGGCCGCGGCTTCCGTATAATGGTAGGCCGCAATCCGCAGGACGCCGATGGAGGCGTCCCCGACTCCGCAGCGCACACCACACGGCACCGGGGGGTCCCCGCAGGGAGGGGGGGTATATGTGGAGGCTGGGCGGCTGTTTTATGGGTTCAGAGGGTGTACTTTGATAGGATCAGCGCAGGAGCTCCCTCCCCCCATAGATTTCTATTAGAGATAGAGTATAAAGTTGCCCATACACGCTGCTAAGCGTGCTGTCCCGGTGTGTGTTTTGAGGTGCGCGCTCCCGCTCATCACACAGTACAAAAAGTATGTGCTTGCACATACTTTTTGTACTTAGGTTTCATCACATTGCATGCACAACGGATGCACATGCAATGCAATGTGATCCGTGCTAGTACAGCACGCCCACAAAGCAGCGTGTAGATATCCATACTCGAGCACAGGTGACTTAATTAGTATCGGTTATTTTGATTTAACCCTCTATGCTGAAGCCCAGATATCACTAATACTGTGCCTTATACCCCCACCCCACACTTGCCTACCTGACCCTCTCCATGAGGGAGAAAATGCTCTGTAATGGGCCCCATACATCAGCAATCACAATTTATGGATTTCCAGATACAGGGATTTTTTGGCCAGATAAATGGATTTTACAATCTATCTGACTTTGCCCACACATTACAGATTTATTTCAGTGATCGGCAGATTTTTCCATCTAAAGATTGCATCTTCATATCTGGAAATTGCCCAATCGATTGTCATTTCAGCTGTTCATAATGTAAATAGATGAAGAAGACGAATTGGGAATGCCCACACATATAAGAAAGATCTGCAGATAATACCAGATTATTAAACATGTTTAAAAACCTGATTAAGCAATCGATTGGCGATTTTGATTGGGATTGCCAAAAGGGGGAGCCCACATATCTAAAATTAATTGTGGCAATCATCTCCATATCTGAAAATTGTCACAATTAATTGCTGATGTATGGGGCCCTTTACTGGACCTCCTTCCTAATGTATGATTACCATCACCTGTAGTGAAACCAGGGTTGCCTAGCTGACCCTCTCCATGCGGGAGAAAATGCTCTGTTCCTGGACTTCCCTGGTAATGTAGGATTGCCATCACCTGTGGGGAGCCAGGTAATTGATAAGAAAGGTGTTTCCCCACAGGTAATTGCAATCATCCATTACCAGGGAAGTCCAGGAAAAGAGCATTTTCTTCCTTGTGAAGCGGGTCAGGTAGGCAAGTATGGTTAATGATCATTACAAGCTCCAAAATGGCAGAGTTTGCTGAAGAGGTCTAATCCATTCCGAGGTCCTGACTGTTCCGGTTTTTACCCGATCGGATCCCCTAACTATGCACATTCTGTCACTGTTGTATACAGATAGCAGGTGTACTAGGATGCTGCACAGTCACTAGCCTAGCATATTACCTGTTACAGAATCACTAAGGTATTTCACTGTAATATAAAACTGCAATTTACTACCAAAAAGAAAATACCAAGTTCTGTGTGCTCACTTCATGCCTCCTCCCCTATTCATTCCAGAGTGGGCAGTCTTGCTTGTCACTTCACTCACACACCCCCACTCAGTTACACAGATATTCTGGTCTCTCTCGGCACTGGTGGGATCAGAGGTAGTTACAGGCCACCTGCTGTCTCCAGCATGTCTGCAAAGTTGGAGTCCTTGGAGGGGTTAATGGAGAAACATATCCCGACAGAGGACCTACAAGAGGTCTGGAGGGTCCTCTATGGGAGGAAACTTAGGTGAGATAGAGTTACTTTTTGTTCCAACAAGTACACTATGTGAGCAGTCCCATGTACTATCATGATGAACATACTTTATATTTTATATAAAACTCAATTTGAGCCATGTAATCTTGCGCGTCATACATGCCAAAGACATGATTGGCTACAGTGTTGTGATTGAATCACTACTGGCTACTTTATGGTGGCACCCAAGAATGTTAAGAAATGTAACTTTTACTACAGTGGGCAGTTGATGGAGCTCTTACAGTAAATAGTTGAACCCACAGACCTTTATTATTAGGGAAGATCAGATGTAACCCTTGTGTCACTGTCTCTTGTATGTGCCCTAGGAGTCTAGCTCTCCCCAGCTGTGCTCTCAATGCTGCCTCTCAGGGAGACTTTGAGTTAAAGGGATACATATTTGAAGCTGCTTCAGAGCAACTGAGAAGTCCTCGGACAGTCCGAGTGGGATTAATCCAGAATAAAATCCAGTTACCAACTACTAGTCCAGTGAGCGAACAGGTATGTTACTCGCCTACGTGAATGTAGGCAACTGCTGTGCTGGGACTGTAGTGTGTGTGTGTGTGTGTGTGTGTGTGTGTGTGTGTGTGTGTGTGTGTGTGTGGTGTTCCAGCAGGGAGGGGGTTTGTCATTGAGTAAAGTCCAATGTTCACTGTATTGCTGAGTGAAAAGCTGGAATGTGTATGAGAGCTGCTTGTCAGCAAAGTACAAGGATCATTGGGGTTAAATCAGACCTGATCGCAGGACAAATTTGTTCTCAAAATGGGCAAAACCATGTGCACTGCAGGTGGGGCAGATGTAACATGTGCAGATATATTTAGATTTTTTTTGTTTGTTTGTTTCTGTGCAGGGTAAATCTTGGCTGCTTTATTTACACTGCAATTTAGATTTCAGTTTGAACACACCCAAATATAAAGCCCTGTACACGAGGGGATATTAGCCAGTATCGCTGGCTACATGATAGCTGAGAGACCATATCACCCGGGTCTTTGTCCTGATGAAGCTCTGTTTGCGAAGTGTACACTGACCTAACCCTCAGTGTGTGACTCCCTCTTCCCCTCCCCACTTATACTGCATTTTGATTGTGTCCAGTCTGAATTTTCAGACCGAGTGAACGCCAGTCTCCACTGGGCTCACTCCTTGTCTCAAGCCGCGGCGTGAGACGTCTGCGCCACAGTTTGCTGTTTCACAGAGCGGGTGATAAGTCGGACGGCGCTGTATTTGTCACGCCGCCGCTCACCACAGTCTCTGTGCATTAGCCGCTACCTTGTACTTTTTGAGAGCAGGCGATAAGACGGACGGTGCTGTACATGACACGCTGCCACCCGCCTAGCTCACTGTGCATTAGCTCCCACCTTACCCTCTAGAGCAGGCAATAATGCGCTGTTTCTGTCACGCCGCCGTCTGCCTTAGCTCTTGAAGGGTCAGTGACCAGTGTGTCATCTCTAAACCCCCGGCTAACACAGGGCGCCAGAGGAGTGGCAGTCCTCATTGGCTACCGCACGCTGGGGAGATCAGCAGTACCCATCTGTATGGTGACTGCTCAGACACTGGTGCGCTTTGTGGAAGGGCTACTATAACCCCCCAATTAATACTATATTATCTGGGATTTTATTGTTTATTGGTTACACAGTTTCCAAGCCATAGTGCTTAAAGTAGCAGGCATTACCAGATATCTGGACACCATCCCAAATCTGACAGGTTACACAGTGGAGTGTGTAGCACTCCTACAACATTAGCATTTATTGCCTGTCGGCACTGTTCAAAATTATTAAAATAAAGTTACACCGTCTGCAACCCTTGAAGGGGACCACAGGGGAATTGGGCCACACTGAGTGAGGATAAATTCGCTTATCCTTTTTAATACACTGTCCGTGTTTTATGTTTCACTGTATGTCTATTTCGCCTCTTTGTCTTTTAATAAAAGCAAAACAGAACACTGTGCGATATGGTCACTGAGCCAAACAATAATAAGCCATACTCGTTCAGTGACTACTGTGCAAGTGGCTTTACCCATTGTGAGAACAAATTTGCCCTGCGATCAAATCTGAATTAGACCCATTGTCATACTCCAAATTCACACAAATCCTAAAAATGCCATCCAGATGGAGATATCAAATACTAAATAATTTTAACATTAAAAGCACATAATATAATATTTTTTATAACCACTACATTATTATGAGAGCACTACCAACTTTACTTCTTGTATTGATTCCTATAGACAAAGTGAGCACCATAGTTGAATTTGGGGGTACTTGTGGAGAATCACGGCTCCCACGACCTGCATCGTATGCAGAGCGTATGCTAAAAATCGCATCGCATCGCATCACATGTGGCATACGATGGCATACGATGCGATGTGATGTTTTACCGATTTTTTACTATTTTTGCTCAATAATCGTATGCCATCGCATAACATCGTATGCCATATGTAGTGGCATACGATGCGATACGATGTTTTACCGATTTTTGAGCAAAAATGGTCAAAAATCGGTAAAACATCGAATGGCATCGTATGCCATATGTAGTGGCATACGATGCGATACGATGTTTTACCGATTTTTGAGCAAAAATTGTCAAAAATCGGTAAAACATCGAATGGCATCGTATGCCATATGTAGTGGCATACGATGTCATACGATGCAATACGATGTTTTACCGATTTTTGAGCATTTTAGCTCAAAAATCGGATGCGATCGCATCGGATGCCATACGATGGCATGCGATGCGATGGCACCCGATTTTGGACTGAAATGCATCAGAATGCA
This sequence comes from Crinia signifera, assembly GCF_055691185.1. Lineage (NCBI taxonomy): Eukaryota > Metazoa > Chordata > Amphibia > Anura > Myobatrachidae > Crinia > Crinia signifera. The sequence continues at coordinate 352,725,114 of NC_139217.1, forward strand.
TTGAAATGTGTATTAAAGTAGTGAAATGCCCCCAAATGCCATTTTTCATAGTGCACCACCCCCACTATCAACGTCAACCCGAAGCGTGGCGAGCGCAGCGGTACGCGTCCTACGACCTTTTCATACCCCCACTATCCACGTCGGCGTGGAGTTGAGAATAGAATAGTGTGGCGAGCGCAGCGAGCCACCGAGCCCGAAGCGTGGCGAGCGCACGCGGATACCTTCACAGCTATACATGTCTCCTCGCAGGCTTTACAGGTATCCGCGGGGCTCGCTGCGCTCGCCACGCTTCGGGCTCGGTGGCTCGCTGCGCTCGCCACACTATTCTATTCTCAACTCCACGCCGACGTGGATAGTGGGGGTATGAAAAGGTCGTAGGACGTACCGCCACCCCTCGCGGGCTCGCTCGCCACGCTTCGGGTTGACGTTGATAGTGGGGGTGGTGCACTATGAAAAATGGCATTTGGGGGCATTTCACTACTTTAATACACATTTCAATGCATTCTGATGCATTTCAGTGCAAAATCGGGTGCCATCGCATCGCATCGGATGCCATCGTATGGTATCCGATGCGATCGCATACGATTTTTGAGCTAAAATGCTCAAAAATCGGTAAAACATCGTATCGCATCGATGGCATACGATGCTATGCGATGTTTTACCGATTTTTCACCATTTTTGATCAAAAATCGGTAAAACATCGTATCGCATCGTATGACATCGTATGCCACTACATATGGCATACGATGTTATGCGATGTTTTACCGATTTTTGACCCATTTTGGCTCAAAAATCGGTAAAACATCGTATCGCATCGTATGACATCGTATGCCACTACATATGGCATACGATGCCATGCGATGGCATACGAGTTTTGAGCAAAAATGCTCAAAAATCGGTAAAACATCGCATCGTATGCCATCGTATGCCACTACATATGGCATACGATGCCATACGATGGGAGCCGTGATACTCCACAAGTACCAATTTGGGTGTGGATCATTTGATCGTCAGTTAATTGGCCAACCCTATATGGCAAGCACATGGTCAATGGGGTTAATTGGTCGACATGGGAATGGTTGCTATAACTGGTCAGCACAGGGTTTCTTGTTATTTTGTATGTTAAAGTAAAACGAAAATGGGTGGAAGCGTGTACTTTAGCAAAATCGCTTCACAATCTTAGTTAAGGTTAATGGTATATATAAAAAAAATTGTTGACCATTGTCATTTTGACCTTTTGAAAATGTTAACTTTTTTTTTATCACTGATCGGCCTAAAAGTGCCCATACACGTTACAATTATTGTATCCAATATTGGATACAATATTGCATCTCGGTTTTGCGATAAGATGAGATTTAGTACAAAAAGGATGTGCTGCACATACTTTGGGAGCAAATGGTTGATTGTACTTTGTTCCCAGACATTACCAGATTTTCATCCAACCAGAAAGAAAATCTTAGTGTTGTTTCCAGTTTTTTTCTAAGGACATCGATATGTCTATCCCAAGCATGCATAAATTGTTCTACTGTCAAGTATTTTTTTTTCTCAGATTTCCCATGAACCTGCCTCCCTCCAGTCTCAGTGCATGTCCTCTTGTTCTAAAACTTCTCTTCTTGAAGTATGTTTCTGTCCTGTACCTTGGTAAAACCCTTTGTTTATTTGAAAGTTTCTACCATTTCCCCCTTTTCCCTTCTCTGCTCAAATCTATGCATGTTAACATCATTTAGTCTTTACAGGTAAGTCTTGTAAGTTTTATTTGCCCTTCTAATGTATTTATATCCTACTGGAGATATGGCCTCCAGAACTGGACAAAGTATTCCAGTAAGGCTGTACCAATGACCTATAAAGTGGCATTATTACTTTTATTTTTCTTGCTACTGATTCCTCCCTATGCAACCAAGCATCTGATTTACCGCATCTCATTGCTTTGTTACATTGCTTCCCTGCCCTTGTCACTCAATATAGTGACTCCTAAATCTCTCTCCTTCTCCTTTCCATTATTATAGTACCCGTAAAATATTATATTTATCCTTTGGGATTTTGACACCCAAGTGCATGATTTTGCTTTCGACCTACCATACGGTTGCCATTGAATTCTGTGATGGTTCTTATCTGCCGTCAAATTCTATGTTTCTATATAACTCTACAACAATGGTGGAATTAAACAGAGCAATGTTACACCATGTGTGCCATACTTCTACCAACAGGTCAGTGCCCTTCACAAGCGCATCGCTGAGATTGTGGACGTAGCAGCCATGTGTGATGTGAAAATTGTCTGTTTCCAGGAGACATGGAGTAAGTAATTTGGTGATTGTACATTTTCTAAAGGCAAGTGCCTACCCACATATATATTTTGCATGCATTCGTAGTGCACACTCCCAGGTTTCCCAGAATTGTCACACACATCTGACTGCATCAGAGGTGGAATTTGATTATGATGGGTCATTTTCACAGAAAGTAGGTAAAGGTCATTGGCTTTGTGCAGTGTGGGTTATATTTTAATCAGCCTTTAAGGTTGTCAACCTCTCTGACATTCACATTTCTGGTAACCAGGATGTGGAAGTACAGGAGAAAAAATTATATTGCAGGTGATGGAATCTTGTTGGTCCACAAGTGAAAGGTACTTCCTCCAGTCCCTCAGAATGATGCGAGATCTTATAGTGATAGTTTTCATAAGGAACCAAAAGAGGATAAACACAAATAACTATGGTATCTTATTGGACAAAGAAAGAAAGGGGACTGCTCAGAGGGGAACGCACTAAAAAAATAGAGTCATAAAAAATAACTTTTAATACATCATAATTAATAATCCCACAATTAGCTTGAATGGGAGTGCAGCGAAAAATGAGAGTTTAAAATATTAGACGTACACACACATACACACAATGTGCACAGAAAGACAGAAAATAAGTGCTTTAAAAAATGACACTTGAATCCTGACCAAAAATTATGCTCACAGAATAATAGCCAAAGATGTGGTATTATTGATCCAGGAAAAATGTAGCCCTATTTAATAATTGTTTATTCTCCAATTGACAACTTATAAATTTCAGATTTCAACTCAACCTTTTTGTAGGAGCACTGCCACCTTCTGGCAAAACAATGACAAATTATGAATGGTTCAGGGACCTTTCTCACTAAGGACCTCTGATACACTATCCTATTGCACCTATTGCACCATCTAGTGGTGATTTTAGGGATATTATTTCAACTTTTGTCTGATGCAGAGGATTTTCATAAAATTTTATTGGCAGCCCAGAGGGGCATGATTATAGCATGGTAGTTATGGTTGAACAATTTGAAAAAAGAGGAGAAAAAAACCCTAAAGAAATAAGAACATAAACTGTTGAGGGCTTTCCTAACATCAAGGTTAAAGTGCTCAAGAGGATATAATAGGCTGAAAATCGGAGTTATAATTATCTCCTTGGAATTTTTATTATTCAGCAACTAGGCACATTTATAGGGCATCTGCTACCTACTTCATCCAAGGTGTGAATAATTTGACACCTGGATGGTCTGATAGCGCCCTTAATAAACCAACATCATTTTAACATACATTTATCAGGCTAGTAAGCATATTTGGACAGGTTTAACCCGACACTAGTGTTTCGCTTTCTAGTTCAGCTTTTTCAAGGCCAACCTGGGTGTCCCAGCTGAACGCTATTTATTAATATCACCCCACCAATGGAAAGTGTGGATTGCCATCATGTGAATGTATGGGCCAATCGCCGCTACGTATTGGCGCCAAGAAGCCTCCCCCTCCGTCCGACGTGTGTGTCACATCAGCTGTAAGCGTCAATTACTATGAGTGTTTTGTTTACATCACGTGGTCGGCGTCCCGCCCCACGTGACCAGCGTCTCGCGTCAGTCGATCCGCGCGACATGTACCTCCAATGTAATTTGGCTTCCTAGTTGTGCGTCATTGCGCACATGATCCTTCATTAACCAATCCTAGAGTTCTAAATAACAATCCCGGAAGTGTCTGCATGAATTAGGCACGAAGCCCCAACCCTGTAGTGAGCATAGTATATAACCCATGCTTTGTTTGTATGTTTTAAATCTATTTGCGTTAATGTGCGGAATTGCATCTTAGCTCTACATCATAGGGTAATCACAGACATCACTTGGAGGCTTAGATGGTGTTGAATTATCAAAGGACAATATTGTATTAGAATAAAAACGGAAGTCAGTGCATGAATTAGGCACGGAGCCCCAAACCCTGTAGTGAGCGTCACATATAACTAGTGATTTATTTAGATGTTTTAAAACCTCTTTATGTTGATGTACGATATTCTATCTTGACTTTACACTTGTTTAGTAGTCCCCAGTATATCTTGATAGCTTTAGTAATATTGTCTTATCAGGGGACAATACTATATTGGCTATGAGGTATATATGTAATCCATTTTTTCTGTTATGGATCTGAACAAAGGTGGCAATAAAGATATTAAGAGTGAAAAATAACAGTGATAGAGATCAGATTAGATATTTCTGATCTGATGGTCACCGCATAGTGATAATGGTGATAGGGAGACGGTGAGTTCGTGGTTAATAATAACCTAATTGGTGGTGAATTAGTGAGTTCTGTACCAAAATTGGTGATGTCTGTGAATTGTGTATCTACTAATAAAACTGAGTAAAAAGTGATTAAAGGTTATCAACAACCGATATTAATTGATGTTTGATCGAATAGATAGGTGTGTTCAATTAAGTGTATAAAATACTGTATTCTGGAAGTGATATTGAAGAAATGAGGAAATCCTAAAATTAAGGTGATGGGGGAAGGGAGTCTGGTGATGAAAATCAAACCACAAAACGTGATAAATATGCAACATAAAAAATGGTAAAAACTGTGTGCCAGGAAGGGAGAGTAAAGATGAATAATTAAAGTAAAAAAGGAAATTATTATAAACCTAATATAATAGTGCGGTGGCCTGAAAGGTTTATTTATGTATACAGAATAGCTTCATTTGCCAACATAAGATGGTGATTTGATCCTAATAAATTAAATCTGGATTAACGGTATCTAGTCAACCATACCGTTATATTGATCATAAATTTTATGATGATCCAAAACTTGTTTGACTACAGCGGAGGGACCCATGCATGATAAGAGGGAGAGAGTCAAATAGCAAATTTCTCTTAAAGTGGGTGATAGAAGTATTTTCCATTATCTTCCCCATCCTTTCCCAATGTGTAGAGAATAAATAATAATTAATGAATAAAGACGAATTGTTTTTTATATTATTTTTTTTATCTGGTGATGAATCTTAGTAACATTCATTTCACTTTTCTCTTTTTTCACTATTTTCTCTCTTTCCTATCTTTTTTCTCTCTTTTTTTTCTTTTTTCTTGTAGGTGCTTTGATAACTCAAGGGCTCCCCGGAGGGACTGGTAAGTATATTGGTGAACTATAATCATTTTAACAAAGGAAATAAATATTAATGATGCGGAGCCAAATCTGTAAGGAGGACATGGTACCATAATATTTGAAGAGTGTGATGGTAACTATATATTCCCCATTTCCCCAAGGAGGTTGGGGTGTTGTAATCGTGTATTGGTTTTTAAGTTTTATGATCAAACTCTTCCCATATTTGGGAGATGACACAAACATGGCGGAAGGAGAGAGGATAGGGGGGGTTTATGGTGTTGTCATATATGTCTCAAAGGTTTCTCATCACAGAAAAGAGGTGTAACTGTTCTCCTCATTCAATCCCTTGGGGAAGAGGCTGTCCAAAAGAAAAATCATCTTCGTTTCGAATTGTAGAAGTTGTCTATCCAAATCTCCGCCTCGTATGCCCAGTTTAATATGTCTCATTCCAAATGCTCGGAGACCGTTGGGATCCCCATTGTGCTCTCGAGCACAATGGGGATCCCAACGGTCTCCGAGCATTTGGAATGAGACATATTAAACTGGGCATACGAGGCGGAGATTTGGATAGACAACTTCTACAATTCGAAACGAAGATGATTTTTCTTTTGGACAGCCTCTTCCCCAAGGGATTGAATGAGGCGAACAGTTACACCTCTTTTCTGTGATGAGAAACCTTTGAGACATATATGACAACACCATAAACCCCCCCTATCCTCTCTCCTTCCGCCATGTTTGTGTCATCTCCCAAATATGGGAAGAGTTTGATCATAAAACTTAAAAACCAATACACGATTACAACACCCCAACCTCCTTGGGGAAATGGGGAATATATAGTTACCATCACACTCTTCAAATATTATGGTACCATGTCCTCCTTACAGATTTGGCTCCGCATCATTAATATTTATTTCCTTTGTTAAAATGATTATAGTTCACCAATATACTTACCAGTCCCTCCGGGGAGCCCTTGAGTTATCAAAGCACCTACAAGAAAAAAGAAAAAAGAGAGAAAAAAGATAGGAAAGAGAGAAAATAGTGAAAAAAGAGAAAAGTGAAATGAATGTTACTAAGATTCATCACCAGATAAAGAAAATAATATAAAAAACAATTTGTCTTTATTCATTAATTATTATTTATTCTCTACACATTGGGAAAGGATGGGGAAGATAATGGAAAATACTTCTATCACCCACTTTAAGAGAAATTTGCTATTTGACTCTCTCCCTCTTATCATGCATGGGTCCCTCCGCTGTAGTCAAACAAGTTTTGGATCATCATAAAATTTATGATCAATATAACGGTATGGTTGACTAGATACCGTTAATCCAGATTTAATTTATTAGGATCAAATCACCATCTTATGTTGGCAAATGAAGCTATTCTGTATACATAAATAAACCTTTCAGGCCACCGCACTATTATATTAGGTTTATAATAATTTCCTTTTTTACTTTAATTATTCATCTTTACTCTCCCTTCCTGGCACACAGTTTTTACCATTTTTTATGTTGCATATTTATCACGTTTTGTGGTTTGATTTTCATCACCAGACTCCCTTCCCCCATCACCTTAATTTTAGGATTTCCTCATTTCTTCAATATCACTTCCAGAATACAGTATTTTATACACTTAATTGAACACACCTATCTATTCGATCAAACATCAATTAATATCGGTTGTTGATAACCTTTAATCACTTTTTACTCAGTTTTATTAGTAGATACACAATTCACAGACATCACCAATTTTGGTACAGAACTCACTAATTCACCACCAATTAGGTTATTATTAACCACGAACTCACCGTCTCCCTATCACCATTATCACTATGCGGTGACCATCAGATCAGAAATATCTAATCTGATCTCTATCACTGTTATTTTTCACTCTTAATATCTTTATTGCCACCTTTGTTCAGATCCATAACAGAAAAAATGGATTACATATATACCTCATAGCCAATATAGTATTGTCCCCTGATAAGACAATATTACTAAAGCTATCAAGATATACTGGGGACTACTAAACAAGTGTAAAGTCAAGATAGAATATCGTACATCAACATAAAGAGGTTTTAAAACATCTAAATAAATCACTAGTTATATGTGACGCTCACTACAGGGTTTGGGGCTCCGTGCCTAATTCATGCACTGACTTCCGTTTTTATTCTAATACAATATTGTCCTTTGATAATTCAACACCATCTAAGCCTCCAAGTGATGTCTGTGATTACCCTATGATGTAGAGCTAAGATGCAATTCCGCACATTAACGCAAATAGATTTAAAACATACAAACAAAGCATGGGTTATATACTATGCTCACTACAGGGTTGGGGCTTCGTGCCTAATTCATGCAGACACTTCCGGGATTGTTATTTAGAACTCTAGGATTGGTTAATGAAGGATCATGTGCGCAATGACGCACAACTAGGAAGCCAAATTACATTGGAGGTACATGTCGCGCGGATCGACTGACGCGAGACGCTGGTCACGTGGGGCGGGACGCCGACCACGTGATGTAAACAAAACACTCATAGTAATTGACGCTTACAGCTGATGTGACACACACGTCGGACGGAGGGGGAGGCTTCTTGGCGCCAATACGTAGCGGCGATTGGCCCATACATTCACATGATGGCAATCCACACTTTCCATTGGTGGGGTGATATTAATAAATAGCGTTCAGCTGGGACACCCAGGTTGGCCTTGAAAAAGCTGAACTAGAAAGCGAAACACTAGTGTCGGGTTAAACCTGTCCAAATATGCTTACTAGCCTGATAAATGTATGTTAAAATGATGTTGGTTTATTAAGGGCGCTATCAGACCATCCAGGTGTCAAATTATTCACACCTTGGATGAAGTAGGTAGCAGATGCCCTATACATGTGCCTAGTTGCTGAATAATAAAAATTCCAAGGAGATAATTATAACTCCGATTTTCAGCCTATTATATTCTCTTGAGCACTTTAACCTTGATGTTAGGAAAGCCCTCAACAGTTTATGTTCTCATTTCTTTAGGGTTTTTTTCTCCTCTTTTTTCAAATTGTTCAACCATAACTACCATGCTATAATCATGCCCCTCTGGGCTGCCAATAAAATTTTATGAAAATCCTCTGCATCAGACAAAAGTTGAAATAATATCCCTAAAATCACCACTAGATGGTGCAATAGGATAGTGTATCAGAGGTCCTTAGTGAGAAAGGTCCCTGAACCATTCATAATTTGTCATTGTTTTGCCAGAAGGTGGCAGTGCTGCTACAAAAAGGTTGAGTTGAAATCTGAAATTTATAAGTTGTCAATTGGAGAATAAACAATTATTAAATAGGGCTACATTTTTCCTGGATCAATAATACCACATCTTTGGCTATTATTCTGTGAGCATAATTTTTGGTCAGGATTCAAGTGTCATTTTTTAAAGCACTTATTTTCTGTCTTTCTGTGCACATTGTGTGTATGTGTGTGTACGTCTAATATTTTAAACTCTCATTTTTCGCTGCACTCCCATTCAAGCTAATTGTGGGATTAATAATTATGATGTATTAAAAGTTATTTTTTATGACTCTATTTTTTTAGTGCGTTCCCCTCTGAGCAGTCCCCTTTCTTTCTTTGTCCAATATGCTACATGCTTGACTGCCGGGAACAGCACCCCCTCTAGTCTATTTAAGAAAATTTGGGGTTCTTTCTTTATAAAAAATATCTTCAATTCTGGTGTGCAGGAGCGCAATAGGCTTCCCAGTGGAGCCACCACATGCTACAATTGTTCTCTGTTAGACTCAGTTTCTCGCACTCCTAGCACCCACGAGAATTATACTCTCTTAAATATTCCCTTGAAATCCTAAAATCTGCATAAGAACAACCTCTGTGTCTCAGTACCAATATCAATCAGGTACTATAACCCTACCATGTCTCAATTTAGTCTCACTAGAGACTTGGCAGAGAGAAGAGATAAATTAAAGAATGATATTGATTCTTTATTTTCAAACAATAAAGACATAACGGACACCTCTTTAGGAGGATGGTCTGACGATCTGTTCGCCCTTAAAACAGCTCTTATGAGGCAGAGCAAGACCTCCTGGAATAGGAGTACCTTTGATAGTTACCTTAAAAACCACCTTATACCCAGGGGTCTCAGACCCAAAGTGTTCCCTGCTTTTGAATTAGCCAACGGAGACCTGAAAAAAGAATGGGAGATGGTACTATCTAATTGTTCAAAAGAATTGATAAAGATCCTCATGAAACATGATGATTTAGTATTGTCACAACTGAATCAAGAGATTACCCAATTAGGGGAAAAGCTTAAAAATTTTGAAAGTAATGAGGCCTTTCTGAAAAGATATGATAAATATCGTAAGGAAATTGAGACTTTCGAGCAAGAAATTATTGAAAGAAAACGGAGGAAATTTCAGAGGGATAAGACTGATTATTCCCTGAACCAAGTGTTTAGGTGGAATACCAAACCACGCCAAGTCAGAGGTAACACCAGCACACTGAACTTCAGCAGCTCAGAAATTGAAACATCAGACGGGGACATATCAGACAATCAATCTTCCCAGTGGGATCACAGGAGGATTTTTTTAGGTCAAAATCAAATCAGACAAGACCATGGAGAAAGATCAGGAGGGGGAAGAGGAGGTCGAAGACGCAAAAGAGAGGCCTTAGACTGGAAAGGGGAACCGAGGGAGAGAAGGAGGTACCAGAATTAGATAAAGCAACAGAAACAACAAGGGAGGAGGAGGTAGACTCTTTACGTATTATCAATCTTACGGATAGAATACTTACTCAAGACCAGGAAACTATCCTGAGTAAGGGTCTCTCCTTTTCCCCTGCATCAGACTTCGATCGCTTTGAAGTCGAAAAGGATCTTCAACTATTTACGCGAAAAATTTTACTAAGAAAATTCTTCTGTAAAAAATCCATCTTAGGGGCCAATGGCGGAACACAAGCCAATGACCCAGTCTCCCTTGATGCAGAAGACCATATAGCTGTACAAATTCTGGAAGACCTCGAAAATGAAATCGAACAAGAGATACCTCTCACCTCAACCCCAAACAACAACAGGATAAAAAAGAAATCCACCTTTTTTCCTGACAGTCAAATATGTCCAGCTGTACAGATCTATCAAGAAATGGTATCCCGAGACCTGGATGACCTCATGAGGAGGAAGAAGGGTTTAAGAGATAATATCAGCAAACAGGAAAGGTTGGCACTGTCTGAGATAGCCAAATGGGATGATGTAATTGTAAAAGCATCAGATAAAGGAGGCAACATAGTCCTTTGGCCCAGACCCATGTATTTGGAAGAACTAGACAACCATGTGAATGATACCACCTGCTATAAACGACTGATCTTTAATCCAAGTAACCTTTTCACCTCTCAGTATAACAAGATCGTTCAAACGGCCTACTCTAATAATATTATTTCAAAAAATGACTCCGAATTCCTCAAAATGGAGAAACCCAAGACCCCCACCCTGTATTTACTCCCCAAAATACACAAAAACGATAAGAAACCTCCGGGAAGACCGATTCTGTCAGGTATGGGGAGCCTGACAGAAAAGGCTAGCATTTATGTTGACCAACATCTCAGAGAACACGTACTTGCATTACCGTCTTATGTCAAAGACACGACAGACTTGTTGAATAGACTGCAGAACATCTCAGTCAACCCCGGAGTTTGGCTGGTCTCCTGTGATGTAGAGAGCCTGTACACCAGCATCAATCATGAGCTGGGTGTACAGGCGGCTCGATACTTTCTCAATATGGGAACCCGTTCTGATTTTAATGAATTCATCTTGGAGCTGCTGAACTTCATACTCACCCGTAATTTCTTTGTGTGCCAAGAATCCCACTACCTCCAGGTTAGAGGGACGGCAATGGGGACTGCATGTGCCCCCACCTATGCCAACCTCTACCTGGGGTGGTGGGAGAAGGAAGTGGTTTTTCAAGAGGCTATGGAAAAATACACCGAAAACATCCTTATGTACTTCAGGTACATAGATGATGTCCTCTTCCTATGGGAGGGTGATTTGGGACACCTGAAGGAATTCCTAGCCATCCTTAACAACAATCAACTAAACCTCAAGTTGACATCAGAAATGAATCAAAGAGAGATCAGCTTCTTAGATCTAAAAATTCGGATCAATGAGGAAGGTGTTATCTCTACTGATCTTTACCGTAAAAAAACCGCTACCAACAGCATCCTCCACTCTGAAAGTTCTCACCTACCCTCGACTATTAGAGCTATCCCCAAAGGGGAACTAATGAGGATCAAACGAAACGTCTCTGACCCAGAAACATTCCAAATGCGAGAAAGAGAACTGCAAGACCGTTTTAGAAGAAGAGGTTACAGCAAGCGATTAATTAAAAAGGCAACTAAACAAGTTGAGACCTTTTCCCGCAAAACTCTTCTAAAACCAAGAAAGAAAAATAACTCGGACTCCATTCGATTCATTGGAACCTTCAATGTGCATTGGAAGGAGATCAATTATATTCTCCAAAAACACTGGGATGTGTTAAAAGTGGACAAAGATCTTGACACTATCTTACCATCCAGGGTACAAACATGCTGGAGAAGATCACGCAATATCAAAGATCACCTGGTCCAAAGCCATCTATCTAAGATATGTGAATCCAGACCCAACAGAAAAGGCTCCAAGAGCTGTGGCCACTGTAAGGCTTGTAAGTATATGATTTCCAAAGAAGATTTTGTGGATAAAAACTCAAAAATTTTGAAAATTCAAAGCCTTATAACTTGTACCACTGTGGGCACTGTATACCATCTAGAGTGCCCATGTGGGAAGATTTACATAGGCAAAACATCTAGGCCCCTCAAGACCCGCATTTTGGAGCATGTAGGCAGTATAAGAAATGCCCGTACGGATTCCCAAAAATTTAAGAACCTTACCTCTGTGGCCAGGCACTTCCTACGAGAGCACAATGGGGATCCCAACGGTCTCCGAGCATTTGGAATGAGACATATTAAACTGGGCATACGAGGCGGAGATTTGGATAGACAACTTCTACAATTCGAAACGAAGATGATTTTTCTTTTGGACAGCCTCTTCCCCAAGGGATTGAATGAGGCGAACAGTTACACCTCTTTTCTGTGATGAGAAACCTTTGAGACATATATGACAACACCATAAACCCCCCCTATCCTCTCTCCTTCCGCCATGTTTGTGTCATCTCCCAAATATGGGAAGAGTTTGATCATAAAACTTAAAAACCAATACACGATTACAACACCCCAACCTCCTTGGGGAAATGGGGAATATATAGTTACCATCACACTCTTCAAATATTATGGTACCATGTCCTCCTTACAGATTTGGCTCCGCATCATTAATATTTATTTCCTTTGTTAAAATGATTATAGTTCACCAATATACTTACCAGTCCCTCCGGGGAGCCCTTGAGTTATCAAAGCACCTACAAGAAAAAAGAAAAAAGAGAGAAAAAAGAGAGAAAAAAGATAGGAAAGAGAGAAAATAGTGAAAAAAGAGAAAAGTGAAATGAATGTTACTAAGATTCATCACCAGATAAAGAAAATAATATAAAAAACAATTTGTCTTTATTCATTAATTATTATTTATTCTCTACACATTGGGAAAGGATGGGGAAGATAATGGAAAATACTTCTATCACCCACTTTAAGAGAAATTTGCTATTTGACTCTCTCCCTCTTATCATGCATGGGTACCTCCGCTGTAGTCAAACAAGTTTTGGATCATCATAAAATTTATGATCAATATAACGGTATGGTTGACTAGATACCGTTAATCCAGATTTAATTTATTAGGATCAAATCACCATCTTATGTTGGCAAATGAAGCTATTCTGTATACATAAATAAACCTTTCAGGCCACCGCACTATTATATTAGGTTTTATAATAATTTCCTTTTTTACTTTAATTATTCATCTTTACTCTCCCTTCCTGGCACACAGTTTTTACCATTTTTTATGTTGCATATTTATCACGTTTTGTGGTTTGATTTTCATCACCAGACTCCCTTCCCCCATCACCTTAATTTTAGGATTTCCTCATTTCTTCAATATCACTTCCAGAATACAGTATTTTATACACTTAATTGAACACACCTATCTATTCGATCAAACATCAATTAATATCGGTTGTTGATAACCTTTAATCACTTTTTACTCAGTTTTATTAGTAGATACACAATTCACAGACATCACCAATTTTGGTACAGAACTCACTAATTCACCACCAATTAGGTTATTATTAACCACGAACTCACCGTCTCCCTATCACCATTATCACTATGCGGTGACCATCAGATCAGAAATATCTAATCTGATCTCTATCACTGTTATTTTTCACTCTTAATATCTTTATTGCCACCTTTGTTCAGATCCATAACAGAAAAAATGGATTACATATATACCTCATAGCCAATATAGTATTGTCCCCTGATAAGACAATATTACTAAAGCTATCAAGATATACTGGGGACTACTAAACAAGTGTAAAGTCAAGATAGAATATCGTACATCAACATAAAGAGGTTTTAAAACATCTAAATAAATCACTAGTTATATGTGACGCTCACTACAGGGTTTGGGGCTCCGTGCCTAATTCATGCACTGACTTCCGTTTTTATTCTAATACAATATTGTCCTTTGATAATTCAACACCATCTAAGCCTCCAAGTGATGTCTGTGATTACCCTATGATGTAGAGCTAAGATGCAATTCCGCACATTAACGCAAATAGATTTAAAACATACAAACAAAGCATGGGTTATATACTATGCTCACTACAGGGTTGGGGCTTCGTGCCTAATTCATGCAGACACTTCCGGGATTGTTATTTAGAACTCTAGGATTGGTTAATGAAGGATCATGTGCGCAATGACGCACAACTAGGAAGCCAAATTACATTGGAGGTACATGTCGCGCGGATCGACTGACGCGAGACGCTGGTCACGTGGGGCGGGACGCCGACCACGTGATGTAAACAAAACACTCATAGTAATTGACGCTTACAGCTGATGTGACACACACGTCGGACGGAGGGGGAGGCTTCTTGGCGCCAATACGTAGCGGCGATTGGCCCATACATTCACATGATGGCAATCCACACTTTCCATTGGTGGGGTGATATTAATAAATAGCGTTCAGCTGGGACACCCAGGTTGGCCTTGAAAAAGCTGAACTAGAAAGCGAAACACTAGTGTCGGGTTAAACCTGTCCAAATATGCTTACTAGCCTGATAAATGTATGTTAAAATGATGTTGGTTTATTAAGGGCGCTATCAGACCATCCAGGTGTCAAATTATTCACACCTTGGATGAAGTAGGTAGCAGATGCCCTATAAATGTGCCTAGTTGCTGAATAATAAAAATTCCAAGGAGATAATTATAACTCCGATTTTCAGCCTATTATATCCTCTTGAGCACTTTAACCTTGATGTTAGGAAAGCCCTCAACAGTTTATGTTCTCATTTCTTTAGGGTTTTTTTCTCCTCTTTTTTCAAATTGTTCAACCATAACTACCATGCTATAATCATGCCCCTCTGGGCTGCCAATAAAATTTTATGAAAATCCTCTGCATCAGACAAAAGTTGAAATAATATCCCTAAAATCACCACTAGATGGTGCAATAGGATAGTGTATCAGAGGTCCTTAGTGAGAAAGGTCCCTGAACCATTCATAATTTGTCATTGTTTTGCCAGAAGGTGGCAGTGCTGCTACAAAAAGGTTGAGTTGAAATCTGAAATTTATAAGTTGTCAATTGGAGAATAAACAATTATTAAATAGGGCTACATTTTTCCTGGATCAATAATACCACATCTTTGGCTATTATTCTGTGAGCATAATTTTTGGTCAGGATTCAAGTGTCATTTTTTAAAGCACTTATTTTCTGTCTTTCTGTGCACATTGTGTGTATGTGTGTGTACGTCTAATATTTTAAACTCTCATTTTTCGCTGCACTCCCATTCAAGCTAATTGTGGGATTAATAATTATGATGTATTAAAAGTTATTTTTTATGACTCTATTTTTTTAGTGCGTTCCCCTCTGAGCAGTCCCCTTTCTTTCTTTGTCCAATATGCTACATGCTTGACTGCCGGGAACAGCACCCCCTCTAGTCTATTTAAGAAAATTTGGGGTTCTTTCTTTATAAAAAATATCTTCAATTCTGGTGTGCAGGAGCGCAATAGGCTTCCCAGTGGAGCCACCACATGCTACAATTGTTCTCTGTTAGACTCAGTTTCTCGCACTCCTAGCACCCACGAGAATTATACTCTCTTAAATATTCCCTTGAAATCCTAAAATCTGCATAAGAACAACCTCTGTGTCTCAGTACCAATATCAATCAGGTACTATAACCCTACCATGTCTCAATTTAGTCTCACTAGAGACTTGGCAGAGAGAAGAGATAAATTAAAGAATGATATTGATTCTTTATTTTCAAACAATAAAGACATAACGGACACCTCTTTAGGAGGATGGTCTGACGATCTGTTCGCCCTTAAAACAGCTCTTATGAGGCAGAGCAAGACCTCCTGGAATAGGAGTACCTTTGATAGTTACCTTAAAAACCACCTTATACCCAGGGGTCTCAGACCCAAAGTGTTCCCTGCTTTTGAATTAGCCAACGGAGACCTGAAAAAAGAATGGGAGATGGTACTATCTAATTGTTCAAAAGAATTGATAAAGATCCTCATGAAACATGATGATTTAGTATTGTCACAACTGAATCAAGAGATTACCCAATTAGGGGAAAAGCTTAAAAATTTTGAAAGTAATGAGGCCTTTCTGAAAAGATATGATAAATATCGTAAGGAAATTGAGACTTTCGAGCAAGAAATGGTACTCTTTACCTAGAACGGCGCCCGTCGCGGGCATCGCGGGTACATTTATGCCTGACCGCGACGCGACCGACGCGATGCCCGCGATTTTCCCATTGAAAACCATGTTAAACCTGAAAAATCGCGTCGGTCGCGTCGCGGCCGGCCATAAACGTACCCGCGATGCCCGCGACGCGATGCTCCCGATTTCCCATAGGAAGCAATGTTAAAAGCCGCGATGGACCCGATTTTAGTGTTAAATGCCTCAATCCACCCGATTTGGCCATAGGAATCAATGTTAAATGGGCTACAGAGCCCATTAACCCTTAAATGTCCCCCCAAATTTTTAACGCCACCCCACGATCAACGCCAACCCGAAGCGTGGCGAGCGCAGCGAGCCCGCGAGGGGCGGCGGTACGCGTCCTCCGACCTTTTCATGCCCTACTATCCACGTCGGCGTGGTGTGAGAATAGAATAGTGTGGCGAGCGCAGCGAGCCACCGAGCCCGAAGCGTGGCGAGCGCAGCGAGCCCCGCGAGGGGACGCGGATACCTTCACAGGTAAGCGCGTCCCCTCGCGGGCTTCACAGGTGTCCGTGGCCACGCGGACACCTGTGAAGCCCGCGAGGGGACGCGTATAACTGTGAAGGTATCCGCGTCCCCTCGCGGGGCTCGCTGCGCTCGCCACGCTTCGGGCTCGGTGGCTCGCTGCGCTCGCCACACTATTCTATTCTCAACTCCACGCCGACGTGGATAGTAGGGCATGAAAAGGTCGTAGGACGCGTACCGCCGCCCCTCGCGGGCTCGCTGCGCTCGCCACGCTTCGGGTTGGCGTGGATCGTGGGGTGGCGTACAAAAATTGGGGGGACATTTAAGGGTTAATTGGGGCTATTTGGGCTCTGTAGCCCATTTAACATTGATTCCTATGGGAAAATCGCGGGCATTGAGGCATTTAACGCTAAAATCGCGGTCAATCAGGCTTTTTAACATTGTTCTCTATGGGAAAATCGCGGTAATCGCGGGTACCCGATTTTGATGTACCCGCGATTTACCCGCGATTTACCCGCGATGCCGCGATTACCGCGATTTTACCCGCGATGCCCGCGATTTCAATCGTGGGCGCCGTTCTAGGTAAAGAGTACCCAAGAAATTATTGAAAGAAAACGGAGGAAATTTCAGAGGGATAAGACTGATTATTCCCTGAACCAAGTGTTTAGGTGGAATACCAAACCACGCCAAGTCAGAGGTAACACCAGCACACTGAACTTCAGCAGCTCAGAAATTGAAACATCAGACGGGGACATATCAGACAATCAATCTTCCCAGTGGGATCACAGGAGGATTTTTTTAGGTCAAAATCAAATCAGACAAGACCATGGAGAAAGATCAGGAGGGGGAAGAGGAGGTCGAAGACGCAAAAGAGAGGCCTTAGACTGGAAAGGGGAACCGAGGGAGAGAAGGAGGTACCAGAATTAGATAAAGCAACAGAAACAACAAGGGAGGAGGAGGTAGACTCTTTACGTATTATCAATCTTACGGATAGAATACTTACTCAAGACCAGGAAACTATCCTGAGTAAGGGTCTCTCCTTTTCCCCTGCATCAGACTTCGATCGCTTTGAAGTCGAAAAGGATCTTCAACTATTTACGCGAAAAATTTTACTAAGAAAATTCTTCTGTAAAAAATCCATCTTAGGGGCCAATGGCGGAACACAAGCCAATGACCCAGTCTCCCTTGATGCAGAAGACCATATAGCTGTACAAATTCTGGAAGACCTCGAAAATGAAATCGAACAAGAGATACCTCTCACCTCAACCCCAAACAACAACAGGATAAAAAAGAAATCCACCTTTTTTCCTGACAGTCAAATATGTCCAGCTGTACAGATCTATCAAGAAATGGTATCCCGAGACCTGGATGACCTCATGAGGAGGAAGAAGGGTTTAAGAGATAATATCAGCAAACAGGAAAGGTTGGCACTGTCTGAGATAGCCAAATGGGATGATGTAATTGTAAAAGCATCAGATAAAGGAGGCAACATAGTCCTTTGGCCCAGACCCATGTATTTGGAAGAACTAGACAACCATGTGAATGATACCACCTGCTATAAACGACTGATCTTTAATCCAAGTAACCTTTTCACCTCTCAGTATAACAAGATCGTTCAAACGGCCTACTCTAATAATATTATTTCAAAAAATGACTCCGAATTCCTCAAAATGGAGAAACCCAAGACCCCCACCCTGTATTTACTCCCCAAAATACACAAAAACGATAAGAAACCTCCGGGAAGACCGATTCTGTCAGGTATGGGGAGCCTGACAGAAAAGGCTAGCATTTATGTTGACCAACATCTCAGAGAACACGTACTTGCATTACCGTCTTATGTCAAAGACACGACAGACGTGTTGAATAGACTGCAGAACATCTCAGTCAACCCCGGAGTTTGGCTGGTCTCCTGTGATGTAGAGAGCCTGTACACCAGCATCAATCATGAGCTGGGTGTACAGGCGGCTCGATACTTTCTCAATATGGGAACCCGTTCTGATTTTAATGAATTCATCTTGGAGCTGCTGAACTTCATACTCACCCGTAATTTCTTTGTGTGCCAAGAATCCCACTACCTCCAGGTTAGAGGGACGGCAATGGGGACTGCATGTGCCCCCACCTATGCCAACCTCTACCTGGGGTGGTGGGAGAAGGAAGTGGTTTTTCAAGAGGCTATGGAAAAATACACCGAAAACATCCTTATGTACTTCAGGTACATAGATGATGTCCTCTTCCTATGGGAGGGTGATTTGGGACACCTGAAGGAATTCCTAGCCATCCTTAACAACAATCAACTAAACCTCAAGTTGACATCAGAAATGAATCAAAGAGAGATCAGCTTCTTAGATCTAAAAATTCGGATCAATGAGGAAGGTGTTATCTCTACTGATCTTTACCGTAAAAAAACCGCTACCAACAGCATCCTCCACTCTGAAAGTTCTCACCTACCCTCGACTATTAGAGCTATCCCCAAAGGGGAACTAATGAGGATCAAACGAAACGTCTCTGACCCAGAAACATTCCAAATGCGAGAAAGAGAACTGCAAGACCGTTTTAGAAGAAGAGGTTACAGCAAGCGATTAATTAAAAAGGCAACTAAACAAGTTGAGACCTTTTCCCGCAAAACTCTTCTAAAACCAAGAAAGAAAAATAACTCGGACTCCATTCGATTCATTGGAACCTTCAATGTGCATTGGAAGGAGATCAATTATATTCTCCAAAAACACTGGGATGTGTTAAAAGTGGACAAAGATCTTGACACTATCTTACCATCCAGGGTACAAACATGCTGGAGAAGATCACGCAATATCAAAGATCACCTGGTCCAAAGCCATCTATCTAAGATATGTGAATCCAGACCCAACAGAAAAGGCTCCAAGAGCTGTGGCCACTGTAAGGCTTGTAAGTATATGATTTCCAAAGAAGATTTTGTGGATAAAAACTCAAAAATTTTGAAAATTCAAAGCCTTATAACTTGTACCACTGTGGGCACTGTATACCATCTAGAGTGCCCATGTGGGAAGATTTACATAGGCAAAACATCTAGGCCCCTCAAGACCCGCATTTTGGAGCATGTAGGCAGTATAAGAAATGCCCGTACGGATTCCCAAAAATTTAAGAACCTTACCTCTGTGGCCAGGCACTTCCTACGAGAGCACAATGGGGATCCCAACGGTCTCCGAGCATTTGGAATGAGACATATTAAACTGGGCATACGAGGCGGAGATTTGGATAGACAACTTCTACAATTCGAAACGAAGATGATTTTTCTTTTGGACAGCCTCTTCCCCAAGGGATTGAATGAGGCGAACAGTTACACCTCTTTTCTGTGATGAGAAACCTTTGAGACATATATGACAACACCATAAACCCCCCCTATCCTCTCTCCTTCCGCCATGTTTGTGTCATCTCCCAAATATGGGAAGAGTTTGATCATAAAACTTAAAAACCAATACACGATTACAACACCCCAACCTCCTTGGGGAAATGGGGAATATATAGTTACCATCACACTCTTCAAATATTATGGTACCATGTCCTCCTTACAGATTTGGCTCCGCATCATTAATATTTATTTCCTTTGTTAAAATGATTATAGTTCACCAATATACTTACCAGTCCCTCCGGGGAGCCCTTGAGTTATCAAAGCACCTACAAGAAAAAAGAAAAAAGAGAGAAAAAAGAGAGAAAAAAGATAGGAAAGAGAGAAAATAGTGAAAAAAGAGAAAAGTGAAATGAATGTTACTAAGATTCATCACCAGATAAAGAAAATAATATAAAAAACAATTTGTCTTTATTCATTAATTATTATTTATTCTCTACACATTGGGAAAGGATGGGGAAGATAATGGAAAATACTTCTATCACCCACTTTAAGAGAAATTTGCTATTTGACTCTCTCCCTCTTATCATGCATGGGTACCTCCGCTGTAGTCAAACAAGTTTTGGATCATCATAAAATTTATGATCAATATAACGGTATGGTTGACTAGATACCGTTAATCCAGATTTAATTTATTAGGATCAAATCACCATCTTATGTTGGCAAATGAAGCTATTCTGTATACATAAATAAACCTTTCAGGCCACCGCACTATTATATTAGGTTTTATAATAATTTCCTTTTTTACTTTAATTATTCATCTTTACTCTCCCTTCCTGGCACACAGTTTTTACCATTTTTTATGTTGCATATTTATCACGTTTTGTGGTTTGATTTTCATCACCAGACTCCCTTCCCCCATCACCTTAATTTTAGGATTTCCTCATTTCTTCAATATCACTTCCAGAATACAGTATTTTATACACTTAATTGAACACACCTATCTATTCGATCAAACATCAATTAATATCGGTTGTTGATAACCTTTAATCACTTTTTACTCAGTTTTATTAGTAGATACACAATTCACAGACATCACCAATTTTGGTACAGAACTCACTAATTCACCACCAATTAGGTTATTATTAACCACGAACTCACCGTCTCCCTATCACCATTATCACTATGCGGTGACCATCAGATCAGAAATATCTAATCTGATCTCTATCACTGTTATTTTTCACTCTTAATATCTTTATTGCCACCTTTGTTCAGATCCATAACAGAAAAAATGGATTACATATATACCTCATAGCCAATATAGTATTGTCCCCTGATAAGACAATATTACTAAAGCTATCAAGATATACTGGGGACTACTAAACAAGTGTAAAGTCAAGATAGAATATCGTACATCAACATAAAGAGGTTTTAAAACATCTAAATAAATCACTAGTTATATGTGACGCTCACTACAGGGTTTGGGGCTCCGTGCCTAATTCATGCACTGACTTCCGTTTTTATTCTAATACAATATTGTCCTTTGATAATTCAACACCATCTAAGCCTCCAAGTGATGTCTGTGATTACCCTATGATGTAGAGCTAAGATGCAATTCCGCACATTAACGCAAATAGATTTAAAACATACAAACAAAGCATGGGTTATATACTATGCTCACTACAGGGTTGGGGCTTCGTGCCTAATTCATGCAGACACTTCCGGGATTGTTATTTAGAACTCTAGGATTGGTTAATGAAGGATCATGTGCGCAATGACGCACAACTAGGAAGCCAAATTACATTGGAGGTACATGTCGCGCGGATCGACTGACGCGAGACGCTGGTCACGTGGGGCGGGACGCCGACCACGTGATGTAAACAAAACACTCATAGTAATTGACGCTTACAGCTGATGTGACACACACGTCGGACGGAGGGGGAGGCTTCTTGGCGCCAATACGTAGCGGCGATTGGCCCATACATTCACATGATGGCAATCCACACTTTCCATTGGTGGGGTGATATTAATAAATAGCGTTCAGCTGGGACACCCAGGTTGGCCTTGAAAAAGCTGAACTAGAAAGCGAAACACTAGTGTCGGGTTAAACCTGTCCAAATATGCTTACTAGCCTGATAAATGTATGTTAAAATGATGTTGGTTTATTAAGGGCGCTATCAGACCATCCAGGTGTCAAATTATTCACACCTTGGATGAAGTAGGTAGCAGATGCCCTATAAATGTGCCTAGTTGCTGAATAATAAAAATTCCAAGGAGATAATTATAACTCCGATTTTCAGCCTATTATATCCTCTTGAGCACTTTAACCTTGATGTTAGGAAAGCCCTCAACAGTTTATGTTCTCATTTCTTTAGGGTTTTTTTCTCCTCTTTTTTCAAATTGTTCAACCATAACTACCATGCTATAATCATGCCCCTCTGGGCTGCCAATAAAATTTTATGAAAATCCTCTGCATCAGACAAAAGTTGAAATAATATCCCTAAAATCACCACTAGATGGTGCAATAGGATAGTGTATCAGAGGTCCTTAGTGAGAAAGGTCCCTGAACCATTCATAATTTGTCATTGTTTTGCCAGAAGGTGGCAGTGCTGCTACAAAAAGGTTGAGTTGAAATCTGAAATTTATAAGTTGTCAATTGGAGAATAAACAATTATTAAATAGGGCTACATTTTTCCTGGATCAATAATACCACATCTTTGGCTATTATTCTGTGAGCATAATTTTTGGTCAGGATTCAAGTGTCATTTTTTAAAGCACTTATTTTCTGTCTTTCTGTGCACATTGTGTGTATGTGTGTGTACGTCTAATATTTTAAACTCTCATTTTTCGCTGCACTCCCATTCAAGCTAATTGTGGGATTAATAATTATGATGTATTAAAAGTTATTTTTTATGACTCTATTTTTTTAGTGCGTTCCCCTCTGAGCAGTCCCCTTTCTTTCTTTGTCCAATATGCTACATGCTTGACTGCCGGGAACAGCACCCCCTCTAGTCTATTTAAGAAAATTTGGGGTTCTTTCTTTATAAAAAATATCTTCAATTCTGGTGTGCAGGAGCGCAATAGGCTTCCCAGTGGAGCCACCACATGCTACAATTGTTCTCTGTTAGACTCAGTTTCTCGCACTCCTAGCACCCACGAGAATTATACTCTCTTAAATATTCCCTTGAAATCCTAAAATCTGCATAAGAACAACCTCTGTGTCTCAGTACCAATATCAATCAGGTACTATAACCCTACCATGTCTCAATTTAGTCTCACTAGAGACTTGGCAGAGAGAAGAGATAAATTAAAGAATGATATTGATTCTTTATTTTCAAACAATAAAGACATAACGGACACCTCTTTAGGAGGATGGTCTGACGATCTGTTCGCCCTTAAAACAGCTCTTATGAGGCAGAGCAAGACCTCCTGGAATAGGAGTACCTTTGATAGTTACCTTAAAAACCACCTTATACCCAGGGGTCTCAGACCCAAAGTGTTCCCTGCTTTTGAATTAGCCAACGGAGACCTGAAAAAAGAATGGGAGATGGTACTATCTAATTGTTCAAAAGAATTGATAAAGATCCTCATGAAACATGATGATTTAGTATTGTCACAACTGAATCAAGAGATTACCCAATTAGGGGAAAAGCTTAAAAATTTTGAAAGTAATGAGGCCTTTCTGAAAAGATATGATAAATATCGTAAGGAAATTGAGACTTTTGAGCAAGAAATTATTGAAAGAAAACGGAGGAAATTTCAGAGGGATAAGACTGATTATTCCCTGAACCAAGTGTTTAGGTGGAATACCAAACCACGCCAAGTCAGAGGTAACACCAGCACACTGAACTTCAGCAGCTCAGAAATTGAAACATCAGACGGGGACATATCAGACAATCAATCTTCCCAGTGGGATCACAGGAGGATTTTTTTAGGTCAAAATCAGACCAGACAAGACCATGGAGAAAGATCAGGAGGGGGAAGAGGAGGTCGAAGACGCAAAAGAGAGGCCTTAGACTGGAAAGGGGAACCGAGGGAGAGAAGGAGGTACCAGAATTAGATAAAGCAACAGAAACAACAAGGGAGGAGGAGGTAGACTCTTTACGTATTATCAATCTTACGGATAGAATACTTACTCAAGACCAGGAAACTATCCTGAGTAAGGGTCTCTCCTTTTCCCCTGCATCAGACTTCGATCGCTTTGAAGTCGAAAAGGATCTTCAACTATTTACGCGAAAAATTTTACTAAGAAAATTCTTCTGTAAAAAATCCATCTTAGGGGCCAATGGCGGAACACAAGCCAATGACCCAGTCTCCCTTGATGCAGAAGACCATATAGCTGTACAAATTCTGGAAGACCTCGAAAATGAAATCGAACAAGAGATACCTCTCACCTCAACCCCAAACAACAACAGGATAAAAAAGAAATCCACCTTTTTTCCTGACAGTCAAATATGTCCAGCTGTACAGATCTATCAAGAAATGGTATCCCGAGACCTGGATGACCTCATGAGGAGGAAGAAGGGTTTAAGAGATAATATCAGCAAACAGGAAAGGTTGGCACTGTCTGAGATAGCCAAATGGGATGATGTAATTGTAAAAGCATCAGATAAAGGAGGCAACATAGTCCTTTGGCCCAGACCCATGTATTTGGAAGAACTAGACAACCATGTGAATGATACCACCTGCTATAAACGACTGATCTTTAATCCAAGTAACCTTTTCACCTCTCAGTATAACAAGATCGTACAAACGGCCTACTCTAATAATATTATTTCAAAAAATGACTCCGAATTCCTCAAAATGGAGAAACCCAAGACCCCCACCCTGTATTTACTCCCCAAAATACACAAAAACGATAAGAAACCTCCGGGAAGACCGATTCTGTCAGGTATGGGGAGCCTGACAGAAAAGGCTAGCATTTATGTTGACCAACATCTCAGAGAACACGTACTTGCATTACCGTCTTATGTCAAAGACACGACAGACGTGTTGAATAGACTGCAGAACATCTCAGTCAACCCCGGAGTTTGGCTGGTCTCCTGTGATGTAGAGAGCCTGTACACCAGCATCAATCATGAGCTGGGTGTACAGGCGGCTCGATACTTTCTCAATATGGGAACCCGTTCTGATTTTAATGAATTCATCTTGGAGCTGCTGAACTTCATACTCACCCGTAATTTCTTTGTGTGCCAAGAATCCCACTACCTCCAGGTTAGAGGGACGGCAATGGGGACTGCATGTGCCCCCACCTATGCCAACCTCTACCTGGGGTGGTGGGAGAAGGAAGTGGTTTTTCAAGAGGCTATGGAAAAATACACCGAAAACATCCTTATGTACTTCAGGTACATAGATGATGTCCTCTTCCTATGGGAGGGTGATTTGGGACACCTGAAGGAATTCCTAGCCATCCTTAACAACAATCAACTAAACCTCAAGTTGACATCAGAAATGAATCAAAGAGAGATCAGCTTCTTAGATCTAAAAATTCGGATCAATGAGGAAGGTGTTATCTCTACTGATCTTTACCGTAAAAAAACCGCTACCAACAGCATCCTCCACTCTGAAAGTTCTCACCTACCCTCGACTATTAGAGCTATCCCCAAAGGGGAACTAATGAGGATCAAACGAAACGTCTCTGACCCAGAAACATTCCAAATGCGAGAAAGAGAACTGCAAGACCGTTTTAGAAGAAGAGGTTACAGCAAGCGATTAATTAAAAAGGCAACTAAACAAGTTGAGACCTTTTCCCGCGAAACTCTTCTAAAACCAAGAAAGAAAAATAACTCGGACTCCATTCGATTCATTGGAACCTTCAATGTGCATTGGAAGGAGATCAATTATATTCTCCAAAAACACTGGGATGTGTTAAAAGTGGACAAAGATCTTGACACTATCTTACCATCCAGGGTACAAACATGCTGGAGAAGATCACGCAATATCAAAGATCACCTGGTCCAAAGCCATCTATCTAAGATATGTGAATCCAGACCCAACAGAAAAGGCTCCAAGAGCTGTGGCCACTGCAAGGCTTGTAAGTATATGATTTCCAAAGAAGATTTTGTGGATAAAAACTCAAAAATTTTGAAAATTCAAAGCCTTATAACTTGTACCACTGTGGGCACTGTATACCATCTAGAGTGCCCATGTGGGAAGATTTACATAGGCAAAACATCTAGGCCCCTCAAGACCCGCATTTTGGAGCATGTAGGCAGTATAAGAAATGCCCGTACGGATTCCCAAAAATTTAAGAACCTTACCTCTGTGGCCAGGCACTTCCTACGAGAGCACAATGGGGATCCCAACGGTCTCCGAGCATTTGGAATGAGACATATTAAACTGGGCATACGAGGCGGAGATTTGGATAGACAACTTCTACAATTCGAAACGAAGATGATTTTTCTTTTGGACAGCCTCTTCCCCAAGGGATTGAATGAGGCGAACAGTTACACCTCTTTTCTGTGATGAGAAACCTTTGAGACATATATGACAACACCATAAACCCCCCCTATCCTCTCTCCTTCCGCCATGTTTGTGTCATCTCCCAAATATGGGAAGAGTTTGATCATAAAACTTAAAAACCAATACACGATTACAACACCCCAACCTCCTTGGGGAAATGGGGAATATATAGTTACCATCACACTCTTCAAATATTATGGTACCATGTCCTCCTTACAGATTTGGCTCCGCATCATTAATATTTATTTCCTTTGTTAAAATGATTATAGTTCACCAATATACTTACCAGTCCCTCCGGGGAGCCCTTGAGTTATCAAAGCACCTACAAGAAAAAAGAAAAAAGAGAGAAAAAAGATAGGAAAGAGAGAAAATAGTGAAAAAAGAGAAAAGTGAAATGAATGTTACTAAGATTCATCACCAGATAAAGAAAATAATATAAAAAACAATTCGTCTTTATTCATTAATTATTATTTATTCTCTACACATTGGGAAAGGATGGGGAAGATAATGGAAAATACTTCTATCACCCACTTTAAGAGAAATTTGCTATTTGACTCTCTCCCTCTTATCATGCATGGGTCCCTCCGCTGTAGTCAAACAAGTTTTGGATCATCATAAAATTTATGATCAATATAACGGTATGGTTGACTAGATACCGTTAATCCAGATTTAATTTATTAGGATCAAATCACCATCTTATGTTGGCAAATGAAGCTATTCTGTATACATAAATAAACCTTTCAGGCCACCGCACTATTATATTAGGTTTATAATAATTTCCTTTTTTACTTTAATTATTCATCTTTACTCTCCCTTCCTGGCACACAGTTTTTACCATTTTTTATGTTGCATATTTATCACGTTTTGTGGTTTGATTTTCATCACCAGACTCCCTTCCCCCATCACCTTAATTTTAGGATTTCCTCATTTCTTCAATATCACTTCCAGAATACAGTATTTTATACACTTAATTGAACACACCTATCTATTCGATCAAACATCAATTAATATCGGTTGTTGATAACCTTTAATCACTTTTTACTCAGTTTTATTAGTAGATACACAATTCACAGACATCACCAATTTTGGTACAGAACTCACTAATTCACCACCAATTAGGTTATTATTAACCACGAACTCACCGTCTCCCTATCACCATTATCACTATGCGGTGACCATCAGATCAGAAATATCTAATCTGATCTCTATCACTGTTATTTTTCACTCTTAATATCTTTATTGCCACCTTTGTTCAGATCCATAACAGAAAAAATGGATTACATATATACCTCATAGCCAATATAGTATTGTCCCCTGATAAGACAATATTACTAAAGCTATCAAGATATACTGGGGACTACTAAACAAGTGTAAAGTCAAGATAGAATATCGTACATCAACATAAAGAGGTTTTAAAACATCTAAATAAATCACTAGTTATATGTGACGCTCACTACAGGGTTTGGGGCTCCGTGCCTAATTCATGCACTGACTTCCGTTTTTATTCTAATACAATATTGTCCTTTGATAATTCAACACCATCTAAGCCTCCAAGTGATGTCTGTGATTACCCTATGATGTAGAGCTAAGATGCAATTCCGCACATTAACGCAAATAGATTTAAAACATACAAACAAAGCATGGGTTATATACTATGCTCACTACAGGGTTGGGGCTTCGTGCCTAATTCATGCAGACACTTCCGGGATTGTTATTTAGAACTCTAGGATTGGTTAATGAAGGATCATGTGCGCAATGACGCACAACTAGGAAGCCAAATTACATTGGAGGTACATGTCGCGCGGATCGACTGACGCGAGACGCTGGTCACGTGGGGCGGGACGCCGACCACGTGATGTAAACAAAACACTCATAGTAATTGACGCTTACAGCTGATGTGACACACACGTCGGACGGAGGGGGAGGCTTCTTGGCGCCAATACGTAGCGGCGATTGGCCCATACATTCACATGATGGCAATCCACACTTTCCATTGGTGGGGTGATATTAATAAATAGCGTTCAGCTGGGACACCCAGGTTGGCCTTGAAAAAGCTGAACTAGAAAGCGAAACACTAGTGTCGGGTTAAACCTGTCCAAATATGCTTACTAGCCTGATAAATGTATGTTAAAATGATGTTGGTTTATTAAGGGCGCTATCAGACCATCCAGGTGTCAAATTATTCACACCTTGGATGAAGTAGGTAGCAGATGCCCTATAAATGTGCCTAGTTGCTGAATAATAAAAATTCCAAGGAGATAATTATAACTCCGATTTTCAGCCTATTATATCCTCTTGAGCACTTTAACCTTGATGTTAGGAAAGCCCTCAACAGTTTATGTTCTCATTTCTTTAGGGTTTTTTTCTCCTCTTTTTTCAAATTGTTCAACCATAACTACCATGCTATAATCATGCCCCTCTGGGCGCCAATAAAATTTTATGAAAATCCTCTGCATCAGACAAAAGTTGAAATAATATCCCTAAAATCACCACTAGATGGTGCAATAGGATAGTGTATCAGAGGTCCTTAGTGAGAAAGGTCCCTGAACCATTCATAATTTGTCATTGTTTTGCCAGAAGGTGGCAGTGCTGCTACAAAAAGGTTGAGTTGAAATCTGAAATTTATAAGTTGTCAATTGGAGAATAAACAATTATTAAATAGGGCTACATTTTTCCTGGATCAATAATACCACATCTTTGGCTATTATTCTGTGAGCATAATTTTTGGTCAGGATTCAAGTGTCATTTTTTAAAGCACTTATTTTCTGTCTTTCTGTGCACATTGTGTGTATGTGTGTGTACGTCTAATATTTTAAACTCTCATTTTTCGCTGCACTCCCATTCAAGCTAATTGTGGGATTAATAATTATGATGTATTAAAAGTTATTTTTTATGACTCTATTTTTTTAGTGCGTTCCCCTCTGAGCAGTCCCCTTTCTTTCTTTGTCCAATATGCTACATGCTTGACTGCCGGGAACAGCACCCCCTCTAGTCTATTTAAGAAAATTTGGGGTTCTTTCTTTATAAAAAATATCTTCAATTCTGGTGTGCAGGAGCGCAATAGGCTTCCCAGTGGAGCCACCACATGCTATAACTATGGTATCTGCAAACTTAAAGCAAAAGGTTATATCCCAATAATGGCAAACCCTCACTTAGGCCCAGATGTATCAAGCTTCAAAAAGTGATGAAATGGAGAGTGATAAACAGCCAGCCAATCAGCTCCTGCCTGTTATTTTTGAAACCCAGCTTGTGACATGGCAGGTAGGAGCTGGTTGTTTATCACTCTCCATTTTATCACTTTTGAAGCTTGATACATCTGGGCCCCTCACAGAGAAGAGGGTAAACATTCGCATTAAGGTCTTTAACTGGTCGGGAGTCACTGCTAGTGTGTGTAAATGACTTTCACCTTGATTTCCACTTCTGAATAAGTATTAGTTTGTACCGTACTCACAGGGTCGACAGGGTCATTAAGTCGACATGGGTTAGATCGACAGTCAAAAGGTTGACATGTTTTTTTTTTTTTGAGCCGACAGGCAGTATTTCATGCCCTACCATCCACTAGGGCGTGGTGGGAGAATAAAATAGTGTGACGACAATAGCGAGGCACCGTGCCCGAACCAAGGAAGGCGCAGTGAGCCATGCAAGGGAACATGGTGTTACATTTCAGTGTCCATGTCGACTGTGTCGACACTCCGGACAAAACGTGAAAACCCCATGTTGACATTTTAACCCTGTCGACCTTCCTGCATGTCGACCTAGATTCATGATGACCTAATGACTGTCGACCAATATGTTGGTGACCTAATGATCCACACCCCCTGAGAGAGCAGTATGTGGCTAATAACCGCTGGCCAGGTATTCACAAGTGGATATAAACACAGGTAGCAGCAGGACAGTCCCTCTCCACCTAAGTGGAACTATATAAAGATACCTTTGTATGAAAGAACTACTTGAACCAGTGTGAGGGGCAGATTTATTAAGCTCGGTGAAGTGATAAAGTGTCTGGTTTTTATCACTGGCCAATCAGCTCCTAACTGCGAAGTTACAGACTTGGTTTGAAAAATGACAGGTAGGTGCTGATTGGCCGGTGATAAAAACCAGACACTTTATCACTTCACCGAGCTTAATAAATCTACTCCACAGTACGGTAAGAGCTATCCTTTATTCAGAAATGGAAATCAAGGTGAAAGCCATTTGCACACACTAGCGGTGACTACCGACCAGTTAAAGATACCTTGATGCGAATGTTCCCCCTCTTCTCTGTGAGTGAGGGTACGCCATTATATTATTGGGATATAACATCTCGTATTAAGTTTGCGGATACCATAATAATTTGTTTCTCCTTTTTTTGGTCCCTTATGAGAACTATCAGGCAGTTTCCCCCACTATTACATCTCACTGCACTCAGAGGGTCTGGAGGAAGTACCTTCATTTATTGGTTAACTACAAAATACAGCGCGGTTATAAACACTGTATAGCACCTTTCATTTGTTGAGCAACAAGATATCAGTGCCTGCAAATATATAATTTTTCCTTCTGTATTGACTATTTGTGGGGCAGGAGGTATTAGGACTGCACCCTGGGAGACCACATACTGTATAACTTCACTACAATACATAAATTCGGTGACAAATTACAGGTGTGAACTAGAGACTCTGAAAAATGTTTATATTCCCCTAGAAGTTCTGCTTTTCATACCGTACAATATTATTCCCTGATCTGAGTCAAAATTGTACACTTTATGCTTCCAGCCATGCCATTTGCCTTCTGCACAAGAGAGAGGCTGCCATGGACGGAGTTTGCCGAATCAGCTGAAAATGGAGTCACAACCAAATTCGTCCAGGAGGTAAGAATTTAGCAGATTACAACAATCGGGTCATTAACACCCTTTTCCGCAGCCACTAAAACCCAGGTTATTGTCATAACCCAGATGGCGACTCAGTGGAAAAAGGATATTTTGTGTCCAGTAACCTGGGATTCATTCCAGTTAGCTTGCAGGGTTAATTCCATGACAGTCTTGAGTTAAGGTGCAATATAAATGGGAATGCCCTATCACTCCACCCAACTTTAGTTTACAGCATGGCGGGATCCACGAGGATGCTGTTTCCTGCAGTGCTGACAATCATCCAGGGATGAAGCTGTATGTTTTAAGAATCTTCTGAGCATCACAAATGACATAATTAGCACCACTAATCTTCCGCATAGCAAGGGACCTGAATTATACAATAATGCCCACAACTCCCATCAGGAAGGTGGGCAAGTACCCTGCATTCTGCCTAGACTCCTCGCATCCCCCTTGGCCACCGATACCAAAAACACTAAGCACTTCAGGAAGGGGATGAAGCTAAAATGGTGCAAATCACATAATTTGACGTCATTTTAGCCACGCCCCCTCTCCCTGCACATCGCTGTATTTGACTGGAATGGTGGCAGGGCTATAGGACATGAAAGTCCGTTCCCTGCTCCCCCAAACTGGACATCAGCATCTCATCTCCAGGTATCTATCTCAGAGAGGACTACAAAAAAGTAGGTACGATGTTTAAAGTAGTCAATTCTTATTCCAATCACTCCTGCACTTCATCTGTCCAATCAGGATCTAATATTCCTGTATAATGATTGTATTGTGGAAGGCCGATCCCCTGAAAAAGGGGCAGAACTTGCATAGGGCAACCTAGGATTTAAATAATATGATATAATATCAAATAAAGCCAATAGAAGACACTCATATCTAGCCATCAGCTGTGCATTATGGAGCTGAATGTTAAGCTGGGTATATGGAATGCAGTCAATTTACAGATGGTCAAAATACCAACAACCAATGGCAGGCAGTCAAAATACCGGCACGTTCAAAATGCCAACATTCATTATGCTTACATTTAAAATGTCAAAAAGCTGATGACTTGTTCTTACTCCATGATCCAATTGGGCAGCTATATTATATAGTGTGCAAAGCACTGTGCCTAAAGCATGGCGAGCGCATGCGGTACACCTTTACCGTGTCCATGTCGACAGACACCAAAAAACAATGTCAGCATTTTGACCATGTCGGCATAGTGAATGTTGGCATTTTGAACATGTCTGTATTTTGACTGTCTGCCAATGCTTGTCAGTATTTTGTTTTTCTGTATTTGAATGTCTGAAAATCATAGCATTTTCTGGAGTGTTCATGTTTAAACTAAATATGTTATCAAAGCTCATTGAGGGGTATATGTATGAAGCCTGGAAAAGTGGTATCTATCCCCATAAAGTACGTTATGTGCAAGATGATAATGCTCCAGCCAATCCACTCCAATATGTAAATTGACAGTTAGTAGATGATTGGCTGGAGCATTAGGACCTTGCACATAACATTCTTTATGGGGTTAAATACCACTTCTTCATACATTTACCCCTCAGTCTTTATCACATCAGACAGGAGGTAACAAAACTGGTAAGTATGCAGCAGAAATCCATGTATGGTCTGAATGATTCATACACAGGGGAAGAGCCAGTGACATTTCAGTCTCCTGGACATTGTAGTAGAGTAGGCAGGTATTATGCTGTCAGGTTCCTGTACTAAAGACAAGGGGGAAGTCGTATGTTGTGGTATATTATCTCTGTATACATTATAATTATTGTTGTTATTTTCAGCTTGCAAAGAAGCACAACATGGTGATTGTGTCTCCTATCTTGGAGAGGGATGAGTCCCATGGCGGCACACTGTGGAACACCGCTGTGGTCATATCAAACACAGGTGCAGTTCTTGGTAAGAGCAGGAAAAATCACATCCCAAGAGTTGGAGACTTCAATGAGGTAATTCTACCATTCGGTCCAGTCGGTTATCTGCAATTCCTCAGGGGATAAATATTGTCCACGTTGGTTCTGTTAATTAAGGTGTTTGTTATAATAATTTTTAAAGAATTCTATATTATTAAATGTTACTGATATTGGCTATATGGGATCCAGATGGTAGGTTGACCCCAAAGGTCCTTACCGGACACGCGACAGACGGAACATTGAATTCCGGCTGTAGAGTTCCTGTCAAGCTGAGCAATGTTCCAACAGTCAGAATACCGCCCGATGTCTTTAGAGAAAACAAGGTATAATTTGTAAAACAGAAAATGATACCAGAAGGTATATGGTAGCTGCCATTCCATAATTGATTATAATATTGGAATTTGACCAGCCTAAATGGGGTTTCTGAATACCATACTGAATGGTGATAGAGGTCATGCTTAATGTGATAATAAAGAGAGTTATGCCAAAGTCAGTTAAACCATAAAAAGTCAGATGCAAGAACAGCCACTATGTTTTACAATGTTTCTTTCTCAGTTATTTCACTCCCAGATGATTCTATTGCAGACTTTCCTGACCTTGGTCCTGAAGGCACACTAAAGCCCCATACACACTAGAATATCCTCAACAATGCCGATATTGGTGGGGACCCGGTGGGGTGCCAGCATCAGCATGTGCATAGACACTTGCCGATGGCAGCGGGTAGCACGCATCTTTAACAACATTGCGTGTACACACTAGACAAGATAGCAAAGAGATAATGCTTAGAAGGGCCCTTTCACTATTTCGTGTGTCTCATGCTTGAGCACAGGTGTGTCTCATGCTTGAGCACAGGTGACTTAATGGATAACTCAGTCATTTTGATGTAACCATCTGTACTGAAGCCTTGATATGACTAAAGGTGTGTGTGTGTTTTTTTCACGCTAACGGCATTTTTGTGTATATCGTCTAATCGTTCCTGGCATTGGCACTGGGTAAAAAAGTCTGTGTACCCAGTTTAAATCCTGCACTTTTAGTGTGCCTTAAGGACCGAGATGGTAAAGCCAGTTATATTGCATGGGTACTAGGTCACTGAATTCTTTTGACTTGTTTACTATCTTTCCATGTTCTTTGATTGTGTTACAGTCCAGTTATTACATGGAGGGAAATACAGGACACAAAGTGTTTCAGACAGCATATGGAAGGATTGCTGTGAACATCTGTTTTGGCCGACACCATCCCCTTAACTGGTTCATGTACAGTATGAATGGGGCACAGATTATTTTCAATCCTTCAGCCACAATTGGGGAGCTTAGGTAATGAATCTGTATTAGAAGGTAATTAAGACAATTATGATGAAAGGTTTCGATGTTTCTTTTTTTTTCTGGTGCTTTCTAGAAAACTAAAGCTAATTTCCAATTGGCAGGAAAGGGTAACGCCACCTTTTTCATCTGCACCAGTTTTTATAAAATGTGATCCAGACAAGGTGGTTAAATGTATTTAATCTAATACTGCTGTCACATCACAAAATGCAGGTTCGCACCGGGACTTTGAATGGTTCATTCCTGGCGTGAACCTGCATTTTAAGATGTTCACATCCCCACAGTGAACCAGCGTTATTGCCGGTTCGCTGACATCATCCGGGGGCACGGAGGGGGGTCCACACAACGGGTCGCTCGACCTGTTTAACCCGTTCACAACACCAAGACACACGGCAACGAACCGGTAAGAACTCTACTTTTTTACCAGTTTGTATTGCCGTGTTGCTACCCATTTACGGGACACGGCAACCCCTATCACATCATCCTAATTACCGGGTCAAACCGGCTTGTACCCGGTAATTAGTTGCGATGTGAAAGGGATATAACTGTACATTCCAGCATTTTGGGAGCAAAGATCGTGTGTGGTCAGCTTAATAATTGTTCAATGACGATCTACAGTTTTATATTGAAAAGACTGCAATGTGTGCCTGTACATCAGGGACGGGGAATCTTCAGCCCTCCAGCTGTTGTTGATCTACACATCCCAGAATGCTTTGCTACAGTTTTAGCATGGCCAAATAGCAAAACTGTAGCAGTGCATGATGGGATGTTTAGTTCAGCAACAGCTGGAGGGCTAAAGGTACCACATTCCTGCTCTACCTAGATGTGACCTGCTTTCAAATTTCTTTCCAGTGAGTGCCTATGGCCCATAGAGGCAAGAAATGCTGCTATTGCCAACCACTGTTTTACCTGTGCCATCAACCGTGTAGGAACTGTGAGTCTGAAACATGAGCGTCTAGCTCTCTCCTTTTCATGCGTTATTAGCTACTTTGTGCAGTCATATAGACCGATTTTATTTCTCCTGGCTATTTTTTTTTAGGAGCACTTTGAAAATGAATTCACATCAGGCGATGGCAAAAAAGGTGACAAAGTATATTTACTTCATCATATTTGGAAAATTGTTTTTGATTTTAAGGAGCTGGTACTTATATGTTAGTTGGACGCCCACTAAGCTATTTGCTTAGTGGGCGCCCAACTAACGCTTCTGGCTCGGTGGCTCGCTGCGCTGGCCACAATATATAAAGTCAACTCTGTGCCGACATGAATAGTGGGGGTATGAGCGTACTTACTATGGTGGGCACCCAACTAACATATAAGTACCAAGCTCAATAAAAATGGAGACCAGCAATAGTCCAAAATATATATACAGAGTATGAAAAGACGTCAAAAGCACTGCAAAGAAGGAAAAACAAATATCTAGTCAATGCCATGAACCGAAATAAAATGTTTTGACACTGCGCTAAAACTTTGAAGCTGCTCAATAACAAAGAGGGGATTGCAGTAAAATGAGCACTAATGTTAATTAGAATTGAGAAGAAAAAAGGAGGAAAAAACACCTGTAAAAATTAAAAGATTAATGTGCGTTTATAGCTCCTTTGAGAATATGTGAAAAGTCCGTCGGGGAACTGTGCTGTCCCTACCTCTACTGACCAGAGCGTTGGCTGCAGACCGAGACTCTGTGTTGCGGCTGTTTGGAAGTGCCGCTCGTCTCATATGTTGTTCGGTCTGCGCTGATGACTTCACTTGGTACAGTGTGTGCAGCTTCAGCTCTGATGGACGGGAGCATTCCGGCTGGGGTGGTAGAGCACAAAAGGGGGGTCCACGGACAAGCTTCTTCTATGAATACCATGAACCTGCCTGACCAATCCATGTCCGCTCATTTGAAAAAGCCCAACACTTTTTCACTGCACAGGACAGTACGGTGGTGGATGCTAAATGAGTGCTGCAGTATGCTGTAAAAAATAACCAAACCAATTATCTTGACTTTAGGATGCTAAGGGTTGGGCTGGCCTGCAGTGGTACAGGGGAAACCACCCTCTCCTCTAGGGATTATGTTACTGTGTATTTGAATAATACATTATACTGTACATATGTTACATTATACTGTAGAGGACTATGGTGTACTCTCTACAGTGCATTGGGTTTGTAATCTCTTACATTGTCATGCATGCACTAGTAGTATTTGCTATATATAGTTATAAAAGGGGCTCAGATCATCCACTCCACCCACTGGACTCTTCATGTCTGAGTCAGACACTGAGGATGTTGTATATTGTAACTTTATTGCTCCTTTTTGGGACAAAAAACAAAAACTTTTATTTGATCGCATTTCGAAAGGTTTATTTGGTAGTTGTGTAGTTTTACGGCGGGTTCTACGCTCGCCACAAACTATGTTCAAAAAAGTAACTTAACTCCATGCCAACATGGATAGTTCATACCTCCACTATCCATGTTGGCATGGAGTTGATTTTAAATAGCGTAGCGAGCCCCGCAAGGGGACTCAGACACCATGAAACTACACAAGTACTGTTTATTTTTCTACATATTTATTTAAGAACCATACAGATGCAAAAGTAGGAAAAAAGCAAAAGGATATTGTTGTAATAATTTTCTATATTTGTACCTAATTCATGGATATGGGTTTTTATTTATTCTTTCCATCTATAGCCCATCATGACTTGGGCCATTTTTATGGGTCTAGTTATGTTGCAGCTCCTGATGGGAGTCGTTCACCAGGGCTAAGCAGGATCAGTGATGGGCTTCTGATAGCAGAGCTGGACCTTAACCTGTGCCAACAGACCAGTGACAAATGGAATTTCAAGGTATGTAATTTACCTTTAAATAAAGCATATGGCAGTGGTTCCCAAACGCATTCCAGGTTTTAAGGATATCCTTGCTTAGGCACAGGTGACTGATACCCCTTTCACACTTGCAAAAATATCCAGGGTTTTTGCACATGAACCCAAGATTTAGCTCAGTGTGAAAGGGTCTTGAAAGAATATCCCGGGATGAACATCCTGGGATTTCTACCCAGGTCCTGACCTGGGTAGATTCTAGAATCAACCCGGGATGTGGTCAGTGTGAATGGTCCTATACACGGGACTTTAAAAAAGCTGCTGATTGGAGCTTTCTTGGGCTCACAAATGCTGATGTCATCTTTCAGAGCCCTGGAGTCCATTTCTAATGACATGCATATGTATTTGCAGGGATTTCCCGGGATCAGTGTGAATGGGGCTGTCCCAGGTCGATCCCAGGTCTTAGTGCAGTGTGAAAGGGTACATTCCCGGGAAGCATCTGGGAACACATTCCTGGGTATGACCCGGCTCTGCGAGTGTGAAAGGGGTATTAGTCAGTTTTATCATACCATTTCTGCACAAGCAGGGATATTCATAAAACCTGACCTGTTGGGTTACCTTGAGGGCAGTGTTTGGGAACCACTGCCTGGTTCCTAAAGTTACAATAGCTTATGCCTACCATCCTGTACTGTAACATTTTAACTTGCATAATTTCAATTAAGTATAATCCTTTTCCTTTGTACTTCCACAAAATAATCACTCTTCCATTCCTGGTAGTCCCTATGGCAGCATATGAATTATTTGCATCTGCCTCTAGCTTTCACAAAGACATAATCCACTCACTATTATGAGCAGTAGTGCATACATAACTAGAATTCCTATGGTTTAGTAATTCGGTTTACTTAGGTGGAAAATCAGGCAGCGATCACTTCTTATGGGCTGCACGCTTATAAAGTAGGAATGCTTGACTAAACGCGGGTCTGTGTAAAAGGGGTAGCTGGCCCAGGTGGTGGGGCAGTGTAAACGGGTATGCCGGATCATCCGACCCGGGTTGGCAGGGGGAAGGAACGCATGGCCCTCAATAAGAGATAGTAGAAATAGACTGTGCAGCACAGTCTTTGTACTTATGACCCCGACGCAGCAGATCTCGTTTGCACTTGGACTGTTTCCTAGCCATGCATAAAGGGGTATGGGTTGATAAGTCAACAGCTAAAAGGTCAACTTGGACACTTGAGGGTGGGGGTTTAATTTTCTAGAGTCCATTCATGATTTGGAGGACCAGGGGGTAAAACATACACCAATATCACTCCATTTCAGGGGTAGGCAAGCTGTCCATTAGCTCACAAAAACTACATGAGAATTATAAAAAATGGAGATAACCTATTCTGTGTAAGTCAAGCCTCTGTACACTTTGCCTTGTATGTGGTACCACCGCAACCCTTTTCCACCCACCTTGTGTTTTTTGGGATAAAGCCCACATTTTCCATCCATTACATGGTTACTCTTGTTTGTAACCCTTTTGAGTGACAAATCAACTGAGCGATCCTCAAACTATCCGCTAAAAATGCCTGCATAGCTCACGGCAACTGTTCTTTTAGTATAAAGAACTACAAATACAACCAAGTGAATTATTGAAGTTTAGTTAAATAATGATCTTTCACAGCAACGTTGGCACTCAAAAGGTTTACTTGCTAATTTTTATTTTAATTGAGGGTTAAAATAAAACTATGGCTCGTTTGGGCATTACCTCTCCAGGACGTTGAAGGCGATATTGGTAACGGCTTCTGCAATATCAGCCCAAACATTTAGGGCTTGCACAACAGATGTAACCACCGTTTTGGGCTGCCCCAGCTGAAGCATAAATTAACTTTTTGCATTTGATTAATAATTTACTCCAGGGACAACAGTTGTGTCAAATTAGTATAAGATTGCAATCTCTGGCAACATTCAACTCCTGTTTTCCTGCTTGCAGATGACGGGACGTCATGAAATGTATGCTGCAGAGCTAACACAAGTTGTGAGACCGGATTTCCAACCTGACATTGTGCGAGAGTAACTGAATTAAACACTGCCAAAAGGCGGTTTCTGCAATGTTGTGACATGGAGAAAACCCTGAAGGCCCCCATATACTATGCAACTCATAGGGTAGAAGTCGCACCCAATTCACCCATGAGCTGT
Source organism: Crinia signifera (assembly GCF_055691185.1). NCBI lineage: Eukaryota > Metazoa > Chordata > Amphibia > Anura > Myobatrachidae > Crinia > Crinia signifera. Next base: position 352,764,679 of record NC_139217.1, read on the forward strand.
CTGGCAGCTTCCCGGAAGAGGCTCACATGTGATATTTTGCATTTTGTGCCATTTTTTTAATGTGAATTATCGCATGTAAAGACTCCTGGGGAGCGGCGGTTCCCATTCAATAGACTGGGCAGCTGCTTATTGGCTGAGAACCATCTCTGCCAATCAGCGGCCACCCATTCTTTTGAATGGTCAGACCTGCAGATAGGAGTGTGCCAGCACACCGATATTGACATAATTGGACACGATACATTACAGGTGCTGAAGTACTCTTGATAGGTCTGATCTTTAACTCTAGTGCGCTCGGGACCGTGGATCGGATATCACACACACATGCAATTTGGGCCCAATATGCATAGTGTATGGGGGTAGTTATTGAACTAATTGTGGTATTTTTTTGATGCGAACATGCATATTTTTTCCTGCACGTAAATTAGTACCCAATTATTATTTTATCCCCCCCCCCCCCGATGCCTGAGGCAGATGAAGCAAGAAAATGCTGGCTATTGGGGATAATATAATTACACCCCAGAGATCATTTAGCTCCAGTAATGTAACATGGTTAATTTCATTCCCCTTTCCTAGAGGTTCAACACATGTATGGTCGATGTATAGGCAGATACATATTTCAGTAAAATTTTCCATCCCCAACACCTCATTCTTGCAATAAAAATCTATAGATCAATAAACTCTTTTCAAAAAAAAAAAAAAATGCAAGCATCTCTCTCTGTACCAATATATGGTATTACAAGATATATTAATGGTCCTCAACCCTAATCCTCAAGTACTACCCACAGGTCATGTTTTGATTGCTTTAATCATACACATGGAGTTGCTTATTTTGCTGGTACTTTTAATTATCCCACCAAATTCCATGACAGACATACATAAACCATGACCCTTTAGAGCACAGGTCTTCAACCTGTGGCCCTCCAGATGTTGTGGCACTACATGTCCCAGCATGCCCTGACAGTTTTGGCATGCTCTTATAGGAAAAAGTGGCAATGCATGTTGGAACATGTAGTTTCACAACATCTGGAGGGCCAGAGGTTGAAGACCCATGCTTTAGAGGCTGGGGTTGCCAACCCTAGTCCTCAAGAGCTACCAACAGTGCATGTTTTGCAGGTCTCTTTACAGAATCACAAGTGAGCTAATTAGGTCCATCTGTGAATCTTTTAAAATGTGTCAGTGATTAATGAGTGCAGCAGCTAGGTTGTCTGGAAAATGTGAACTGTTGGTAGCTCTTGAGGGCTAGGGTTGGCTACCACTGCTTTAGAGGTATTTGAAGATAGTGGTTGAGAACCTCAGACAGACACAGAAGGAAATACTACCAGTAACTACATTTTCTTATGTTGGTTAATGAGCTTGTGTAGACAAAGATATCAAACATGACAGACGCCACCAGCAGTTCTTTCTTGATGTATTTCTTCAAAATACATACAGATTTATTTGGCATGTTATATGACTTGCCATTTTTTCTTTTATAAAATGCAGCCATAAATAGGCTGACTGGATACAAGAAAACCTGGGTGTATAAAAAGCCTCTTTATTTGCACTTTTGGTGCTCTGTATTGGTTGCATTTAAAATGGAGGGGGAACAAAACCACGCTCGTCACACAGAAAATAAGAGCATTACAGAAATATACACACACCTGTCCTTTTATGCTATCCATGTCCCTTATATGGAAGAAGCAGAAATCAGTGATTGTTATTCTATAGGTCAGCTTACTAGAGTAAACATAATGCCACGTGGCCTTTCCCTCATGACTTGTCCACGGGTTAAACGTGGTATACTATGCACATTTATATGCTATGGTGTAGACGCACAGCTCGTATTGCACTATTGTGAGTGTACTGAGGGTTACTTAATGCATAGCTTGACATATTATAAATAATTCCCTCTTGGTTACATGAATAATCGGTGTCCTCTCTGCGGTCTTTTGGATCCACTGGTTTCCATTTACCTCTAACTGTAGTAATGTCTCTGTAGTGCATGAGCTGCAAACATGGGTCTGCATACATGAAAGTATTGTGCGGTGTATCAAATTCCATTCTGAGGTCAGCTGTCCACATAGATGAAGAGGATGTCCTCATCTGTGCCATAGCTGCTACGGGCTTCTTCAAAGTTAGTGATACTTGTCCGACACAATCCTGAGGATGAGGAAGAAAGCCATAACATTGAAAGGATGGTAGACTGACCTACAAAAAAGATGGTTTGAAATGGAAGTTAAATGGATATTACTCACGGTCAGCATATCCTGGATTGTTGTAGAAAAGGCTTCCAGAGCTTCTGTTGTAGCCACATAGCACGATAAAGTGGCCCTGGTAATCACTGCTTTTACAGAAGCACTTTTGTCCCGTGGGCAGGAAACAGCAGTACTTAACGCGGCTGGGACAGAGATCACACAACAGCAGAACTGCATTCACTAGTACTATGGCCACGTGTCCCTGGGAGAGATGAGCTTGCAGTTCTTGTATGGTCACACTCCTGCAAGCAGGACATTGATTATTACACATTCTGCAATAATTATTACACACACAACACTAAAGATCCACAAACTATGTACCTTTTTTCTACATTTACACCACGAGCTGTGGCTTGGGCAAAGAGCTGGTTTACTCTGTTCTCCTCGGCATCAAAATGCTTTCTGTAAAACGACTAAGGAGAAATGGAAATCCATAAATCATACTGTAGCATTACACCTACTGTGATCCCATAAATGCAACAGTAGTCAATGCACCTGGCTGAAATAACTCAGACAAATAATTTCCATTTATTCTGTGGGAGAACAAGTGCAAAATAATCATCTAATAGAAACGGACTTACTTGATTCCTGTATCCTTTGTCTACCCCCAGGGTCTGTGTGCAGAATCTGTGTTGTACCCCAAAGTGGTGCATTAGATAAGCCAGATCAATGGTCCATATGCTTTTAGTGAGTTGCAGCTCCTGCATTGCATTCTGGAACTCTTCTTCATGTAGGAGATTCAGGTACCTAGAAGGTGAAGGAGCAGGGTACATCTAGGGCTTATGATAGGTTGTCATTAAATGTGCCCATATTATGGAAAATTCAAATGTTGATCTACCATCACTTTAGATGTTCAGAACAGACATTTCTAAAATGTCTGGTATGATCTAGCTCAGTGGTTCCCAACCTTTTTTCTCTCCCGTACCCCTTGATTAGGCTTTTTATTGAAGAGTACCCCCTCTCAATTTGAAATATAGACAGTACTTATGAGTGGAGAGGAAGTGAGTGGTATGCGTATCCTTTTGCATATCCTTATATTAAGGAGTAACGGACAGGAATTGTGCCCTTCCGTGTCTGGCCGCTGGTTGTGTATTGTCTCCAGGGTTCCCACTAACACCAGTAGGATTAATGCCGCTGCTTCCTCCACCTGTGTCAGCACAGGGCAGATAATTGGTGATGTCTGAGGGCAGCGTGGGAAGCTTCCCGTGGATTGCTGGTCAGGTAAAAGCACCAGGAGACACTGATGATGCTGAAGACAGAACCGTAAGTGACAAAACATGGTTCTTCTCCATGGCAGTGGCTCTCTTCTGCCATCAAAATACTTTTTTTCATCTTCCGCCATTACCAATATTATTTTCAAGTACCCCCACCTGGTATGCAGAGTACCCCAGGTTGGGAACCACTGATCTAGCTTGTAAGTGATTGCATTGTTCTTGTGCTCTGTAATACTAATGGGGGAATATGATGTATTGTTACATTGTGGAAAAAGATCTGCACAGCGGTAACCGCCTCCACAGTAATTCTCATTGTCTCATGACCATGAATCATCCATCACCTAAACGGCAAATAAAAGAGGAGGGGGGGAAGCAGCCTTGTCCAACCTATTGTTCTGGCTGCAGATGAAGAGTATGTACTCTGTACTAGTGACTAGAGAAGGAAAATGTAACAATCTAAAATGTCATATGAGACTTCCTATTTGGTACAATCCCATTTACCCAAAGGCAGAGTAACTTACTGCAGTACCATGCGGGCACATGCCAGGCCACAATCCCAATGATAAGACTGCTGGATGAGCGGCACCTTCAATTGGACATGATCACCTAAAATGTGACAGAACATGATTTTGTGGTTTTCTTTTTCGCTTACAAGTAACTAATGTGCTGCTAATGCTAGTCATACAAAGTAAAATGATGTCGGCGATGTACTTGAATTTGGAATGGTATCGGAATCCAGATAGTCAAAATGCCTCCAGCAGCATCCAGATGGATCCAAGGGAATATTATAACCCTACCCCATCCATCCCACAGCCTAACAGTAACCTCTGTACTTACTGGGGGTTATTCTAGTCCATTCTTTCTGACAAAATACTTCTTAGATGGACAAAACCATGTGCACTGCGGGTGGGGCAGATGTAACTTGTGCAGAGAGAATTAGATTTGGGTGGGGTTTTTCTTCAAAGTGAGATCTATATTGAAGTGTAAAATCATGCAGTCAGTATTTTCCCTGCACAGAAACAAAATAACTCACCCAAATCTAATTCTCTCTGCACATGTTACATCTGCCCCCCTGCAGTGCACATGGTTTTGTCCATCTAAGAAGGATTTTGTCAGAAAGAATGAACTAGAATAAACCCCACTGTCTGGATGCAGCTGTTGACATTCTGACCACATTCCATCAGCAGATCACACCAATAATTGTACAGTGTATTTGCATGACTTATCTGGAAATATTAATAAGACATGGCAAACCATCCAGCATGTCCAATAAAAAATAAAAAAAACTTTAATTGAATAGGGGAAAAAAAAATTTGCTCAAAAAAAGTTGAATTGACAATTTTTCACCTCACCAATTAAATACCCATTATTTTTAGTGTCCATCCTGGATTGATCCATTTGCTTGATTTCTCATCTTAAAATCAACGTGTGAAGTCAAATCCTCATAGTATCAGTGTGCTCCTCATCATATTATTGCTTAAATATCTGATAGTAGCGACGCATTGCTGCACACTGGCTTGGATGTGTACAGTTATTGCACATACGGAATTTACAAGAGGACTGAAAAACCTGTCACTGCTCGGTACAGCTCAAAAGTCATTATCAAATAGCCTGAATTTAGGACTCCTAGGCAACACAAAGTCTCAAAATACAGCCACCTCTAACCAATATCACTGACCTATTCTGCAAGAAGAAATTCATGAATGTAGCAATGCAGATAATAGCACAGATATCTTCTGTGTACCCTATAGGCCTAGTGTCCCATACTGTCCTAAAGGTATGTTCACATGGGCCTTTATTCAGACCTGATTGCAGTACAAATTTGTTTGGCAAATGGGCTAAACCATGTGCACTGCAGGTGGGGCAGATGTAACATGTGCAGAGAGAGTTAGATTTGTGTGCGTTATTTTGTTCTGTGCAGGGTAAATACTGGCTGCATTATTTTTACACTGCAATTTAGATTTCAGTTTCAGCACACCCCACCCAAATTTAACTCTGCACAGGTTAGATCTTCGCCACCTGCAGTACACATGGTTTTGCCCATTTTCCAAACAAATGTGTACTGTAATCAGATCTGAATAAGGGCCATGGTGTGAATTCAAAAATGGATTGGGTAGAATGGCAAGAAAAATGCATTTGATTTGGACTATAGAGTACAGATCTGTACTATATATAGTCTTGGCTGCACAGTCTATTTTTCTATTCAAATTAGATGCCACGCATCAGGATCGAATTGGCATTGAAACCGCTCAATGTCCATTCGATTTGATTTTCGAACAGAAAAAAAATAAAATAATAATAATGAAATCGAACCGCATGTTAACTCTTCCTGTAGGAATTGGTCTGGACTGTAAGGAGGGATCCATTTGAGTTCCTCCACCTCCTGCAGCTTTTACAGAACTCATGTGTAACCTAAAAGGTGCATATGCACTAGGCCAGACATGTCCAAACTGTGGACCTCCGGCTGTTGTGAAACTACACATCCCAGCATGCCGTGCCACAGTTTTAGCGAAAATGCGGACAAACCATCAAAGTGGTTAAAGACCGGTGATTAGGGACCTCCAATTATTCAGTGCTGTGCTCCTACTCTCATCTGGTGTGTGCAGTATACAGATGCCCATCTGTAACTTCAATCTCTTATATATTTGGCTACATCTGTCACTCAAAATGTGTGAGTGTGTCTATAACGCTGGGTGGAGCCTCTGACACACATGACAGAGAACCATCCCAGTGAGCCTACAGTGCCAGACACCCTCTGCCTCCCCATGCTGCCCCCGGCAAAGACACTGCTACTCCACAGCCACCAGGTGAGCGTCCGCCTCCCACGATTCGCGGCACCCCCCGTCGCACCCCCCACCCACACCACCCCTCCCGCAATTTCACGTACCCCCGTGAGAATGGGGGATCCTGTACCACCACAAGCAGGTGCCGCCCCTAGGTGGGAAATCTGGCCCTGGCTGCCGCGCTGCAGGTTCCCCCACTGCTAGAAGTGTCCCCACGGTCCTCTGCACGGGATGCAGTTACCATCCCGGCGTTCAGAATACCGACCGCCAAAATGCCGACACTTTCTCCCTCCGTGGGTGTCCACGACACCCCTGGAGAGAGAATAAATTAGTGTGCCGAGCGTAGCGAGGCACCGGGCCCGCTGCGTGGCGAGCGCAGCGAGCCCGCAAGGGGGGGGGGGGCGATCCACGTCCCCCCCTTGTCGGCATTTCGGCTGTCGGGATTCCGGCGTCGGGATTCTGAACGCCGGGATTCAATACTGAATCCCTCTGCACCAGCAGCCACAACTTTTATCAATGTCTTGCCCACATACCACTATTATACAGCCTCCTGCTCTCATGCACCCCCTTACTCCCTCCCAATGGGAGGAGACGCTCACCCACTGCCAGGAGCTGCATACTGTCCCCCACCCTCCTCCAGTTCTAGGGATGCCCATTGACCATCAATGATTTCAAATCATCGATGGTTTATGGCCTTTTGCCATCGATGTGGGAGGACCAGATGGTTTCCCTACATCGATGGCAAGAACCGATCAAGTTTCAAATTTTTTTATGGTGCCGGGACACGGAGCATAGCTCAGCCCCCCCCCCCCCCCCCCCCCACACCAGACAGTCCCGCCACCGAGTTCTGATTGTCCCATGGCCTATTCAGTCAGATATAGTGGATGACCATCGATAGTTACAACAATCGATGGTTATCCAAGTAAGATTTTACTATTAAATCGATGTCAGGGTGCAAAATCACCATCAATGCCAACCATCAATGGCGTCTGCACCAATGCCCATCCCTACTCTGCAACAGGCAAAAACCTTTACTACCCCTCATGCCCACACCTCTATCACTGCCCTGCCTCCTGTTCCGTAACTTCCGCCAGTGGGGAACCACTCACCCTATGTTGCCCACATTCCCCTATCATGCTTTACCCAGCCTCCTGCTTTCATGCACCCTAACTCCCACCCAGTAGGAGGAGACACTGACTCAGGGCCACCATCCTGTACTCCTGTGCTGCCACGCTGGACCCTCACCCACTGGCAGAAGCTGCACAGTGTCCCCCACCCTCCTTTTTAGTCCCCTGTATGCCCACACACCCCTATCACTACCCAGCTTCCTGCTCTCCTGAACCGTAACTTCCACCACTGGGGAGTCGCTGACGCTGTGTTGCCCACATACCCCTATCATGCCTCATAGCCCAGCCTCCTGCTCTCATGCACCCCAACTCCCACCCAGTAGGAGGAGACACTGACTCAGGGCCACAGTCCTGTACTGCCACGCTGGACCCTTACCCACTGGCAGAAGCTGCACAGTGTCCCCCACCCTCCTCTTTATTCCCCCCTATGCCCACACACCCCTATCACTACCCAGCCTCCTGTTTTCCTGTGTTGTGACCTCAGCCAGTGGGGAGCCGCTGACTAAAAAACACCCTACTATACTATTGCACACACACCTAAACACGCACCCCCCCCCCCCCCCCCCCCCACAAGTGTCACTGTACTTTATTTTTAATCTGATCAAGGGAGGGCCGAGCTTGTATAGGTAAAATAGGGGGGGAGGATCGCATTATTTCAGGGCACTCAAGGTGTTTTTTCAATTACATTTGATCGACCCCCCCCTTTTCAACATTTGCTTGATTTACAATCCACATGGACTATGACAGTAACCTGGGGCGAGTGCGTGGATTGAGCCACCACAACCAAAGCAAGCCCGTGAGGCTGATACGTTTCTACTGAGGGTGGTTACCAATACCAAACATACAAGATTTCACCCACGTAAAAACCAGTGTTGACAATTAACATGCCAACCTCTGAGTGTCCGTCTACCTAATAAGATATTGTGAAAATACCCATTTTCACATTATGCTAGTAAAAATAATGATTATGCCCATACACAAGGTCCTAATTATGGTATATCAATCCACTTTGTGGCATGACTGGTAAGCAGCATTTCAAAATGTTGAAAATATCTTGAAAGTTCAAAAGACAGTAACACAATGTACATGTTTATTAGAACACGAGGATCAGCAGAGCCTCGCACACCATTCATAGAACTGCATCTACTACGTTAGGTTGTATAAATGTATCATTGCCAGCAAAATACAAGATGGTCATTTTTTTTTTAATAAAAAATAAAGCAAAAGCAGAAAAAGGTATTAAAGAGTAAGACCAAAAACTTGTGCATATCAAAGAGACAGAAAACAGGTTGCAGAAATAAGCAACACAGTATGAGGACCATTTATTAATATTTGCATTTACAATGCAGTCTGGGCAGATTATTACCAGACAGGATCACATTGTAATATGCAATCCTATTGGTGGGATGCATCATCCCCCACGTGCAGAGACAGGGATCCGAAAAGAGCCCATCCTTGCAATGTGCTGAGTTGGGCACCTGGAGGTCTGCACATGCGCAGTTAACTCTGACCCCCTGCCCAGTGCCCCATAGGCTAAATCCATCTCAGAATGGTGGTAGCCCAGGGACAAAGCGCTGTTGTTGCCATGTTGATACATCAGGGGGGGAAGCGGTCATCTATTAGAATGAACTTAGGTCTACAGTCATTAGGTCGACCCCACCAGGTCGACTGGCAGGAAGGTCGACCTGACTTAAGGTCGACATGGGCCAAGGTCGACATGACTTAAGGTTGAATTTGCATAAAGGTCGACATGAGGAAGGTCGACTGGTCATAAGGTCGACATGGGGTTTTTCACTGTTTTTTGAGCCGACATGCGGTATTTCATGCCCTACCATCCACTAGGGCGTGGAGGAGGTTATTAAAGCTGCGAGCGATGCGAGGGTCCGATTCTCATTGCCAACTGTGTCTATGTCGACTGTGTCGACATTCGGATAAAAAAACCAGTGAAAACCCCATGTCGACCTTATGACCAGTCGACCTTCCTCATGTCGACCTTTATGCAAATTCGACCTTAAGTCATGTCGACCTTGGCCCATGTCGACCTTAAATCAGGTCGACCTTCCTGCCAGTCGACCTAGTGGGGTCGACCTAATGACTGTAGACCTAAGTTCATTCTGACAGATGTACCGATTCCATCAGGGGAAGCAGCCAGCAGCAGTGCAGGCGGGATCACAGCAGGGATAGGAGATTCCTGCTGCGGTCCCTCCTGATAAATTCCAGTTGTTTTTTGGAATTTAGCTGCAAATATTGAATGATATATGGGCCCCTAAAAGAAAGAGGAGGGTGAAACCAGTAGATAATTTAGGGGAGAACAGTGAAGATATAGCAGTCCATAGAGGGGTACTTCAGTAGAACACTGATCGTGGTTCGTGGGGCAGTCAGTAGGGTTGGGCTATGGTACAGTATAAAAGATGAAGGCAGTAGGAAGTACAGCAGGGTGGAAGTCTAAAGGTCAAGTCAGTTCAGGGGTCAGAGTATAAAGATAGTAGAGAGTTACAGTGTAAAGGTATTGCAGGCAGTAGGGTCTCAGATTATAGGAGTGATGGTGGTGCTGTTAGAATGAAGGTTAGATTATACGGATGTTAGTGGGACTATGTAAAAACCGGACCGGACTAAACCCGGACTGCCGGACAGGACATCAAAATCTGCAGTCCGCAGCTTGTAGGGTCCGGTCCGGGGGGTGTCCTGTGATAGCTATCACCAGGGACATGGGGGAGGGGAGATTACAGCCTTCCCGTGTGGTCCGGACCGTCCGGTTTTTGCTACATGCCCGGACCATACAGGGAGGCTTTATTCTACCCCCCTCCTCTACCTGGTGACAGGCAGCCCCCCCGGACAGGACACCCCCCCGGACCGGAGGCTACAAAATGCAGAGTTTGATGTCCGGTCCGCAGTGTTCCCTCTAAGCTGTGCGCGCGTGCGCGCGCACACAACTCGACGAGCGTGCGCACAGACATTACAAGGGAGCGCACAAAGCAGCAGTGGTCCCTTTTTGCAGTTGTGGACTCAATTAATGTGTGTTTCACCCATTAACTACATTGTGTGCTGTGTTTTGAATGTTTAAATGTTTAATATCATTTTGAAGTAAAGTTAACACAAATGCTGAATGTCATTTTCCAGTTATATATAAGTGACGCACAAAAATTTTAATTTCCTTCCAAAGTTGCACAGCCAAAATCTTTTGCCGCACACAGCCTTCGTAAAATTAGAGGGAACATTGCCGGTCCGGAGGTTTTGTGTTGGTCCGGTTTTCACGGGTATGGGTGAAAACCGGACCAGGACAAAACCGCCGGACCGGACAACAAACTCTGCATTTTGGGGCTTGTAGCCTCCGGTCCGGGGTGTGTCCTGTCCATGGGACTGCCTGGGACACCTGTCACCAGGTAGAGGAGGAGGGGTAGAATAAAGCCTCTCTGTATGGTCCAAGCATGTAGCAAAAACCGGACAGTCCGGACCACACGGGAGGCTTTAACCTCCCATCCCCCATGTCCCTGGTGATAGCTATCACAGGGACCCCCCCGGACAAGACACCCCCCGGACAGGACACCCCCCCCGGACCAGACTCTACAAGCACCGGACTGCAGATTTTGATGTCCTGTCCGGCGGTCCGGAGTGTAGTCCGGGTCCGGTTTTTACATAGTCCCGGTTTTCACCCATACCCGATGTTAGTGGTTCAGTAGGTGGGGTAAACTATGATAGACATTATGATGGTTAGAATACAGGTGTTGTAGTGGGGGGGCGGTCAGTGTGGTGCAGTCAATAGGAAGTTAGAGTGCGGGGGTGAGGATGGGGATGGTGCAGTCAGTATAGGTTTAGAGTAAATGGTTAAGGATGGGAATGGTTCAGTTAATAGGGGGTTAGAGTATCGGGGTAAGGATGAGGTACCAAAAATAGAGAATAGTAATATGGCATGTGCGGGTAACTGGAGGGTGTCAGTGTCTGTAGTACCGGGCGACTGGAGCGCGGCCTTGCCTCCAGCAGGGTCACTGTTTCCAGGACTCTTCATGACGATATCGCAGTGTCCCAGAGCCGGTGTTCCCTCATACCGGATTCTGCCCACCGGCCGCGTATCCGGGGTGGAGCAGTACAGACCGAGCTCAGCTGGGATCCCCCGTCCGTATTATATATATAAATATAAAGATGCCGCCCACAGCTCTGTGCGTCCCCAGTCCGGGGAGGAGCCAGCGCCGCCTGGTAACCTAACGCCGAATCCTGGGCGGCGGCGGTTGCTGGGGGTAACTAGCTGCTGCCGGGTTGTTGTTGTTGTTGTTGTGTACTTGGTGCGGGTTGCAGTGAAGTGGGAGGGAAGCTGCGCGTGCAGGGGGCGATAATCGAGCATTTGCGGAAATTGATGTTGGCCAATACGGACAGATACAGAAGTGTGCACTGTGCATTGTGGGGCTCTGAGACCTACTGTAATTCACTAGCATTATTGTGTAGCCTGGCATCGTGCTCTAGGTCAATGGTTCCCAAACCTTTTGACTCTTGTCACTGTAACTGTATAATATCAGAATTTTTTCCCCAGCACCACTAGGTTTGCATGAATCAGGCCCACGATAATGGACATTACTACAGATGCTCAAAGCTTTCCAATTAAATAAAGCAAAATGATAGAAATAGGTGTCACTAATAGAGGAGTAGCACACATTCATATATGACCAGGCTCTTACCCGAGATAACTCATAAATGTGCCTAAAGGTCCATACACACTGGGCGACTATGCCCAGCGTGTATGGACAGCGATGATGTCAATCATCGCTACGGGGAAAGCCGCTCAGTGCATACACACTGAGCGGCTTTCCCCCTGCCTCAACGCCGCTCATCTGCTGGTATAACCAGCTCCCGGCGATGATGCGGAAGTGCGCAGCAGCAGCACTCACCAGATGTAAAATGTGCAGAGAGAATTAGATTTGGGTGAGTTATATTGTTTCTGTGCAGGGAAAATACTAACTGCTTTATTTTTACACTGCGATATAGATCTCACTTTGCAGTAAAACCCCACCCAAATGTAACTCTCTCTGCAAAAGTAACATCTACCCCACCTGCAGTGCACATGGGGCCTTATTTTGGTTCATTCTTTCTGACAAAATCCTTCTTAGATGGACAAAACCATGTGCACTGCAGGGGGGGGGGGCAGATGTAACATGTGCAGAGAGAATTAGATTATCATTTGGGTGAGTAATTTTGTTTCTGTGCAGGGTAAATACTGGCTGCTTTATTTTTACACTGCAATATAGATCTCACTTTGAAGTAAAACCCCACCCAAATCTAATTCTCTCTGCACATGTTACATATGCCCCACCTGCAGTGCACATGGTTTTGCCCATCTAAGAAGGATTTTGTCAGAAAGAATGAACCAAAATAAGGCCCATGGTTTTGTCCATCTAAGAAGGAATTTGGCACTCTCCCATGCATATCACTAGCGAGGGTCATGCTGTGGAAGGCAGAATGCACCCCGTAAGAATGGAGACCATCTTTCTACAAAGCTATATGTCTGCAGGTTCTGTTGCTGCCTGAAATCAAGTCTACATTTCTTCTTGTTCTATTCAGGCACAGACCCTGTGTAAATCATTAAAGGAATATTATGGCAAGCGCACATGACAACAACTACTCTGTCAAAGCACAAATTACTATCATAGCGGCACACGCTAGCGGAAAGTAGTAGCTGTTGACATCTAGCAGGCTGTGCACAGACATAGGGTGACAGTTAATAGGATGAGAGATTCAGAAAGTGAGAGATTTGATAAGAAATCTCCAGTTTTTTTAAAGAAGCAATCATTACACTTCAAACTCAAACTGGTTTTGCAGCGTAAATGATTGCCGCTTTAAACAAAATGGAGATTTCTTACCAAATCTCTCACTTTCTGAATCTCTCATCCTATTACATTTTCCCCATACTCTAAATCCCCTCAGGCTGTATATATAGCTGTTATACCTGACTGGAACGTTGGGTCTGATTCTGGTTCACTAGCAAAAGCAAATTCTCTCTAATGGACAAAGCCATGTGCACTACAGGTGGGGCAGATGCAATGTGCAGAGTGAGTTAGATTTGGGTTAGAAACACCTTTCTTATAAATTAACTAGCTCACCACAGGTGATGGCAACCAGGTAGGGTCAGGTAGGCAACCATGCTTTATTATTATACTGCAATTTAGATTTCAGTTTGAACACACCTCACTCAAATCTAACTATCTCTGCACATTTTACATCTGCCCAACCTGTAGTGCACATGGTTTTGCGCATAAGAGAAAAAAAAAGTGCTTTGGTATCCAGTCTGAATTAGGCCCCAAAAATGGTTGTTTTGATAAGTTTCAAACAGATTTAAACAATTTGTTTGAACAACCACTGTCTGTTTTCCAGTGTTAGGGAGCAAATGGCTGAATGTCCTTTGCTCCCATATATTACCAGATTTGTGTTTCCATCAGACAGATTAAGCTGGGTACACACAGACAGATTTATCTGTCCAATCTGGTTGGAACAAAAATGGGACTATAAACCATTTGCTCCCAGATGCTGGAAAATAGATAAAATTATTGTTTGGACACATTTGTTAAATCAGATTCTTTAACCAATTTGTCTGAATGACTATTGTCTGCTTTCCAGCATTTGGGAGTAACTGGTTGATTGTCCTTTGCTCTCATATATTACCAGATTTTTGTTTCCACCAGACATATTGGACAAATAAATCTTTAGGTATGAACCAAGCTTAAAGGTGCTGGGCGATATATCGGCCATTCAATTCAACAATGCTGCCTGGCAGCTGCAGGGGAGATCCGGAGGGTGAGGCAGAATCCGGGAGGATTGACCACCTTTCCGGGGGGCCGGGAGGGGGACCCGATTTCCAGGACCCTCCAGGCCAATCTGGGAGGGTAGGCAACCCTGCTATATCGGCCAGTGTGTATGCACCTTAAGTTCATCTTGAGGACTGAGGTTGGGAATACTGGGTCCATACCTCCCAAAATTTGTCAGCCCTAACTCGGGACCTGCCTAGCCTGACAACAAATGTGTGGAGCTACATAGTGGGTGTGGTCTCAGATAAAGGGCGTGGAAGATACCCTCTTGCGAGGATCAGGTCCTTTATAAGTGAACGTGACTTGGAGGCCGTAGGTTAGTGTCGGTCAAAAAGCACAGCCGCAGTGATGTGCCCGTCGGGTCCTAGGCTGCAGTGTTCAGTAAGTGACTCCTCAAGAAAACTAGTTTCGCCACGCTCAGGTGGCTTTTTCAATTCAGGAATTGAAAAAGCCACTGCAGACTAGGACCCGACGGGCACATCACTGCCGCTGTGCTTTTTGACCGACACTAACCTACGGCCTCCAAGTCACGTTCACTTATAAAGGACCTGATCCTCGCAAGAGGGTATCTTCCACTACTGTGACACTGACCACTGCAGCCGTCCGCAGACATCAGAAGCGGTGCGGCAGACGCCGACAATAGAAGCGGCACGATAGACGCCGGTAATTTACCAACTGAGGCGCAAGCCTGTTTCCGGGTCTCTAATCACGCTGCCCTACAAGGACCTGATCCCCGCAAGTGGGTACCTTCATCCACTGTGATACACATCACCCCAGCCGACCGCAAACAACAGAGGCGGCGCGGCAGACGCCGGCAACAGAGGTGGTACGGCAGACGCCGGCGGATTACAACTGAGGTGCAAGCCTATTTCCAGTGGAAAGGTAAAACCAGGGGATGCTGTAGTGACAACTATTCAGCCCTGTCTAACACAAGATTTGAAGTGTCACTCTTGCGTGAATAAGTGCTATTTACAACACAGGTGCCACTAACAACTATCAGGCATCCAAATAGTGAGCGGCAAGAGGTGATTAACCCGTCTCGTTCTGCACATTATTATACAGCTCTTCCTATTATAACTCTGGAGAGGTCTGAACCCGTGATGGGACTATAAATATTGGCCCCTACACCATCCAATCAGGACTTGGTAAATATTTGCTGCAGTTCAGTTTTTATATCCATTTTTTCATTTTTATTATTTTTCTCAATTTTTAGAATATCTCTATACAGAATATACATTTTTATTCTGTTTGCATGCATGCATACTATTCGTCATATGTAATCTGTGTTTTGTGTATTGTATCTATGTGTATATCGATTAAATCTTTTTAGTGTACAGAAGGCGCCCACTGGCTCTCTTTTCTTTGTAATCCTGCGCTGTCATGGTGCAGATGTCTGCGCTTGCGCAAATCACATGAATCAAATGAATCATTTGGTACTTGTTTCCTATCTGGGCGCCCACGATCAAAATCGCGGTGATCGGGGGTAAAAATCGCGGTGATCGCGGTCATCGCGGGTAAAATTGGATGGTCGCGATGCCCGCGATGACCGCGATCACCGCGATTTTCCCATAGGGAACAATGTTAAAAAGGCTGATTGACCGCGATTTCACTGTTAAATGGCTCAATTGACCCGATTTGGCCATATTAACCCTGAATTAGGCCCAATTAACCCTTAAATGTCCCCCCCAATTTTTGACGCCACCCCACGATCGACGCCAACCCGAAGCGTGGCGAGCGCAGCGAGCCCGCGAGGGGCGGCGGTACGCGTCCTCCGACCTTTTCATGCCCTACTATCCACTAGGGCGTGGTGTGAGAATATAATAGTGTGGCGAGCGCAGCGAGCCACCGAGCCCGAAGCGTGGCGAGCGCACGCGTATAACTTCACAGGTATTGCCCCCCCAAATGTTACTAAGTGGGCTAGACCCCACGATAGACGTCAACCCGAAGCGTGGCGAGCGCAGCGAGCCCGCGAGGGGCGGCGGTGCGCGTCCTCCGACCTTTTCATTCCCCTACTATCCACGTCGGCGTGGAGTTGAGAATATATAGTGTGGCGAGCGCAGCGAGCCACCGAGCCCGAAGCGTGGCGAGCGCAGCGAGCCCCGCGAGGGGACGCGTATAACTTCACAGGTATACGCGTCCCCTCGCGGGGCTCGCTGTGCTCGCCACGCTTCGGGCTCGGTGGCTCGCTGCGCTCGCCACACTATATATTCTCAACTCCACGCCGACGTGGATAGTAGGGGAATGAAAAGGTCGGAGGACGCGTACCGCCGCCCCTCGCGGGCTCGCTGCGCTCGCCACGCTTCGGGTTGACGTCTATCGTGGGGTCATGGCGGGCACATAAAAAATGTGAAATGGGTCATATTGGCCCATTTCACCTTTTTTATCATTTTTCCCTATGTGAGATGGACTTAATCAAGTCCATCTAATCTTGTGCCATTATAATGGCACAAGACCAACGCGATCCTCCCGATTTCAATGTTAAAAGATTTTTTAACATTGAAGTCTATGGAAAAATCGGGTGAATCGGTCGGTCGCATCGCGGCCGATTTTAATTGGTCGCGACCGACCGATTGACCCGATTTCTGTCATTCAAAGTGAAAAAATTGTAAAAAATCGGCCACATCGTGAGGATCGTGTCCCTTAATTAAGAGCCACGATCACTCACGATTGTGGCCGTTCTAGGAAACAAGTACCGCCCACCCTTTATTTGATGGTAGTCTTCCAATGACCATCCCTATTTGGACCACATGACCAAAGTTACTAAGTTCAGATATCAGTAAATGCGAAACAACGTTATAGGCCCGGAACCTTGCAACGCTTCCCCTTTTCCCTTCGGCGGTTACTCCTCTTCTCACAGGAAATAAAGTGTGAGGCGCCTTTCCGCTTCCTGTCTACGGTGCATTGTGGGGTGAGCGGGACGCCATTCGATCGCAGGCCGGTTGTCGCACGAGTAGGTGAGAGCTGGTGTTCTGGGGTTACAGAGCGGCGGGGCCGGTGCCACAGCCTGGGCGGGAGGGGCTGCTCTGCCTGCTAACTGCACGGCGTGTAGTTGGGATAACGTGGCGCATTGTGCACTACAGTAAGCCTGTGCTGTCTGCCATAGACAACGCTTGTCCGTGCTCTGTGGCCGCGCTGAGCGTATACGGCGGTGGGAGGTGACTGCTGGTTTGTGTGCTGCTGACTTAATTTCGCTTCTTTATAGCTTGATATCCTGAACCAGTCACCATGTCTATCGGCGTACCCATCAAAGTGCTGCATGAAGCAGAGGGGCACATTGTCACCTGCGAGACCAACACTGGCGAGGTGTACAGGGGCAAGCTGATTGAGGCCGAGGATAACATGAATTGCCAGGTAGGTCTCATCCCTTCTACAATGTTGGGGCTGATTTTATATTAACAGGTTCTACTTCTGAACTGTGTCACCATAACAGTGGTAGAGTATGCATCAAAAACCTATCCATGTGCTCATTATGACTTTCATGATTGTAAAAGTATCTTACCCAAAGCAGCCTAATGCTTTTTTTGGGATGCAGCTACAAGGCAGACTTTACACTCCCAACTGTTCATTGTCTGCTGATCTGCTCCGTCCCTCCATTGGTTACCTGTATTCAAAATAAAATACTTATTATTCACATGTAAGGCTATTAACCACACTACCCAACATACATCTCTATACTTATTCCCTGAATACCTAAACTGGATACATACACTATCCTGGCAGTCAAAAGACCAACCCCGGCATCCTGATAAGTAGAATCCAGTGAGGAGCGCTGTATGTACCCTAACAGCCCCCGTTAAATGTAAAAATGTAACCCTCTCTTGAGACAGCCTCACTAACTGACCCCACTAGTGCCTAAACCTAACCCCCATGCCACGCAGCATAACTTAGTGCCTAAACATAACGCCACCTTGCCTGCCTACTTACCAATCGAGATTCTGGTGTCTGCATCCTTATCCTGTTGAGGCTCTGGTCTTTTGTCAGTTGAAATGCTGCCGTCATTATATTGAACACTGGCATCCTGACCGGATCCCCTCCCAACCTGCAGGGTTCACAAATATTTGCTTTATTTAGTATCTTATATAGCGCAGCATATTCCATTGGGATTTACAATTTGAAACAGTGATTAAACAAACTGGGTAGATGCAAACTGACATGTAGGTAGGAGGGCCCTGCTTACAATCTATAGGGATAATAGGAGGGATACATAAGCCTAGAATTCAATAGCATGGCAGTCCCATCAGATTACAAGACTGATGGGATGCAATTAGATATAAATGCTACTGGAGGTTGTGTGTGTGTGTGTGTGTGTGTGGGGGGGGGGGGGGGGGTCCTGAATATAAGCTTGCTTGAAAGTTTGAAGGCTAGAGGAGAGTCTTACTGTGGGTGTGTGAGTCAGGGCATTCCATAGGGTGGGTGCTGCCCGACCAAAATCCTATAAGTGTAAGTGGGCGCAAGTAATGAGTGTGGATGAGAGACTCAGATCTTGTGCAGAGTGAAGAGGTCGGGTGGGGATATATTTTAAGATAAGCGAAGAGATATAAGTTGGTTTATTTAGAGTAATGGCTTTATATGCAAGTAGAAGTATTTTATATTGAATGCTATAGCACGTATTTTACTCCAAATTTGGGACCCGGGACTCCGAGTGGTTCCCCCGGCAACGTACTCAACTACAGCCAGTGGAAAGGTCAGTCAGATTTGGTCAGCAGTGGGCCCCTGTCCTGTTTGAGCCATGTGCTATGTTCTGCAGTATGGCTTAGCAGTACACCCTAGCGGACCCCATGGCCACAGACACTGGAGAGAATCCGGGGTGATGTGCTGCCTGGAGTGCCTGATGTACAGCCGTTATTGCTCGCAGCTCCGATCAGAACAGGGGTAAAAACGCCGGTGGCCACCGCTGCCATCTCTGCTCCCCCGCACTTTCAGCCTCTCCCAATTGCTGCTCCACTGTGCCTGATGTCCTTTGTGCTGGTACCTGGCTCTGGCTGTCCTGTCCTCTACTTCCACTGCTCCACAGCGCTTACAGGAGAGCACCTCAACCGCTTCCCTTTCACACCTCACCACACGTCACCTCACTTTCGCTTACCAACATAGGTCACATCACCTGTCTCCTCACGCCACCAGTCACATCACCCCTTCACCTCAACCCCCATCACTTCTTGCCGCCTCTTGCTCCCCATCACTTCTTGCCGCCTGTCCCCTCATCCCCTTTCATCTCGCTACCCATTACCCCTCTAACCCTCTCATATCTCTCCCTCTAACCTTTCTCCTACCCCCATCTTTCCGCTATTTCGTTCTCCTATTCTATCTCGTGCACTCGACCCAGCCCTTCTGTCACTCTCCTCTGCTGTCTCGTCACTTCCCCTGTCCCCCTCTCAAACCCCCCCCCCCCCCCCCCATCTCACCTCACTCTTTATTTCTCTCTGCTCTCTACCTCTTACCCTACACTTCACTCTTTTCTCCCTCTCTGACCGTCCCCTGTAGCTGGAACCCTTTCTCTCACCCCTTTCTCTGACACCCCCTCTTCACTTCCCCTCCCTGATATACTCTCGTCTTTCTCCTTTCTGACACCTTCCCTCTTCTCCCCCTTTGCCTGTCACGCCTCTCTAATTCCATTTAGCCCTCTCTTCCTCTTTTTTGCTTTTCTTTTTCATTCCACAATTTCTTCTGTCCCCAAAGAGGCATTGTAGTGTGGAATGGCTCAAAAATCATAATATGTGGTGTAACCCAGAAACAGCGAAGCAGGACCCCAAAGTGGATGGTCCCCGGGACACATTTTTTCACTGAGCGTGATCACTGACCCGACCTCTCCACTCTGTAATAAATGCGGACTAGAAGCACAGATCTTATGCATTCTCCCATTCATGATTGCAGGACTTTCTTCAGGCTCCTCCTAAGTGCCCTGGTGCACATACACTTGCACAGTAACATTCCCTAAAGTCAAATATTTTCTTAAGTGGTACTGTAGTTTTGTAGTAAAGAAGGAAACAACTGTTGAGATGCCTGACCGTTAATGAGCTACAGCATGGCTTTGAGCAGATGAAAATAAGAATTCAGCAGTGTGGGTGCACAAAATACAGAGAAAGCTAATGGAGTTAAAATGTACTTAACCTGATTACGACTGATCAGGCTGAGAAATGTGGTGAGAAGTGGCCAAATCGCATGTGTTTGATGTTCGATCTGATCCACGGTGCCATTCACATTCCAGTCAGAGATCGGACCTGTTCATATCTCTGGCATCCTGTTCCCACTTACAACACTAGATGTCAGTGACGTTATTTTCACATAACCATTTTACATGTGTAACTCTAGATGTCAGTATAGTTCTATCATCCCAAGGTAATTTCAATAAAATGAGATCTGTGTTCTACAGACAGGATTTCTGCCTTTTGTACTATTTCTGGTCCGGGTTTATTTGTGGGGTGAAACAATTGGAAATGATGTGTGTTGTGCAAACAGCTGCTGACACCAGGGTTGTCACACCCCAAAGAGGCTGAAGAGAAAATATAAGTGCCAGCGCTGGCTGAATAAAACGTTTACAAGACTGTGGTCAAGAATTAGTAATTTTTAATAACTTCATACATATGAATATAAAACCTAAAATAATCAGAGTGCAAATACATTTAGCTAGCATAATAGCTGGTATTTTACACTGGTCACAATTAGAGGATCCAACTAGATAAAGAATTTATGAATATTAGAGTTACCAATCCACTGGTGAGGTAAAGGTTGCTGTAGTGACCGTGACAGTCACTACAGCAATCTTTACCTCATCAAATGAGACCCTGTAAAAGTAAGCCTTGGCGTGCAAAGTATGTAATGCTTGTATTTTTTCAAGTGATTTGTTTTTCTCTTAATTGTGTAACTGTCTTTTTTCAGATGTCAAACATCACAGTGACCTACAGAGATGGCAGAGTGGCACAGCTTGAGCAGGTCTACATTAGAGGAAGCAAAATACGTTTTCTCATTCTTCCAGACATGTTGAAAAATGCTCCAATGTTAAAGAGCATGAAGAATAAAAATCAAGGCTCAGGGGCTGGAAGGGGAAAAGCGGCCATTCTCAAAGCCCAAGGTAAGGTCCACTTACAGCGTATTAATGAATGAGGGAAATGGTGCCGTCACATCTTGTATAACCGTTGCTTAGCTGCAAAAAGACTTCCCATCTTGCTTGCCAGGTGTTGGTGGCAGAGGGCACAAAAGATACCAGAGCAGCTGCACTTGATCATGTTCAGTGGCTGTGTTTTTTTTTTTTTTTTTTTTTGTTAGTTCAAAAGTGTAAGATAAAGGGAAAGTTGTTCATTTAAGGGCGGTATTTCCAACAGCTTTGAAGGTGGATTTAGACAAAACAGATCTGACTTTAAAACAAGTTGGATCTGTTTTTTCAGGAACGGCCGTGGATTATCGAATTAATGGCTGTTTTTCGACAATCCATGGCCGTTTTTGCAGACACACCCACTTTTCGCCAACAGGTGAAACATTGACTTCTGGCTGACAATGATCCTGGAACTCAACCTCCCCCCTCCCCTCTCAGACACTGCTGAATAGGCATTTTCTGGAAGTTAATTATATAGGGGATCTAGCCATTGAAAGGCATGGTATTTACGTTGATTAAAATGCTTCTTTGCACTGCATTTGTTTTAAATACAGCACCTTAATTTTAGGTGTGGCAGATTGCAAATAAAATTATATATCGGTTTCCTTTTTGACTGACTTCTTATTTTTTATTTTTAGTGGCAGCAAGAGGCAGAGGACGTGGAATGGGTCGAGGAAATATCTTCCAAAAACGGCGATAACCAGATGGGATTTTGTATTTTTTTTTTATTATTATTGTTTTGGTTATGTAACTGCTGAAATACCATGTTTTAAATTTGTTTAATAAAGCTATTTGTAACTGGCAATCTCTTTACTAATCCTATATATGTATATAAAAATGGATCTGGGGACCCATCTCAGACAGGTGTATGCCGGTGACACCTTGGCATGGTGAGCGGTGAAGCTTAAAACAAAAGGATAACGTTCAAGTACTGCTAATACCCTGTTCCCACTGCAAGGTAAATTCGCGGGTCTAGCATGTCGACCCAGTAATTTTGCCTTTTAACACAGGTTTTTTTTCAGTGTGAACGGGCCAACCAGTGTCAAAATTCCCGGGTCTCCAACCCTTTCTACCTGTGTTTGAGATCTGGGTATGCAGACACGGGTCGAACCGTTCACACTGCAAAAAAATCTGTAACAAGGCAAATTACCGAGTAGAACTGCTTCACCCGGGAATTTGCCTTAGCAGTGAGAACGGGGTCTGGTGCCGCAGTCCCAGGCATTAAAATGCAGGGTAAAAGCCGCATTCACACTTGCAGTGTGAACACGGCATAATTGAGCAATGCCATGTATCTCCGCTAGTCCCTCATATAACTTTATTGATCACTACTATGGGTTGACGTGTTGGGCGTTTTCCTCCCACCTGTGGTGTTGCAATTGGTCTACAAATAGGTGGAAAGGCCAAATGAATTTATAAAACTATTCTCCAGCGAACGAAGATAGGTGTCCCTTATTATATATATATATTCCTCCGCATTTTACAATGTGGTTTGATTAGTTAATTTCAGGGCATTGAAAACTTGATACTGAGGGTGGTTTTTTTTGTTTTTTTTAACCTTCCTGCTGTCACAATTGAACTATCTGTATTTCCGTAAGATTTTATTTCAGTCTGTGGGGAGTTGGACATAAGAAGTCATGTAAATAAGGCATCCTTGTGTTTTTTTTTTTTTTTTTTGGTTATATCAAGTAGAAAGCTGTAGTAAAATGCAGCTGTTAAAATGAACTTGCTCAGGTCGCACACACTGCAGGGAATTGCTATGTCATTCCATTTTAACACAAACTTATAACTTAAAGTTTGAAATTATGAAGAGACTCAGGAGGTGCATAACATGATGATAAATATTAGTCCTTATAGGATTCCTATGTGTAAGATGTCCTTCTGGTGACTTCAAATGGTAATGTCTCAGTGTACATAATATGAAATAAACATATGATTAGTAGAAAATTAGTCTATACAGATATTCTGTTCAAGGTGAAGTAAGGATGTTGGGTGTACCCAACTCACTCCAAGGTTATGTGTTCTCAGACATAGTGGTTTCTTTTCATCTAAGTGGTGCAGTGTTCTTCGTGGATCAAGATGTGACTTAGTTCTTTTTGGAACGTACTCCATGGTATGTGAAGACAACAATGTGTAGAATGGAGTTGAATAAGGTAGGTATTGATCTTGAAACCACATACCTCACTCGCCATTCAAGGTGTAGTGGGACGTTTATGAAGGTATCTTTTAAATGTACTATTACAAGGGCCACTTAATAGGCATACCCCAACTCACAGAATGCATAGGTATGAAGGCATATAAAGGTTTCTTTTAGGACCCCAGGAAATTGTGAGGTGCCTAATCAAGGTAAGGTAACTGAATATTTCTTCCCAATCTGGTTGGAATGAAAACCTGGAAATTTTGGGGAGCAGATGACAATTGACTGTTTGCTACTGAACATGGAAAACAGACACAAATTGGCCAATTTAAGGCCCATACACACTAGAAGATATGAAAGACTAAAGATATGGGTGAACAATTTCCCTTGAGCTGATCATGAAAGATATTGTGCATCCACACTGAACGATGCGTGCATGAGCAATATTGGCAGATTTTCCTGCATGTCTGGAAGATGTCAAGATCTTTAATAATGAGCATGTATGAGTAATTAAAGATATTATGCATACACACTAGAAGTTATTGCCATCAATATTGCTCAGTAGCCCCTCCAATGTGTGGTAACCAATTATATAGGTATCATACACTTGTAATGCCCCCTTTTTCTTTTTTAAAAGAACGATGCACCTTTTGGACAAACCCCGCTTATGATTTACCCAAAAGGTGGGAGAACACTTGTAGCAATTTCTTTATCCGTAAAGGACGGGCGTACCTTACTCCCCACTGATCCGGTGAGAGGACACCTGTATTGGGATCTTTATCAGTGGGTGGACCGGTTGCATACCTTACTCACCGACTGTAAGGTAGTAGATTGCCTATAACGGTTTATGGTTTAGCACCCTAGTGAGACATCATTCAGAAGGTATATTCAGGGATATGCATTCTATAAGTCATCTATAATCGTTTTTACAAATGTATATGTAAAGGTGGGTATTTGCCAAGGTTGACACAAGCATTAGGCTGACAGAGAAAGTCAACATGAGGTTTGTAAGTTTTTTTTCATGTCCTGAATGGCGACGTGGACAGCGTCAAAGTATACTGCGTCCCCTTACATGGCTTATTGCGCTCGCCCAGCTCTGAGAATGGGGTGTCGCTATGCTCGGCACACTTTTATTCTCCCACCACGCCGTAGTGGATGGTAGGGCATGAAATACTGCCTGACTGCTTAAAAAACTCATGTTGACCTTTTGTCTGTCAATGCTTGTGTTGACCTTCCAACCCTGTCGACCTTAGTCATATCAACCTATTTCAGGTGTCAACCTAAGCCCTGTTGACCTAATGCATGTCGACCGAGGGACCGTATTTCATAAAAGCTTAAGGAGTGGCGGTAAAAACGCAGTCTTTTCCTGGCCATTTCAAGGCATGTACCTGCCTTCAGCTGTGATCATGTATGTAGAGAACCATCGTGCCAGTGTTGCTACTGCTGCCCCATTCTACGTACCCTAGGAGTTGATGTTCCCCATTAGGCCCAAAGTGCTGATAAAAAAAATCTAATTTACAACCGTGTGCTAAATCTGCCACATAAAATCAGTAATCGCAGGTGGGTAACCTAGCGCTCACCTCTTATGTAACACAATGGTGTGTGTGGTAGGTATGGAATGAGAGAATAGACACGAAATATTCCTTTAAGAGGTTTATTGTGTTTATAGAAAATGATAAGTATCAGAATAAATAAAGATAAAAGGCAATAGGGGTCCGTCTGGCCAAACCAGAAGCTGCTGCACGGTGATGATTAATGCAGCCTGGATGGTAGATGGGCTGAGGTGTTGCCGTAAGGGTGGAGGGGGGGGGATTCCTCTGTGATAACGTCTCACCGAGTGAATGATGGGTGGAGGGCAGGGGGCAGTGGCCAAGTCGTAATGCACTCAAAGCACTAGATGATGTAAAAAAGCACAATGGTGAGTAAGAGCTGGCACTGGTAGTGAAAGTATCTGGAAGTGTCTGTGTCACAGATTAAATGTCCGATGCGAGATGCGACAGTCTGAATGGGAGGTCAAGGTGAGAGGGTGAGTGTCGCCGGGGGCTGGCGTCCCTAACCGCCCGGTGATACACTCAGCTCTTACCCGATACCTGGTGTTCCTTGGTCCCTCGCCGCAGGTCTGTCGGGATGTCTCCGGTGCGTGCTATCGCAGCCGGAAGCAGTAACTCACTGCTCAACGGCGTCTTCCATCACTTCCGGGTTCAGCTGGAGAGCGTGCACCCGGAGTGTCGGTGTCAGCCGGAGCTGTGCAGTCTCAACTCCTGTAGTGGAGGAGACCTGGGGATGGAAGTGAAGATAGTATGTGGCTGTAGCCAACGCGTTTCGGCCGCCTTTGGCCTTTTTCAAGGATGCCTGTGTGTAATCGTGGAGTGGGTTAAATAGAACGTTAGGTCCCGCCTCCATTGATTTGATAGGTGAAGTCTGTTGTTACACAGGTGGTGTTGTTACACAGGTTCACCTATCAAATCAATGGAGGCGGGACCTAACGTCCTATTTAACCCACTCCACGATTACACACAGGCATCCTTGAAAAAGGCCAAAGGCGGCCGAAACGCGTTGGCTACAGCCACATACTATCTTCACTTCCATCCCCAGGTCTCCTCCACTACAGGAGTTGAGACTGCACAGCTCCGGCTGACACCGACACTCCGGGTGCACGCTCTCCAGCTGAACCCGGAAGTGACGGAAGACGCCGTTGAGCAGTGAGTTACTGCTTCCGGCTGCGATAGCACGCACCGGAGACATCCCGACAGACCTGCGGCGAGGGACCAAGGAACACCAGGTATCGGGTAAGAGCTGAGTGTATCACCGGGCGGTTAGGGACGCCAGCCCCCGGCGACACTCACCCTCTCACCTTGACCTCCCATTCAGACTGTCGCATCTCGCATCGGACATTTAATCTGTGACACAGACACTTCCAGATACTTTCACTACCAGTGCCAGCTCTTACTCACCATTGTGCTTTTTTACATCATCTAGTGCTTTGAGAGCATTACGACTTGGCCACTGCCCCCTGCCCTCCACCCTTCATTCACTCGGTGAGACGTTATCACAGAGGAATCCCCCCCCTCCACCCTTACGGCAACACCTCAGCCCATCTACCATCCAGGCTGCATTAATCATCACCGTGCAGCAGCTTCTGGTTTGGCCAGACGGACCCCTATTGCCTTTTATCTTATTTATTCTGATACTTATCATTTTCTATAAACACAATAAACCTCTTAAAGGAATATTTTGTGTCTATTCTCTCATTCCATACCTACCACACACACCATTGTGTTACATAAGAGGTGAGCGCTAGGTTACCCACCTGCGATTACACTTAACGTTTGTGAGTTTGGACCACTCCAGCCCAGCAGCTCCCTCGCAACAAAAGGTATTTAGCGCGAGCACTGACCCCCATTTCTACTACATAAAATCAGTAGAAATACTTCAAGCATTGATCAAAGTACATCATCGGGTCATGAGTTTGCCAGGATACTTTATGCACAAATGGATTTAATCCTCCAAAGATGTTCAAGCAGAATTGCAGCTTATTTCTGAGTGGAATTTCTCACTGTGGTGATAAGACCTCTTAATGTGCATCAATGGAATTCACTTTGGATTGAAGATAATAAGATCATGAGATGGTTTCAAGTTAAGGTTGTAAAATATACATATAAAATTATCTGTAAGTTATATGGAAAACCAACACGTCCGGCGGATAACCATCTGCCAGATGCCAGCGTGTGGTGCACTGGCGGACACGCTAAGAACGGCCCCATCTGTGCACTGTAATGTCCAATAACCTGCACATAAATGTGTAATATGCTTACTTCAGGACATCACTTTCATACAGGATAGTGCACCTTCCCCATATTGCTCATATTAAACATTTATTTGCAGGTTATTGGACATTACTATGCATAAACCCATTTAACATATAATTGTGTGCTACCTTTTGCCGAATTTATAATATAAACACTTATTTAACAACGGCTAGCGCATCATTTGTATTATCTGTAGTTTCAATTGTGTCTAATTCATAGCCTCTGAAGTGGATAACTTATTTTTTGCTAGCCCTGTATATAACCTTTTCACTTGCACCTTTGTTTTACCCAGGACTCATTATTTCCAGGACATTTTCAAAGTTCTATTGCAAGCCTGGCCAACCCGCGGCTCTCCAGCTGTTATAGAGCTATGAGTCCCAGCATGCCCTGCCATAGTTTTGCTTTTAGAGATTGCTAAAATGGTGGCAAGGCATGCCGGGATATGTAGTTTTACAACAGCTGGAGAGCCACAGGTTGGCAAGGCATATTGTATGTGTGTATATATATATATATATATATATATATATATATATATATATATATATATATATATATATATATATTAGATTTTCAAATATACAAAACAACATATTGCAAAATTCACAAGAGTCGGAGGCCTGTTCAGTCAACAACTGCTGTCAAGGAATATCATGTTGATTATCATTGTTTATTGAGCTAGATTGTGTCTGAACAGTGATCTATTTGTACAATAATGAATTATGTGCATTGATTCCATCAATATATACTCATCAGATAGTTGGATAAGGTATATGTCATGCAGTATGAACTGTTCTTGTTACTGTATGTCATCTGTGAAGTGCTATGTAACTATGATCTCCGTCGGCATAACACTGACATAGAATTTAGAAAATGCTTCAGAGATAAATGCATCACTCTTGGAGGGTACAGATGTTAGAATTTATAAAAATAATTTTTAGTAACCCAGTAATACTCATTTCACACATGCAGCAAAATATTGGGATTTCGCATGTGAGAAAGAAAACAACCTTGGACTAAGACCTGGCTCCATGACCCTGCTCCTGACCAGTGTTATGGAACAGAGACATGGGAATTTGCCAGCTTGCTAGAATACACGTCAGCCCTGATTATGTGTACGCACTGGAGAAATATTAATGAAGGAAGGAATGATCAATTGGTTAAATCCATTTGTTGTATCAGAACGACCTATTTTGACAAATTCACCACTTTTGGAAGCAAATGGTTAACTGTTATTTACTCCCAAACATCACCAGAAAGATTGGACAAATAATCTAATGCTCCGTACACACTCTTCGATTCAGGGTCATTTTCAATTTGATTTTGTTTTTAGAAGTGAAATCGAATAAAAAAATGACCCTGAAGTGTTATAACTGCCTTCGATGCATATTGGATCTTGATGCGTGGCACCGGGACTGAAAGCAGAAATAGATTTACCTGGCAAGTCTATTTCTGCTTTGCTCTTCCAGATTGAAGGCAGCTCCCTGCTGCTTCCCCCCTCCCTGTCCACGCGCTGTCCTCCCACCATACCCTCCCTCCTGTTCAATGCTGGTTCCTGGCAGCTGTTGATATTGAATCAGTATTGACAGTAGCCACATAGAATCATGTGTACATGCCTTTATAGTGTGTATCCAGCTTAACAGCACTCAAAAGCACAAGTGTGATGACTGCTAGTAACATAGGAGATTATTCAGACCCGATCGCTGCGAAATTATAGAGCCCTTTGATCAGATAGCCACTGTCCGTCAGAATGATAACCCGCCCTATGTTAAGGCCCCCATATCTAAGGACAAGTCAGCCCCGATTTACCCTGAGCTTCCCCAGCAGCTCCCCGGGGGAGCTTGATAACATTTGGCACTTGATGTGCCATATTTTACATGTGATAAATCGGTTGCGATTTATCACATGAAAAATCCGGGGAGCTGCAGGCGGGGGGGGGGGGGGGGGGGGGGGCGGAGCGGCAGAATGGGAGTGGGGACCGGCCGGGGGAGTGACAGGAGCAGGCTGGGGGCGGGGTCCGGTCCTGGGTACCTGTAGGTGCAGGCTGTAATCTATATTGTGCACTGGGAGAGCCTCAGCCTCTTCAGATGTAGCGGCGCTGCGGCAGGCAGGGTCCGGAGCGGGGACTGCAGATGCAGAGAGACCGGGTGCGCGGCGCGAGAATAGAAAGAAATCCCATCCAAAGGACTGGGCGGCCGCTGATCGGCTGAGAACTCAGCCAATCAGCGGCCGCCCAGTCTTTTGAATAGGATAGTTTCTATTCTCCCGCTGCTCTGCGGTCCCCACGGCGAGCGGGAGAATAGAAACCATCCTATTCAAAAGACTGGGCGGCCGCTGATTGGCTGAGTTCTCAGCCGATCAGCGGCCGCCCAGTCCTTTGAATGGGATTTCTTTCTATTCTCGCGCCACGCACCCGGTCTCTCTGCATCTGCGGTCCCCGCTCCTGACCCTGCCTGCTGCAGCGCCGCTACATCTGAAGAGGCTGAGGCTCTCCCAGTGCACAATACAGATCACAGCCTGCACCTACAGGTACCCAGGACCGGACCCCGCCCCCAGCCTGCTCCTGTCACTCCCCCGGATGGCTGCACATGATTAATCTTATGTGCAGACCGTCTGACATCCGGATCTGATCCGATGTACACGGGACCGCGCATCGGATCAGATCGGATGTCATACACTACGCAATTTGCCTAGTTTCACCCGATTTCTCGGCCCAATCCTCCAGAATCGGGTGAAATCGGGGCCAAATCGCGTAGTGTATGGGGGCCTTAAGGCTATAAATGGCTTGAAAAAAAATCATGCCAAGTGGTGAATAGCTGCAAATCCATTCGCAAGTCACCAGTGCATCCAGTGTGTGCAGTCTGTGCGGAACCCAGAACCTACTCTGCCTGTGCAATGGAATCAGGCTGATTGGGGATGGAGTTGAAGTCCTACACCATCCCCGAAAAAGCCTGGGCACCCCTGCATTTTTCCAGACACCTAGAAAACGTCACTCACAAACGGCAGCTTCCTGTCAATCAACTTGTGCACAGCTTGCTATCAGAAAAGACGCTGGATTTTGTCACTGAATGGCCTTGCGCGTGCATACTACAATCCATACAGTTGATAAATAATCTGCCGCCTTGCCAAATCGCAGGGCTGTGATCAGATCGGAATAACACCCTATTATGCTATAATAAACTCTCAGACTACTTACACTTTCCTTTGGAATTGTCCTACACAATATATAACATGACATTAGTAACACATTGTTTAAGGCTTTTAATATTGTTGGTGGCTAAAACAATGAACAATAAATCATTTGGGTAAGCAAGAGTTAAGTAATACTACAGTGTAATATATTACAGTATGCTTACATTCCGATAAGTCATGAGGAATTAGGAAATACACAATGTTGCAATGCAGCCTTGTTACCGTGATTTCATATTATAATTGCTTAACAGGTTTCTATGGAATTTGAACAGTTTACAAACCTGGTACAATGGAAAACTTGTATTTTAAAAGCAACAGTGAAAGTATTCCTGCTTGCAAGTCCCTTGTTTAGCATTGAATACACATCTTTCACGATTCTCACACACACAGTTAAATTCTAAACACAAATTCCCTGTAAAAAAAAAAAGTCAGAGAAGCAGCGATGAGACCGAACTCTGCTCAAACTGGTCAAAGAACGTGTTTCACTGTGACTGAAACGTTATATGTACAACACTGGCTTTGTGATCTTTGCAATATACATCTTATGCAGGCAATGCAACATTCTGTCACTACCCACTGCTGCAAGAACATGTCAGTGAAGAGAGGCATTACTTAAATAATCATGACGTACAACTTATCCATTATCATATATATTCCTGATGTTTCCTCTCTTGGAGTCGTGCCACTATATGGCAGCAGGTGCCCCCTCCTCTTGGGCACCAACCCCACATTTTCCGGTTTTCCCTGACACTGCACTTTTGTCTCTGCCCAGCTGTGATCACTGTCTCCTATTGTTTAGAGATTAATCAGTACATACAGTGAAGAGGCCGGTGCTGAGCTGTGATGGTCTGCCTTTTTCTCAGTTCCATTCATCCAGTTGGTGGAAAAGTGTGGCACTATGGGATATCTTCATCCAGTACTTGTTCTCCTGGGATGAATACAAACTACCTGTGGCACAGTGAGTGTGACATCTCCTCTCTGCTTATTTAGATCGGACCAACATTGGTTTGAGGAGGGGGTCATCAGTCCTTCGCGTTATTATAGCTACACCAAGGGGTCTCACCTGTCCCAAGGCAAAGGGAAAGACATGGGAACCCCTCCCTCAGACAAGTCACTGTCCTGTGCCTCAGGGATGGTGGGAAGCAAATTCTGCTGGCACAGGCGGCGCCTCAAACCTAAGAGCATTGGTTGGGGCATGGAACAGATGTCTACATTGTTGCCCAAATCTACCCATGCCAATGAGGGGAAGTGGGTATTATCCTTCATGGCTTCGCTGAGATCCTTCAGTGTGGCAAAAGAAAGTCGGTTTCCATTAAGTGCAAGGTGAGTGAGATTGGGGAGAGCTGCAAGAGCCGGCAGGGCCAAAGCCAGGGTGCTGTCCATGAGTTCTGTAAAGCTCAGGTCCACACTAGTAAGGCTATCTCCATGGTCCTGCAAGTACAGGACCACACGATGGACATCTCTGGGAGATAAAGGGATGCCAGAGAGATCCAGAGCTTCAAGGTTTGACTTTTGTTGCAGACTGTTCTTCAGACTACCCAAAAGATAAAAAACAAGCAGATAAGGTTACATTAGCATATTAAAAGTCTATGCAAAGTTTATATTTAATTCTGGATGAAGTTCACTAAGGCAAGATAATATAAAATCTCTACTTGTAGGCCAGTGTTACCCTGAACCATAAACCCCAAACTCTCAAACAATGTAGCAAAGTGATCCACTCAGCCACTAAGGTGCGCCTTCTTCAAATTAACAGCATTGCTAATTAACTTAGCATTTGCATTTATGGTAAATTCACAGGGGTACCAACAAAATATTGGCCAAGCCAAACAAACGGTAGTTGGATAAAGGTAGGAAAGCTGAACTATTAGGGGGGTATTTATCAAAAAATAAAAAGATAAAATTGTGAAAGATTAAGTACTAACCATTTAGCTTCTAGTTTACATTTTACAGGATGTAAATAAAAAATGACAATAGCTAATTGGTTGTTACTTTATCTCTTACAATTTGATGCGGAGAGTAATGCCGGATTTTGCTGGTGTTACCCTATAGAACCCTAAGGGCCTCTTTCCACATTCTGCCCTGGATCCAATCATTTGGATGTAGACATTAACATTATACTATCATTATTATTGCAATTGTTATATTCTATGTGTGTTTGCATGTGTGTATAATTATATTTGCACCGTATTTATATATTTTTAATTTTTGGAATCCCATCTAGCATGGTCTACAACCATTTCTAGGCCAACAGTGCAAAATATTGGCCAAGCCAAACAAACGGTAGTTGGATAAAGGTAGGAAAGCTGAACTATTAGGGGGGTATTTATCAAAAAATAAAAAGATAAAATTGTGAAAGATTAAGTACTAACCATTTAGCTTCTAGTTTACATTTTACAGGATGTAAATGAAAAATGACAATAGCTAATTGGTTGTTACTTTATCTCTTACAATTTGATGCGGAGAGTAATGCCGGATTTTGCTGGTGTTACCCTATAGAACCCTAAGGGCCTCTTTCCACATTCTGCCCTGGATCCAATCATTTGGATGTAGACATTAACATTATACTATCATTATTATTGCAATTGTTATATTCTATGTGTGTTTGCATGTGTGTATAATTATATTTGCACCGTATTTATATATTTTTAATTTTTGGAATCCCATCTAGCATGGTCTACAACCATTTCTAGGCCAACAGTGCAATACAACAGCAGCCTCAAGCTAAAAAAAGCCTGAAAGAAATACAGCCGGCAGGTGGAGGAATGACTCGTGCCACAGAGAGGTAGGGTAATTTTAAGAAATAAAAATGTTGTGCAATAGTTTTTTTTTTTGGGGGGGGGGGGGGGAGATATTGCATAGGGTATTTCTGGGTCACAAATAGCACCAGGAATCTCCCTTTACGACATAATAAATAGAAGCCCAATATAAGAACTCAGCTAGAACAGTTTTCAACCCTAATTACGCCTCTGCTCATACGTATGATTTTCCAAAGAAAAAAATGCTAAAGGCTTGCAA
Source organism: Crinia signifera (assembly GCF_055691185.1). Lineage (NCBI taxonomy): Eukaryota > Metazoa > Chordata > Amphibia > Anura > Myobatrachidae > Crinia > Crinia signifera. Next base: position 352,798,065 of record NC_139217.1, read on the forward strand.
TGTTCCTGATAAATGTATGATTCATAACAATTTAGGTGTCCTAATATAGAGCTTGCATTGCGTTTAGTGATGAGAAACTGGGCAATACAAATCTTGTAATGGCAAATGGTTTGTCTGTTGTGGTTCCATACTGTAATAGCTTAGCAAGCTTCTATGGAATATGGACAGCTTGTATACCGGACCCAAAGAAGAACTTGTATTTACAATGATCTGAGTCACCAATACACCATATGTGATTCACCCCAACAGAAAAAATCTGCGAAATGGAAATCTAGGGTTCCACTATGCAGCCCAGGGAAAAAGTAGGGTTCTGAGATCTATTTTCAGAATATTAGCTTAATGTGGTGTGATATTTTTGTGCAAAGAGCATTGGATACCATTTATAATGATGTTAAGGGACCTATTTGTACATTATTGCAGTAATGCCCCTAAAACTAACATTTCTTATTGCCACATGTCGTATTATTTGGATTGTTAATGTTGCCCACTTTCTGGAGAGGCATTCAGCTTGTCAGTTTACTTTCATATTTCGCCCTGGTTGTGCAGCTGGGTGTACACGGCTATTCGGCCTGCATGTGCAATGTGGAATAGCAGCAATAGACATAGGCGGTCATTCTTGTTGATTCTGTCCCCGGTGTGCAGGGCTTCTGTGCGTATGCCTTCGCGACTTGCATAGTTGGTGTGGTGCTCGCACAGGGGGGGGCGTGATGGAGATCGGAAGGGGGCATTGCGTTTTCTGGGCGTGCCCTCTAAAACATTGGGTGTGCCCAGGAAAACACTGGGTGTCCCCATGCGAATGCAGGAGGGCACCTGCCTGCCAGTGGTGGGGGGCTGACATCCTGTGACGTCAGCCGCCCGCCCTGTTCTCAGACCTGGACGCCGTAAGTCTAAGTCAGCCCAGACTGAAAGATTTGCGAGCAAGGAGAAATCAAATGATTTGGGCCCTACACACTACACTGTGAATGGATGTTTATACAAAACATCCATTCGCAAAGCGGCGGTCATAATAGCAGTATAAATGCGTAAGTCCCATTTACACTATAGGGAAGAGGCAGCATCAGCTCCAAGCACTGACTCCTACCCTTCCCCCCAATGACACGCTGCCGCTTCGCCCCGCCCCTGCATGACGTCAACAACCTGGCTTTTTGCCAAATCCAGGGTGCGACCCAGCATTTGCAACGTGAAAGGGGTATAATAGACATTTATTGGATGGCATGTTCTTTACATCCAGTACTAATGTCAGTGTATTGTTTTTCACTATTTTAGTGTATTGTAGTCTTAAAATAAAATGTCTTGTAACTGTTAATAAGCAATTATTATAAGTATTCAGACTTGATCGCTGCTATGTGAAATTGCACAGTGACCGATTATTGAATGACCGCACATGCGTACCGATCGGAGTCATGGTTGCTCTCAGAATTGAAAAATCATTGGTAAATAAGTTGAATGGGGCAGGATTTCACTCTGTCAGGACTATCGCCCATCATTGATCAGGTCTATATAACCTCTATAACGCTCCAATAGTTGAGCATCAGAGGAGGAGGCCCATGTGCAGCCTTCTCCATTCTGTCCACTCCACTCTAACCGGCTGCACATAAATTTCTGAGCACTAGAGGGCACAGACTATATTGTATATGGACAAAAGGTTATGAAAATGGCCAGGAAGAGGTTCTCCTGCTGAAGCAGGACTTCAAGGAGGTGAGTATTAAAAAACTGGGTTCATGGTGTGCGGTGTGGGCCCCCCTGGACCCATTATAGATATGCCACTGGCCATTGTATAAGGTGTACACATGATTTCACTCCAATTCATAGATATGTTATGTGGAGGATGCAACACACAATGTGGTTCGCTAGCACTGATTATGGAATGATATATAGCCTGGCATTGAACGGCGGATCCTTAGTGTGTACCCACAAATGATATATTGTAACATCGTATCTATCCATTGCAAGATCACCAAATTGTCAGGTGTATACCCAGTTTAAGGCTTGAGGTTAGGTGAGTGTCTGATAATTTATTAAGGGATTTATCATCATTATAAATGGTATTCTTTGTCTTCTTCCCAGATGATTCTCTTAGTATCAGTGGATCATGCCACATTAAGCTAACAATACCGCTTAGAAGACTGCATACTCAGCCTTTTTACCTGCATGACGTAAAAATGTGGGAGGAGTTTCAGTCATATTTAGTGAAGTTGGGTTGACAAGATAACAATGAACAATGTATTTTACGTCAACTGTTTATAATCCAAAAAGTGTAATATTAGTGTGTAATGGACCTTTATGACCTTTACTGTTGTTGTTTAGATTTTAGAGTTTTTGGGATGTATACTGCTTCAGTTCTAAATTATAACTTTTTCCTAATGTTGACTACACACAGTTTGTAAACTGGATTGCCAAGATATGTATTTCTCTTTTGGTTTGGTAATCACAATAGTCGATGATAAAAAAAATATATATATTTGTGTACAGTACAGTGTCGCTGTAAAGGCACCATCATGGCAATCATAAAAGCAAAATGGGCATACAGTAATTACACTTTTATCTGTTTCACATATAATAGCTATATATATTTGAAGGTTAATTTCCTTTTATTCTCCGATCTTCCCACTTTCTCTTTTACTTACCAGGTCATACTCTTTCTTCGCGGTAGACTATGCCGATGCCACTTTGAGTGTGGTGTCAAGTGGTAAAGGAGCTGCCGGCAGATGCGATCTGTAGATTTCATTTGGTCATGTTCCTACAGGAAAATCAATTACATATTGTAATATTGTACATATACTGTATGTACTAACACACTCATAGAGGCAACCTAGAAAACATATTTACATATAATGTATAAGTAACAAATAACGTGACTGAAAAAAGTATGACTACAGAACAGAAGGCATGTAAAAACAACCTTTCACAATCATTAGCCAATGACCTTTAGCCAGCGACTAGGGCTGTTCGCACGGATGCAAATTCGCAGGCCAGGCTATAATCGATAGACTGCACATGCGTACGGCTCATAATACACATGGGCGAGGTCATCCTGCAGTGAAAACAAGCACATTTTTAACCATTGGCCATATGGAAGTTAATTGAAGCAAAGCCAGCGTTTGTGGGTGGTAGCCAGCCGCTTTCTCTGAGGAAAACACAGGTGTGCCCAAGAGTTTGAAGGGAAGTCATGTGATGTCAGCTCTGGCCCTGAATAGTCTGTTTCGGTACCTATGTAGTATCTGGGCGTCCGATTTAGAAATCGGATCAGATCGCATCGCATCGCATGCGACCAAATCGTATGCGATGCGATGGTCAAGATTTTTCCATAGGATTCAATGTTAAAATGGTCTGAGTCCATTTTAACATAGAATTCAATGGGAAAAAGGAGTCCTTTTCCTTTCCCCACTATCCAAGTGGGCATGGAGTTGGATATAAACCTGTGGCGAGCGTAGCGAGCCACCGAGCCCGAAGCGAGGCGAGCGTAGCGAGCCCCGCGAGGGGACACAGAATACTTTTTAAGAAATATGCGTTCGCTCGCCACGCTTCGGGCTCGGTGGCTCGCTGCGCTCGCCACGCTATATAAAATCAACTCTATGCCCACTTGGATAGTGGGGAAATGAACAGGACCTTCTTAACATTGAATCCTATGCAAAATCGCATCGCATCGCATCTGATTGTATGCCTTAAGGTAAGGCATACAATCACAAAATCGGATGCCCAGATACTACATAAGTACCTCTGTTTCTATCGCACACGTCCAGTAAAGATGCCCATACACTAGTTGATTCACATGCGATTTGGGCTCTTTTGATGCGATTGTGGTGATCGATCGCATGAAAACTGTTCAAATTGCATATGATTGACCGCAGGTCCGATGAGATGCGTGGATCCCGTGGGAATTGCAGCGGAGCCTCTGAGTTGCAAAGGCTGCAGAAGCGATCTGCTGGATAGCATCCGAGCCGGGCAGGCTTTGCTGGAATCGCATGCGATATATCGTACATGAAAGGACCACATATGATATATCGCATGCAATCCTGCCGCACGGAAAGCCTTGGGTGGCTCAAAGGGGATTGTGTGTGACTTCTTCGAGGGGAGAAGTCACACAAATGTATGCCTAGCTTAAGTACTGGGTTACGCACAGACTGCATAGAGTGGAAAAATCATTCAGTTTGCTGCTGATGATTGGCGTAATTTTTGCAAGCCATGCACAGCATTTTGCAGGCTTGCACAGGGCGGGATTTCACTCTGGCTAGGCGGAGATTACCTGATCGCAGGGCTCTGCAAATTAGCAGAGAACCGATCAGGTCTTAAGGCTCATCTATGAACCACAACAAAATGCAGCAGCATGCTGATTTGATGTCAACTGCATTTCAGGTGCATGGCTGCTTTTCTGCTCTTTAGGACTGTTTCAGTTCAAATAATCTTATCTCCACTCATAAGGCTCACTATAGAAGGAGTCCAATTCCAACTTATTATGCTTTGTGACAAACCTCTATATAAAAGTATTTTGTTTTCCAAAAATACTGCTCAGTATAGCTTAGATATTGTATTTTATTATCATCAAAGTAAGGGGACATCAGGGCTCTTTTTATTTTGTGTTATGTGTACGTGATTTAGCATTTAATAGATTGGAAGAATCCATCTACAATTGTTTAGATGCATAAAAATTCAAAAAAATGTTTAAAAATAGTGAAATGAATTTTTATATATATATATATATATATATATATATATATATATATATATATATCAAGGTGTGTGTTGACCTGGCGCTCCCCCAGCTGGTCAGGGACCCAGGTGCCTTCCGGAACAGTTGTGCAGGAGTAGGCAAAGAAGTAGACAGCGGCACTCTGGGAATTTTCAAAAACGTATATTTGTGCAAAAATAGCATACCAACGTTTCGGGGCATAAGGTACCCCTTTGTCAAGGTGAACAGTGCAATATACATCTTAATATCATTTTTATTGAACTAAGGGGGGAATTCAATCTCTGCCTCTATTTCCGACAGGGGAAATAGCGGTGGGCGCCTGTCTTTCCCGACAGCATTGAAGAGGCATCTCGGCAGAACGTACCAGACTTTAAAAGCTGTCAAGCCCCATTTTGGCGAGAACAGCTGTGGATTGTCGAGATCACAGCCGTATCTCAACAGTCCACAGCCATTTACGCGGCCACGCCCCCTTTTCGATGATCGTCAGGTGGGACAATGAATCCCGGCTGCCAATAAACAGGCAGGCGAGCCGAGAACAGGCCCGAGTCATCAATGTCGGGACATCCCGAAAGTCGTGACCTAGGATTAAATACCCCCGTAGTGTGTTAATTTTCAAAAGCGAATGCATTTTTCACTGTACTGTTTCGATTATGGTTTGCATGCCTAGGCTCTCTCATTAGAGCTCCTGCAAATTACACCACATGCGATACCCAACAATGGCCATTGCATCATTCAGACAGTGATAAATAGAGAGCATCATTTATTTAATTCTTATCAGTCTTATCGCACACGGAATGTGCTGCGGAATATCCGCAGCGCTTTACAGAGAATATTTGACATTCACATCAGATCCTTCCCCAGAGGAATCTATATTCCCTACCACATGTACTCACAGACATTCCAGGGTTAATTTTTGTTGGGAGCCAATTTACCTACCAGTATATTTTTGAATTGTTGACGGAAACCAGAACACGTGGAGGAAACCCACGCATGCACGGGGAGAATATACGGTACTTGTTTCCTAGCACGGCACCCGTCGTAGGTGATCGCATACCTTAAGTTAAGGTATGCGATGGACGCGACCGACGCAATTTCAGGGCTATTTTTAGCCTTTTCCCCGACAATTAAAAAATCGCGACTGATGCGATGGATGCGATTTTACATAGGGAATAATGTTAAATGGGCCAATGGACCCGATTTTTCATTGTATACCCACCCTTATGGGTATTTTACATGACAAATGCCCCCCCCATTGTTAACGCCAACCCACGATGAACGGCAACCTGAAGCGTGGCGAGCGCAGCAAGCCCGCGAGGGGCGGCGGTACGCGTCCTCCGACCTTTTTATACCCCCACTATCCACGTCGGCGTGGAGTCGATTTTATATAGTGTGGCGAGCGCAGCGAGCCACCGCGCCCAAAGCGTGGTGAGCGCAGCGAGCCGTGTGAGGGGCCGCGTAATACCTGTGAAGTAATGCGCGTCCCCTCGCGGGGCTCACTGCGCTCGCCACGCTTCGGGCTCGGTGGCTTGCTGCGCTCGCCACACTATATAGACTCCACGCCGACGTGGATAGTGGGGGTATCAAAAGGTCGGAGGACGCGTACCACCGCCCCTCGCGGGCTCGCTGCGCTTGCCACGCTTCAGGTTGGCATTGATCGTGTTGTGGTGTTAACAATGGGGGGGAATTTGATCCATCAGGGTTGGGAAACAATAAAAATTGGGGTCTGGGGGCCATTTAACATTGGGGCCAATGTAAAATCGGGTCTCAGTGACCATTTTACATTGATTCCAATGTAAATATTGTGTAAATCGCGTCAGGGGGGGTCCCGATGGATACAATTTTTATCGCTGGCGCCGTGCTAGGAAACAAGTACCGAATATACAAACTCCGCACAGTTAGGGCCATGGTGGGAATCAAACCCATGACCTCAGTGCTGTGAGGCAGTAATGCTAACCATTACACCATCCGTGCTGCCCAATTTCAAATAGGACACTAGAATACAGCATAATAGGAACTGTATTTCATAAATTAGGGATACTGGACCCGATTCAGTAGCAGTTGCCGCTATGCTAAAATAGCAAAACCGTAACATGCTGTCGTATGTTGGGTGCCGCTCAGCACAGGGCAAGGCTGTCCTATATGAAAAGGCCTGCGTAGCGATTAGTGTTGACCCTGGCTGATAAGGCAGGTACCCCACCGGCATTTTTTCTTACCCAATGTCTGCATGGGATGGCAAGCGGCTGCCCTGAAAATGGTCTGGGCACGACTGCTTGGTACAGACCCCTTCTACAAATATTGCTGTCAAACAAAATGTGATTGCACCCTTCTGCTTGTGCATGTGCGCTGCAGGCATTGAGCATGCGAAGAAGTCAGAAAATCACTTGTTTCGGATTTTCAGACCTCTGCAACTGCTGTTGAATCGGGCCAACTGTTTTATAATGTGCAGTCAATTCAATGTGGCATAATTATATGGGAATATATGGGGTGGTCTGGGGGTGCACCGGACCACCCGTTAGACCCGGCTGCTAACAATGGGGCAACAAATGGCAGCAGTGGTTCTGCTCATGCTTCTGAGTGCTGAGCCGCCTCGACGCACTGCGCTGGCCGGAGCGGGTGCTGGCTGTGGTGCAGCCTTCCATATGAAGCCCCTCTCAAACCCTGACCCACCCACACACTTCCTGCACTGCACAGTCTTTGTCTCATCAGCGGGCCACACAGTGATGACACAGCGCCGCCCCACCACCGGCACCATGCAGAGCTGCTATACGCTTACCCGCAGGCAGCGGATTCCCGGTGGCAGCAGCAGCAGCATGTACTGGTAGAGCTGCTGCAGACAAGATGCTGGGACTGCGGACACTGGGGCTGCGGAGACCAGCCAGGAGCCGAAGGTTTTGCAGGAAGCTGCCTATGCTCCCCCAGAGGTCAGTATATAAAATCAGACTGTGAATGAACACAATGGACTAGCATATGTGATACAAATGCTTATTAACTGGTCCATGTACCTGACTCTTCCTCGTTTCACACACAAAGTCCATGGTCATGTGCATTGTGAGCGGGTTCCGATCTGATCGCGACCCGCACCTGGGTGTATGGTCATTTTCAGATCCTACCTGCTGCTGGTAGGATCTGAATAACGACCGCGCATCTGATCTGGATTGGATCGTAACAGGACAGAAAAGGGCCCAATCAACATACAATCTACATTCAATCGGTCAGAATTGGATCTAGATTGATGGGATCGGACCCTCATCGTCCTGGTGTGTACCCTGCATAAAGGTTCTCAGTCCAGGTCCATCTCATTTTGTCACAAGGCTCATAATGCTGCAGTTGTTACAAAGAGAAAACATTAGTAATATAATAAAAGTGGCACTTGATATTTACAAATTACCTTCATATCTTTTTCAATTTAAAATAATAGGTTAATCTAAACCGGCGGTGGGAAATACCTCCCTTAAGGGCAGGGGCGGGCTGGGCTGGGGGGGGCAGGGTGCCATATGCCCCCCGGGCCGGTATCTACTGGCTGGGGCTGGGCCGGCTGTGTGCATCTTGCCTGTAAGGCGACAGGCCCCTCCAAAAATGGCCGCCGCCTTGGAGGAGACAGACACTAGAGGTGCTGCCATACCTCTAGTGTCTGTCAGTGCAGCCAGCACTACCCGGAAGTGCAGATTCGGGTAGCCCTAGCGGGCTGTTTAAGGAACAGTAGAGTATAGTTCCCCTTCAGTTACTGCATTGTGTATACCAATACTAGCTAGTTCCTCTTCTGCAAATGTAACTATTTTCCCCTCTGTATGTACCCTGGATCCCCCATGCCTACAAGACAGTTATAGAACCTTTGTTACATACACATAGGCCCTTATTCTGGTTCACTCGCAAAAGCAAATTCCTTCTCAAATGAAATGGGGTTTGAGGCCGTATCGCTACACGGGGGGGGGGGGGGTAGGGGCGGGGATTGTCTGCCTGCGGCCACCTCCAACCTTCTCCACAGGGAGGGGGGGGGGGTATGGTGTGGTGCGGCTGTATCCGGCCTGTTCCAGGGGAGAGAGGAGAGTTTGACGGCTCCACAGGGGAAAGGGGGTGCGGCAGCCCCACCGCTCACCCGCCGCCGACCTGCTCCAGGTTCCATATTGTTGGATGGGATGTTGGAAGCCCAAAAACCATTCGATGCTGCATTTCTGATATTCATTCCTATCGCTTTTATCAATTTAAGGGTTGCCCTATAGCTACATCACTGGAAGTAGCAATGTTGGTGCCATGTTTCTCTGTGTGCATGCACAAAAACTGCCATGATGCGCCTGCGTTTTTGCCACCACTCCCGTACATGCAAGCATGTTCACACAAGTCCCTTGGTGCATGGGCTACACTGATCACACACTGTGATCACGGCACATGTGCAGTCTGATGATAATCACTCTGTTGTGTGAACATTGGCATTGTATATAAACATGAATTAGGCCTAGTAAGCGTCCATACTGCAAGATCTCCAGTAGAGGTGACCATTCATGATTCCATTTTCTTTTGTATCTATACAGGTATGGCGTCTGTGTATCTAATACAGAGAATGATCGTGAAAATGATGTATAGTTGAAGAGTCAGGGAGAGGTTACACATGTATAGTTAGAGAGTCAGGGAAAGATTCCACATGTACAGTGGAAGAGTCATGGAGAGGTTGCACATGTACAGTTGAAGAGTCAGGGAAAGATTCTACATGTACAGTTGGAGACTCAGGAAAAAGATTGCCCATGTACAGTTGGAAAGTCAAGGAAAGGTTGCACATGTACAGTTGAAGAGTCAGGGAAAAGCTGCGAATGTACATGTTACGAGCCGCCTCCATTGGGTCGGTGTAAATGCAGCAATCTCTGTGTGTATTTTTTGTGTGCTCACCGGATTAGTGCTCCGGGTTTTTGCTGGTCCACTTTGCCTTGTTTCCATGCATGCCTTGGTCTTTGGATGTGGCTGCCTCCTGGGCTACTTGGTACATAGGTATGCTCCCAGCACTCAGAGCCTGCCAGTTATAGTCCTGTTTACTCCTGTTGTACATCTCTTATATATTTAGCCAGATCTGTCACTCATCCCCTGTGTAGCTAACGTTCCCGCCCAGCGGCATACACAAATACCAGTGTTTTATGTGTATAACGTTTTCATGTGTATAACGTTCCACCCCCTTGACATCACCTCACCCCGCCCAGCCAGGGCTACAGTACACACTACTCCACAGCCACCATTACTCCTGCACCCCCCCCCCCCTGGACCCACGCTACCCCCCCTCCCGCGATTCGCGGGACTCCCTCGACCCCCCCTCCCGCGATTCTCGAGACCCCCTCGACCCCCCCTCCCGCAATTCTCATGGGCTACACTGATCACACACTGTGATCACGGCACATGTGCAGTCTGATGATAATCACTCTGTTGTGTGAACATTGGCATTGTATATAAACATGAATTAGGCCTAGTAAGCGTCCATACTGCAAGATCTCCAGTAGAGGTGACCATTCATGATTCCATTTTCTTTTGTATCTATACAGGTATGGCGTCTGTGTATCTAATACAGAGAATGATCGTGAAAATGATGTATAGTTGAAGAGTCAGGGAGAGGTTACACATGTATAGTTAGAGAGTCAGGGAAAGATTCCACATGTACAGTGGAAGAGTCATGGAGAGGTTGCACATGTACAGTTGAAGAGTCAGGGAAAGATTCTACATGTACAGTTGGAGACTCAGGAAAAAGATTGCCCATGTACAGTTGGAAAGTCAAGGAAAGGTTGCACATGTACAGTTGAAGAGTCAGGGAAAAGCTGCGAATGTACATGTTACGAGCCGCCTCCATTGGGTCGGTGTAAATGCAGCAATCTCTGTGTGTATTTTTTGTGTGCTCACCGGATTAGTGCTCCGGGTTTTTGCTGGTCCACTTTGCCTTGTTTCCATGCATGCCTTGGTCTTTGGATGTGGCTGCCTCCTGGGCTACTTGGTACATAGGTATGCTCCCAGCACTCAGAGCCTGCCAGTTATAGTCCTGTTTACTCCTGTTGTACATCTCTTATATATTTAGCCAGATCTGTCACTCATCCCCTGTGTAGCTAACGTTCCCGCCCAGCGGCATACACAAATACCAGTGTTTTATGTGTATAACGTTTTCATGTGTATAACGTTCCACCCCCTTGACATCACCTCACCCCGCCCAGCCAGGGCTACAGTACACACTACTCCACAGCCACCATTACTCCTGCACCCCCCCCCCCCTGGACCCACGCTACCCCCCCTCCCGCGATTCGCGGGACTCCCTCGACCCCCCCTCCCGCGATTCTCGAGACCCCCTCGACCCCCCCTCCCGCAATTCTCGGGCCCCCCGCGACCCCCCCTCCCACAATTCGCGGAACCCCCACGACCCCCCCTCCAGTGATTCGCGTGACCCCCCCCTCCTGCGATTTGCGGACCACCGCGACCCCCCCGCGATTCTCGGACCCCCCGCGACCCCCCCTCCCGCAATTCGCAGGCACCCCACAACCCCCCCCTCCCGCAATTCGCGGGCCCCCCCTGTGACCCCCCCCTCCTGCGATTTGCGGACCACCACCCCCTCCCGCGATTCACGGCACCCCCTCCTGCGATTTGCGACCCTCCCTCCCGCAATTCGCGCCCCACCCCGCGTGATTTGCGGACCCCCTCCTGCAATTCGCGTGACCCCCGCGACCAGCCTCTCGCAATTCGCGCCCACCATCTCGCAATTCTAGCCCCCCCCCGCGATTTGCGGACCCCCCTCCCGCAATTCACGTGACCCCTGCGACCCCCACCCATGATTCGCGGAACCCCCACAACCCCCCCCTTTCCGTGATTCATGGGACCACCGCCCCCTCCCGCGATTCACAACACCCCCTCCTGCGATTTGCGACCCCCCGCGATTCACGGAAACCCCCGTATCGCCCCCTCCCACGATTTGCAGACCCCCTCGCCACCTCCCGCGCCCCCCCGCGATTCACACACCCCCTCCAGCGCCCCCTCCCGCAATTTGCAGACCCCCTCCCGCGATTCACAGACCCCCTCCCATGATTCACGCCCCCCCTCACGCATTTCACGCCACCCCCCGCACCCTCCCTCCTGTGATTCACAGCCCCACACGACCCCCCTCCCGCGATTCATGCCCCCTCCCATGATTCACAGACCCCCCGCCACCCCCCCTGCTCCCCCCTCCCTTGATTCACAGCGCGCCCCTCCCGCGATTCACGGACCTCCACAACCCCCCCTCCCACAATACACTGACCCCGACAACCCCCCTCCCGCAATTTGCAGATCCCAACTCCCGCGATTCAAGCCCCCCTCGCGCCCCCTCCCACAATTTGCAGACCCCCACCACCTCCCGCTAATCGCGGATCCCAGCACACCCCTCCCGCAATTTGCAGACCCCCGCTGACCCCCTTCCGGCAATTCCACCCCCCAGCGGACCCCCGCGAACTCCGCTCCCGTATTTCACGTACCCCCGTGACAATGGGGGATCCTGTACCGCCACAAGCAGGTGCCGCACCTAGGTGGGAAATCCGGCCCTGGCTGCCGTGCTGCAGGTTCCCCCACTGCCAGAAGTGACCCCACGGTCCTTTGCACCAGCGCCACAACTTTTATCAATGTCTTGCCCACATACCACTATTATACAGCCTCCTGCTCTCATGCATGCTCACTCCCTCCCAGTGGGAGGAGACGCTCACCCACTGCCGGGAGCTGCATACTGTCCCCCACCCTCCTCCAGTTCTAGGGATGCCCATCGACCATCAATGATTTCAAATAATCGATGGTTTATGGCCCATGTTGAATACTTTTGCCATCGATGTGGGAGGACCAGATGGTTTCCCTACATCGATGGCAAAGGAGAACCGATCAAGTTTCAAATCTTTTAAGGTGCCGGGACACGGAGCATAGCTCCGCCCCCCACACCCGGAAGTCCCGCCACCAAGTTCTGATTGACCCATGGCCTATTCAGTCAGATTTACTACCCCTCATGCCCACACACCTCTATCACTGCCCTGCCTCCTTTTCTCCTGCCCCATAACTTCCGCCAGTGGGGACCCGCTCATCCTGTGTTGCCCACATTCCCCTATCATGCTTTACCACCCAGCCTCCTGCTCTCATGCACCCTAACTCCCACCAAGTAGGAGTAGACACTGACTCAGGGCCACCGTTCTGTACTCCTGTGCTGCCACGCTGGACCCTCACCCACTGGCAGAAGCTGCACAGAGTCCCCCACCCTCCTCTTTAGTCCCCCGTATGCCCACACACCCCTATCACTACCGAGCTTCCTGCTCTCCTGAACCGGAACTTCCACCACTGGGGAGTCGCTGACGCTGTGTTGCCCACATACCCCTATCATGCCTCATATCCCAGCCTCCGGCTCTCATGCACCCTAACCTCCACCCAGTAGGAAGAGACACTGACTCAGGGCCACCGTCCTGTACTCCTGTGCTGCCATGCTGGCCCCTTACCCACTGGCAGAAGCTGCACAGTATCTCCCACCCTCCTCTTTAGTCCCCCTTATGCCCACACACCCCTATCACTACCCAGCCTCCTGTTTTCCTATGTCGTGATCTCCGCCAGTGGGGAGCCGCTGACTCAAAAACACCCTACTATACTATTGCACACACACACACAACACGCACGCACACCCCCCCCCCACCCACAAATGTCACTGTACCCTCCACACTATCAATGTACATCTTACTCTGTAACCACTTTTTAATTAAACAAAACAATACACACCCCCTTCCAAATCATATGCTCTCTATTTAACACATTTCACCTATAACTCAAGTTGCAATACAGGCCATTTTACATACAATTCTAACCATATTTCTCACAATACAAACGTTCACAAATTAAGGGGGCGCAGCCCCTTACGCTGGTGTGAAGAGCGCCCGTAGGGCGCGATGAATCACCTAGTTTAGTATATTCCTTGCTCTTGCTGATCTCTATGTTCCCAAAGAGTCTCAGAGTTTTAGCAAACTCCTGTCTGAGATTACTCCAAAGTTCAGGGTATTCCAGCCTGTGTATCCAAGACTTTTGTGCAACAGCTGTGTCCTAGATTGCCTCCATTCTGTCAGATCCTGCTTGTGTCAGAGAACCATTGTATCTGGTCTGTGTCCAGCTTCTGTGAGTACCAGTGGCTTCCCAAACATTGTGGTGGAAGTCGCACCCTTTATTACAATCTGCCGTTGGTATTCTCACAGCGCCAGCTGGGGCCATAGCTCTTGTCCTGACACATGGAGCGGTTAGGGTGCAGACCTAATCACATGCCGACTTCTCTTGTGTATGTTTCTTGTTTGTTTGTCTCATGGCAAATGCCAGAGATGCTTGTCTATCCTTGGTTATAGTTTTTGATTGGTTTATTGCGATGGATTTGCATTATAACTGTAAAGGCCGCAAATCCTGTGTTCATTCCTTGTCTGCAAGGTTGCATATTTTAGTCCATGGTCATCTGCAGAACCTAGTTTTGCTTTGTGTTATTTAGTCAGTTTATCCTTTTACTAGTACCCTGATTCGGTTGGGATTTTGTGTCCCCCCCCGATAGACCAAGTGGAATCCGAGGGTGGAGCTAGTCTGCCCTGGAAAGGTGGCTATTAGTGGCGAAGTCTAAGGCCAGCTCAAATGCCAGCCGATTCAGGGTATAGTGAGAGAGTCAGGGTCAGGTGCTGCTGTGGCTTCACCACCTCAGCCACTGAAGCACAATTCAGGCTGTACTCAACTTCTTGCACACCTGCCAGTCACAACCCCGAGTTCACCTTAGATTATCCTAATAGTACAGTTGTAGAGTCAGGGACAGGTTGCACAAGTACAGTTGGAGAGTCACGTAAAAGAATGCAAATGTACAGTTGGAGAGTCAGGGAAAAGCTGTGCATGTGCAGGTGGAGAGCCAGGGAAAAGCTGTGCATGTGCAGTTGGAGAGTCGGTGGAAAGCTGTGCATGTGCAGTTGGAGAGTCAGGGAAAAGCTGTGCATGTGCAGTTGGAGAGTCGGTGGAAAGCTGTGCATGTGCAGTTGGAGAGTCAGGGAAAAGCTGTGCATGTGCAGTTGAAGAGTCGGGAAAAGCTGTGCAAGGTGCAGTTGGAGAGTCAGGATAAAGCTGTGCATGTGCAGTTGGAGAGTCGGGAAAAGCTGTGCAAGGTGCAGTTGGAGAGTCAGGATAGAGCTGTGCATGTGCAGTTGGAGAGTCGGTAAAAGCTGTGCAAGGTGCAGTTGGAGAGTCAGGATAAAGCTGTGCATGTGCAGTTGGAGAGTCGGGAAAAGCTGTGCAAGGTGCAGTTGGAGAGTCAGGATAGAGCTGTGCATGTGCAGTTGGAGAGTCGGGAAAAGCTGTGCAAGGTGCAGTTGGAGAGTCAGGATAAAGCTGTGCCATGTGCAGTTGGAGAGTCATAGAAAAGCTGTGCAAGGTGCAGTTGGAGAGTCAGGATAAAGCTGTGCCATGTGCAGTTGGAGAGTCATAGAAAAGCTGTGCATGTGCAGTTCATAAACAAAGTAAACAAGTCACATGCACAGTGGAGGAAGAGATGTCAGGGAACAGGGAAAGAAATGCCTCCATTATGAATTTTGATTCAGTTCTATAGATACTGTACCTCATAGGCATGAGGCATTGTCAGGAACTATTAAATAAATAAAAAATACATCCATGATTGATTAAAAAAGTATTGTAATATATCAGGCATAATGATCGATCTATCTAAAATGACAATCTTCAGTGCCCATACCTCTTCCCCAACTGCTGAGTGTCTGCCTGTTTTTTCCACCACTGGGACATTGGTACTTTAGTTCAGGCACCAATGTGAGGAAGAACACAACCAACCCAATTACTTCCCAAACCACATCCAACCTATGGGACATATTTTGCCCACCACCTCTGCTCTAAACAGTTTGCAAATATGAAATTAATTAGGGACTCTTGCAACTCAAAAGGAGATCCTCATGGTAATTTAAGATTTTTGTTTCTGCCTTTATAAGATATATTTCACTAGATTTGCCCAGGGGCATAACTTCCAGAGGCAATTGCGGCCCAAGCCTCTGAACTCCAAGCCCTGAAGGGGCACCTGTGTGTAAAGCGGCACCTGTGTGGTTCACGGCGGGATCCATGTGTGACCACTGCACTTGCAATGGAGCTTTGAGGCATACCTATAGTTAATTGGCTCAATACCAGTAGCCCTGCTAACATCTGCAAGCAATGCTGCTGGGTTCTGAGATGCTAAGCACAGGTGAATATTGGCACACACCATATTTGGGATGGGGGGGGGGGGGTCCCCAAACTCCAGCTTGCCTCTGGGTGACTGATATGAACTTACGTCTCTGGATTTTCCCACCTTTTTGCATTTGTTATCTCATGATAGTCCACCTGCCCCTTGTTATCTATCTAATAATCTGAATGTGCACAGCAGCAGGAGAGGAATATGCTAATAATGTGTGAGGTAAACACGTCTGTAAATCAGGTTTTGTAAGTGTGATAGCTGGTTTTTGTGTATGTGACAGTGTCCTGGTTTGTGGAAAATGAAGGTACATTAGAAGCCACATATTTAAAGTTAAGGTACCCATCAGCATTTAGTAGTGAAGTAAGGTACAGTAGAATACCGGTGCCAATTATACAACTCAATAGTGTTCTCTATATTTTTTCATGTTTCTTTCATTTATTATATTTCTGTTGATCCCTTTTCTCCTGCGTCCCAACTATGTAAAATATTTAATATTTATTTAGTGATTATTTTTGGTATCTTTTTTCAATATGTATGAGTTTTTTTAAGTCTCACCTCTCTGATGTCATCTGATATCTGTATTTGACGCCACCCTCCATTCTCTGCAAGTCTCCACCCTCAAAACTATTACATATCTTATAACTGACATTCAGAATCAGACTTAAGTGTTCTGGAAGGTTTTGTCCTCTAAGCATAGGAGTGGTGGATGTTAATACTTTGTTCACAAAATGGTGCATGTATGTATTCAGGGAATGATTTATACACATTTTTCATACCATTCTAAATAGAGGTTAGGTCTATTTTCAAATGGGCTAAAGGACCTGTCACGTGACAGGGTAGGACAGGGGGGAGGAGCAAGGTCAGAAGAAGGGGCAAAAACGGACCCTCGTGGGCTAGCTTTGCTCTCCGTGCTTTGGGCATGACAACCACCCAGTGGTGGCGTGGATAGTGAAACTGCAAGGCACCTGGCCTTGCTCTTCGCCCTGGGCGTGAAAGGTTTTTTAGCCCACTTGGATTTAGCAACTACCATTCTTCTAAATAACAAGTTAAGCTGTACTGCTCATATATTTTTAAAATATTATACAAAAATAAAGTCCCTATAAAATGTATAACCAGATGCAAATACTAGCCAAGTACAATGTTAGATAGACTATAAAGGAAAATGTAGAAATGTTGTTTTAACTCCTACCTTCCTGGGGCACTGCAGTTCCCTAGCCAGGCTGAGCAGCAGTTCATGAGAGATGGGATCCACCAGGTTAAGGAATGTGACATGTCTGTATAAGATATCATTGAGGAATGTGCCCTCCAGGCCCAGGTCCTATAGAGACAGAAGAAGGGGAGGTCAACACGCAGTCTAGAACAAGGTTAACTTGTGATGAAATGGGAATCACGGCTCTCATGTATACACTTGTAACCACTCTGAATATTACAGGTGCTGGTTTATAGAAGGGAGGCACGGCAATGTCATGCTTGTATCAGATGTTGATAGAATTTGATGCACAATGATCAATATATGGACTAGAATAAATAAAGCCTGGTTCAGGATTGGGCAGAGAGTGGCCCTTGGGCTCCTCACCTTGCGGAGCAGTTTCAGAACATGCAGCGCCCGATCTTGTTTGTGGTCCCGGAGCAGCGCCTGTATATCTCGTATCCATCCTGCTCTCCTTACATACGGAGCCGGCTTGTTCCTCCGCAGCACCCCGGGAATGCGCTCTGAGTTCAGTATTAGAGATGTAATAGCAAAATCGCCCCGGGACCCTGCAGTCTCCCCCTTTAAGGGCCACGCATCTACTCCGTCCTCCGGCTCATCTTCCAGACTGCTCTGCCTGCTCACCCGGCCGCCCATCGCTTCCCACAGCTCTGCACCAGCTCTCCAGTATATCAGATGCCTAGAGTGCCCTGTTGAGGGTTACCTATACTACGCTGCCAACAATGGTCACCCTAAGCAGTACATATATGTGTACACACACAGTGCGTGCTCTCCCTATGGAATGTCTCCGTACTTATGTAATCCAAATCACATCACTTGTATGTATATGATCACATCTGTGCGGCAGCTCTCCGGATGCTGCCTAGGTGTCAAGTTACGGATCTCCCCAATGCATATAGAGCTATTGCCAATGGCCGGGAGCTGTCCACACCAGGAGTGCTGAAGAGGCTCTTGTAGAGCGTGTCCCGCTCCTGCTGGGTTTGTGTGATATGCGTCTGGCGTCCCGCTCCTGCTATGTGTGTGATATGCGTCTGGCGTCCAACTCCTGCTATGCGTGCGCCTGGTGCCCAGCTCTAGGTGCTGTGCGTCTAGTGTCCTGCTCCTGCTATGTGTATCCTGGGGGCTCAGGGACAGGGGGGGCCGCCTAGTGCTCGTGTGCTACCGTGCTGCCGCTGCTGCCGCTGCTGCTGTGTGTAGTCAAATTGTGTGTGTGTGTCTGTCTGGAGACGCCTGTCTTCTGTTTGTTTATATCAGCTTCCAATTTCCGACCAATCAAAAGCTGCGATGTGTGTAGTGAAGGGGGATGGGAGGAAGCAGGGTGTCTGGGATGGTGGAGGGAGTATAGAAGGGAGGAGGGCTAGCAACATGTCTGAGGAGAGAGTGGATAGGGAGGGCAGTGTGTCAGGGTGGGAGCAGGGGAAGGCTGCTGTCTGGCGTGTAAATAGAAAAGTCACGTAGAAAATTCTAGACTCCCACAAAATGTATATATATATCAATATTGCAGATAATCTGTGCTTCCTCACATATACAGGGCTGAATTTGTATTTGAATATTGGTATTAACAGTTTTGTTATTGGGTTGAAACTTGATTGTTATTTCGTTTACTGGGCGTTCCTGAATTATTCTATGCACTGTATGTCTTCTCTATATGCACTTTATGTGCACATATGTATGTTTCCTGTGTGCAGCATATTCAGGTTATATCAATTCTTGCATTATTCTGCTAAATACAGTATATTAAGCAATGTACAGGAATCATGTAAATATGTAATGTGGGTTTATTACTCTTTTATTACTATTTAATTTATTGACACAGTGCCACAAGTTGTACACAGTGCAATACAGAAGGTTATTCCAAAGAGAACACAGTAAAGCAGTACAGTAGTGTAATAGAAAGAAACAGCATAAGCTCAAACCTGTACCTATTATACCCCTTTCAGACAGAAAAAAAGACCCAGTAATTTATCGGCTCTTGCCGTGTCGACCCAGGTGTTTTTCTGTCTTAAAGGGTCAACACAGGTCTAAATTCCCTGGACTTTGACCTAGGTATTTACCTGGGTTTTTCCTGTGTCTCACATGTGTTCCCGGCTGTGTGAAAGGCTCCAACATATGATTTTTATCCCGACAATTGATAAAAAGCGCTTATTGGCTGTGCACCATGGCGCTGCGCGATTGGCTGTGCATTTCTGGGTCCCTGATTGGCTGAGCGGGCATGGCAGAGGAGTCAGACATGTGCTGTGATGCAGCACAAAAGTAGACAGGCATGGCGCATTGGAAAGACGAGGAGGTCTGTGAGCTGCTGGCGGTCAGAGGGGAGGAAGAGATCAAGAAACAAATCACTGGCACAGTGAAGGACGCTGTAGTCTATACCAATACTGCCAAGATCCTCACATCAAGGGGCATTGCGCGTACCCAGCAACAGGTAGTCAACAAACTAAAAGCTCTCCGCAAGTACTACAACAAAGTTTGTGACAATAACAGGAGGAAAAGTGGTGCTGGGAGGATGGAATGGGTTTACTTTGACCAATGTAACAAAGGCCCTTATTCTGATCGGTGCGGCCGGATCCGAATATGCGGCCAGGACCGTGCGTGCGAAACCCCGCCTTCCATACGGATCGCCAACTCCGTCCGTACGCGGTAAGAAGCTGGCCGAACGGACCACACTTGTATTTTTCATGGAATATGCCTCCTCCATCTCAGGGATCCTCCCCCATCATTCGATGGTCGCAGACTATCGAATGCAGGACCGAGTGGTCCACCAGCTCCCGCAACCTCAGACCACACGGACATTTTTCTGTGCAAAAGCAGGGATCTGGGCGGGCAGCTGGCATCCGGCGATGTCATATGTCCGCCCCCTACACGTGCGTCACAGCCGCATTACCATACGTACGCCCAGCGTTTGCATGGGAACGCCCATGAAACGCGGGGCGTATGCATATGGTAATGAGCCCAAATAGCCCTTCACGCCCCTCTCCACCCCCTGTTCGGAGTGTTCACATTTCATGTGGGATTTTGCCGTACGCCCCGCTCGCACATGCGCAGAGGCGCCTCTGCACATGCGCAGACACAAAACATCGGCGGTACGAACGCACGCGGATATTACCGCACCAACCAGAATAAGGGCCAAAGTCTTTGGCAATTCTGCCCTGGTGAACCCCGTTGCCATATCATCGTCTAGTGCAGCTTCATCACGGAGCATAACTCCAGAATGCAGCCCATCTTGCCCACCTATAATGGATTACCAGGGGCTGGCTGGCAACTTGAAGCTTGGGGGGCAACACAAGCAAGTGGCCCATCACCATCGCCATCGTTTCACCACCCTATCCTCTCCCCTCTAGTATGCAGCAAGGATTAAACAATCCTTCCACACACACATATACAACAGAAATGGGGATAGTGCGTGGCGAAGGCGCGCTGCAAAAATTTACACTGTAATGCCCATTACACATAATGCCACACACCGTAATGCCCATTGCACATAAAACCATCACTAATGCTAATTAAACATAAAGCCACACACCGGAATGCCCATTACACATAAAGCCATCACCGACGTAATGCCAATTAAACATAATGCCACACACCGCAATGCCCATCAAACATAATGCCACACACCGTAATGCCCATTAAACATAATGCCACACACTGCAATGCTCATTACACATAAAGCCATCACCGTAATGCCAATTAAACATAATGCCACACACCGTAATGTTCATCAAACATAATGCTACACCGTAATGCCCATTACACATAATGCCAAACCGTAATGCCCATTACACATAATGCTAACACCGTAATGCCCATTACACATAATGCCACACACCGTAATGCCAATTGAATATAATGCCACACATCATAATGTCCCATTACACATAATGCCACACACCGTAATGCCCATTAAACATAATGCCACACATCGTAATGCCAATTGAATATGCCACACATCATAATGCCCATTACACATAATGCCACACACCGTAATGCCCATTAAACATAATGCCACACACCAAAATACCCATTACACATAACACCGTAATGCCCATTACACATAACACCGTAATGCCCATTACTCATAATGCCACACCGTAATGCCAATTAAATATAATGCCCCCCTGTAATGGCAATTAAATATAATGCCACACACCGTAATACCCATTACACATAATGCCAACACCATAATGCCATCACCGTAATGCCCATTACACATAATACCAACAACGTACTGCCCATAAAACATGCCATAATGCCCATTAAACATAATGCCAATACCGTAATGCCCATTAAACGAAATAATTATACCATATAACTGCTGCTTACCTATATCGCTTGTTGCCAGGGATTACATGCTTCTTGCCAGGTGTTTCATTCTTGCCATGGGGAATTTTTGACAGGGGCAGTCAGGGTACATGCTCGGCGCCACGGGGTGCCATTTAAATAGCGCTCAAGCGCTTCCCGGATCCACACTTCCGGGTAGCGCTGGCCACGCTGTTCTCTTCTGACAGACACTAGAGGTATGGCAGTACCTCTAGTGTATGTCTCCTATAAGGCGGTTGCCATTTTGCGAGAGGCCGTTACCTTACATTCATGCGGCCAGGAAGCTGGGGGTGTGCTGGACACCCGGAGGTGGCCGGCGGCTGCAGCGGTGATGGCTGCGGCAGCGTGTGCAAGATGCACACAGCGGCCCAGCCAGTAGCTAATCATACCGGCCTGGGGGGCATGTGGCACCCTGCCCCCCGGCCCAGGCGCAGACAACAGCATTCCTGATCCTATTGCTGCCATAGAGGACCCATTAACCGATCCAATAGAGGGTGAGGTGGAGGACAGTGGAGCCAGCACCAGTACACCATGTGGGACAAGTCCTGCACAGACTGAGACCTCGACATTGCATCGTAACAGTAAGTTTTTAAAAGTATTGTTTGTGTATCTATTTTAATATTTGTTTACAGGGGGGGGGGCTTTAATGCCCCACATGCTGGTACCTGTGGTTCTCCCAAGTACCAGCATGTGCGGCAGGCTTGCTGGGACCTGTAGTTCCACTGTAAAAGGCAATATTTAGTAAAACAGCTAACAACACCGCACCCACTCCCCAGGGGTGCGGGTGATAGCCTACAGCACAGGCCTGGTGTGCCCTGGAGAGAGGGGACCCCTTTATTTGTGGGTCCCTACCTCCCCAAGAACCCCCGGCCTGTGCTGCCTAGTTTGGGTGGGTAATGCTTTGGCCACGGGACCCCATCAAGTGTGTTCCCTGGCTATGGTATTACACCCCCTGCTAGGGGAGCCTATATATATATATATATATATATATATATATATATATATATATATATATATATATATAGTCCAATGTAAAGAGCACTCACCAGTCTTCCAAATTTGATGCCAATAAAGTTTAATACATCACCAGAGTTTCACAGCAGAATGTCAAACTCTGGTGATGTATTAAATTTTATTGGCATCAAATTTGGAAGACTGGTGAGTGCTCTTTACATTGGACTATATATTTGGCTGTACCCCCGGGACTACAAGCCTAAGTTGGCACCCCAGCAGTTGCTAAATTGAAATTTGTGTGTGCTGGCCCTACAGAAGTATATATATATATATATATATATATATATATATATATATATATATATATATAAAGAGATACAGGGTCCGGCACTCCACTGGTTATAATGTAGGTTACTTGCTCCGGTGCCCTCCTCAGACATCAAAGTCCAAATGTAGGTAAGAAAGCAAGGTGGCCGGCGGCTGCAGCGGTGATGGCTGCGGCAGCGTGTGCAAGATGCACACAGCGGCCCAGCCAGTAGCTAATCATACCGGCCTGGGGGGCATGTGGCACCCTGCCCCCCGGCCCAGGCGCAGACAACAGCATTCCTGATCCTATTGCTGCCATAGAGGACCCATTAACCGATCCAATAGAGGGTGAGGTGGAGGACAGTGGAGCCAGCACCAGTACACCATGTGGGACAAGTCCTGCACAGACTGAGACCTCGACATTGCATCGTAACAGTAAGTTTTTAAAAGTATTGTTTGTGTATCTATTTTAATATTTGTTTACAGGGGGGGGGGCTTTAATGCCCCACATGCTGGTACCTGTGGTTCTCCCAAGTACCAGCATGTGCGGCAGGCTTGCTGGGACCTGTAGTTCCACTGTAAAAGGCAATATTTAGTAAAACAGCTAACAACACCGCACCCACTCCCCAGGGGTGCGGGTGATAGCCTACAGCACAGGCCTGGTGTGCCCTGGAGAGAGGGGACCCCTTTATTTGTGGGTCCCTACCTCCCCAAGAACCCCCGGCCTGTGCTGCCTAGTTTGGGTGGGTAATGCTTTGGCCACGGGACCCCATCAAGTGTGTTCCCTGGCTATGGTATTACACCCCCTGCTAGGGGAGCCTATATATATATATATATATATATATATATATATATATATATATATATATAGTCCAATGTAAAGAGCACTCACCAGTCTTCCAAATTTGATGCCAATAAAGTTTAATACATCACCAGAGTTTCACAGCAGAATGTCAAACTCTGGTGATGTATTAAATTTTATTGGCATCAAATTTGGAAGACTGGTGAGTGCTCTTTACATTGGACTATATATTTGGCTGTACCCCCGGGACTACAAGCCTAAGTTGGCACCCCAGCAGTTGCTAAATTGAAATTTGTGTGTGCTGGCCCTACAGAAGTATATATATATATATATATATATATATATATATATATATATATATATATATATATATATATAAACTAAAATATGGGGGACCCTCACTCACATAGCTTGGGAGCCTCTAGATGGTATAAAGGATTGTGAGTACATTGTGTGTCTAAAAAAAAATGCTGTGGACCAATCAATTGGAGGGTGGCCATGAAAAAGCCTCAAGCATATGTATACTGACATGGCTGCTATTCGATTGTAATGATTGGTTATCTTCCTTTCTTTGTAGTATTTGATGTACCTGCATGGAAAAAGAAAACATCAAAGATGGAGCTTGCTACACGCACAATTTCAAGAATCCTGGTTGATCATCTGCGAGAATCCGATGTTGAATTCCAAACTCGAGAGGATGCCCGGCTGCAGCGCTTCTTTGACAATGAGAGACAGTTACAAGATACGTTTCTCACATAGCTCGTGGGTCTCCACGAATGAATACCGCGTAAAAACAGAGAGGCACAGATTACCTTCCTTACCAATATGGTGTCTACATTACAGAATCTGCACCCTTACAAGATGTATAGTTCTCCGTACGCTAAGGGTGATTATTGTAATCCACCACATCATAACAGAGGCCGTACATTTATGCCTTCAAACCAAACTACTCCGCAGGCCCCAGGGCGAAGTTATACTGAAGACACAGGCAGTAATTATGCACATGCCACAGTGCCAAGCAGGCCTCATGCCAATACCAGTCCACAGAAGACAATACATAATACTCTCAATGGCACAGGATATAGTAGGCAATATGGCAATGTGCATAATTATTCAGATGATTCAGGGTCTAGTTTTTCTGAAGGCACCAATCCTAACAGTCCAGTTAGCACTGTAATCAGCAATGCCTACCGGCAGTTGTAGTAATGTTACCATATTGTTGAAACGTTCTTCATTTTTTGGCTGATATAATATTTTTTTGATACTATCCTATGCAAGTGTCACTTACAAGGGCCGTCAAGTGCGGTGTTCCAATTTTATCTCCACAGTATGTTTATTTTTTAACGTTATGTGGGCATTACAAATTGCTCTTTTTTTCCTTTTATTTATATTGGTTTTGAAGCTGCAATACAGGTCCCAAACCTTTCTTTTTCAAATGGGTGGCAATCATTGCAGTATACTGTAGATATGAACATCATCTAAAATGTGTACACAGTATGCCTTGTTCTTTACGTACAGAGCCACATACATATTTCTCTGTTTGTTTTTGGTTTTTTTTGGAGGTTGCTGCACTAATGGCACCGTAAATTCTTTTTTAAGAATGCAGTCTAGTGCCGGCTGAAAAGGTGGGGCTGCTGGACAGTCAGACTTGTGTCTCCCCTATACTCTAACGCATTGCAAAAGTTTAATACATATATGTTTACACTTTATATTTTGAAAGGGTATGTGTTATTTATGTCCAAAAAGAATACCATCTCTTTAAACTGGAATTTTTTTTATATTTAAAGTGAACTAACAGGCATAAAACAAATTTAGAACAAAATAAAACAAGTTATTTCAAGCATACAAACCATGGGTGAGATTTAATAGGATGAGAGATTCAGAAAGTGAGAGATTTGGGAAGAAATCTCCAGTTTTTTTAAAGCAGCAATCATTTACACAGCAAAACCAGTTTGATTTTGAAGTGTAAATGATTGCAGCTTTAAAAAAACTGGAGATTTCTTCCCAAATCTTTCACTTTCTGAATCTCTCATCCTATTAAATCTCACCCCATGTGTCCTTCTACTGTGTCATAGTATGTAAGTTAACAGTTAGGGTGTTACAGATAGCCTCAGCACTGGAACAACTTGTCTGACCCTCGTAGCCTGCTGATTCTACAGGGGTATCAGCCAGGTCATAGTCCACCACATTCCACTCAGGTAAAAAGTTCTCTTTCTGTAGCTCACACACATTGTGCAGAATGCAGCAAGCTGCCACCACATCCGGAACCAGGGTAATGGCAATGTCATTCCTCTTCAGTAGACACCACCATCGCCCTTTGAGTCTACCAAAGGCATTTTCCACCACCATCCGAGCCGAGCTCAGAGTGTGGGTGTAGTGGACTTGGTCAGGAGACAGTGGGGTATGTTGCGTGAAGCCCTTCATAAGCCAACGCCTCACAGGGTATGCCGCATCTCCAATAAGATGGACTGGGATCTCCACCCCAGATACAAACTTTGATCTCTGTGAAGGTACAAAAAAAACATTAGAATAGTATAGGTGGCAAGTGTATGTTGGATTACTTGTGTCTCTATCTACTGTATATTAGACGTGAACAGCAGTGGTCAGAAGAACACATGCCAGCATGCCTTGACATTGTTTCAGCTTAACTGTGCCACAGCATGCTGGGATGTGTAGTTATTCCGAAGCATTAGCAAAGTACATTTGACACCCTAGCTGTACAGCTCAATAAAATGGACACGTAACCCAATTTATATCTATTGCATGATTATTTTGCAGTAAAAAACTTTTTTAAAAATAGACAAATTTACCTCTCTAGGGAACAACCTCTCCTCCGCGATCTGGAAGTCTGAATTGGCAAGTACCCGTGAGTCATGAGCACGACCAGGCTAGCCAATGTAGACATCTGTGAAACTGAACAAAAAACATATTTGTGTTTAACAATATACAGTGCGGCCCAATCATATCACTCACATGTAAACACTGCATACTACTTACCAATACTTATGGTCCACCACAGCCTGCAGGATGATGGAGTGCCAACCTTTCCGATTATGGTAATCCGCTGGGTTATCTGAGGGTACAATAATGGGTATGTGTGTCCCATCGATGGCTCCAGCACACTGCGGATAGCCTCTCCTCAGAAAGCCTGTTATGGTCTTATCCAGTCGGTCGCCTTGTGGTAAGCAGATGAAACGGTGGTAAAGGCTCTCCCACAATGCCTGTGTCACTTCCTGCACTAGAACACTCTCTGCCGCTAGGGAAGCTGCCAGTCTCTGCCTCCCTGGAGATGGATGTGCTGCTGCCATGCTCGTGCTGCTGGGGCATCCCTGGGCTGGCCCATTCCCGCCTCCCCTTATGGTGACTCTATCGCCCTGCTGCATTGGGGAATGGGGGGATTGGAGGAGGCAGCCCAGGTCCGGATTGAAGGGAGTCCTGTCCTCGAACAGCAGCTGCGAGCATCCAGGAGGTACAGTACACAGCTCCTGGTCACAGAGCCCACTACCCATCTTACACCAGAAAGTGCAAGGACTAGGCTGGTGTGAAAGGAACCAGCCCAGGAATGTCCCCGCATGATCCTGTGTATTTCCAGGTAAGTCTCTGCATTTTCTGCTGTGAGAGGGGTATAAGTAAAATGGGCCAGTAATTAGAAGTCAGAAGAAATCATTTTTATTTCAGAATGGGTGAGACAAGAGCAAGTTTGAAGAATGAAGGGAAGATGCCAGTGGAGAGGGAAAGATTGAAAAGGAAATCAAGGTGGGACCAGGCAGTGTGAGAGAATGAATAAAGGAGGCAAGAGAGGATGAGTACCAGAGGGTAGGTACAAGATAAAATAAGGGAATGGACTCTGTTGCACATGGTGGATTTGAAGGAGCGCAGGAGTAGGCGGCAAGAGGGAGGCGAGTGGCATGGTAGGGATGGAGAAGAGTGATGGAATGAGGAGATTTAATAATGATGGCCTTCATTATCGTCTCCAAAATCAAGGTCAAGTCAGTGGCAGTATGGGAGGATGGGAGAGGTGTGTTGAATGTGGCAAAGAGGAAGCAAGGATTGGAGAACTGAGATGATAGACCTGAGAAAGAATTGGTTAGCGAGGGAGAGAGCAGAGCTGTAGTAAGAGAAAATGAACTTGAACAGGAATCAACCAGTGGCAGCACTCAATTCGACCAAGTACATCTCCACATTGGATCTAACTAGTGGACACTGGCAAATACTGGTAGCCCTGAAAGACAGAGAAAACAGCATTTGTTATGCCAATGGGGTTATGTGAATTTGAGAGAATGCCCTTTGGCCTCTGTAATGCACCTGGCACGTTCCAAAGAGTCATTTTGACATGATCTTATGAGCTAGAAGATATTCTGGCAGATGAAGGATTATACAGGGAGCTGACATAGAAGAAGAAGTAGCAGATCACAGGTGCACTGGTACTGCTGGAGCAAGGATAGCCTGGAGCCTTAGGGGGTGATTCTGGTTGGTTTGCAAAAGCAAACTCCTTCTTTAATGGACAAAGCCATGTGCACTGCAGGTAGGGCTGATGTAACATGTGCAGAGAGAGTTACATTTGGGTGAGTTATTTTGTTTCTGTGCAGAGTAAATACTGGCTGCTTTATTCTTACACTGAAACCCCACCCAAATGTAACTCTCTGCACATGTTACATCTGCCCCACCTGCAGTGCACATGGTTTTATCCATTAAAAAAAGAGTTTTCTTTTGCAAACCAACCAGAATCACCCCCACAGAACGCTGCCGGAAGCCTTGCTTATATCCCCCTTGCCTGCTTGTGATTGACTGCAAGCCGCAGCATCAATCAAACCAAGAAGTTCCCATGCACACTTCGATCATGTGATCAAGAGCAAAGGTCAGACGATCAATGCTTGGAGGTAAACTATTGGAGCAAACATGTCAGCTGACTATAGGTGTCATGGCGGCACTCATGCAGCATGGGACCAGCCTGGAACTAGTGTTGGATGCCAACTAGGCCCCGAGTGACCAGAGACCGCACAGGCCACAGGCCTGCACTGCAAGACGTACAGATGCGAAGGTAAGTGATGTGGCCGCGAATGCAGCTGCACACTGCGATTCATGACAGGTCATCTCTTGAAAACGAAGTCCAATACTTAGGTCATATCTTTAGTGCCTAGGGAATCTCTCCTGACCCTGAGAAAATATTCAGGAGTGGCCAGTGCCCAAAACCCTAAAGGATGTTCAAGCCTTCCTTGGCTTTGTAGAGTATTCATCTGGGCCTTCTCCATGATCGGCACACCTCTATTTACTCTGCTCTGTGGTATCTCCAAAACACATCTAGGCCAATAGGACTTATTCTGTGGACTGAAGCACAGAAGCAGTCTTTAGACACCCTGAGGATCACACTGACAAGTGTTCTGCTGTTGGCTTACTCAAATTATGACCATCCATTCTGATTCTATACCGATACTAGCTACCAGGGCTTAGGAACAGTCCTGTCTCAAGTCCAAGGGGTCCAGGAAAAAAGTGATTGCTTATGCAAGTTAGGGCTTAACTAAGACAAAGTGTAATGACAACAATTACAGCTCTTTCAAATTGGAGCTATTAGCCATGGTATGTTCTGTCATTGTTAAATTTAAATAGTATCTGGCTGCTTCTTGCTTTACCGTCTTCACTGACAACAATCCTCTAGCACATTTTTTTATTGTTTATTTTATTTCTCGCTGTATTTGCATATATACATATGCTATATACATTCCTTATTTTTTGCTCTGGATTCGATATGTATATGCGTCTAGATGTATAATTATATATGATGTGTATTAAACACAGCTCTGGACTTTTTCCTAATAAGAGGTTAATAAATAGCCCCACACCTGTGATAATAAAGGCCTGACAGAATTGAGGTCTCTACAAGGCACACCTGTGCAATCTGTTCCTGAACCAATGAAATGAATCTAAGCTGGGTATAAAAAGCATTGACCTCAAATGAAAAAAATTCTTTGAAAAAGCCCTGTTTGAGGGCAAAACGCGTTAGGAGCCAGCCTTCCAGCTTACCAGCCAACAACTTGCATACCAGCAAACCACTGGGTGATTTCCATCACCCAGCCTTCATCACCGTGTGTGGAACGGTACATCCGCCAGCCCTTGTCCACTGTGCAGCATGTAGAACGCCAGTAGGAGCCTCTACAAGCACCCGTGAGTGAAAGTCACGGTGGTGCACTGCAGGACCATAACATCTCCGGCAGCGTGGGTGAGAGACGCGCATACCGGCTATTACATCCAGGTCCGCATTGTTAGTCTCCTCAGGCGGGACACTCCACCAAGTAAACATCGCACAGGACTCATACCATCGGGCAGCACAGGTGATGTATGCACTCACTGTGCTATGATCCATTACTCCTGAAAAAGGACATTGTTACCACCATTTTTTATATATAAATTCAGAGAGATCATTATTATTATTACCATCTGTTTTTATCCAGAGCTAATATTTTAGCCTATTTTTATGTGCACATTGGTATTATAGCATATGCTAATATACACGTTTTAGGTGGCCACCCTACAAATAGTTATGTATATGTATATTTTGTATGATAATTAAATTGTTTTTTGATATATTAATTTAAAACAGTCTCCAGTCTTTTGCTATACATGTAAATCCCCTCCATGGTGAATTGATACAATTTATTGTGTATACATTAGCGCAATCTTCCTATTCTCCTTCTGGGTAATATACATTTTGCTGTACAAGTTTGTGGTCCAGGACTAAGTCCAGACCACAGACTTGGTACTTATTTTGCACTGACACTAGTGCAATTTTTGAAGATTGCTGCTCATTCAAAATATTATACATTTTGTTCCTTACAAGTGTGCATTTATTTTGAAAGGGATATTAGCGCCCAAGTCCACCTCTGTTTCCTCGGTGGTAATACATCTGCCACATTTACAGACTGCCTGTTTGGGCACCCTAGAGCAGCGGTGGTGTTCCCGTTTGGCCAACTTCAAAAGGTAGACAACATGACAATGCAGATGCCCTTTCCAGGCGCCATCTTCATTTGGAGAATAAAGAGGACGACCTCGGTGAGGAAACAGAGTGCCCACCATGGTTCACAGAACAAACCCAACAAAAACTGATCATGTCCCCAGATGTGACCAGCAAGTTCACAAATCAACCGCGTAAGAAACAAAACCCAGGAAAGATAATATTGCCAAAAGATTCAAGGGAAAGATGTTGTGATCTGTGAAGTAAAGTCACTGTTAAAGACAGCAGGGGGTATTTTCAAGTCTCAATGGATGTCTGCAGATCGTGATCCCACAAGCACATACATCTCTCATTCTAGACAGGTACCATGATGACTCAGGACACTGGGGAAAATTTACTAAGATGTGTATTTTACTTCACATGTGATGTTGCTATGGCCAACCAATCAGAATCTACTTCTTATTTATTTAGCACCCTCTAGAAGATAGTAGAAAGGATCTGATTGGTTGCCCATAGCATCATCACATGTGAAGTAGAATACACATCTTAGTAAATTTCCCCCTTTGTGTACGAGAAGACGGAAAGCACATTAAGAAGACAGTTCTATTGGCTCAGACTACGGGAAAATGTAGAGAAATGGTGTCAGTCTCATTGCTTCAGTAACTTGAAAAGAACATCCAAACTTGCTTAGAGGGCACCTCTCCATCCTATCACTAGCAACCACCAACTGAAATTAGTGGCCATGGATCATGTTAAGCTGGAACCAAGATGCAGTGGCTACCAATATGCTTTAACCATCATCGATCATTATACTGGGGGGGGGGGGGTATTCTGGTTTATTTGCAAGGCTGAGAATTCGCAGCCTTGTGAGTTCATCAAACCCTGCCTTGCAAATAGTTGGGCGCCACCCATTTTCAGCATGCATTTGCGCGCACTGGCTGCGAATGGATGTTTCAGATAAACATCCATTCGCAGCCTGCGGGGTAACACCGACATCATTCGATGGTTGTCGACTATGGAATGATGTGGAATGTGCACACATATATAAGGTTGCTCTGAGCAACCTTACATATGCGTGCATGTTCAGGAGGAAGTGGGCGGGCAGCTGACATCCGGTGATGTCAGCTGCCCATCCCCCACATGTCCACCACGGCCGCATTAGCATGAGAACGTCCAGCATTCTCATGAGAATGCCCATGAAATGCTGGGCATTCCCATATGTTAATGGGCCAGCCCACCACCACCCCTCACCCACCAGGCACAAGGTTGAGTGCGTGCACCCGGTGAACATTCTGTTAGCCGTGGCCACACTTACCAAGTGCATGCACAAACATCGGTCCTGTGTGAACGCAAGCGGACCTACAAACAGACAAGAATAAGATCTTAAGTTTGTGGTGGCAGTGCCGGTAAAAAGACCTATCTGTAAAAACTACAGCCATCACCATCTGGAGACACTTTGGGAGTTATTCTGGCTGATTCGCAAGGCTGAGAATTCACAGACTTGTGAGTCCACCAGACTCCGCCCTGGGAATGCCGATACGCATGCCCCCTTGCACTCCACGTTTATACGCACAGGCAGAGCCGGCCTTAGGCATAGGCAAACTAGGCAATTGCCTAGGGCATTTGGAATGCCTTGGGGCATCAGCAGCTTCTGCTGATTAAAATGATATGCAGCATTCCTATATTCTGTGTGTGAGTGAGGCTGTATCTGCATATGAAATAGTGTACTCATGGAAATCACTGTAACATAGCATTCCGTATGCAGGTACAGCCACAGTTACACACAGAATATATTCATGCCACATATAATTTTAATCATTCGGAAGCTACTTGTGTGTGCTGGTCATAACAATGCAAATAAGACGAATTTTCAGCAAAAAATGCACCCAACGTTAGCAGAACTGGCCAGGAGCTGCATGGCCTATTGAGGCAAGATGTATGAGGAAACGTCTGTATCCAAGCAGAGGAGAGTATCCAAGCAGAGGCAGAGGTCACAGTGTTAGCAGCGGTGGGAGTGCTGTCTGCGGGTGGGTTGGTTGTGCAATAGTGTTCGGCATTATGTGTGGCATTATGTATATGAAGGGCATTAATAAAGGTTGGCATAATGTGTAAGGGTCATTATGGTTATAAGGACATTAATAATGTGTAAGGGGCATTACTGTGTGGTATTATCAGGGGTGCCGAGAGAAAGGGGTAGGGGGTACAAATTAACCAGGCCAAAGTCTGATGGAAGGGCCCAGTGGGGGCCACGGGCCCCTCCCCTTAAGTGACAGCAGCAGCTGCAGCTCTTCTCCTCTGCCCAGCACACACTGCTTTGTGCTGGTTTGCAGTGTGGCCATGGAGGTGCTTAAAATACAATATTTTCTTAGGATTTTTTCTAAGGGTATAATGTGAATAATGTGAGGAATAATGTATATAAGGTAAAGTGGTACTACTGTGTGATGTAACGTGAATAAGGGACACCATTGCATGATATAATGTGAATAAAGTGGCACTACTGTGTGGCATAATTTTAATTGGGGGTACTATTGGGTGGCCATGCTCCTTCCCAGCAAGAACACACCCCTGTTTCTATTTAAAATATTGCAGGTAGGAGCACCAAAATGATGACTGCTATGATGAGGGTTGATGGTGCTGGGAAAGGGGAGCAGGGTCAGAGGCGAAACTAGTGGCGGTGCTAGGGGGCACCAGCCAAAATCTTGCCTAGGGCATCATTTAGGCTAGGGCCGGCTCTGTGCACAGGCTCTGAATGGATGTTTCACATAAACATCCATTCGCAGGCTGTGGGGGAACACCCACATCATTTGATGGTCGCCCAACCATAGATTGATGTGGAAGGCCCACGTTCATCTAAGGTTACTCTGAGGTAACCTTAGATCTGCGTGGACATTTGGAAAGAAGTGGGCGGGAGGCTGACATCTGGTGACGTCAGCTGCCTGCCCACGGTGCCCACGTCAACAGGCAATTTCCTTGGGAATGACCCCCATTTTCATGGGAATGCCCATGAAACACTGGGCGTTCCCATGGGCATCACTATCCACCGCCACCCCAAGCCCCCCACCCGCAATCTTGGGTGCACGCACCTGGCGAATACACATGCGCATATACCAAGCATCGGTCCCCATGCGAATGAACGGTCTGTGCGAATGGGATTTTAGATATCCAATAAGGGCCTTTGTTCAGCTATATTGACAATCCTCACAGATCAAGGGACAGGCTTTAAATCACCGCTGTTTGCGGAACTGCGTGAAATCTACCATTGTAATAAAATGAGAATGAAAGTATACCACCCAAAATGTAATGGACTGTGTGAAAAGATTAATCAAAACATGATTAATATGCTCCGGGCTAGCCCATTGTCTAAGAGACTTAATTGGCCCAGCTTGCTGCCCAAGCTAACTTTCCTTTACAACAATACCGAACACTGTTCCACCGTATACACGCCGTATTACTTAATGTTCGGCAGGCAAGGAAGGCTTCCTGCAGATTTGCAAATGGAGGTGCCAAGGGATGTGGCTGATATCTTCTCTCGTCGTGGTAACTGGGTGCAAGATCAGATTGATCAGATTGAATTGAGGAAGCAAATGGAAAATGCACACCACAAACAAGAAGACCATTACAACTTAAAAGCTAAAGCAGAGTCCCTGAACATAGATGATAAGGTTGCGAAAAAAGGAATGCCACAGTAAACTGGGCTCATGGTGGAAAACTGTTGCCTATGGAGTAGTGGAAAAAACGACACCCAGCCAACATATACGAGATCGCAACAGCCGCCTCTGTCACTGTACGTCCCCTGATGAGATAGACCCAGATTTTAAATTACCTGTGACAGGGGGGGAAAGTTCCCCATGCAGACCAGCAAATAAGCAATCCTATGGTTATGCTGTGGTTCACTGGGTACTCCATGCCTGGGAGTGGGGTCAATAGTCCGGACAAACCTAAATTGAGTCTTGAATCAGAAAGAGAAATAGGGAGTGTAGAAACCACTCCCCCAATCAGAAGTCCTGCCCCTGCGTTTTAATGAATCTTTACAATAATCTTTAATTATTTATAAAAAAAAAATGAGTTCTACATATTCACCCTGGATACACAGTTATGAAGACTAATTATTAAATGAGGGAAGAATGTAATACACCCCCCCCAAACTGCCTCTGTCCAGCAACAGCTGGTGATATTGAAATGTATGCTTATGCAATGTTATTGTGCTCATTCTCAAAGTAGATTTTATGCTGATGGAAATGTGATATTGAATTGCATATTTATTCAATGTTATTGTGGTCATTCTCAAAGCGGATTTAATAGTGATGGAAATGGAAAAGCATGTTATGCAATGTTAATGAGTTTTGCTACAATTTAAATCTGGTGTTGATAAAAAGTGCAGTATTGAATGGTATGTTTATTCATTGGATTGTGTATGGTCATGAAATTTTAGTGAGTTCTGATGAGGTATATTCTTAAAGGCTGGCTTATTAATTGCGAAAGGGGTGAAGCCTGTTTGCTACTTGTTTAATATTGCTAGTTATAGAGGCTGATGCTACTTGCTACGCATATTAGATTAGCTACAGTCCTTTGCCAACGCCATGTACCATGATCTCCTTATGTCTCAGCACTGCCTTCTCCCACTAACTTCATGTGAGCTGCCCCCTCTCTTCTGTGTTTCACATGTAACCTCTTTCCTTAACCTCATATGTACTTGATGGCACAACATACAAGAATATGGACTAACATACATTGAACCTTGGGTTGAAATCCAATGGAGACTTACTTGATTTCTTTTATATGTCTGCTGCTGCTGCAGAGTTTCATGGTGAAATCTTGTGGAATAGCCTGGAAGTACTACATAATGTTATGCTGTACAAACACCAAACACAGTGTATTTTCCACCAGGGCTGTAACTAGCTGTGTGCGAGCAGTGCCTCACACATGTCAAAGAGCCATGTGGGGGCACCTTCGCTACCACACTACCAGTGGTGCTGCTGACAACACCAAATCCCCCACTCTACTGGTCTCCTGCGGCTGCAGCAACACAAGTGCTGCAATTTGCGGGTATTTTAGGGGAGGGGCTTAATGCAGAAAAGTTTCCACCCCCATTCATAGTCATCTGGAGCTGAGTCAGGTAGCACTCCCCCACCCCCCATCTCTCCCTATCCTCTCTCTCTGTCTCTCTCTCCCTCTCTACCTGGAGTAATGTGTGTAATGGGGTGTGTGTGTGGCATAACATGCAAACAAGGGCTCTATCTGTTGTAAATGGGGCTCTGCCTGGCATAATATGTATAAGGGGCTCCACCCAGCATAACAGGGAATCTGCCTGGTGTAATGTGTAGCGGGGCTCTGCCTGGCTTAACACAAAGCAGAGGGCTCTGCCCAGCATAGTGTGTAGTGGAACTCTGCCTGGCATAACGTGTAACAGGGGGCTCTGCATGGCATAACTTGTAACAGGGGGCTCTGCCTGGCATAACATCTAACAGGGGGCTTTGTCTGGTGTAACATGTAACAGGGGGCTCTATCTGGCATAACGTGTAATGGAGGCTCTATTTAGTGTAATATTAATAAGGGGCTTTACCTTGCACAGTGTGTAGAAGTGCTCTACCTGGTACAATGTGTACAAGTGGCACTACTATGTTGTGTAATGTGAATAACTGACACTATTGTGTGGTGTAATGTGAATGTGAATTGATACTATTAAGTAGCCACCCCCCTTCGCAAAAAAAAAAAAACACGGTCCCAACATTTTTGCTGTGCGCACTGTCCCTATTTTGAGTATGGGAGGTGGTTACCAATACCCTTTCTGGCATAGTTCACCAAAATGTCTAGTTACAGCACTGATTGCCACAAAATCCTGATACCAACCTGAAGTCCTAGCCACTATAATATGTCCTATAAAGCCAGGATGTCATTACGTAAAAGTAATGTGCAGGGGGAAGAGTTTCCCATAGCACCTATAAGCTTCTGCCTATCATTGTATAGAATGCTATTTATAAATTCTAGGGGGAAATCATATTGTCCACTTATTCACTCTTAGAAGGTAAAACCAATTACTGTATGTGACCATATTTACTTGTGTATAATATTATGTAAACAAACTCTTTTGATGGCAGAAATAACAAATTAACCATTCCAGTCTTCTCTTTTAGTAAAATACAGGTTGAGTATCCCGTATCCAAAATGCTCGGGACCAGGAGAATTTTGGATAACGGATTATTCCGTATTTCGGAATATTTTAATATTTCAATTATGTATTTTGAAGTATCTTGCATGTATGCTGTATAAACACATAAAATACACACAAATATATTTTATTACCACATAAAATACACACAAATATATTTTATTTGTTCAAAAAACAAGGTTTCAAACGTGAAACAAAATTTGTGTACTATCTCAGATATTGAATTTGAATGCCAAGCAATCATTTTCTTGCACATATATAGTGCAGGTTACATATCATGTCCCCAGTGATGCTGTTACAAATGTCCCCAGTGAGTTTTTAGCAAAAAAAATATTTTTTTTTTCACTTTCTGGAATGTATGGTTTTCGGAATAATTCGGATAACGGATACTCGGATACGGGATACTCAACCTGTAATTATATTTTGAATATCTTTAGGAATTTCCTGAATGTATTTTAGTTCTCCTATAGCTTCTTCTCTCTATGTTAAAGAAGAAATCTAGATCCAAACACTTCAATAAATTGAGCTGAACAATGACATAGTGGGCGAGACATACCATATATACTCGAGTATAAGCCTACTTTTTCAGAACATTTTTTATGCTGAAAAGGCCCCCCTCGGCTTATACTCGAGTGAGGGTCCCACTTGAGTCAATAAGTTTTCCCAGTTTTTTATGTAAAATTAGGTGCCTCGGCTTATATTCGGGTCGACTTATACTCGAGTATATACTGTAATAGGGTGCGATTTTTTACACCACTAAAATATATATATTTTTTAAATGTGAAATGTGCAATATTTTTCCAAAATTGTAATAATGTGCAAATTTTTAAGTCAGAAATCACATGCAATTTCTGGCGATTTTAGTCATGAGAATGTGTAGATTTGTGTAATTTGTGTATGCAATGCATACAGGCATTGGTAGCTATTCAGTGTTACTAAATTTTCCCTTTGTGGCATTGTAGTAAGGCGACTGCACAAAATGCCACCGTCCAAGGCTGAATTAAGGTTTGTGTGTGACCAGGGGCTGGCTGGCAACTTTCAGCCTGGGGGGCAACACAAGCAAGCGGCCCACCACCATCGCCATCGTTTCACCACCCTAACCTCTCCATTCTCCCCTCTAGTATGCAGCAAAGATTAAACAATCATTCCCCCCCACCCACACACACATACAGTACACCAGAAACGGGGACAGTGCGTGCCGAAGGCACGTTGCAAAAATTTACACTGTAATGCCGATTACACATAATGCCACACACCGTAATGCCCAATACACATAAAGCCAACACCATAATACCCATTAAACATAATGCCACACACCATAATGCCCATCAAACATAATGTCACACGTAATGCTCATTACACATGATGCCAACACCGTAATGCCCATTACACATATTGCCGCACACCGTAATGCCCATTGCACATACTGCCAACAGCGTAATGCCCATTACACATAATTACACATAATGCTGCACACCGTAATGCCCATTACACATAATGCTGCACACACCGTAATGCCCATCACAGATAAAGCCAACACCCATTAAACATAATTTATAGGTATATTGCTCGTTGTCATGGGTTACATGCTAATTGCCAGGCAGTTTATGTACATATGACAGATGCAGTATATGTATATATGAGAAAGGTAGTGTATGAATGTATATATATGTATGAATGGAGGCAGTGGATGGATGTATGAATGTGTATATACTGTATGAGAGGCAGTGAATGGATGTGGGGACATACAGTTAAAGGGGGGTGTCAGACTGGGGGACATACAATGAAGTGGGTCAGGCTGGGGCACATACAAAGGGGAGCAGGCCTGTTGCATAGTATATTTCATCTTCCAACAGCGTAACAGACCCTCTCTGTATATTTTTTATTTATTTATTAGCAGTTTCTTTAAAGAAATTAATATGTGGGGTGCTGGGAAGAGGGTATTTGGGGGAGCAGGGGCGGTATTCTGCAGCTGGTACTTGTTTCCTAGCACGGCCACAACAATCATGATCGTGGGCATCGTGAGGAAAAATCGTGGGCATCACGGCCATCGCAAGCACTAAAAAATTGGGTGCGATGGCCGCGACGCGATGCCCGCAATTTCCCCATAGGGAACAATGTTAAATGCCTCAATTTAGCCGCGATGCCCCCGATTTCCCATAGGAAACAATGTTAAATGGGTCAATTTACCCAAATCATCATAGGGAACAATGCTAAATGGGCCATAAACCCCCCAAAACACCCCTGAACAGTGAAATGTCCCCCCAAAAGTATTTTACGCCACCCCACGATCAACGCGAACCCGAAGCGTGGCGAGCGCAGCGAGCCCGCGAGGGGCGGCGGTACGCGTCCTCCGACCTTTTCATACCCCCACTATCCACGTCGGCGTGGAGTTGAGAATAGAATAGTGTGGCGAGCGCAGCGAGCCACCGAGCCCGAAGCGTGGCGAGCGCAGCGTGCCCCGCGAGGGGACGCGGATACCTGTGAAGCCCGCGAAGGGACGCGTTTACCTGTGAAGGTATCCGCGTCCCCTCGCGGGGCTGGCTGCGCTCGCCATGCTTCGGGCTCGGTGGCTCGCTGCGCTCGCCACACTATTCTATTCTCAACTCCACGCCGACGTGGATAGTGGGGGTATGAAAAGGTCGGAGGACGCGTACCGCCGCCCCTCGCGGGCTCGCTGCGCTCGCCACGCTTCGGGTTCGCGTTGATCGTGGGGTGGCGTAAAGTACTTTTGGGGGGACATTTCACTGTTCTGGGGTGTTTTTGGGGCTTTCTGGCCCATTTACCATTGTTCCCTATGATGATTTGGTGAAATTTAGGTATTTAACATTGTTCCCTATGACAAATCGGGGGCATCGCGGGTACATTGAGCCATTTAACATTGTTTCCTACGGGGAAATCGTGGGCATCGCGTCTGGACCATTTAAGCCTTTTTTAGCCGCATACGACGCGACCGACGCGATTTTGACTTTTTTCAATGCATTTCAATGGGAAAATCGGGGGCATCGCGTCGGTCGCGTCGTATACCACTAAAAATGACACCCGATGCCCGCGATTGTGGCCGTGCTAGGAAACAAGTACCCTGCAGCTTTGCCTAGGGTGTCTATAACCCTTGCGCCGGCCCTGCCTCTGTCACCACTGAACCACTCCATCCCACTGCACCTCTATGCCCGTTACCCCTGCACTTCGCCCCATTTGTCATCGCTGCACAGCCCACATACACCCCTTAACAGCTATCACCACACTCCTATAACCTTACATTACTCCCCCTGACCACCCATACACTACTACTGCCCATGTCTTCCCACATGCACCCCATACCCCTCTAGCCCCAACATACCCTACTCCCCCTATCTCCTACAAACACTCTATATAGGGACTATGTAAAAACCAGACCCGGACTGAACCCCGGACTGCCGGACCGGACATCAAAATCTGCAGTCCGGAGCTTGTGGTGTCCCATCCGGGGGGTGTCTTGTCCGGGGGGGTCCCTGTGATAGCTATCATCAGGGACACACGGAAGATTACAGCCTCCCCGTGTGGTCCGGCCCGTCCGGTTTTTGCTACATGCAGGGAGGCTTTATTCTCTCCCTCCTCCTCTCCCTGGTCACAGGTGTCACAGGCAGCCCCCCCAGACAGGTACCCCCGGACAGGACACCCCCCGGACCGGACGCTACAAGCTCTGGACTGAAGATTTTGATGTCCGGTCCGGAGGTCTTGTCCTGGTCCGGTTTTCACCCAAACCCCTCTATATACCAACACATCCTGCACTTCAGTTCCTGTCCCCCAATATACACCCCATAATAACACTCTACCCTGGCCACAGACACATTTCACTGACTGTCCCCAACATACACATGCCATAATCACCCCCCCATCCCATATGACCATCTGATAGCCACTGACAGTCCCTAACATTCCTATACACATCCCATAACACCCTCCTCGCCCCCTTTCTTCATATAACACATTACCTTCTTTATATTTGCTGGTTGTGGTCCCTTCTGGTAGCCACATTGTGGGAGCTGGGCAGGAGGAGGTTAGCTGCGGCGGGCGGCTGTCAGCTGGATTTGTTCACCATCCTGCAGCCTGTGCAGGCCCTGCGCAGGCTGTACAATTACAGGCAGGTCAGAAGTCAGCCGTCACAGCCCGCACTGCGACGGCGGTTGTGACGGCTGTAACTGGGCTGGGAGAGCGGGCAGGCAGGCGGGAGGGGTTGGGGGCAGCCGTCGGTTTTAGGGGGGGTGGCGCCGCGCCGCGCCACTGAACTTTAGTAGTAAAAAAAACACACACACAGAAATGATAGCCGCCTCTGTGGGTAGGGGTTCCTTAATCAGCGCGCCAGCGCTACCCGAATCCGCACTTCCGGGTAGCGCTGGCTGCACTGACAGACACTAGAGGTATGGAAGTCCTCTAGTGTCTGTCTCCTCCAAGTCGTCGGCCATTTTTGGAGGGTCACCTTACAGAAGGCTGAATGCGGGTGGACCCGGAGGCGGAGGCGGCGACAAGATGAATTGGGCACAGCGGCAGCCGGCCCAGCTCCAGCAGGTAGATACCGGCCCGGGGGGCATTTGGCACCCTTTCCCCCGGCCCAGCCCGCCCCTGTGTGTGACCCATACTTGGACCTTGTGGGGGTCCTTATAAGTACAAAAGATATGCTTCCGATGTTATTAAAAGCAAACTGTGTACATATTTCCAGCACCACAAGTGTGTGATATGCTGCAATGGCCCCGTTTACATTATGCCAGAGAGAAACCCAGTGAACATATGACACTGTACCCCAACTCTGGACATTAAGATATCAGTGGGCCCCCAGTATGTGTGGGGGCCCAGAGAGACTCTCCCAGCCACACTAATGCTAGTCTGCAAATGTTCTCATGTCACACTGGCCCATAATCTCTAGTTTTGTAACCATTGGACCTATGTTTTGATAGTTTACATCAATGCTGCTTTTTGGTTTAGGCTACAAAAGGATGTTGGTAGCTCTTCTATTTTCTGATTTCCTTCATTGGATATTGGCTCTGATCATATCTATACTCCTCTTTTAGACGGTCTCTTTTTACAATAGCTTAGCAGGTAATTTTCATTTATTGCTCTACAAAGGAATGATAATAGATGTTTCTTGAACAGAGGTTGGCTACTTTCAGCATTGTGTGCCTATATAGAGATACTCCCTGCTATGGCTCAAACTAATTGGCCCCATATATCAGCAATTATTTGTGACAATCCTTCGTTCTGGAGATGATTGTCACAATTAATTTTTAATGTGTGGGCTCCCCTTTTGGCAATCCCAATCAAAAATGAATAGGGATCGCCAATCGATTGCTGAATCAGATTTCTAAACATGTTTAAAAATCTGGTTTTATTGGAGTTTCATTTTTGTATGTGTGGGCATTCTAACAGGAAAAATCTGCCGATCACAGAAACAAATCTGTAATGTGTGGGCAAGTCAAATAGATTGAAGAAACTATTTATCTGGGGGGAAAAATCACTGGATCTGAGAAGCAATTAATTGTGATTGCTGATGTATGGGGGCCATTACACCCGTTTAGGTTTAATATATGTACATCCATAAAATATACACAGGGCTTTACTTTTTTCCACATTTTGTTATGTTACAGACTTATTCCAAAATGGAATAAATTATTTTTTCCCCTTAAAATACTACACACAATACCCCATAATGACAGTGTGAAAAAAAATGTACAAAAGTATTCACAATCTTTGCTCAATACTTTGTTGATGCACCTTTAGCAGCAATTACAGCCTAAAGTATTTTTGCATATGATGCCACAAGCTTGGCACACCATTCATTAGGCAGTTCTGCACATTCCTCTTTGCAGCACCTCTCAAGCTTCATCGGGTTGGATGGGAAACATCCATTTTCAGATCTCTTCAGAGATGTTCAATCGGATTCAAGTCTGGGCTCTAGCTGGGCCACTCAAGGACATTCAAAGAGTTGTCCTGAAGCCACTCTGTGATATCTTGGATGTGTTCTTAGGGTCATTGTCCTGCTGAAAGATACACCGTCACCCCAGTCTGAGGTCAAGAGCGCTCTGGAGCAGGTTTTCATCCAGGATGTCTCTGTACATTGCTGCATTCATCTTTCCCTCTATCATGACTAGTCTCCCAGTTCCTGATGCTGAAAAACATCCCCACAGCATGATGTTGCCACCACCATGCTTCACTGTAGAGATGGTATTGGCCTGGTGATGAGCATTGCCTGGTTTCCTACAAACATGATGTCTGGCATTCACCCCAAAGAATTCAATCTTTGTCTCATCAAACCAGTGAATTTAGTTTTGCATGGTCTAAGAGTCCTTCATGTACATTTTGGCAGACTCCAGCCGGGCTGTCATGTACTTATACTAAGGAGTGGCTTTCGTCTGTCTACTTTATAATAGGCCTGATTGGTGTATTGCTGCAGAGGTGG
This sequence comes from Crinia signifera, assembly GCF_055691185.1. NCBI lineage: Eukaryota > Metazoa > Chordata > Amphibia > Anura > Myobatrachidae > Crinia > Crinia signifera. The sequence goes on from NC_139217.1 coordinate 352,841,101, forward strand.
TTGTCCTCATGAAAGGTTCTCCTTTCTCCAGAGAGGAATGCTGTCGCTCTGACAGAGTGACTATTGGGTTCTTGGTCACCTATCTTACTAGGACCCTTCTCCCCCGATCGCTCTAGTAAGAGTGTTTCTGAACTTCTTTCATTTATGGATGATGGAGGCCACTTTGGGACCTTAAAAGCAGATATTTTGCTGTACCCGTCCATAGATTTGTACCGCAAGACAATCCTGTCTCGGAGGTCTACACACAATTCCTTTGATTTCATGCTTGGTTTGTGCTCTGACATGCACTGTCAAGTGTGGGGCCCTATATAGATAGGTGTGTGCCTTTCCATTTCATGTCCAAGTGAATTCACCACATGTGGACTCCAAATAAGCTCTTAAGGAAACAAAATGCACCTGAGCTAAATTTTGACTTTAATGGCAAAGGCTGTGAATACTTTTTTTTTTAAAATTTGCAAACTTCTCCCAAAATGTTTTCACGTTGTCGTTACAGGGTATTGTGGGTAGAAATTTATTTATTCCATTTTGTAACAAGGCTGTAACATACCAAAATGTGAAAAAAGAGAAGCGATGTGAATACTTTATGGATGCACTGTATGGAGACATGGAAAGAGCTAAAGTCCAATAGTTGCCCAAAACAACCAAACAGCTCCGAAGTCCCGGCTGCTACTCATGCATATCATCTCTTGCTGCGCTGTCCTGGGCAGACCCACCCATTGAGTGCCGCAATTCACGATGCTGTCTGTTACAGTTGGGCGGCTATGGGTTATTCCCCACTGGTGGCTGTAGGAAGGGTTTGCCTCCTGGGATCCCAGTGGTGGTTATTTGGCTAACACTCTGCCACGTTCTGTGGTCTCCTGTGCTGCAGACGACCTTACTTTCCAACTCATCATTTAGCTGTATTGGGAAGCCAAGCTCAGCAGCACAGACCTCGCAGATGTGATGAGCTATATGTTTCTTATCCACCAGGCTATAGCTTTCAGTTGGGAAGCGGTCATCTATTAGAATGAACTTAGGTCTACAGTCATTAGGTCGACCCCACTAGGTCGACTGGCAGGAAGGTCGACCTGACTTAAGGTCGACATGGGCCAAGGTCGACATGACTTAAGGTCGAATTTGCATAAAGGTCGACATGAGGAAGGTCGACTGGTCATAAGGTCGACATGGGGTTTTTCACTGTTTTTTGAGCCGTCATGTGCCGACAGGCGGTATTTCATGCCCTACCATCCACTAGGGCGTGGAGGAGGTTATTAAAGCTGTGGCGAGCGAAGCGAGCCACCGTGCCCGAAGTATGGCGAGCGAAGCGAGCTATGCGAGGTTCCGATTCTCATTGCCAACTGTGTCCATGTCGACTGTGTCGACATTCGGATAAAAAAACAGTGAAAACCCATGTCGACCTTATGACCAGTCGACCTTCCTCATGTCGACCTTTATGCAAATTCAACCTTAAGTCATGTCGACCTTGGCCCATGTCGACCTTAATTCAGGTTGACCTTCCTGCCAGTCGACCTAGTGGGGTTGACCTAATGACTGTAGACCTAAGTTCATTCTGATAGATGTACCGATTCCTTTCAGTTAAACTTTGTTAAATAATAATCAAAATAATAATATATTCCGCCCGCTGGGGGGGGGGGGGGTTGTCTAGTGGGCACCAGACCCGCCATGCTCTGATACTGTAGAGGGGACTGGAGAGACCAGGAACAAAGCTTCTGCTGCACCAGCAGCAGCTTGCAAGTACGGGACACCTAGCCGGGGGGGAAGGGGGATTGCGGGCACGGTAGTGGTGGAGAGGGGGGGTGTGTGCGGGCGGGGGGGGGGGTCACCTGGGGCACTCTGCGGCTGAGCAGCAGGGGGAGCAGCACATTGCTGCTGTCCCGCAATGGCGGGCTCCATGCAGGGAGGGGGGGCGGGGGCGTACGGAATCATCCGGCAGCTCTCTGCTTGGTTGAATTCTTGGCTGGGTGTCCCGCATGCTGCTGCAGCTTTCTTCCTGGTCTCCTCGGCGGCTCAGTACCACCCTCCAGTGGCCGGCGCCCTAGGCAAATGCCTAGAGCTGAATAGAAGGGGATTGACTTGCAAAGACGCAGGTCACAAAAAAGCAAAATGTGCTTTTTGGGCGCACTCTTTGTATATAATTATGTAATGTAGTATTGATTCATTAAAACGTAACTTTTATTAAGACTTTACCTAAAAGAAGGATGACTATCTAACTCTTCTTTGAAAAGAAAAATTCTCACTTGAAAGAGAAAAAGATTAAAATGTCCGCAAATGCCAGTGTTTGCTCTGCTATGAATGAGTCAGAGCATAAATTGGTCAGGCATGCAGTTAACGTTACTGGTCATGGGCATTCCTTTTGTAACGCTGCCTATTTATTGAGGCGTTGTGTGACCGTGATTACTACATTACATAATTATATACAAAGAGTGCGCCCAAAAAGCACATTTTGCTTTTTTGTGACCTGCGTCTTTGCAAGTCAATCCCCTTCTATTCAGTTGTATTCTCTGAATGTTTGGGCGCACCACCAATTGATGACTAGGAGATTTTTCGTCAATAGTTTCAAATATTGGTCTTTCAAAATTAGTCTAACATAATTACTTGATATGAACCATAGTCTGTGCGGATCCACCCTCCACTTACATTAAAATGCCTAGAGCTGCCTAGTGGTGGCGCCGGCCCTGTCAGCATTAGATTTGCACTATATAGTCATTGCTGCCCTGTCTATCTGGGTTTCAGTTTGTGCTGTCACAGGAGTGTGCATCATGATCGAAATGTAAAAAACCTGTGCGATCTGCATGCCATTTTGACTATATAGTCAAAATCTAATGTCAAATCTCACTGTGTAGAATTGAAGTATTTACTCTACACAGAGACTACGGGGGAAATTTACTAAAGGAAATTTGTAAAAAATAGGTGTATTTGTATCCAGAAATACACTTATTTTTGACATTTACTATCCCGAAAATACGGCAATTCGTATTCGTATTGATAGCATATCAATACGACTACGAATTGCCGTATTTGCGGGATAGTAAGGGGGAAATTTACTAAAGGAAATTTGTAAAAAATAGGTGTATTTGTATCCAGAAATACACTTATTTTTGACATTTACGATCCCGAAAATACAGCAATTCATAGTCATATTTATGTGCTTTCAATACGAATATGAATTGCCATATTTTCGGGATAGTAAATGTCAAAAATAAGTGTATTTCTGGATACAAATACACCTATTTTTTACAAATTTCCTTTAGTAAATTTCCCCCTACATGATTCACCCAAATCTACATCTCTCTCTGCACCGGTTACATCTGATGGTGCTTGTTACAACAAGTTACTTAACATTTTTTTCCCCCAATCATGGGTCTCAGTAATGTTTCTGTCTATTGTGCTGCTTGGATTCTTGATCAACACAATTTATTGATTAAAAATTAAAATGTGTGCATTAATCTATTGCTATCATTGATTGATATTTTCATTTTTCATGAATTGTGCCTATTTCTAAAATGAAACAGTAAAAAGGATTAATTTATTGTAGATGTTCAATATACTATGTAGCTGGGAAAACACTCATATTCTCTGACTAATTTCTTCCTGGTAATTACACAGCTTTCATATATCAGGAGTTGAACTAAACTTTTCCATTTTCAATATGAGGTAATTTCCATAGAACACAGTCTATTTGATCAAGCATAATCCCAATGACAAATACAAAATCCATTTAACTCTTAAGGTTCTTAACACGAAGAGATACTTCAACAAACTTGTGTAACTAAGATTACATTTTGAATAATCTTGTAAAAATAACTAAGGGCCTAATTACAAGCACCTTTTTTTCTCAAATGTACAAAACCATGCTGCACTGCAGGTGGGTAAATAGTGGCTGCTTCATTTTTACACTGCTATCTAGATTACAGTAGGAACAAGCTATCAATGTCCATATAAGATTAAACCGATAGATAATAAGTGAAGTGCACAGTTTACGTACTGTGTCAGTAAACTTATAACCTTTTACTCTTAGCTACGGGCGAACAAAGCGTAGCGAGCCTTGTCTGTGTATAACACATGCTATACCAATACCATTGAAGCGGTATCTTTTCGCAGTACTTAGTACTCAAATGGGTACTTGTTTCCTAGCACGGCGCCCATGATTTTAATCTTATGACATCGTTTTGATCGCATTGCATGCGACCAGATTGCATGCGATGCGATCGATGCGATCAAAACGATTTTTTAATTGTACAGGCACCCTGATGGATGTTTACTATGTTATATGCACCCCCATTGTTAACGCCAGCCCCACTATAAATGCCAACCCGAAGCGTGGCGAGCGCCGCGAGCGTGTGAGGGGCGGCGGTATGCGTCCTCTGACCTTTTCATACCCCCACTATCCATATCGGTGTGGAATTGATTCTATATAGTGTGGCGAGCGCAGCGAGCCACCAATCCCAAAGCGTGGCGAGCGCAATGAGCCCCGTGAGGGGACGCAGATTACTTCACATGTTTTCCGCGTCCCCATGCTGGGTTCGCTGCGCTCGCCACGCTTCGGGCTCAGTGGCTCGCCACACTATATATATATAATCAACTCCATGCCGACGTGGACAGTGGGGGTATTACAAGGATGGGGGACGCATACCGCCGCCCCTCGCGGGCTCGCTGCGCTCGCCACGCTTCAGGTTAGCGTTGATAGTGGGGGTGGCATTAACAATGGGGTGCATTTAATACCCCATCAGGGTGCCTATACAATTACAAATCGCATCGCATGCCATTGTAATGGCATGCGATGCGACGTGATATGGTATGCGATGGCATAAGATGGATGCCATGCTAGGAAACAAGTACCCTCAAATGTAAGTACAAAATCAGGTACTGTTTCTTTATAAACCTTTCCTCTTGCGAATAAAAGCCAAGACTTGGTATAAATTCCTGAACCAGGGGATAAAATCCCTGTAGGACAAGGGGGTTACAGACATATAGAAGCAGATAACAAGATATACAGACTGCTACACAATACAAAGTAGGTTCTAAAATAACAAGGGAAAAACCACAGATATAAATTCAATCAGCCACAGTACAGTATTAATATACAGGAATGCAAATTATTTACATTTTCCAGATATGGTATTCTTCCATGGATGATGGTTTCAATCATAAGGTCTTATACCAAACCTTCCTCTTCCTTGGTGTCTCTCATTCTTATACATATGTTTTATGTACATTTTCATCATCACTATAAAACCTTCTTACCAAACTCCGGTTCTGGGTAAAGTATTGAGCTTACTTAGAGATTCTATCTCAATCTAATATGGGTTGGGTAATACACTCTTAGAACCCTGTACCACCTGTCCTATACTTGGCAGCAATGTAAAAAAAAAACAATGTCCTTGATTTTGGGAAAAAGAACTGTGGATAATAGTCCTTCCAACCTTTTACCGGTGGGGCTTTGTCACAGTCCTTTTTGTAGCTTGTACAGGTTGCTTTGACCTTTGCTGCTCTTCAGTCCTACAAGGATAATGCCTCTCGCGATATTTTCTTTCTTTCACTCTTAATACAAAGAACTTCCGGGTTTCTGGCCTTCTTGCAGTGGGACGAACTTACCCAGGTCTCTCTCTCTGCGACTGTTCTTCTCAATGGTCTATCAAGCAACCTGTGTGTGGCAAATCATGGGGAACAACAAATCTTCTGGTTCAGGATTATGACAGTTATCAACAGGGATGTCAGGTGTCAACAAATTGTTCTTTGCAACATTTTCAGATGTTGGTTCATCTTTAATCTGAGTTGAAAGATCAGTTCATGGTTACGTCTAAGATCTTCCTGTGGAGCTATCATGATGTGTGGCTGCCGGCCAAGCAATGTTTCAATGGGGACAAATGAGGTGGAGCTCTGAGAGTGATTCTACTACTATGCAGCGCAATGAGCAGTGCCCCTGGTCATAGCAACTCTGTTTCAGCCATAACTTTACCCAGTTTGTTCTTGACAGTACCCTTCACCCTCTCCACCTTAGCGGTTACTTGGGATCAGTAGGGAGTATGGAGTGTACTATCAATCCCTAAGAGTTTACACATGACTTGATAAACTTCTCTTAAGGGAAGAAGAAAAAAATATATAAGTACTTCTGAGATACCATATCTATACATAAATATATCAGTACATACCAATAATAGTAAATACATTTCTAAACATTTCTACCTGAAAAGGGCTTTCTGTAGGAGGGATGTGAGATGGCTATGTTGGAATGGTTTTCCAATGTTCTTTCTTCAAACAGGTTAGGCATCACATTGGAACTCTACCTGCTTGTGCAACGAACCCTGGTGCACACCAGTAGGCTTTCACCAATTTGCACATATCTTCCTTGCCGAGATGTGTCAGCCCATGAGCCGCCTCGGCCACGCTAGGAAGGTATGCCCTGTGGGCCACTGGCTTTCAATGTCCATCTCTCCAGAATCCGGTGGACTCTTGATCACATCCCTTCGACTTCCATACTGCCCTCTCCTGTGGTGAACACAAATTCTGCATGTCTATGAACCTTTGAATGGATACAGGTTAGAACACACAAACATTTACAGGGGAACAAACATTATTCGCAAAGCACGTGGCTCACCCAGCTGCCCCGCCAGCACGGTTATTACCAAGTACACTGGATCCTTATTAAAGGTGTGGGCTTTACACTTGATAATAACCACTCTGTTCGGCAGCTGTGTGGCTGTCGGGAGTCTTTTTACATACAATGCTTGCGCCACTGGAGTGCCAGCTACTGTCACTAAATTTCTGATGCACCATAGCGCCCCAAAATCTCTTGCATTACCCCAACAAGCGTACATAGAGTCGGCACAGATATTGACTGCTTTTCCCTTAGCCAGCTCACACACACTGGTCAGTGCCACGAATCTGGCTACTGTTGCTGAGTGAGATGGTCCATGGGGCTCAGCCTCTACTATACCTTCTCCATCTATCACGGCATAGTCAGTGCACAATTCTCCAGTTTTGATGTCTCTGTGGCAGCTGCCATCAATGAAAAAAATAATCATCTCTACCTCTTCCAATGGGTTGTTGCCACCCTTTGGGGAAATGCTGTAAAGGTTTGATTCAAACATGTCATGCAATCATGTTCGTCTAGGCTCTCACTAAATTCCACCATTCCAGCAACCTCAGCATCAACTCCCAATCTTTGTGCCTTGGAGGGCACACCTGTAAGAGTGTTGCTGGGTTTACAATATTACACATTTTACTGGTCATATTTATTTAAGTCATCAATGCAAATTCCTATTTGGTTTATCTGACACAATTTAAATTTAGTTCCTGCATTGACAATGCCAAACCAGAGAAACCTGAGATTCCTTCTTATCACTATCCACACTTGTCTGTGAAGACATGGGTTTGTGGTTGCACCTATTCATATGTAAATGCCTAGTGGTACACGAGCGCTCATTGGCTCCCTGAAAACTCACCTCTTCAGGCAAGCCTATCATATTTAAGTTCTACACGCATAACCCTCTGAGGCACTTATGTATTATTTAGCTTCCCTTCTGGACTTGTAACTTGGTGGGACTGCTATGCTATTACTGGTGCCTGTCCTTGTGTTTCCCTCCTATATCCCTGTAGATTGTAAGCTTGCAGCAGGGCCCTCTTACCTCCAAGTCTGTCTGTTGCTACCCAGTTTGTTTTATCACTGTCTACTATTGTAAAGCACAACGGAATCTGCTGCGATATATAAGAAACTGTAAATAAAAAAATAAAAAAATTGGCTCAAAAACGAGTGCAGCATTTTAATTGGTTATCATCGTCCTGCACTGAAGAAGCAGGCAGCACAGCAGAGGCAGTTAGGGGAGGGGGAGTACGGTGGGCAAAATGAGCTGCCTGGGCCCTTCCAGAGGCTGGGGTCTGGGACAGCTGTACCCACAGCACCCCTCTGTCAGCGGCCCTGATGGCAGTGATGAGTCAGGACATAACAATAAATCTTTGACCCATTGTATCGGTGTCGGGCCATTTATGGGCAGAACGGACTATACGCAGTTATGCAAGGCCTGGGAGGAGGTTTTAGGGCTGTAAAGGTATAAGGGACAGAAGAGAAGGAAGAAAAATCAAAGCAAAAAATTAATGACAGTGGTATTGGTACATTGCAACATGATTTTTCATTTGAATGACAGCAGGATTTAGCACTATGGGGAATTGGCTCTCAACTATTTTGCTTTTATCCCTCTTAAATCCTGTTCTAACATGTAAGCCCTCCCTCCACTCTTTTACACAGGTGGTGAGACTATTGACCATGCTAGGGGTATGAACTAAGATTTACTGTTGTAGCACTCGCTATATCACTGGGTACACTCCCAGCTTGATCTCAGATTTTAAATGGTGATGTAGTATTTTTGGGCACTATCCTGCGTGCTTTTAAACGGATTTCTATTGGAGCTATTTTTGCCATTAATCCAGTGTCCTGCCCATCTTTAGTTCAAAGGGAACTAAGTATTTAAACAGTAATTTCAGCTACCTTAGATGTTAGAATCTATAACAGTAGAGTGCAGCATTAATCACTGAGGTCTATCCAACAATTCTGCACCCATTGTGCACCTTTGTCCTGTTGTATCTAAGTTATGAATCTGCTGGAGTCCAGAAGATGACATAGCTCATTTTTCAGGGCAGGTCTCTATCTAGAAGATTAGTCGGAGCTGCTGCAGCCAACAGAAAAGAATGTTTGGCATGCAAGGGCCCGATGATGATTCCATCAATGGATAATGCTGCACTTTTCACATTACCCCAATTGTAACTACCTTTTGCTTGGTACAATCTAGATCAAGAAGAAATGTTGCGAGAAAGGCTAGGCCTTCCAAAACAAACCTTTCATTTTCCAACTGTTACACTTACCCATATCTGAGGCTCTTCCCTCAGATATTGTGTCATGCTACCTGGTTGTAGGATACGAGTGTGACCTACTTCCTACTAGCACATTTGTGTCACCCTTAGGGCGGCGGCGGCTAACAAGTGGGGAAAGGGTCATGTGTTGTGACCTGTCTGTCTCCTTCCCTTTGTCTTTGTGGTGGGTACTTACATGTCTCCTCTTGGTGTGGTTCCCAGCCCCTTCTATGTGTGTAATTTGTCCTAGGGTTTCCTGACCTGCAGGTTCTGGCTAGGTATCCCTCTTTACTGCAGTTGAAGCACACCATTTGCTTCCGGCCTACATCTTGAGGTGTCGTGTAATGTGTGTGTTTGTTTGGGGCCCTGTTGAATGTCTGGATGCTATCAGTCACTTCTTTCTCAGAAAGTGTTTGTCTATACTTCTTAATACTTTTGACATGATCAAAGGCAGATTTTCTTAAGGTATCTATTGTCATACTTCTCCAGTTGGGGAACGAAGTTTGTACCCTGGTCTTCAAATTTTCCTTAAGACCTTCTATCAGCACAGAGACAATCATCCCCGTCAGGTGTGTGTTGACTTTGAGGTCAGAGATACCAGTGTGTTTTGACACTGCCTGTAAGGCACGGTTGAAATATTCGCTGGCAGATTCACCATCTTTTTGTTTGATAGTGAGCGTCTGGCTATATTCAACCATCGCAGGGAAATATACACCCAATTGTAGATTTATTAGGCATATATTTTCCTGGTTGCCTTCCTTAGTGAAAGTCTTATCACCCTCCACACCACTATCTCAAATTAATTTCTGGATGTCTATGGGCGGTATTCAATGACCTGAATCGTTGGTCACAGCGATTCAGATTTTACATTAGCCAGCCATTCACCGTTTTTTTTACGTCGATTCGCCACGCGTAGGGATTCGTCGGGAGTCGCCGGGACTAGCTGTGTCACCCTATTCAACGTGGCTGAGAATCGCCGCCCCCAACGGCGATTCTCAGCCAATCCGGCGTTTCCCTAAACAGCTTCAGTACTGTAAGAAATTGCAGTGAAATGCAAGAAAAATGCAAATTACCCTGAAAAAACGATTCCAATACAGCAGACTGCAAAAGCTGTGTAATCTCCGCAAACGCCAAACTAAGGAGTGAGGTGGGGAGGAGAATCATGGGTAAGTGAGGTGCACCATGGGTAAGAACAGTGCTTTGTGGGAGAAAAAAAAAATACCAGAAAAAATTAAATATATATTTGTATAGCACTTCTACGACCATCACATCACACAAGGGCAGCAAATAATAATACATTACACTTGCAGAGTTAAATTGAACACTTAAAACCAATTATTTCACAGGTTCCTATAAAAGTTCACCATAAAAAGATGACGAGGGACACTCGGTGAGGAACGGCGATATGAAACAAGAAATAAGAATCGCCAACCTCTCATTGAATACACTTTTGGCGATTCATGGTGATTCCCGTCGACTACCGGCGAATCCCCATGAAAATTCCTATAGACAAAAACCGGCGATTTGTAGAGAATAACATTTGGCGATTGGTGCTTCATTCACCGGTCGTCATCGGCGAATAGAGGTCGTTGAATAGGGTGATTCGCTTTTTCAGCTCAAAAAATCGCCGGCACACACGAAAAAAACACAGAATCGCCATAAAACTTGGCGATTCTGCCTCATTGAATACCGCCCTATGTGTGAAGGGAGACAAGCTCTCAACATGCTCTGCCAATCCTTATTGGTGGGCTCATCTGAATTTCCCAGATCCTTTATGAATTTCTGACAAAGTGACAGATCTCCTCTAGGATCAGGGACATTTGAGATGATTGAACAATGTTCCAACCGTGTCCAAGTATTGTGCATGTTACTAAACTTTACAGGCATCACCCCATCTCTGTCTGTCTCCCTTTCCACAAGGAGCTTCCACTGTGTGCAAAGGGTAGATTTGTACCCCTTCAGCACCATTGGACACTGCTCTGGGGATAACTGTTTCTGTGCTGTGTTGTGTGTGCTTACCTGTGTCTCTGAATGTGTTGCAGGCATCACCCATCTCCTCTGCTAGGGTGGCAGCAGCAGCTTTGGCTGTCTCAGCCCTTCTCTCTTTTCTGTTAATTTTGCAAGAGATGGCTGATGTCAGCAACCTCTCATCTACACCTGTATTTTCCTTATAGGGGGTAAAAACAGTGTACAGGTTATTCATCTTTACATTTTTGTCTGTTTCCCTTTTGACGGTAACTGCTCCCTCTGGTACATATGGAGGGGGAGGTGTATTTGCATTTCTGGAGCTAATTGTATTTACATTCGACAAACAACCATCTTCCCTTTGAATATGACTTTCCTTTTGCCACAAGTTTAAACATTCATTTTGCTCAACTCTCGCCTTGAGTGACAAGAGCAGACATATCTTATCTCTAACTGCAGATAAAATATCTGGATCGAAACTATCAACACTGGGAAATTCTACCTGGTTGCCCTTCGTCATTTCTTTCCATATTTCTGTGTAAACTACTGCTTGTTCACTATACTTTATACTCATTATGAACGCAGGCAACCCCTTTGGTCGGTTTTGTTCTTCCCTACGTAACGCAACCTCCCTGTGTGAGCCACTATTTTCCATTGTGTTCCAATACCTCTCTAGGAGCCTTATTCTGATCGGTGCGGCCCGATCAGGAATATGCGGCCACGACCGTGCAGGCGAATCCCCGCCTTCCATACGGATCGCCACCTCCGTCCGTACGCGGATATGTGGCGATCCGCATGAAATTGGACGGGGATACGCCTCCTCCGTCTTGGGAGCAGCCCCTGCATTCGATGGTCGCCGAACATCGAATGCAGGGCCGCACGCTCCACCAGGTCCCGCCAAACAAGACCACACGGACACTTGTCCGTTTGAAATCATGTATGGGGGCGGGCAGCTGACATCCGGCGATGTCAGATGCCCGCCCCCTACACACGCGTCACGGCCTCATTACCATGCATACGCCCCACGTTTGCATGGGAACGCCCATGAAACGTGGGGCGTATGCATAGGGTAATGAGGCTAAGTAGCCCCTCACGCCCCTCTACGCCCCCTGTGCGGCGTGTCAAGAATACCTGCGGCGAAATCGCCTGCACATGCGCAGAGTGACCTCTGCACATGCGCAGACGATCACCATCGGCGGGACGTACGCATGCGGAGAAATCCGCACCGATCAGAATAAGGGCCTAGGTAACCTTTGGTTTATGAGAATTAGTACACTGTCGTGCACCCGTCAACCCCATGTAAACACACTCTGGGTCCACGACCAGTGTTATCTTAATACTTTGGGTCCTATTTATTTCTGGGCTTTTTAAAATAAAAATAAAAAATGTCTGTACAGAAAATCTTCCCGGGTTGGCAGTTTCTCACCAGATGCTATACGAGTGTAAACCCTTAAATAACTGTAGGAATTTATTAAAATACCGTTTGAATTGCTTGCTTTGAAAACACACAAAAAATACGAAACTTTCTGTATTAATAACTGTCCTATCAACAGTATATTTACATACTGCTTAATAGTGCTTGTAATTAATACCAGCCACCGCTGGGCTACTATGTGCGCTGCATGTGCAGTGCTCATGAACAGCTACGTATGTACGTGTCTTTGTTACTTCATTCTGTTCACCAGCTGCCGATTGATCGGCCACACACGTTTTCTATAGTGTATTGCAAGTTTTTGCAAAAGCGGCAATTGTGCAAATGCGGAATTAATCCCGTACTTATTCCGTAAATTATGTACAAAGGCCCAAATGCCCAACGTAAGCACGTGTGTGCGTTCCTTGCGTAATACACTGCAGACGCTTCATGTTACTGTATGGCCTTTGAGCCTGCTGCCACGTGACAGTGGTCTTGGCCTTGCAGTAACCAACAACAACAGTTTATAGTTTTGCACAGAAAGAATTCTCTATGCACTATAACAAACACATGCCTTTGCCAACACGTGTGCGAAAATATCGCACATGCTCATATACCGCAACTTCAAGCAATTCAAACACTATACCCGTTAAACTACTTGTGGCAGCCAGAAGTGTAACAAACCCAATGTAAAACACAATATATACTTTAAACACAAATATTTATTTTTGGAACTTCACTTATTGGCCCTCGGATTCATACGCTAGCACCTTTCAAGCTCTGTATCGGCGCAAACTTGGCCTTTCCAGCAAGAGTTAATTGACGTCATTCCACCATTTTGCTGGTAAGCTTAAGTCCTGCGCATGGTACAGCGCTTTAAAGTATATAACGACCGTAGGAGCACCCCAATTATCAATGTCCATATAAGATTAAACCGATAGATAATAAGTGAAGTGCGCAGTTTACGTACTGTGTCAGTAAACTTATAACCTTTTACTCCTAGCTATGGGTGACCAAAGCATAGCGAACCTGGTCTGTGTATAAAACATGCTATACCGATACCATTGAAGCGGTATCTTTTCGCAGTACTTAGTACTCAAATGTAAGTACAAAATCAGGTACTGTTTCTTTATAAACCTTTCCGCTTATTGTGAATAAAAGCCAAGACTCGGTATAAATTCCGGAACAAGGGGATAAAATCCCAGTACCATGTATTTATGTCCCTAGCGGACAACAGGGGGTTACAGACATATAGAAGCAGATAACAAGATATACAGACTGCTACACAATACAAAATAGGTTCTAAACTAACAAGGGAAAAACAACAGATATAAATTTAATCAGCCACAGTTCAGTATTCACATACAGGAATGCAAATGTTACCATCTCATCAATAGCACTGTCGCAAACCCGGTCCGAGCTCACTATATTCTGTCCAGAATATAGTCCAGGAAGAAGAAGCACAGAGAGAGAGCTCTGAGGTTGTGTTTAACCTGTTATAGTGTCCAGTTAGAGGGGGCAGTGAGGGTCTCCATTGGTCAGGAGATCAGGTGTCGCTTCTCTTGGATTGGTGCAGGGGAATGCACTTCTGTGTCTGTCTCCAGGCATCATCATAGGGGTCGTAAATCAACACTGTAAACCAGCTACATCCGGATCAGCTTGTTACACAGTCCTCCTGGCAAAAGTGACCATTAAAAAGGTAATTGTTCCATAACTTTTGGCTGTTACAAGTTGCGAACTTTATACCAGAACCGGAGCACTGTGCATGAGATGCGGAACACACAGATATGAAATATGTACAAGAAAGATCATGTTTTACCATTTAAGCTATGTGCTGTGAATTAAAACCATTTATCTATATTTTATTAGCATGTAAGTGTGGGGTATGAATTTATGTGTAGTAGTATGGCTGCGCACGGGGTTCGCATTATTATGAAACCTGGTTCCTCTACTTCATTTGCGTAACTCTGCGAACCAAGATGGCGGCCATACCATTCTATAGTGGTGTGTATGCAACTCGACTTTGACAAAGCCCCACTAAAATCTGCTCTCTCACATGTCATCTTCCCCACCTGCAGTGCAACATGGTTTTTTCCATTTTAGAAAAAGGTGCTTTGCCATCAAGTCTGAATTAAGCCTTCAAGTTTTCTAAATTAGTCTTAAACCTCCCAACTTTTGCCCCATAGCGATGTTGCCGAGTGATCTGTGCTAACCAGTGCTTTCTTTAGCACATGCAGTCGATCTCTCTAGATCGTGACCGCATGTGCTGAAGATCATAACGGGCAATAGCAACGCACACAACCATGCATCGCCATCGCAATGGGGCATACACACAGGGGGGCATATGTACTTAATTTTCATGCAGTCTAAACAGATCCTTTAGAAAACAGCAAAAAAAATATGTAGAAGTGGATAAGATAATTTTTATTTTTCTAGTGTCCCTATCTCTCATCCTGTGTGGCCAAATTAGAACCGGATGACCTAAACGGGGCAATGTGGGGCTTAACTTTTGTCAGGGTTGCCTGCCTGAGCCTCTCCATGATCGAGAAAATGCTCTGTTCCTAGGTAATTGATAAGAAAGGTGTTTCACCACAGGTGATGGTAATCATACATTACCAGGGACGTCCAGGAGCCGAGCATTTTCTCCCTGAAGGAGAGGGTCATGTAGGCAACCCTGACTTTTGTGTGATGTTTGCTGAATGATTTGAACTAAACCAGTGCTTTACCTCATACCCCTTTCAGACAGAAAAGTCTGAAAATCCCGGCAAATACATGGCATTTCAAATGGCGTGTCATTTTGCCGGGAGCAGCCTGAACCCCCCCTTTACACAGAAGAACAAATTACCGGGTTGAAAATTTATACCCGGTAATTTTGTGAATAACACAGGTATTTCTTCTCTGTGAAAGGGTCAACCCGGGTCATAAATCCTGTGTCCTCAACCCTGGTCAATTCCAGGGTCGGAGACACAGGATTTACAACACGGGTGTGCCCTTTCACACAGAAAAAGGACCCGTGTTATTCACAAAATTACCGGGTGGAACTGCTTCCCCCGGCAATTTTGTTTTCTGTCTGAAAGGGGTATCAGTGTTCTTAATGCACATGCAGGAGATCTGAATATATCTTCACTGCATGTGCTAAAGTTTTGAATGGGCGATGGTAATCTAGACAGATCCCTTAGAAAAGGAATAAGGAAAAATCGTCTTGTGTGTATATCACCTAATGCATGTTTGTACACAGTGGCCGATTATCATGTTGCAATAAAACGTCCTTCTTTAATGCTAATTCAGCACACGTTGACAGGGAGTAAACCAACCAACCTACCTGCACCTTCCAACCATTATGACTAGGTCACAAATTTTGCATTTAAAATCAGCATCAGTAGAATATACCTTTATAAAAATAAATATGCCTTTATGAAATAAAAGAAAAATTAACATTTCCCAGAAATATGTCAATTGAATTAATGTTTCAAACATTTAGATTTAAACAGCATTTTGACCTTACACCTGTCACTTTCCGTATAGAAGACATCCCTAGCAAGCTCCAAAGTACAAGGCATTGCTGTCTTCAAAGCAAATGTTTAACCAAATAATGACATCAATATTACATCACTGGGACTGCCTCCAGACTGGCTAGGGAAGTCAAACAAAACACAATTTGTTTCTCTTCTGAATTTCACAAATTTATAATTACTTGTAAGGGGATCCATTAAATGACTATTATACATGATTTTGCAAGGATCATACCTTGCCTTTTGGTTCCTAACTTGAATTTCTAGACCGACAGTACCCATGCTTTCTGCCTTGCTGTAATTGAGACACTAGTTCCCGGCACTACTTCTGTAGTCACTGCAGTGTACAAGAGCATACATCACGAAATGTGTCCATAGGAAACCGGGACCCACCGTGTTGCATACCCTTTAACTTTACCTTTTTGCCAGGTACATTACCATTTTTTTAATGGTCTGTACCTTTTTTGGGGTCTCCAACTGCCCAATGTAAGTATAGCACTGGCCATGCCCCTTTACTTGTGGTCACACCCACTTTCAAAATTTGTGTGTGTGTATATATGTGGTGCCAGGGACTCACCACAGCCAGGAACAGCAAAGGGCTTAGAGGGGCTGCTGCTTTCTGTCAGCTGATGCCAATGGCAGGCTGTTTCTCCTGCTGTGGCTGCCTGCATGGAGCTCCATGGCGGCTGCAATTGGGTAGGGCACTGACAGTGCAGCGTCATGACATCTTGACGCCCGGCGGGACCCTACCAATCGACAAGTAACTGGGGGGGGGGAGGGATGCGCGGAAGGGGAGATCGCTATGCATATGTTTTGTTGTCTGCTCCGAGTCGGCGGACCAGACAGCATAGAAACAGAATGGAGTGCATTTTTTTTACTGTTATGTTAGAGATATAGCAACACCAATCCATACCTCCCAACTGTCCCGCTAAACGCGGGAACGTCCCGGTTTTTGGGGACATTCCCGCGTCCCTCCTGTGGCCGGCAGTGTCTCGCAGTGGGGATGTAGTTAGGAGTCCCCCCCCCCCCCCCCAATCTGACAGAATAGACGATGTGTGCATGCGGCCGAAAACGGAGGCGTGGCTAATTTGCATAAGCCACACCCTCATTTACATACGCCATGCCCCCTTTTGGGGGGCGCGCGAGTGTCCCTATTCTGAAATTCACAAAGTTGGGAGGTATGACCAATCATTTGTTATGATGGCAGTTCAACTCCATGAACAAGTGCTTGATGTAAATGTGGCCAAAGAGGGTGGGGTTTAGTACAATTCAGGCCTCATCCAGGGAAGTGCTTTTTACATTATAATGGATTAAAATATCTTTAAAAATCCTTAAAGGATTGGTAACTACCAAGTGCAGAGGTGCTGGACAGATGAAAGGATGACAAATGTTGAAATTTTTTATTCACGTTATGTTGAGTCTGCGATATTGCCAGTATCTCAATTGATGGAGGTTCGCATTGAAAAAAATACCCGTTTGATCATAAGATTTTTTTGGGGAGGTTGATCTACTGTATAAGATGCTATGGGCCTTATTCTAGTTCACTCTTAGAGACAAATTCCTTCTTAACTGGACAAAACCATGTGCACTGCAGGGGGGCAGATATAACAGGTGCAGATAGAATTAGATTTGGTGAGTTATTTTGTTTCTGTGCAGGAAAAATACTGACTGCTTTATTTTTACACTGCAATATAGATCTCACTTTGAAGAAAAACCCCACCCAAATCAAAGGCCAATATTCAATGCTCCCGATTCACCATTTTTTTTCGGTGAATCTGGCTGTTTTCACTGAAAATGTGATTCACCCTATTCAATGTTCACTGTTCGCCGAAAGCGAACAGTGAATGCCGGCCAGTTCTCCGTTTCATGCTTGCTGCAATTCGCTGGTGTATTTCACTGGGATTCGCCAAGAGTGTATTCAATGCTAGGATGGCGGATTGCTTTCTCCCTGATTTTTGCCATGATTCACCATTTTGCATTCGACATCTCTTTAAGGTGAACTAGAAAGTGAACTTTTAAAATAAAGGGTTTTTTTTTACTGTGAAGGGGCATGCTATTTTTATTCATGTGCTTGAAGCACATTATATATTTAATTTGTATTTTATTTTTTTTACCAATTTTTTTTTTACACTTTCACCAGCAGGGGGCGGGGAATCGGGAGCCGCTCATTAGATATTCATATATTCACTTCACTCTGGTCCCCGCTTGTTACGTGCGGGACCAGAGGTGTGGCTCCCTACCTCTGTCCGGTGCCAGCATTCCCAGGGGGCAGCCTCTGCTGCCTGTGCCCCGGGAGTCCTCCCCCACAAATCTGGGGCAGACAGGGAGGCTTACATCTCCCTGCCTGCGTCCCCCGGCTCCCTGCGGCATTCACCGCAGGGGGTAAAATTCGCCAGCAGGGGCAGCGAGCCCCTGCTGCATTGAATAGGGTGACAGGGAGGGCTGGCAGCGAATACTGCGCTGAACCCTGCGAATGTGCAGCGAATACTAAACAGGATTTGCTGCACATGGAGAATAAAACCATTGAATACTCCCCTAACTCTCTCTGCACCTGTTATATCTGCCCCACCTGCAGTGCACATGGTTTTGTCCAGCTAAGAGTGAACTAGAATAAGGCCCTATGTTCTAGTGATTTCCATATTATAGGGTGTATCATCCAACTCATTTTGCAGAATGTTGAAAACAATGAACCATCCCATGATGTATGAATTTGTGACTTCAGCAATTTCTGCTTAAGGGGGGAGATTCTCTAAACTAAAAATGAGGTAAAAACTCAGTTTACCGCATTTTGGGATGCTCTAAGCATCCCCCGCCGGGTTACCACGGCGGGGGGCATCGCCAGAAAAATCTGGCGATGCCCCATAGAAGCCTATTGGCTTCAAATGCAACCCCTCGCCGCCCAGCACCGACCCACCCCCTCACCTGTGTCTGGGCAGCACAGAGCTGTGCTGCCTGGACCTCTGACCTCCTCCTCCCTGCACTGTACGTCTTCTTCCGAGTGCAGGGAGGAGGCGAGCCAGCCCCCGCCCTGCAGCATCAGCAGCTCCAGGCCAGGTAATAGAGGAAGGGGGAGCCGCCGGGACCCGCCGCTCATCGCCGGGTCAACGCAAAAGACAGCTCTTTACAAAAGAGATGTCTTTTGTGATAATTATCGCATATGTTAGATCAGGGATCGCCAACCCGTCGCTCGCGAGCGACGGGTAGCTCGTCTGGTGATTTGTGGTAGCTCGCCTGACCTTTGACATGATCGCGGTTGTCGGTTGGCGGCAAGTATGCCTGCGTCCCCTGGGACGCGCTCAGTCTGGACTGGCATGTGTCTCCTAACATCGTCAGACTCCCGGAGTAGGTATACGCAGGACACCCGCAGCTGCCGATGAAAGGGACCTGGGATCCGGGGTCCCAATGAGAGGGAGACTTGCTGTCGGAGTGTGAGGAGACGGAATGCTCTGCTGCTGCCGCCGTTCACGGAGGAGCCGCTGCCAGTCGGACCTCTACTGCAGTCAGATCAGGAACTGGAGGGAGGTTGGTGAGTCATATTTCACTGCCGAGGGCTGAGTAGTAGTGTAACTGGAGGCGGGGGTCCATGTTGGGAGAGTGGCAGCATCAGGTAGAGTACACCCGGGTGAGCAAGCCCACCACTGATCCCTTCATCCACACAATATGCGTCCTCCCATCCCTGTGTGCCACCTACCCACCCTGGGGCATCCTCCTCATCCTTGTGTGCTACATACCCACCATGGGGGATCCTCCTCATCCTTGTTTGCCACCTACCCACCCTGGGGCATCCTCCTCATCCTTGTGTGCCACATACCCACCACAGGGGATCCTCCTCATCCCTGTGTGCCACCTATCCACCACTTGGCATCCTCCCCATCCCTGTGTGCCACCTACCCACCATGGGGCATCCTCCCCATCCCTGTGTGCCACCTACCCACCATGGGGCATCCTCCCCATCCCTGTGTGCCACCTACCCACCATGGGCATCCTCCCCATCCCTGTGTGCCACCTACCCACCATGGGGCATCTTCCTCATCCCTGTGTGCCACCTACCCACCACGGAGCATCCTTCTCATTACTGTGTGCCAACTACCCACCATGGGGCATCCTCCACATCCCTGTGTGCCACCTACCCACCAGAGGGCAGTGTGTGTGGTATCCCTACTGGACATGTACCCTGCCAGGTCTGTTAATTAAAAATCTGTTGGCTCCCAATTTATTTTTAATCTGGTAAAATCTGCTGGCTATTTTTTTTAAATGTTAGAGGGCACAGTTTGTGTGTGTTTGTATCTGACACTGTGGGGCATACCTGACAATGTGGGGACATACCTGGCCCCGTGGGAACATATGTGTATCTGGCACTATTGGGGGAATATATGTGTATCTGGCGCTGCACTATTGGGGGAATACTGTATGTGTATCACACCCCCATTTCCTTTGGCCGCACCCCATGTGGCTACAGCTCTTAGAGCACTGACCATGCCCAACAGCAGTAAAAATGGGGGATGTAGCCTCGCAGGAGTACCACAGTAGTAGGTGAACCCCCTAATTTGTCCCTTCTCCTCTACCTCCAGTGTTGGGAGGTATGTACGTAGCATATTGGACACTGCAGTGTGTGGCATTTTGTGTCTGGGGCATTGCGGTGTGTGGCATAATGTGTTTTGGGCATTAGGGTGTGTGGCATAATGTGTAAAGGGCTTTTTTGGTTATTATGCAGATTTAAAAAAAATAATTTAATTTTAGTAGCTCTTCGGGCAGTTAATTTTGTCGCGAGTAGCTCCCGCCCCCAAAAAGGTTGGAGACCACTGTGTTAGATCATATGCGATAATTATGTTTGCGGTAGCCGGCGATGGGTGGCGGTAAGGGGGCGCGGATGTCCTTTCATTTTCTACTGCAAAAGCTGTGCTCATTGCTTCCATGGGGGCTGCTAATTTGTGAAACTTTTCAAAGCTGTGCTAGCCCATAGTAGACTGTGGGCTGCTATTCTGCTTCTAAGCGGGATTTTATTAATTTCTCACTATAAGCCTGTACTGTTGAACATGTCTAAAGAGAGCATGGGTGGTGGCGTAGTTTAATTGTGGAGATGCAACATTGCCTCATTTCCAAAAAATGAGGGGGGTGACCCGGGTATCATGTGCCACTCAGCCAGTGGTAGGGATGGCCATTGGTGGGTCAGCTATCGATGGTGCTATTGCAAATGATCATGGACTATGCAGTGTTTTGCCATCAATGGTTCACTAATCGATGGGCATCCATTTTTTTTTCTTCGCAACTGGCCCTTAGTCCAATCAGAGCCTGGGGCGAAGCTTTCACGGGTGTCAGGGGCAGATATATGCTCTGTGTCCTAGCACCTTGGGGGGGAGGGGGATAGTTATACTGTGCCATCAATTTAGGGAAACCAACGATGACATAAGTATTCTACATTGACCATAAACCATTGATGATTATGGCCATCCCTAGCCAGGGGCAGTTTATGGAAGGCGATGAATGAGAGTGAGGTAACAGCCTCCCTATACCCACCACAGCAATGAAACAGAGGCTGCTGCCCTACCAATCAGTGGCCTGGATCCTTAGTGTCCCTGCCCACTATCAGTGCAGTGAATGCAGCTGGGAAAGTTTTGTGACATCATGGGGAGACCAGGCTGCTGGGTACAAGGACCCACCCCACTCCTCCTGATACCACTGCTGGTGTATGCGTGACCTGCTGACCATGCATGCACATGAGGTTTGCAAGGCCAATTTCCGACTGTATCTTTACACATTACTTTCACAGTTGCCATTACAGGGCTGTCTCACACCATTGACCAATGGTAAATACCTATGCCCCATAACATGTTTATGTTGTCGTTTATTACCTATCAATGATTGAAAGAAAAAATTATTTTACTTTGCAGGCTATGCTAGAGGTCATTAACACAGATGACGAATTTCATATGTAATCTTATTTATAATCGTGCAAAAGAAATGTGAAATTAAAATTAGTATTAATTATTTTTTTTACAAGTATAACAATTTATCTCAAAATTTTGAAATTTAGCTATTCAAAATCGGATAGTGTGGAAAAGTTGTGCCTTGACCTGAATAAGAAACGTGCAAAAGCATTTTGATCTGAGTCAACATCTGTTTTTTAGGTGAAAATAATGAAACCTATGAAGAAGCTCCGATCTAGTTAAAATTGTCAGGATGTCTTAGAGTGGTTCATTAATATACTTTAGCTTAGTAAAAGAGAGTACGAGCTTGTCCTAGTGCACAGTGACTGACTTTGGCGGGAGAAAAAATCCCTGATAATTCATTCCGTTTTCATGGTCACAATTGTGAATATTGTGTGTTTTCTCCTGAACTTTTTTTTTTTTTTATCTGAGATGATGCTCTGTAATTAAAGTGACCAAGAATAAAAACTTGGGGCAAACAATCAGGGTAAATCCCATTTGTTTGCCCTTAATAGAATAATGCACACCTGTGTCTTCTAATGTCTTCCAAACTCTTTACTGAATGCTACAGTAAGTTCAGTAAACAATGCCTTAAGGTGCCCACACACGCACCGATCCCGGCGGTGCGATGCTATACGATGGGGTGCGCGCTCCCGCGGCACCTCATCGCACAGTACAAAAAGTATGTGCTGCACATACTTTTTGTACTAGCTTTTTCTAGCATAGCATCGCATCACATGCACATCATATGCACAAGGCATACGATGCGATGCTATGTGTGCTAGTTAAGCCCACAACGCACGCCGGGATCGGTGCGTGTGTGGGCACCTTTACACTCTGTTCTTTAGGTGCAGTATTTTAAACACTTCTGTTTATTGTCTTTACTTGTGGCAGTTTATTTTAAACATGAATTGTTTTGAAAAACAGTTTAGCATTTCCTATGCTGGGAACATGAACGGGCTGCATTGCAGCATATAATTATGCAAAGATAAGTCAATATATTAACAGTTAAATACATTAAAGTGCATTATGCTGTAATAAACAAATACATCTAATGTTTAGAAAAATAAAATCAAGAACATTGATTCAATAGTAATAGGTTAATCATTCTATGAGTGATGTCTAGCAGTACATATATGCCAATCACTGTGTTAATTACTAGGCAGGATTGATCAGCAATACTTTATTTCCTTTTTTATGTGCTTACTGACCATATTTAACAGTCTAATAATAACGGACATTAATCACAAGTGGTTTGTATAAAACTGAACTCAGAACACAACATTTAAAAATAAGAAGAAAATACTGTATGTGCAACATCTTTGAAACCTGTTATTATTGAATCAATTGATTTTATTTTTCTAAACATTAGATGTATTTGTTTATTACATCACAATACACTTTAATGTATTTAACTGTCAATATATTGGCTAATCTTTTGCATAATTATTTGCTCTAATGCAGCCCAATCATGTACCCAGCATAGGGGATGCAAAACAGTTTTTCTGTCAATAAACAGAAGTGATATGTAAAATGATACATTAGACCAGGGGTGTCCAAACTTTTTGAGACGAGGACCAGATTTGGTGAGGTGAAAATGTGGGGGGCCGACCATTCAGCTTGACATTCTTTGAATCATTAATCACATCAGAATGGTCCCCCACTCTGCCCCCATTCACTCTATGTCCCCCAGTCTGCCCCTT